>NW_022631003.1:9988924-10702913 GCF_010015895.1 Lontra canadensis
CACTGAGCAAGAAGCCCAATTCAGGACTCAATCCCAGAACTCTGGGATCATGACCTGAGCCGAAGGCAGATGCTTAACCGACTGAGCCACCCAGGAGCCTCCCCCCGCCCTGACAATATATTTTTAAAAGGCTGTTTTTGGATTCTTGGCATTTAATATTCTGAATCACAAATGTTGCCAATTTTTCTTTCTCTATTTAAAGCCACCCATAGCCCTATGATTCAGTCAATAGAAAGGGACAAATAAGTCACTTACCAGATTGAATGAAGCTCTCAACACCACGCTTAAGCTTTAGCTCTTCATTCTGCATTTAAGGAAATTCCTCATTTTTTAGAATCCTATCTTTGTCAAACATTCCACAGGTGAAAGTTTCTTATACATGGTGATTATTTGGCAGATCATTCTATAACCAGTTAATAATCTTTTAAATGTTTGATTGTTAGAGGCAGCTGGACAGCCTTAGTTCTGGCAAAGCAGTAGACTAATTTTGGGGGAATTAGGACTGCCAAATGTCAGCCCCAAAGTGACACACCAAAGATAATCAGTGAATTAATAGTACCCTGACTATCCTCAATAAGGTTCCTCCAAAATTACATCCTTCTTAAATAAATTCCCTGTGTCACTAATGTTGGCTTTAAAATCTTTGAAGGGGAGAAACCATCCATGTCACTTCTTCATTTAAACTTTTCAGGTTTAAAAATACTAATACGGGATTCAGTTGTGGTGGGGGGAGCTACTATTGGATAGCTTTGGACAAGATGAATAATTTTGTAGAAAGTCCTCAAAGTATCTTGTCCTTGCTATATAGTTTTTCTTTCATGGGACTTTACATTTTGAAGAACTGTCACTAGGTCATTAAAATTGTTCACCTTTTGGGACACCTGGGTGGCTCAGTCGGTTAAGTGTCTGCCTTCCGTTCAGGTCATGATCCCGGGGTCCTGGAAGTGACTCCTGCATCAGAATCCTTGCTCAGCAGGGATCCTACTTCTCCCTCTGCCTGCCACTCCTCTGCAGCTTGTGCTGACAAATGAATAAATAAAAACTTGGAAAAATAAAATAATTCGTCTTTTGCAAGTCAGTGCAGATGAATTAATACAGATGAATGTTACTTTTCTTTTATTTATTTGAGAGAGTGTGTGAGAGACCATGAGAGAGGAGAGGGTTTGAGGGAGAAGCAGGTTCCCAGCTGATCAGGGAGCCTGATGCAGAACTCGATCCTGGGACCCTGGGATCATGACCTGAGCCAAAGGCAGACACTTAACCAACTGAGCCACGCAGGTGCCCCCTGAATGTACTTACTTCTTGATAACTGGCCTATGAAATAGTTATTTAAAAACTGATTTCACTCTGTTTTTTCCCAAAAAGGCCAAGAAGGGACCTGATAATTTGAATTAATTTTAACAATACACTGTAATATCAAAAATATTCTTAAAGGGCACTGGGAAGATTATCAGAAAATTCAGATATTCATTAAGCTTTCTGGCTTAATCCTTCTGGTCTATGTCTTCAACTTCATGTAGAAAAACAGGGACTTATTTCCCATTTGAAAAATGTTTTTAGAAATACACAAATTAGGGGCCCTGGCTGGCCCAGTCAGTAGAGCATGTGACACGTGGTCTTGGGGCTGAGTTCAAGCCCATGTAGAGCCTAGTTAAAAAGAAAATGTATACATATATGCAAATTATACTATGATACACTCTCCAAATGGGTCTATGTCTTAGGACTGGATTGTGTCCTGGGTTATTATCTGGTGACAACAGCTGTCAAAAACAAAGAAAATAATACCACTGCTTTTTTAAATGCACTTTTTTTCTAGGTTTAAAAAAAACAGCTGTCGAAATAAGCAAAAAGCACATATTTCTTCACTGCTGCTACAAAACCTGGAAAAGCAGTTTGGACTTAAGGATCATTTAATTGTCCCCCCCCCCCTGAGGCTAGAAAACAAGTTATTCTATTTTAATTTGGCTTGAAAATGTATTATTTGCAAAACTCAAAAATCAAACTGTCCAGCTTTACCTCAAATTCACGATCAGTTCCAACTACTATCATTCTAATTACCTCATCTCAAAAACTGACGTGTATGTATCTGATCAAATACAGAATGTGAACACATGTGCTCAGTCAACCTCATATATACAGATAAAGTACTTACACCCTTGACTATAGGCAATGATCATCTGTTCCCCATCTCCAAGTTCTAACTACAAAGGAAGCTGGTTCCCCTGCTATATGTTCACTAGGCACAGAGCAGGTACTCAATAAATGAGGGAAACTGATAAACAGTCATGATGAGAGGAATGTGTTTTAAATTTTTTAAAAGACCATCCAGAAACAATTAACAAAATCATGTACGCTTGTGCTTAATTTCCGCCTCTGAATTATTTTCATTAGAAGTCAAATAAGAACAAATTTGTTGTTCTGGGGCATGTACAGCTAACTCTGTGTCAAGGCACTCTCATGCTAAGCTCTAGCCTGAACAGTGAGAAATACCTGTAAAGTAACTGGGGGACAACTGCCACGCTCAAGTAAGAGAATATGCCGAGAATGAGCCCAACTCAGAATTACACAGGTACTAGCACACTTCTCTTTCCCTACCCTATTTCCACAGGGTATAGAAACTAATGATTTGACTTTCACAGAATGATGGTTACTCTTTAAACTTAATTTATGATAAACATAAATCATATTAAGAATCAAGTAGTTAATTTCCAGTTCAAGAACTGTCACCACTGATGTAACTTTCTTTAAAGAAGTATGATTCTGGTTTGCTCTTGGTAAATTTATCAGTTGACTGAAGATGGAATTTGACATAGGGTAGAAGCTGATTTCAGGGAACACTAAAAATTCATAAAGGCCAAATATAAGTAAAAATGAGAGACAGAGACACACATTGTTAACCATATCTCTTAAGAAGGATAGGGATGTGGGATGTTGGGGGAAGGGAAATCTGAAAAGGGACTTTTCATTTTTTCATTAAAGGCACCAGCCAAACAGAAGTTTTAATTTTTGGCCGCACGAAGTCCTATGTTATGTAACTACTTGGGAGTTCTAGAAAGACTTTAGTTTATCTGTACTCTTTCTCTATCAGCTATTCCTCCCCTTTTTTCTACTTCCCTCAAATAAAAACCTATTCTAAATAAACAACCTGCTAAATTCTTAAATTTTATATGTTAATCAGTCAACAGTAGGCCAAAAGTAATGTACTTCAAATGAATTATAAGCAGATGTCTTTCTAATATCCTGATTCACATGTTTAAGGGAGACCCTGATTCTGTTTATTCACTGGCTTGCACTTAAATTCTGATTCTCATGAAATCCATCTAATTGACAAGATTCCTTTTGGGAAGGTTTCATAGAGTCAGAAGTTATTCTGAAAGGCAAACACTCCAAACATGTGGGAGAAGATAAAAAGAAAGTCTGCATATACTGACATAACAGTTCCTAGACATGATGGTAAGAGAAAAAGCAAGTTACAAAACATATGCATAGTAAGACAGCATTTATGTAAAAATTTTAAACCCATAAAACTATGCATTTCTCTAGGTAAATATATTTATATAAATGCACAGCAAAAAGGTAATTGAAGAGTATATACAACAGAGCAATTATTTTCCATCTGGGAGGGGAGTACTTTTTATTCTTTTTCCTAGAGTATATTCTCAGATAATTAAATACAAAGTGAAGAACTTTTATATTTTTAGAAGTACCACATATGATGATCTCCTTAAAATAGTTTGCTACCGAAGATACAGTTTAGCAAATACCACTGTTGTCTACATTTCAGTATTACCATACGTTATCCCTGCGGTCCCTCACCTTTCCTCTCATTGCTCTACACAAGCTCAAATTTAAGGAAGTCAATTTTAGCTTTTTCTTGAGAATTTGAGAACTGATACAGTGAGAATAAAGGTAGGCAGTTTCATCTTTTGGCTTTAATGTGATACATTTGGAAGTATGAGCAGGCCTCTGAAGAGGACAAGATGCTTTAAGAGTAAGTTTCTTACTGGGAGTGCCATGTAACATCAACTTGCTGTGTTCATTTATCTACTGCAGAGAAAAAGTTGTGGTAGCAAAGTTAACATATAAAAGCACACTCAACTTCTCAGAAAAGAGATGATATATAAATCCCAAAGAGCACAAGCAGTGCTAAAAGTCTATCAAATTAAAGTGGTATTTGTTTAGAAGCAAAAGCATTGTTGCTTGAAATTGGAAACTCTTATTAAGAGTATTTCTAGATTTTTTTTATTATGTATGATTAATGCTAAAATACTTTCATTTAGGAAATTTGCCCAGAATTCTAATTTTTTCCTTTGAAAAGGGAAACGCCATCAAAGCCAAACATATGTGTAACATGAATTTTGGTCCACAAACACCAAATATATTATTGTTTTTGTTAACTGAAAATTACAGAACAGCAACATACTAGAATCAATACCTATCGTGAAGTCAAGTAAATATATATATTCAGCTTTTAGTTATTAAAATCTAGGTAATACATTTTGTAATTTAGAAAAAAGATCTACTTAGTCTCTGTATCTCCAGACATTATTGTAAGGCTCCTAATGATTGCAACCATCCATACACTTTTCTAGAAGAGCTCAACATCTTCAATCATCTGAGTATGCATTCCCTCTTTGCCAAACTGCATCTATAAAGAAGGCTACAATGGCAAACAGAAGTCAAAAAAAGGTGAATTTCAAAAGTTAAAGGCACAGATCAAACCACTTCTGGAGATAATATAAGTGGTAATTTATAAGGGTAAATTCTATTATCTGGAGATAACATCAATGACCTAGACTCCTTGTAGCCTTTATAATATAGAAAATTGCAAATTATATTAAAAGACATAGTATCACAATTCATTTTTTATATGTTCTAAATATTTGGCACAATGCGTAACTTGTCTTTAGAAATGACTAAATAATGACTTGATAATGTATTTTCAAAATGATTACAAAAATGTCAGGTTGTAGAGTTTCATATCCATCTGCCTTCCATTCTCACTACCCTTCTTTCATATTTCCCAAATTCTATTTTTTCTTACTGAAAACGTGGATCACTCTTCTTTTTTACTTTAATGCCAAGTAAAAAGTAATCACTAATAATATATGGCTACTATTAAAAAAAAAACACAAAAAAACCAAAACATCAATTTAGCTGTAACAGTCATAGCTTTAGGGTATTTTTAGGAGATATTCCCAGAACAAAACAAATTCGAACACTCATATTTCATACAATAACGTGATGCTTTTTTTCAGATTGCTGTTTACCCCAAAACTGTTGCAATATACATTTTTAAAAACAGTATTTTCCTCAATAGTCACAAAGCAAAACAAGAGGCTGAATACCCACCATCATTACAGAAACAATGATTGTATACTTTTAACATAATATTCAGGTATTTTTTAATGACTATCTTATACCAATTTTTAATTACATATACTAAATGTATACACTTACTAAATGAAAAATATATTGGTTCTACCTACCTACCTACTACTTTTAATACACAATACAGTAACTTGTGTCTTTTGCCTAATAGCACAATTTATAAGGACAGGAACACAAAAGATATGTTAGAGGTGAAGAAAGTTATCAGAGAAATTTTCTCAGCCTTAGTTTACCATCCCTTTACCTCTCCTTTATGCACATACTGCAATTTGCTGGTCCTCTGTTATTCCTCTTTCATCCTATTCCTACCTAAAGACCTCTCAGGCCTCAAGGCAAGGACAAGTATTCTGTATTATTTATCATTGCTAATGAATTAGCTTAAATTACAGGTCAAAAAAAGAAGAAACGCTTGAGGTTAAGAAAGATACACAGAAACCAAGGGAGAGTAAAGGAAAAAAATATGGAGAGTGGTTTTACCCCATCAATCGTTATCTGGCAACTCTGGAGCAGAGATTCCTATCTGGACTTAGTATCATTAATATAGGGTCAAAAATCAAGAGTACAACTCTCCAGTTATCAGGCTTTATGACTCTACTTTTTTGGAATAAAACTCAATTTTATCTCTAAAACATTCCACTCCAAAGGAGAAGAGCTTATTTCACATCTGCATGTATACTAGAAGAAATGGCAAGGCTTGATTTACTTTCTGTGGAAGAACCAGGGGACAAAACCAATTTTTCCTGTATTTGTACTCATGATTCCCCTTGTCTCCTCTGCTGCCCTACATAAAGACAAACTTCCCAGGACACTGAGAGATTATACAGAGTACAATCATCTGATTTAAAAAAAAAAAAAAAACAATTTTATAGCTTATATCCCTCACTCTCTCCACTCCACCCTCTCCAAACACAAACAACAAAGATCAGTGTGTTGAGTTTAGCAAAGAGAGTAACTAAAGAAGGTAAAGTGAGGGCTCAAACACTTAATATTTTAAGTTAAAATTCTAACATCATAACATCAAGGTGTCAATTCAACTTTAAACCCATTTGGGAAAATTTAAGCTATTAACTTAAAAATATGATAGTACTTCTTTAGTAACTTTAACCTCTTTATATTCTCTTAATTGCTCATGCTAACAACTTTATTGCATACTACTGCTTCTTATAAGAAGTAAATCCAGGGACCATTCCATTTAATCTTAGACATAACATTTACTAGTTTTCCAAGCATGACAGAAATGGAAAAATATATATATATTAGAACAAGAACAATGTATGTTAATCTCCACAATTTGTGATCCTTCTGTGAGCAGTGTCTGATTCTATTAAAATTAACAAATTTAAGTTCAGTCCTATGCTTAAGAAAAAAAAAAACCCTAATGAGACTAATTTACAAAGTATACAAGAATATAATTTTATAATAAATCTTTCCAGTGTCTGCTATAACCACATTACATGAAATGTTTCCCTTCACAGAAACTCAGAAGGACAACTCTTATAAAATGGAACAAACTTTTCTGTGTTCATCTCTGGCAAGCAATGAATAAATACAATTTGCTCACAAAGGGTTTAAAAGTGCTGCCCCAGGAGAATAAACTACCCACTGACATGCTGTATGAATGAGTCTTGGCCAGTGGCAACTCTCTGGGACCTCTTCCTTTCTTCTCACACCAGTGAAACCATCTCACATAAAGTCTAAGAGAAAACTAAAGCCATTGCAGAAGTGAAACTCAGCATGCTCCACTCAAATACTTCTAAGGTAACCACTCTAAAGCAAAATCAGCAGAATTCATCTCTTTTATCCAAAAAAGTTCCCCCCCAAACAACAATAACAACAACAACAACAAAAACAAAAACAAAAACAAAAAAAATCCAACAAACCAAAGGCAAATGCTGTTGTTCAATCATCAGAAAGACTTACAGAGGCAAAAAAATATGACAACAGCAGTAATTCAAGTAAAGTATATGTGAAAATTAAAACACGCCACTTTCAAGTTAAGACAAAAAGTGAAGGGGAGCTATGATCTTTATAACAGAGTCAAAAAGCTTAGGCATTATCACCAAATGTTAATTCACTTTACAATCATCAATGAGACTATTGTATATATTTTTGCACCTTGCGCTTGTAAAAGCAGATAAAATATTTAATATGTAACTTTACAATGTATTTTACCAGCTCAGCATACAGGTTGTATATAGATTATATCAAAGTAGTAGACAGTTAAGGGGCCTGTGCAAACCCTGCAAAAATAGTACTTCAGGTATCTGCTACTTAAAAAAAAAGAAAACAAAAACACTTTGCTGTTCAGAAGTGATACAATTCAAACTACCACAAAATACAAAGGGCTGCAAAAATGTATACCATTCCAACAACATATATAAGTTATTAAATAAAGATCTGATTTAAAAGAATATAAATGAAGCCTTTAAGTAGGTCTTTTCTACATGCATATTATTCCTTATTAAAGAAAAAAGTATGTAAAAAGGCCATTGGTAATTGCTTTGTTAACATTTGTAGAAAAATGCCAATTCTCTGGTCACAAACTCCACTAAGTTTATTTAGCACTTAAGGTCTCTGCAGTGTTATAAATGTAATTTAAAATACTGTTAATTCTATAATTCCATTGGTAAAATAATGTGACTTGGAATATGGCAGTCTTCATGTTGAGGGCAATGATCCACAGTTTGTTTAATTTCTTAAGTGTGAACAGTTATCCAGAAGAACAGCACCCTCCACCACCGCTCTGGGCTTGAGGTTCATCATCAATAATCTGTACACCTCGCCTTGCAGATCCTGGTTGACTAGAGCCATTGCCTTTTGCTCTCTCATCCACTTGTGCTGTTTCTATCATCCCTGAGAGAGGGAGGAAACAGAAATTATTTAGGACCACAACCTATGAGTTTCCTCTTTCTGTAATTTCAGTATACCACCATGACAGCCATTTCTGACTTTCAACCAACAAGGAAGCTAAATATAATAAACATTTTGTCAGCTCACTAAACAGCCTTTCCTGAAAGTTATAAATAGTTAATAGCAACTATATTTGTCCAGTTGCATAATGGCCACAGTGATATCAACAGAGAGAAAAGTTTCTGCTTTGAACAAATGACTGTATACAAGTATAATCCTTAAGATTTTCCAAATATACTTAGCAATCTGTCAAAGAAGTTCAAATTATTCTATGTACAACTAGTAGTTAGGGGAAAAGATTTATTCTTCAACTAATAATGTAATACTTTTATATAGTATTTGAAAGAATGAAAGAGTTTAAGATGAGGGAGGAAGAACAAGCTGTAGGACCCATGCTATGTGACTTAAAGATACAGCAGAAAGTTACTCCAATAGAGAGTGAGATATTGGGGAAAGGAGAGCTCGAAAGATCAATGAAACTAGTAATACACTACATGTTAATTAACCAAACTTAAATAAAAAATAAATAAATACAGATCAATGGAACAGAGTCCAGAAATAGACCCCCATTTATATGGTCACTTGATTTTTTTTTTAAATTTTTTAAATTTTTATTTATTTATTTATTTTTTAAAGATTTTATTTTTATTTATTTGAGAGCGAGACAGTGAGAGAGCGCGTCAGCGAGGAGAAGGTCAGAGGGAGAAGCAGACTCCCCATGGAGCTGGGAGCCCAATGTGGGACTCGATCCCGGGACCCCGGGATCATGACCTGAGCCGAAGGCAGTCGTCCAACCAACTAAGCCACCCAGGCGTCCCTGGTCACTTGATTTTTGATGTATATGTCAAGATTATTCAATGAAGAAAGATTAATCTTTTTAAGAAACAATATTAGAACTGGATATTTACATGTAAAAAATGAACCCTGATTTATTTTTATCTCTCACTATATATAAAAATTTAAAAATGAATTATAGACCCAACCAGAAATTTCTAGAAGAAAACATAGGAGGAAATCTCTGTAGGAAAAAAATCTTTGTGACTGTGAATTAGGCAAAGATTTCTCATATAAAACACACAAAAAATGAATCATAAAAAATTGACAAATAAGACCTTATTAAATAAATTTAGAACTTCTGAAGACACAGTTAAAAAATGAAAAAAGAAGACAAAGATTGGGAGTAAATATTCACAAAATACATATCTGAAAAGATGAAGAAAGAAAAGAGGGAGTCCTTAGAACAATAATTCTTAAACTTGGGTCCAGAGACTGCCCTTGAACAACGGTTTCCAAATTTAGGTGTACAGGAAAATCCAGTAAGATGAAATAAGAAACAACCACAATGTTTTATAAAAATGTACAAAATATATTAGTATTTGTATATGTTCTATATATTTTAAATAAACATGAGAAATACTCAAATTTTTTTCTATAAAACCGTGAGATTTAGGGGCATCTGGGTGGCTCAGTCAGTTAAGTGTCCCTTTCTTGATTCTGGCTCAGGTCTTGATCTCATGGTTGTAAGACTGAGCCCTGTATTGGGCTCCATGCTCAGCACAGAGTCTGCTTAGGATTCTCTCTCTCACTCTCTCTCCGCCTCTCCCCCTGCTTGTGTGTTCATGCACACTCTCAAATAATAAATTAATAAAATCTTAAGAAAAAAAAGATGTGGGGCGCCTGGGTGGCTCAGTGGGTTAGGCCTCTGCCTTCGGCTCAGGTCATGATCCCAGGGTCCTGGGATCGAGCCCCACATCGGGCTCTCTGCTCTGCAGGGAGCCTGCTTCCTCCTCTCTCTCTCTCTGCCTGCCTCTCTTCCTGCTTGTGATCTCTGTCTGTCAAATAAATAAATAAAATCTTTAAAAAAAAAAAAGAAAGAAAAAAAGATGTGAGATTTATAACATGTCTAAGCTATAGCTCTAGACCCTTGGTACTCCAAGTATGGTCGTAGGACCAGCATCATCACCACATGCGTGCCTGTTAGAAAAGAAAAGCTGAAGCCCACACCAGACCCACTCTATCAAATATACATTTTTACAAGATCTCCAAGTGATTGATAGGTATGTACAAGCAATGAAAACAGAAACAAATTCCCAAATTTCAGTGTGCATCACATAAGGAAGGATTGTTAAAACATAGATTTGGCACCACCTCCAGAAGTTTTGACTCAGTTGTTTTGGGCAGGGCACAAGAATCTGCATTTCTAATACATTCTCAAGTGATGCTGATGCTGCTGGTCAGGGGACCTCACTTAGAGAATTAAAGCTCTACAAGAATTATGAATGATCTTCAGGTTTTGGTAAAACTGAAATTTACTCCAAAGTTTATGTATATGTACATTTTCCTAGAGATAAAAACCAGTTTCATCAAATTCTCAGGAAACTATAAGATCCATAAAGTCAAGGAATATAATTTTATAAAATCATTTCAATCTATTATTCCATAGACTAGGGTTTTCCTAAGTATGGTTGGTATATATGCTATTGGTGATAAACATTTTCCTCTCTTTTAAAAAACTTTCTACTATGAAAAACTTCAAGTATATATAAACATAATGAAAATCCATTATGTCCATCACACAATTTCAGCTATACTAAGCAAGCATCCCTAGCATTATTGAGAATCAAACAGTAGACACATAATTTTATTCATAATTTTAATATGACCTTCAAAATATATGGACTCTTTTTTAAAAAATAAGACCTTTTTAAAAAAGTTTAACCACAACACCATAATCATACCTTAAAAAGTTTATGATAATTTTTAAAATAAAGAATAATGCAATTAATTTAAACTAAACAAACAAAAAACATTTCACCTATTTCTCACACCCCCAAACCCTGCCTATGGCAACTACCAACCTATTCTCTGTATCTATGAGATCGGTTTTATTTATTTATTTTTAGATTTCACGTATAAGAGGGATCATAAGTTATTTATCCTTCTCCGATTTATTTCACTTAGGATAATGCCCTCAAGGTCCATCCATGTTGTCACAAATGGCAAAATCTCATCTGTTTTTTTGGCTGTATCGTTAGTTTCATATAGCACACTTGTTTATTTTTGCTTTTGTTGCTTTTGCTTTCACTGTCAGATTTTAAAAAATCATAGCTAAGACCTATGTCAAGGGGCTTACTGCCTATATTTTCTTTTAAGTGTTCTATGGTTTTAGGACTTAGATTCATTTAAGTTCATTTAAGTTAATTTGTAACTTAATCCACTTAAGTTACTTTTTGTGTACAGTATAAGATAGTGGTCCAGGTTCATTCTTTTGCGTGTGGTTGTCCAAATTCTCCAACACCATTTATTGAAGAGACTGTACTTTCCCTGTTGTATATTCTTGGCTTTTCTGTCCTAAGTTAAATGGTCATATATGCATTGTTTTATTTCTGGGCTCTGTATTCTGTTCCATTGATCTGTGTGTCTATTTTTATGCCAATACCACAATTTTACTCTAGCTCTGTAATACAGGTTGAAATCAGGAAGTGTTGTGATGCTTCTAGCTTTGTTCTCCAACTCAAGACTGTTCTGGCTATTCAGGGTCTTTTATGGTTCTATACCAATTTTAGGATTTTGTTCTCTTTCTGTTAAAAATGCTACTAGAATTTTGATAAAGACTATGCTGAATCTGCTTTGGGTAGTACGGACTTTTTTTTTTTTTTTTTTTAAATTTGAGGGAGAGACAGGGGGGGGGGGAACACAAACGGGGGGGGGGGGGGGGGCGAAGCAGGCTTCCCGCTGAGCAGGGAGCCTGATGCGGGGGCTCGATCCCAGGACCCTGGGATCAGGACCTGAGCCAAAGGCAGATGCTTAACAACTGAGTCACCCAGGCGCCCCTTAACGTTGAAAACATCTTAAACTTGATCTCATTGTAAAACTCAACATTATTACTCCCCCACTAAAGTTTTATGGTTTTGATTTCACATTTTACATCTTTGCATCTTATGTATCCCTCAACTAATTATTGTAATTATGGTTATTTTTACTACTTTTGTCTTCTCACTTTCATAATAGCTTTATAATCAATAATATACTCCCTTTACTAAATATCTGCTTTCCAGTGAGAGTTCTCCTCTCAAGCATGTTCTAGTAACTAATTAGTGCCCCCCCCCTTTTTTTTTCCAGGGAAAAGAAGTTCCTTTAACATATCTTTAGGGAAAGTTTGGTAATGATGAACTTTAGCTTTTGCTTGTCTGGAAAATTCTTTATTTTTCCTTCCCTTCTGAATATAATTTTGCCAAGTTGAGAATTCTTGGTTGCTAGTTTTTTCTTTCAGCACTTTGAATGTATCATATACATCACGCCATTCCCTCTGGCCTGGGAAACTGCTGCTGAAAGATCTGCTGATAATCTAATGGGGGTTGGGGTCCCCTTTTATGTAACAAGTTGTTTTTCACTTGCTGCTTTTAATAATCTCTCCTTATCTTTCGCTTTTGACATTTTACTTACAATGTGTCTTTGGTATGGATCTTTTAGGTTCCTCTTATTTGGAACTCTCTGGGCTTCCTGGGCTTGGATGTCTGTTTCCTTACTCAGGTTGGTAAGTTTTTAGCCATTATGTCTTCAAATAAGATTCTGCCTCTTTCTCTCTGTCTTCTCCTTCTGGAATCCCTCGGATGCAAATGTTGGGCAGTCTGATGTCATCCTGTAAGTCACTTAAACTATCTTCAATTTTTTCATTTTTTTCTTTTTGCTTTATCCCTTTCACTCTTTTCTTCTTGCTGCTCTGATTGGGTGAGTGCCACTGCTTTGCCTTTGAGTTGAATGCTCATTTCTTCTGATTCATCTAGTCTGATATTGAATATCACCACTGTATTTTTCAGTTCATTTACTGTATGCTTCAGCTCTGTGACTTCTGCCTGGTACTTTCTTATATTTTCCATTTCCTGTTGAAGTTCTGTGTTCACCTAGTCTTCTCCCCAATTCAGTGTTCAGTGATCATCTTTATAACCGTTACCTTGAATCCTTTATCAGGTAAATTACTTATTTGTTTCATTAAGGTTTTTTTCCCCAAGGTTTTTATCTTATTCTTTCATTTGAAACATACCCCTCTGTTTCTTCATTTTGTGTGACTCTCCATGTTGCTTTCTATACAGTAAATGGAACAAGCAGCCTATCATATTTTTAATAGCTCCCAGTAGTTAAGGATGTCCTAAGACCTATCAGTGTCCCAAAGGGGAGGACCTTAGCACCTAGATGTAGGGTGACTGGAAGCCCAATCTCTAGGCATCAGCTTTCAAAAGTATGCAAATATAGGGATGCCTGGATGGTTCAGTTGGTTAAGCTTCCTACTCCTGGTTTCAGCTCAGGTCGTGATGTCAGGATCATGGGATGGAGCCCTGTGTGGGGCTCCATGCTCAGGGGCAAAGTCTGCTTAGGATTCTCTCTCCTTTCCCTCTGCCCCTCCCTCTGCTCGTGCTCTCCCTCTCAAATCTTTTTAAAAAAAGATGACAGGGCGCCTGCGTGGCTCAGTGGGTTAAGCCTCTGCCTTTGGCTCAGGTCATGATCTCAGGGCTCTGGGACTGAGCCCCACATCGGGCTCTCTGCTCAATGGGGAGCCTGCTTCCCCCTCTTTCTCTGCCTGCCTCTCTGCCTACTTGTGATCTCTCTGTCAAGTGAATAAATAAAATCTTAAAACAAAAACATAAAAACCCAAAAGTATGCAAACATATAGTCCTACAGGACTGCAATCATAAGCCCCACTGGCCACTAAAGCCAGGTGATCTGGATGTATCCCCCGGATAGCAATCACAAAAATTAGGGCTCTAGAAAAATGGATAAGCTCTTCCTAGGTGATAGGAGCAAGCTAGAACAAGGTAAAAGAAGAGCACCAAGATGGTGCTCACAGCCTACCGTCCTTGAAAGCAGCTCCATAGGTCACTAAATATGTCTCAAACTTGAAACTTGGCCCTCAGGCCACAGTCATGATGACTAGTTAACAGGCCTCCTTCACAGAATAATTGAGCTTGTGGCTCTGTTGCTTCTCGCTGTGCCCTGTGGGTGGTAGCTGTTTAAAAACTCTTTCTCTGTTGGTTACAGTCCCATGGGACCCATGACCATAAGCCCCACTGGGCATCAGAGCCAGCTAATGTAGAGGTGTCCCCTGGCAGCAGTCACAAAAACTGGGGTACCAGACAGGGGGTATGAGCTCCTCTCTGAGTAACATCAATTATAGTCCAACGGGACCAAGAATACAAGCTCCCCTGGCCTCTGGGCCAGGTGATCAAGATGTATTTCCTAGGTGTAGCTGCAACAATTGGGCCACCAGATATGTGTGAAAGCTTCCCTCTGGAAGATAATGGTGCTCTGGAGCACAACAAAGGGTGAATCCAGCAAAGAGAGAGCATGAAGATGGTTCCTGCCAGTCTCCAGCCTGGGAGAGTATTCCATCAGCAGGCTCCTGGATATTAAGTCAATAATAGTACTGGTAAATCATAAATGTGGTCATTAATTGAGACCATAAAACATCACTTAAAAAGTATTACCAAAATTTTTAAGAGAACAACTTCTAAATATACAAAATCTGAGTATACCTACTTTTACAAAGGTCAAGAAAGAGTTCCTCAATTCCTTTGTTCTGTTTAGCAGAAGTATGATAATGTTTTGCTCCTACAGATTCTGCATACCTTAAAAAAAAAGTAACATCAGTGATACAAAAAAATTTTCATGTTTTTGTCATAACTGCTTTTTGTATTTTTTCAAGTAGCAATTTTAGTGACTCATTACTAATCAATCCACATTTAGTGAAATTAAGATACACTGAACCAAATTTTAAATGAGAACATAAGGATAAGACTTGAAATTTTTAAGTTAATTTGGAACCCAAATACTTTAATAAGTTCTTGTGACTCACTATTTGACTATATAGGTTTTTTTTGGTATCACTCTTCACATTTTCTACTGAAATCAAAAAGAGAAGTGAGAATGGAGTATTTTTAGATGTTCTCAAAAGTCGACAAATTACCAACGCTTCACTGAATCCAATAGATCATTTTATATTAAGAGGTTGGAGTAATACCTAAATGGTAAAGCACACTGTGCAAAGAGAAAAACTTCTACTAGGGAATGACTAGATGGAGGGGGAAAGGAAGAACACTTACGATTCTGCTTCTTGAATGGAAACGTGTCTCTCTTTTTCCAGATCTATTTTATTACCTAGTTTCAAAAAGTAAAAGTGCCAATTCTTAATATTGATTCATTTTTATAACAAAACAACGCCAATTCTAAACACACAACTGCCATTTTAATTACCTGGAAAAAAATAATACAAATCCCCATCATGTCCTAAAACTACAAAGTTAAACCCTATGATAGGAGGGTTGATCATTACAGTCACAATATATGCCTCGACCTCCTCAAATGGCTCAATGCATATCCCTCCTGAAGCTGCAGCCTTTGTCAGAGAAAATAACTTTTCCAAAGAGATGGGCACTATTCTTTGATTTAGGATATAATGGAGACTAAAAATCACTTGGGAACCTAGGAATAAACTATGATTCTTAGCCAAATGTAAATGGTCCCCCATCAATATATAGCCAGTCAATAATTAAGCAAGGCTACCTTACTGTTCATGAAATACAATAGGCTAGACTCTTGGACTCTAAGGGTATTTTGGTTTTGTAACTGATAAGAACTGGTTAAATAAAGCATTTAGACATATGGCCTTTTAAGCACTTCACTACCACAAGGAGAGGAAACTGTACTATTTAGCAATATGAGAGAACATAATACATGCACATCATACAAATTTAAAATTACTGAAAATAAGTTTGGTTTTCTTAAACAATGGGATAAAACTGAGATAATGCTAAAAACCCACCAGAATAAAAGTGAAGAAACTGCAAAATGCAGATTCCTTATTAAATACAAGGTAGAGGTTAAGGTGAGTTGGCCGGGCACACAGGATACTAAAGGTAAAGGAAATAACAGATCGAAAAAAGAGAGAATGCCCTAAGGAAGAATATTTCAAACAAATATTTTCATTTCTATTATGATTTATGGGGAAAGGGGGGAGAAAACTTTGTAAATAAGGTCATCTTTTCTTAGGACCTTACAGAATCTAGAAGACAATTTCAGTTAAGTATTGAAGTAAGCACCCAATTAAAGATCCAATGCTTAGAACTGAGAAGTACAGCCTAGAGATTGTATATATGGAGGAGCGTAAATAATCTGAGCACCCAAATGTTGGCGGCTACAGTACCTATGTGACACCACAGCCAAAGCATGAGAAGGAAACAGACTATATACTAAAGCTCAGGGATTACCAACAAATTCAGTGATGAGTTGTTCCTGCTTTGAAGAGTTATCTGTATAACTCAGCAAGAAAGACATATCAGTTCTAACTTCCTACATTATATCTGTCAATAAAATTTTAAATTTGCTAAATACTACAGCCAATACATCTGACAGTCACCTGAAAAAAAAAAAAAAAAAGCTGTTTATACTATGAAGAATGCAAAAAGCACCACCTAGTGGCCAGTGGTTCCAACAGAGGCACAAGGGGAGACTTAACAATTAACTAGAACACTAGGAGTTGTTTTTCTCAATCTCTAATGTCTCTGCTTTCAAATTCTTCCAGAATTATGAACATCCATTTTTTTTTAATAAGGACTGAGAAAGAATTTGAGTAATGTCTTAAATGAATATTTGGGGAAAATTATTCAGACACTGCTTTCTCATCTAATAGCATTCTAAATTTACCTAACTTTAATAAATCTAGTTATCATTAAAATAGCTAAATTTTTTAGTAAGCTAATTATAATTTAAAACAAAATAATTTTACCACTATTTCTTTTGACAATCAGTGTCCATAAAGGGATTAATAATGCAGATTAAGTCATAAAAAACTGCATTTTGGAGACTGACATCTTTCCAAACTCAAAACCTTTTTAGTGCCTATATCTCTTTTAAAAGCAAGACATATAAAGGATTAAGGCTTTGAGGCTCGTCTATTTCAATGCTACTACCCAGTTATATAGGGAACTTTCTAATAGGATTGAAACACCTGAAAACAAGGATTACCACCAAGTATAGTACTATGAAGATTAGGGGCGAAAACTGGCTGAAGCTATTGGAGAGGAAAGGGAAAAGCCACTGTGTTGCAAATAGTAAAAACTTTATCTTCTTTATAAATACACATTTGAATTAAAAATATGAAAGGGATATACCCATTGCTAAGGACAGATGGCCTAATGGCAATAAAGGGCTAGAACCCTATTTTGGTTAGACTGTATGGTTGGTGTATGGGCTAGTCAAAAGAAGCTTTCAAAGGCTTTCAATCTGATAACGTTTGTTTTTATGGCCTGGATCACTTCATAACTATATAACCTGGGGGGAAATTACTAACCTCTCAGTATCACTCTACACAAATGTAGCTAACAAACTTAGCATGGTTCATATGAAAATATGATAATGTAAAAGACCTAGCATATAGTACATGCTCAATAAAGAGCAGTTATTAATATCAGCTGTATTCATCACAGTGAATGATCAAATGGAAAATCAGTATTATTATGAGAAAATTAAAGCTCACACATTTTACTACCACCTTGCTACTTCATCTAGCTAATTTGGTTAATCCAACACTCTAGGAAGTCCTCCTTTAACTTCCCTTCCCCCTAAATTTAGTTAGGTTTGTTTTAGTGCTATCAGAACATTCTGTACTTCCCCCTTCACAGCATTTACTGTAATATATAATAGCCTGTTCTTCTCCCTCTCTCTACTCAATAAGCTCTGGGAAGACAAGGACTATATCTATTTTGTTCACTTATTCTTTTACTACACTATTCCCAAAACTGGTATAGAGTAAGCATCTATAGTGCTGGTTAAGAATATGGGCTTAAGGGGTGCCTGGGTGGCTCAGTGGGTTAAAGCTTCTGCCTTCGGCTCAGGTCATGATCCCAGGGTCCTGGGATCGAGCCCCACATCAGGCTCTCTGCTCAGCGGAGATCTTACTTCCTCCTCTCTCTCTCTGCCTGCCTCTCTGCCTACTTGTGATCTCTGTCTGTCAAATAAATAAATAAAATCTTAAAAAAAAAAAAGAATATGGGCTTGATATAGCAGAAAGACTGAAGTGAAAATCCCAGGTCTACCTCTAACTAGCTATGTACTTTGGGAAGTGTCAAGCTCTCAGCCCACTTCTCATGTGTGATATGGAAATGGCAGCAATACCTTCTTGTAGTGCTGTCAGAAGACTTAATGAAAGCATAAACACATAGTTCTTAGAACAGTACCTAGGACTCAATAAATGGTAACTATTATTTATTTATTTTCTAAATATTTTATTTATTTGACAGATAGAGATCACAAGTAGGCAGAGAGGCAGGCAGAGAGAGAGGAGGGGAAGCAGGCTCCCTGCTGAGCAGAGAGCCCGATGTGGGGCTCGATCCCAGGACCCTGGGATCATAACCTGAGCCGAAGGCAGAGGCTTTAAGCCACTGAGCTACCTAGGCGCCTGGTAACTATTATTTAAAATAGGTATTTAACAAACATACAAATGTTAAGGACAGACTGGAAGCAAAATACCAAATAAAGTAACCACAGCTAAGAGTGCTAATTAATGGACTAACTAAAACTGAGAGGAAAAATCTCTGTTAGCAAAGTATAGGGTTCTCCATTATTGGTTAACACATTTTAAGTGGTTTAGATAAGGACCTAGAAGGTTAAGTATTTAATTTACATGAAGAAGCCATCAAACATAAAGATTCAGGAACATTATATGAGTTGAAATTCCTACACTTAAGTTTAAATAACTTAATTATATATGAAAAAGATGGGGGGGAATGGCTGGGTGGCTCAGTCGTTAAGCATCTGCCTTTGGGGAGCCTTGTGACGGGGCTCCCTGCTCAGCAGGAAGCCTGCTTCTCCCTCTCGCAATCCCACTCCCCCTGCTTGTGTTCCCTCTCTCTAGTCAAATAAATAATAAAATCTTAAAAAAAAAAAAAAAAGTGATGGGTGCCTGGGTGGCTCAGCGGGTTAAGCCTCTGCCTTCAGCTCAGGTGGTGGTCTCAGGGTCTTGAGATCAAGCCCCACATCAGGCTCTCTGCTCAGTGGGGGGCCTGCTTCCCTCTCTCTCTGCCTGCCTGCCTCTCTGCCTAGTTGTGATCTCTCTCTCTGTCAAATAAATAAATAAAATCTTTAAAGAAAAAAAAATGAGAAAAGCTTGACAGAAAAGCAATACTTATAAAAAAGTAATTCAGATTTTTGTTAAGTATAATCTATGTAAAAGAGACACTGTGACGTGGCTGCTAAAAAATGTATGCAATCTTGGGCAGTGTTGGTAGAAAGATAATGGGAGAATTTTAAAAAGAGAGCCATTTAAGGAGACATTGGCTCAACAAAGTTTGGATTCTAGTATTCAAGTGTAGAAGACATATTTATACACTGACATAAACCTAGGAAAAAATAATCAGGATGGTAAAAATGTCTACAAGTAAGACCAAATGAAAAAACAACTGAAGACTAGAGAATGTAAGATTTCAGGTGAACCATCCAAATGTTTGAAAGGTTGTCTTATTTAGAGGAAAAGGAACAAATATTTGTCAAATGCCTTCTTTATGCCAAGTGTTTTCCAAGTTATTATTTAACTTTCATTAAATTACACAGAATCCTGGGAAGTAGTGTTATTATTTTGAATTTAGTAATAAAACAGAAGAACAAATAAACACTGTACTACTATAAAAAATAGGATGAAAATCAGTATGTGGAAAAAATAATGTAACTGCCTATCAATAACAAAAGGATAAATTCTGGGATATTTATAGAATAAACTATTAGAGAGCAAAGAGAATAAAATGAACTACAACTATATACAAAAACATAGAGGAATCCTGCAAACATAAGGTAAAGCCAAAAAAAAAAAAAACAGATTCAAGAGTTCATACTATACAATTTCATTTATATAAAATTCAAAACAAAACTGGTTCATGCAGAAAAATGTCAAGGCAGTGTCTGGAGGTGGAAAATGGTGAGGGGAAGGCAGCTGGGATAAAAAAGAAACACAGGTGAGACCTGTAAGTTACTTTGTGAAATTTTCCTTTTGTGATAAAAGGACTCTCAAAATTCTTTCAACAATGAATTACAACTAAAATTCCATGTCACACTTGCCAATACAAGTGAGAACTTTTTAGTCTCTATACCAATCATTAATAAACATTATATAACATTAAATGAGGATTATCTGACCCTACTTGAGGCAGTAAGCTACCACCAAAATTTCTAACCTTCTTATAATATGAACACAAAAAATATACAGTTCAAATTAACTATTCATAAGCTTTATTTATCCAGCTACTTTCTTTAAATGTTACTTTGTAACCTGGGTCAAGTAACAAACTCTTGAGCTTTCTCTGACTTTAAGTATATTTAGTCATTTCTTTCCCTCTTCTGAGAGATAACCAGAATCCCAAATAATCAAATATTTAGTCATTCACCTACTGTTACTACTTCCATTCCTATTAATCCCCAGATACCAGACAAAGCCAGGCCAAACTCACTGACTAGCTACAGCTTTGGCCCAAACTCCCATGTGGCCTACTACTCCAGTTTTCCATTCTGAAATACTCCGGCCATCTAACTTAACATCTAGCAACTAAACTTACAAAGTAGGCCAGATAATCTCCTTGGTCTCTTCCCCCCAGGCACACACCCTGATCTAGAACTATAGAGTTTGCCAATCTAATGGTGAGACAATATAAGAAATGTAAACTCTAGTTTAAAAAAAGTAATTCTTAAAAGTCAAATGTGCCCACATTGACCATTCCATTCTAGGTCCTCCACTAAAGCTACCCTGATTTCTTCTAGGCCATTGTTATTCTACCAAGTCATGCAGAAAGACAGAAAACAGCATGAAGCTACTCATCATAAGGATTAATAACAAAGCACAGGAATCAATAACTTCAATTCCTACCCCATCTCTGATAGCTACTTGATATTGTACAAGTAATCAAGTATCTCCAGGACTTAGCTTCCTCTCATCAAAGCCCTCATAAAATTATGAGGATTACATGAAAAATTGTCTAAGAACAAAGCATAGTGTCTGGTATACTCTACTGCTCAATAATTAGTTCTTATATCATAGAAATAATAATCTAAAGAAAAAGGGAACCAGAGAGAAATTCCAGAAGTCCAAGAGTGAGTTCTAGAGTTCTTTCACCCTTGTATCATGATTTGCTCATCCTCAAGAGTCAAATTTGTCCTTAATTCAAAAATGTGTATAGTTAAATGTATAAAACAAGAATACTAGCCTAAATCATTAGTTTTCGTTTTATTTAAAAATAGTTCCTAAACTCTTTTTTTTTCTAAAGAAAATCTTATGATGGAAAACTAAAGATCAAACTGAAGCAAGTCTGGGAGTTGAAAGTTTACATGGTTAGTTTCCCACTTGCTCCCCAAGGTCTTCCTTGAAGTCTGAATCTCCTGAAAGATCACTTCCAAATCAAAAATTATTCTAAAATATTAAATATTAAAATATCATTCTTCTTCCTTTCTCAGGTAACTTTAAAAATGAGATTTACTTACTCACTATTCTCTAATATAACATTAAGGAAACAGAACACCTTTTTTTTTTTTTTTGAAACAGAGGACTTAAAAAAAAAAAAGTAATGATGCTTACCAACTATACATAAACAGATTTCATTTCCCAACATTTTCCGTAATTCTTTGACCCAGTTTTTTACCTGTGTATACAAAAGAGTAAATATCAAATCCTGTTGCAACAACTATCATTACAACTTCCCAAACTCCACATTGTCAAAATACCTCAGAATTTGTCTAACAGCCCAGATACTTAGTTACCTGTAGGATCAGTTACTGACAAACTGTACTGACAAACATACAAACATCTAATGGAACGATTTCTCTATCTACATAGCAGTATAGACAGAAACACCTCTAATTATAAATTTTCATAAATCTTCCACAGATCTAAATAAAATTATTAACTAGAGCAAAACTCCAGCCTCAGATAACAGATGCTTGTAGAGTCACTTTGGACTTAAGAACATCTTAAAATTAAAAGTCTTTTGTATTCCAATTGGTTCCAAATTAGAGGGCACAGAAGCTTCTGTGTCACACCCTTAAAGGGGGGGTGGAAATGTATATGGGCACTAAAAAGAGTACCAAAATAAATTTTCATCCTTTAGTGTCTAACAGGTTTTTTCAACTTCAGCCCTACTGGTATTTTGGCCCAGATTAACGCTGCTGGGAGGGACTGCCCTGTGTAATGTATGCTATTGAGCAGCATCCCCAGCCTCCTACCCACTAGGTATCAGTACCACCCACCAGCTGTGATAACCAAAGATGTCTCCGAATACTGCTCCCTCCTGGTGGAGAACCACTGGTATACAATGACTCCAGTAACAAACAGATTCTTCACTATGAAGCATAGCAGTAGGCACAGTTGAGTACATTCAAATTAAGTAAACTAATCATTTGAACTCCTGATTTTAAATATGCTGATTATAATAAAATAGGTTAAGAACAAACTTGAATACCTCCTTCATTTTTTTGTAATGGAATTTAATTTCCATGTAATCAAGTCACAGAGAATCTACATATATTCCTAAAAAAATGCACACACATCTTTAAATTATAAAAATTACATTAAATAGGTGGTAAGTAAGCACTTACTGTACATCTGGTCCTACAGTACAAATGTAACCGTTCCACATTCCTGTTCTTTGCAGGAATGCAGAGAAACTGTCTTTAATAAACCCCAAAGCTTTATATAAGGAAAGTAATCAATATCACCACCTTATCTTTCTCAGAGCTTCAACTGAACCATAGTTTTCTCAGTACAGCCCCATCTTTTTGTTTCATTCACATGTATGTAGAAAGTTTTTAGAGAAGCACTGAACTTCCATCCCTAGTTGATGTCACATAAGAAAAATATGACAACTTGGTATAAAACGTACATCCTCATCATTTCAAAGGAAACATGCCAGAATCCAATTACATATTACTGTACTCTCTGTATAGATAGTATCATAACCTACCAAATCTAACCAACTTTTTAAAAAAATGTTATTCATCTGCAAATAGATCCCCTTCTGCAGGCATCCTACTCATTACCCCCATACATTCTGTGATGAGTTAGAGATGGTTACAGATTTTTTACCAATCCTCTCAACAAGAGTTAGTTGGGGGGGGGGCGGGGGTTGTCCCCTGCTCGCAGGGAGCCTGCCTCTCTCTCTCCCGCTTCCCCTGCTGTGCTCTCTACCTCTCTCTCAAATCAATCATTAAATCTTAAAAAAAAAAAAAGAGAGAGAGAGAGAGAGAGTCTATTTCCCTTCCCTCTGAAGCTGGGCTAGCCTTGCAACTTGCTCTGACCAAGAGAATGTGGCAGAAGTAATGCTATGCCAGTTCCAGACTTAAGCCTTAAGAAGGCCTGGAAGGTACTCTTAGGATCCAGTAGTCATGTAAACAGCTTAGGCTAGAATATGGAATAATGAGGGAGCATGTGGAGAGAGCACCAGACGATGAGACACCAAATGGAGTGAGAGGCCACAAGGAGGAGAACAGGCTTTCCTAGATGGTCCTGGCCTCGCCAAACTTGAAGTTCAATGCAGTTGCATGAGTGACTCCCATGAAACCACATAACCTGCCCAGTCAACCCACAAAACCATGAGAAATAATGCATTGTTTTAGGCCACCAAGTTTTGGGGGTTTGTTACACAGCAAGAGAGAAATGGTCACTTTTCAACCTAAAAGACTCAACCTTCTCTTAATCAATAAAACACTCAGACCATTTCCATCTATGTCAAAAGGCAGGAAGAAACAACAAACAGCAGCCCCCAAATAAATTTTGCAAGTATCATTAAACCTACAAGTTACTTCATCATTCCCTTTTTCTACTCCTTGGACTAAATTTTTTCACATGTAATAATAACCCGAGGACTAACTTGCATAGTTGCTTCATCAGTTGAATACTGAAAAACAAATGGGAAAAAAAAAAAAAAGACAACAAACCTAAAACTAAAACTAAAAAAGCAAGCAATTTCTATAGAAACAAACCTGTAATTTCAATGCAAGTAAAGTTTCTGCTACAGAAATACCCTTTTTAGTTACATACCCCTGGGCTTTCAGAGGAAGGGTGAAATAAGTAATTAATCACCATCCTGACTGTGATGAGAATTCAAAGGTAAGTTTAATGGTAACTTAGTTTGGTTCTGAACAACTTCAAAAATTCTACATTTGTTAAAAAAAAAAAAAAATTCTACATTTGTGGTGGATATTTAAAAGAGGCGTGAAAGGCGCCTGGGTGGCTCAGTCTGCTTAGGCTCAGGTCATGATCCAGGGGTCCTGGGATGGAGCCCTGCTTCAGGCTCTGTGCTCAGCAGCAAGTTGCTTCTCATTCTGTACCCCGACCCTGCTCATGCTCTAATAAATAAAATCTTAAAAAAAAAATAAAAGAGGGGTAAAAAATAATGAAGAAGGTTTAAAATAAATACTGATTAGACTGTCATTTAAAACTTATATTATATCCTTCAGGACATTTAGTGAGAACAAAGAGCTTAAACATGATTTAGTTCTTCTTTTCCCTCTTTACAACTGGGGAGTCCATGCAGCCATACGAAGTATTCACATGCCTAGTGTATATGGAATCATGAAATACATGTGATTTTTCTTTATACGGAGAAAAAAAGCCCCTTGATTTTTATAAACTGTTATTTCAAAGTATTTCCCTTTCCTAATATCTGAGAAAACCATGTAATAAACTTATTAATAACTTATTCAAAATATAAACATGAATTAAATACTGCATTAACAAATATGAGTGGTAACCATTTATGCATAACTTTATTTTACTTTTAAAACCAAGGCTAGTCACATTAGTAAACAAAAGCATGTGAATGGAGACTTGAAAAATTAGTGTTGTTATTCTATTTAAGTCATCTACCCATAAGTAAACAGAATACCTTCTGAAAGGAATCTTCATCTGTTATATCATAAACTAAAATAGCTCCATTTGAATCTCTGTAGTAAATTGGACCCAATGCATGGAATCTCTCTTGACCTGCTGTATCCTAAATAAAGCAACAAACACTTATTAGGTCATAAGAAAAAAATACATCTGCTATTTCAACTACAATAAACTTTTGATTAACTGGAAAGTGGGACATGAAATTACAGATAAACTCAAAACACTGTTAAAAGAAAAAAAACAAGTTACAAAAAAATTTTTAGAAGTTACAAACAATATTTAATGTTTTACTGTTATATGAAAGTTACTTCCCTCCCAAGCAAAATTCCCACCGCCACTAAACGAAAAAGTTTAATTGCCAGAGGATCAGAATGCTCACGATGGCATTATAAGCCAGGAATAGGCCTTGCCCTAAATTTAGGTTCTGCATAGAGGGAAAAGACAAGGAAAGAGAGCATACACCAGAACAATTGGCCAAAAGGTCCTCTGATGTACTAACCTTGCCCTACTCTGTACTAGCTATTCCCCTGGAAAGTGGGAACATGGAAACACAGAGGGGAAAAATGCCAGTCAGGCTGTCCACCCACCCTGTTCTTTGTCTGACATGGAATCCCTCTGAGTTTACCCTTCTTCCAGCTCAACGGTTATGGATAAGCAATATTCATGTATGCAACTGTGTAATTCTTAGCCTGATTTTAGAAAAAAATGTTTATTTAAAAACAGTTTTGGGGGTGCCTGGGTGGCTCAGTGGGTTAAAGCCTCTGCCTTCGGCTCGGGTCATGATTCCAGGGTCCTGGGATCGAGCCCCACATCGGGCTCTCTGCTCAGCAAGGAGCCTGCTTCCTCCTCTCCCTCTCTTTGCCTTCCTCTCTGCCTACTTGTGATCTGTTTGTCAAATAAATAAATAAATAAATAAAATCCTTAAAAAAAAAAAAAAAAGTTTTAGCTAAACTTAAAAAAAAAAATCCAGAAATACGAATTCCTATTCCTTGAGCCCATTAGTTATTAGAGTACAAAGAACAGAAGAAGCCTTCACTCACTCAACTGAAAAGGTTAACTTACCCATATAGCAAGGTTTACTCTTTTCCCACCAATATTTAACTTCTTCGTTAAGAAGGATGCCTAAGAAAAGAGATACACATTAAACAATATTTCATATAATATAATGTTTCTTATTCTAAGAACTATAGATGAAAGAATAATCTCAATATGAAACTCAAGTTATCTGGGAGAAAAAGTAATCACTGAGTTCTTATTAATGACCAAACATTCACTGAAGACAGAACATTATTTATATTCTAATCTAAAAAAATGGTATTTTGCTTTATGAACACAAGTTATGAAAAACAGGAAGAAAAACATGGCCCCTGGCTGGCTCAGTTGACAGAGCATATGACTTTTGATCTTAGGGCCATGAGTTTGAGCCCCCTGTTGGGCATGGAGACAACTTAAAATAGAAACAAATAAAAAGATTTTTAAAAAAATTATAATTAAGTATTTTCTTAGATTTTCCCCATAAAAAATTTTCTTAGAGCATTTAATTTGATGTCACCCTACACACTCATTATAGAAAGAGCTAAGAGATTTCTAAATGAGAGAAAAGATATATTTACTGGTAGTTTACTTAATGGTATGAATACCAGTATTATTTGAAATATTCCTCTAATTATTTTATAACTCAATTATTTAACTTATATCTAATAATTATCCCAGGCACCAATGTTACAGAAATGAAAGGAAATGGTTCTAGCCTTCAGGGAGTTTATAGTCTATAGTAGAAATAAACATGTAAATAAAAGTACAATATCATGTAACAATTGTTAAAATGGGAGGGTCTTGCCAAGTATACTCTAAAGAGAGTGCTAAGAAAGGAAGTGTAAAGCCGTCCTGGATGAGTCAAAAAAAGTTTCAAAAAGAAGGTGATAATCTCCCCTTTAGGAGTAATAGGGGCTTTTCCAACAGATGGGAGAAGCCACTGAAGCCTCAAACATGTAACTCCCTCTCCATGGAGAACTCCCAACAAGTTAGTAAGGTCAATGCCGGAGATGAGACTACAAAGATAGGCAAATGCTATTCAAATCAAAAAAGTACTAGGGTTCCATGTCTAGATGTATGGACTTTACTTTCAGTGTTTTAATAAAACTTGTTCCAAGACACATGTATTTTTTTAAATGTATAAACGTATATACTACAGTCAGATTTGGGAAATGCAGCATATTCCTCTGTATTCCCTTTGTACATTCATAATACACAACACAGTAAGATTCTGCCAAAAGAAAAGCTAACTGCATCTATACAACTATTTCCTAAACTTATTTGACCTATTTTTTACTAGAAAAATGCCTAATTCATCCTAAGGAATAAGTGTTAAGAAGAATAATACTGTTGGGGCGCCTGGGTGCTTCAGTTGTTAAGCATCTGCTTCAGCTCAGGTCATGATCCCAGGTTCCTGGGATACAGCCCGTATCAGGATCCCTGCTCAATGGGAAGCCTGCTTCTCCCTCTCCCCCTTCCTAGGCTTGTGTTGCCTCTCTCGCTGTGTCTCTCTCTGTCAAATAAACAAATCTTTAAAAAAATAAAAAGAAGAAGAATAAGAAGAATACTGTTAATGATGGAGAATCACTGAAGGTTTTTAAAGCAGTGGGGAAGTATAAGATCTAAATTTTAAGAGAATGACTCTGGGATAGGAAGGGAGGTTAGACAGGAAAGGACAGGACTAGACCTGGAGACAGAAGGCCATTACAAAGTTGGAGGGAAAAACAAAAAGGACCTGAACCAAGGCCACAAACATAGGAAAAAAAAAAAGAGAATCCAGAGTAACTGAAAATGAAATACAATCAGAATCCAGAGTCAGCTGACATAGTTAAAAAAAGGAATAAAGAGCCAAGTCCAAAGCTATGCAGAGACAGTCACAGTTAGGTGTATCTATATAAAAGAAAATACAGAGAAGTACAGTAAAACAGATAAAAAGCTAGAATGGTGAATTATTACTGAAGGAGAAGGAGTCTAGATCTCAGGAAAGACTTTCTGCTGTATAAACACAAGGAAATTTAGAATTAAGAAAAAGCCAATGAATTTAGTACTTAACTAAGTGGCAGAGCTGAGATCAAATCCAGGAATGCTTTCCTTCAGAACCCAAACAACACTAAAGATATTTTATTAAATGAAACAGATTACACAGAAAAGGGTATAAAATAAGTAACAAAATAAAAATAAAATAAATAACAAAAAAATAAAAAAGCATAATAATAAAAGAAAACTTGGAAAATGAGAAGACCAAATACATGTTTTGACAATAAATGTGAACAAAGGACTTCTCCCACTCATTATAGCACAGAAGCTAAGAAAAGGAACTTTGAGGGGTGCCTGGGTGGCTCACTCTGTTGGGCATCCGACTCCTGATTTCAGCTCAGGTCATGATCTCAGGGTTGTGAAGAGGCTTTGAACTCCACACTAGGCGTGGAGACTGCTTAAAACTCTTTCTCTCTTGGGGCACCTGGGTGGATCAGTTGTTAAGCCTCTGCCTTCAGCTCAGCTCATGATCCCAGGGTCTTGGGATCAAGCCTCGCATTGGGCTCCCAGTTTGGTGGGAAAGCTGCTTCTCCCTCTCCCACTCCCCCTGCTTGTGTTCCCTCTGTCACTATGTCTCAAATAAATAAATAAACTTAAAAAAAAAAAAAAGAATATGAACTTTGAACCAGAACTTTGGATTTGAATCTCAGCTTTGCTACTTATTAGTTGTATAACCTACTTGAACTCAACCATTTTCATGGTTTCAATATCAATGCTATATAAAGAAACTCAAAATCTGCGTCCTATCCAAATATTTAATAGGTAGGTCAACTTAGGTGCCTCTTTTCTCTCAAATATATTTAAAATTAAACTGATCTTCCTTCCAAAATTGGCCTTCCATTCCAACTTTAGTATTTTGATAACATTCTCCAAGTCACCGAGGTTTAGAATCTTACAAATATCATCATTGAATATTCTTCCTCCCCTGACATTCCACATTCCAAAAAAAACCCTACCAAGGTTTGTCTTCACACTTCCTCTGGAGTTCTTGGATGATCAATCTCATATTATTATACCACCTTTGCTCTGACCTCACACTCTAGTCAACATGCCAAATTATCTTTCTAAAGCCTCCATGATTAAGGAAAAAAAAAATCTTACCATAACTCACTGACAGATTCCAATAAGGTATCATTTTTAACAAGAGTGCCTGAATTACATCTCTGCTGGTAGCTAATATCTAAATAATCTTTTTGTCATGAGATTTGTGGGGAGTTCTCAGTAGAGAGGAATGAACTAGAGCTGATAAAGCTCCATCATATCCTTTTTTACCATCACCTTGGAAACTTACCACCACCTTCCTGTTTGAGTTTAAGAAACAGTGTTAAGTCTCCCCTATGCAACCACAGATACACAATCTTACAGAAAGACACTCATCAGTGTTGATTATAAAGAAAAAAGAAATAACCTAAGTGTCCCTCAATAGGCAACCTTGAAAAGGTACACAAATATAGCCCATTCATATAATGAAACTCTCTACTTTGATTTCAACTACTGTTACTATACTAGCTAACAGTTACTGAATGCTTACCTTCCATCAAGTACCACGCTGAGCACTTTTTATATCATTCACAAGCTTCTCCTTTATAAAAGTTAAGGAACCCTCATCTACAAGCAAAAATCTCTAAATGCTATCTTTTTATTTAAGGACCTAAACAATTGTCCACAACTATCTTCGTATGATAGCTTCCAGAATCTCTCCACTTACTCTCCAACTTATATGGTTTATACACATACCTCCAATTCTGCTTGTTCATAAAATTTCCCTCTAATTTGGATGTATTCTCTTTTCTCTATTTGAACCCCATCTATCCAAGTTCAGTTCATGACCCATACTCTTCCTCCTTGAATTTTTAAAGCTTTCTCGTACCACCCATACAACCCACACTGACTTGCTCTATCCTGAAGAATTACAGGGAACCTAATCTTTAACAAACAGCATATACTGCCTTGCTTCTATCCTAAGTTTTCTTTTCATGAATGTAAGTCTTCTGTCAAGTAGATTACATATTTTTATTTAACATGTTCACCATGCTTACAATGAAATGGGCAGTATTCTAAAAGCTTTCCAATATTAACTCATTCAATTGTCACAGTACACTAAGAAACAACTGTCCAAATATTAAAGATGTGCAAACCTAGACACAGGAAGGGTATCTTGCCTATGGTCACATAGTAAGTGACACAGTGGGATCTGAAATCCAAGCAATCTGGCTCCAGACAAGACTCATAACTACTATGCTATGCTATCTTCCACACTGAGATCTGAAATAATACTTTTCTCATGGAAAAAGCAGGAGGAGCCAGTGCTGACACATAAATATTGTTACTGTAGATATAGGTATCTACAATGTGCCTGGGTTAATCCATGCAGGTAAAACTCAATTTATGTAAGAGATGTACTAAAAGTTTCCTTATAAACCAAATTATTTTAATTCAAATATTTGATATATTATCCAAGGATCCCTGCTAAATCTTTTTTTTCTCCTTCATAATGAAATACTTAAGTCCCGTGATATGGAAAGATTCCTAGTGTAATATAAACTGTCCCATTTTATATATATTTTCTATGTCTTTAATATGTTACAGGTATTTTCTTAAAGAACAAATATGTTTTGGGGCACCTGGGTGGCTCACTGGGTTAAGCCTTTGCCTTCAGCTCAGGTCATGATCTCAGGGTCCTGGGATCAAGCCCCACATCAGGCTCTCTGCTCAGCAGGGAGCCTGCTTCCCACTGCCCCCTCGCCTGCTTGTGATCTGTCAAATAAAATCTTAAAAAAAAGGAACAAATATGTCTTAAAAACAAATACAATTATATGTAAGAATAAAGCTGAAAGATTTTATGTAAAATCAAAATAGGAGTAAACGACCAAAAGGCTGGCATTCATCTTATCTTTTTTAACCACCTCTATGAGGCATACTTAATTTGGATAGACTACCAAGATATCACTTGTAGTTACACTTAACCTGGGACAGGGGCTCTTAATTTGTTATGTGAGAGTGAGAAGGAGAGCACTGACTTCTTTTGAGAATCTAATGAGAGCCATGAACTGATTTCCTCCCAAGAAAACTGCTCATATGCACAAACCAAAAACAATTTCACACACTTACCCCAGGGATTTATAAATCCCTGACAACTCTCAGTGAAGAATTCCCAGTCTAGAAAGGGGAGGGGAAAGCAGCATTACAGTATCAATTTAAAAGGTTCTAGAAATACAGGAAGAAAAAAAAAGTACATCCTGTGTGCCAAACACTGTGCTAGACTTTCTCATTTAATCTTTTTAACAACCCTGTGAGGTAGCTAACTAGTCCTGCTTTACAACTGTGAAAACCTGAGATTTAAAGATATATAGGGACTCACTCAAGGTCAGACAACTCAGGTGTTGCAGGGGGTAGAAGACTGTCTGACTCCACAGTGCTTTTTCCACTGCACAAAGCTTTTTATTCTAGAACACATTCTTAACATGGCATTCGTCCACATGGACACTAGGTGTTCCTGGAAACCAACTCAACTCCCAAAAATATATTCTCAGGGTAGGCACAAAGTAATGAAGATCAGAGCAATGGCAGATCTCCCACCTTATTCCCCTAAACCCTGAGTTACAGCCCAGTACTTATAATTCCAATGACTTCATCTTCCAAACTTTAGAGGTATTAACAAATCAATAATCTCATTAGCTGAGGCCAACATCTGTTATCTGCACATGATGCTTAGTTACCCAACATCTTACCTAAAAGCATAGTGGATACTATTTAAAAATCTCTATTAAAAAAAAGAATATAGGAAATAATAATAAGAAAAAATATATCTGCCAAATGAAAGTCTTTTCATAACTTGTTTAATCAGTTCTGTTGTATTTGTTGTTGCTATTAGCCAGATCCACTTGCTGTGTTTGCTAACCACTGGCAAAGCAATATACCTAAAGCAGCAAAGTAAATGAGTTGTAGACAAAGACTTTTCTGTTTTTATCTAGTATCTTTTAAGTTCAACAGACTTTCATTAATAAGTGTCTGGGTATATACATAAAAACTGAACACTGATATTATTTTTGCTTTAATCACTAACATGGTTTCAGTCTTAAGTATTTAAAGTATCTATTACTACTTTATTAACACATAAAAGGAATTAGGTGATTTATAAATTAGTCTAAACTAAACTGGATTGCTATAGTGGCAATCATGTCACAATATATAAATGTAACAAATTTACATATTATATACCTTAAATTTACACAATGTTGTATGTCAAATATATCTCAATAAAAAAGGAAAGAATATTGAGTGCTTGAATACTTCAACTTTCTTGTCCTTAGTTTCCATAAAGTACAAGGATTATAATCAGTTTAGAGTTCAATACTTTGAAAATAAGAGCCAAAAAGTTATTTCTGAGGAGTAGCTCAAAACCCAAAGAAGACAATAGCAATCAGACATGGAATACTTATATATAAGAAATTTAAAACAATTCAGAAAACCTCTTTTCTTAAAAAAAAAAAAAAAATTACCCACCCTTCCATAGCACACATGTATCTAGAAACATACCAAGAAGGGGGTATTTTATAAAGATGATGTGAATGAATTGACTGTTCAACACTGATATGACTTCCAGAACTATTTGGAAGATATTCCAGACATTCAAAACACTAATCTTACAAATAAGGAAACCAAGATTTCTAGACCAGAGACTAAGATGACAGGTATAAAAAAGCAACTGCTAGACCCTGAATGCCAAGTGCTGCTCAGGAGGTTAAAGTGCATTGGGGTGGAGGTGGGGGGCAGTAGACTTAGCTTAAGAAAAAATGGTAAACCATTACTATTTGTGGGACCTTGGAAATTTAATACAAATCTTAATTTCCTCATTTGCCAAACTATCAGGGTACTAACTGCCCAGCCAATCTTAAAGCACTGCTTTGCTAATCAAATGACAGCTACCTACCCCAGACTACAGAAGGCCGATAGGTGGAATTCCAGCCAGAATTCTAAAAGGGAAAATGACTGAGGTTCTGATTATAAACATTGTTACTTTTTATATAAGAGACTAGTGGAAAGTGATAGAAAGCACTTAAATTAGAGTGCACGATCTTAGAACACTTTCCTGTAAGGGGGAAAAATGGCATACAACTAAAAATGAAATGACCACTCAAGAGCACAGACATAAAGAGACATGCTACAGATAAAAAGTGGTTACAATAGAAATGGCAAAAACATTTCAAATGATGGTTAAAGTACCTTACTCATCTTTATATTCCCCAACTATCATAATGTTTGGTGTTTAAGAGCTTTGAAATAAACAATGATTGAATTTAATGGCTTAGGTAATCACATAAGAAAGCATGGGGACTCTATAGAAGATCAAGTTTCCTGAGATAGGTAAAACATCTTGAGTTCTTAGCTCACCTACAAGATAACTTCATAATTATTAGTAACCGAGGAAAAGCTCTGAGAAAAGGGAGCAGTACTAAAACACCAAAGCATGGCCAATGTCACATAATTTCCTGTAATGTCAATCCCAGTCAAAACCCAAAAATGGATAATAAACACATATATATGTATATGTTCAGTAGTAATACATTTATATATACTTGTATACAAATAATACATTTACATATATATGTATATATAAGTATATATAAAATTATAAGCAATTCTAAAATGTAGTGATCCTTTAGAGACAGCACTAGTTCTCAAAATAATTCATGTGAAATTAATCCCATTACCTTTTTGACAGAGTTAACATGAAGGAAACCAATGCAAACTAAGCACCATCTATTCCTTCAACAGCAATCATTTGGTAAACAAACGTGCCAGGCACTGTGATAGGAGATTTACCTATACTGGTTCTCTATTTAACCAATATAAAAATCCAGTAAGTAAAAGGGTAGGGGTACCTCACTGGTTCATTCAATAAGCATGCGATTCTTGATCCCTGGATTTGAGCCTCATGCCGGGTGAACAGATTACTTAAAAATAAAATCTTAAAAAAAAAAAAAAATCCTGAGGGCGCCTGGGTGGCTCAGTGGGTTAAAGCCTCTGCCTTCAGCTCAGGTCATGATCCCAGGGTCCTGGGATCGAGCCCCACGTCAGGCTCTCTGCTTAGCAGGAAGTCTGCTTCCTCCTCTCTATCTCTCCACCTGCCTCTCTGCCTACGTGTGATCTCTGTCTGTCAAATAAACAAAATCTTTAAAAAAAAAATCCTGTAAGTAAAATCCTCTCATTTTATAGATCAAGAGCCAACTTACAAACATTAGAATAACCTGCCAAGATCATGATGGCTATGAAGTAGGAGCCAAAATGCAAAACCAAGTCTAACTTCAAAGTCCCGTCTCTTTTTTACCACATCGTATGGCCTCCTAATGCAGAAACACAGTTTATCTTGTCTTCTGCAAGCATCTGACAAAACATCTCATGATATCCCCTGTGGGCAAGACTGATGTAGCTAGGGCAAAAAAGCTAGGTTTATAAGGCGGAATAACCATTTTCATTAAAGGCTTTGTGTCCACTAGTTAGTAACCCATAGCAGTCAATTTTAAGCTGTTTTCTGATTTCATTATCATTAATATGTACAATATTCCATTGTTTCTCACTCAAGAAGACAGACTATGGCCGGTGCATAGTCTGAAAAAGCCCCACGCTAAGATTCTGCATATCTAAAGAAAAATACACCTCGGGTCATGCATCACGAGACAATAACGAGACCTGCTGCAGAGCTTTGTACTTGGCCCACTGTCTCCCTTTTTCAGTCTTTATTAACTCCTGATGAGAACAATGAAGACATTCTTAGCAAATTTTCAGGTGAAAAGTTAAAATGAGTAGCTCATCTGGACATTAAGGAACATACCTTCTTCTTCTTTGCATGCCAAGAACCCAATCAAGGTCACATTTCTTGAATTACAAAATCAAACTTAAAAGGACATCAACAGGCTTTAACCACTGGAGTAAATCTATCAAAGCCACTTTTAATGCGTCAAATATATTAGGGACAAAAAAACTTAACCATAAAATCAGACAAAAAAGAATTTGAGGGATGGAATGCCTTTCTTGGGGGTTAGGGATAAGCAAGACTAAGACAGCAAGCCCAATATTAATCAATGTAACAGCTGTCCACAAGCCCATAGAAACTCTTCTATTTCAGTGTTGTAAAAGGATTCTCAATAGGGAAGGTGATAGCCTGTCCTTTGCTCAGTTCAAACTACACTTGGAATCATTTCCACAGCTCAAAGTACCCCATTCTAAGGAAAGAGGACAATGATTAAATAATAAATGTCAAGAAAAGATATCAAAATAGTGAAATGATTTAAAATGATGTCAGAGGAGATTCCTTTAGGGGAACCAGAGCTATTTCCCAATAGACAAAATCAAGGGGTGTGATAGGGATCTTCAACTATCAGAAGGGATGTCCTGTGTGACCAAGATTCAGAGGACAGAACTGGGACTGGAAACTACAAGGGAACAAATTTTGGCTTTATACACAGAAAAACTTACTGGAAATTAAAACTGTCCAAAATGAAGTGAGCCATCTCAGGACATTGTGAGTTTTCTACTTTCTAGACCAGTTCATCTGCCTCTAAGAGATGAGACAAAAGTGGACAATCACTTGACTGAATTAAACAAAAGACTGAAACAGTGAACCATAAACTACTTTAGGTTCCTCTCAGTATTAAAAATCTTTGAAACAAGATTGCAAGAGAATATACTTTGCAAATCATAAAGTATGTTACAAAGATAGGTAAGAGGTAATTTTGTTGACAAAAAAAGAGGGACTCTTCATGTCTTCTGATCTGATCCATCATCTCCTCTCCATTTGGAAATTAAAAGCATACCAGGTTGTTTTATGGGTCACAGTTCTCTAAAAAAATTAAAATGAGATAAACTGATATATAAGATAAAGTAAATACAATGCTTCCATATATAGGTATGCAACAAAATCCTCAATTCTGTAATATAAACCAGACACTGTTTGTGATGACAGTCATATAAATATTAAAATCAGGACTGCTATGTTTTTTATAACGAAAATCTATCATAACTTCATCCTCTCCAGTGTAGGCTGCAGTAGTTTCTCTCTAATATTTAAAAATCTTTAGCCTGCTTTTAGCTTCAATGATGTCTTTGAAATGTATAATGAAGGTATAATTTTCAGGTTGTAGGACTAAATTATCTTAAAGAAGGAGGCACAATTACAATGATTTTCTCTTTTATCTTAGATCTCTAGCACAAAAGTAACCACGAAAGGGGGGGTTTACCAATATCCAGAGGCAGTGTGGTTTACTGGCTCAAAATCTTAAGTCAGATCTGCATTCAAATTTCAGCTTGGGCACCATGCAAGACTTGTGGCAATATGACTGCCAGCAAATTACTCAACTTAACCAAGCCTGTTTCCTTGCCTACAAAATGGGGCTAATAAAACTACTGACCTCATAGGCTGTTATAAAAATTAAATGACAGAGGAAAAAATGTTCAGCACAGTAAGAACTTACTAAATGTTAGCTATACTTTACCTAAATGAATTTCTAAGTTCCAAATAATCATAGGTATTTACCCTACAAATTTCCTTGATTTCACTAGCAACACTCAACAATAACAACTACTAAAATTGTGTAAATGTTCTTGTTCAAGGATGTAAGAAAAAAAGGAGTTTCCTCATATTCATTTTTTCAGGTATTATGCTTTACATAAGAGAAGTAAAAACAGGAATAAAAATAGAACATGGAATCAGAGCATCTTTGTGAATTCTAGACTCAGTAGTTTAATAATAGCATCAAATATCAAATGTCACAACAATTAAAGGAGATTATGTATTCTATTAAATAGTCACTAAGATCTATTGTGCAATTTGGGCCAGTAATAAAGATGGAGAGCTTCCAATAGACCAGGTCCTAAGTGATTTTATGTATACTTGTCCTGACAAACCTATGAGCTAGAAACTATCATTATGACCATTTCAACAGATAAAGAAAACCTAGGCACAGACAGGTTAATTAGCTTGCCCAAGATCACACAGCTAGTTAAAAAGATGGAGATGGATAGAAACCTCGACAATCAGGCTCAAAAGTCCATTCGACTTTACTACCTGTAACTAAATTGATGAAGTCAGATTAGCTGGATATTTTTCTTCTAACACGTGCAAACTGATTTCTTTGGGAGACAGAGGAGACTACACCTGCCTAAAAGGGCTGATTTCACTCCCAATCAATGACTACACTTTAACACTTTTCCAGCTAACCATAAGATAACTTCAGAAGAAAGCCGGCCCTACACTACAACCAAAGAAAACAAGTAGCAGCAGCAACTAAACTGTTAGTTTGGGGACCAACTGTTGGCTAGTAGTCACATGACGTTTCCATGTGCATGTGGATCGACCGACTTCACAGAATAACTGCCCCATAAGTCAGACTCACGCAGGCAGCAATGAAACTGTGTAACCCATAACCGGCAAGCGGTCATTTCAAAAATCCTCCACAAATGACTGTTTTGCCAATCAGCATGTTACTCGAAGACAGGACAAAATGGAACTTGCGTAAACACTTAGTCATCAGTAAGCGCTGAAGTTACAAATCACCTAGTTCGCAAAATCAAATCCGCAGCTAAGTTCCTAATTCCGAAAGAAAGAAAAAGGGCTGACAGCCGGTGACTGTAGGGTGAAGGCACCTAGGGCCCAAGCGGAAGTGAATCAAAAGCGAAAATTAGCCAAGCGATATGGGGGACTCCACGATATGCGCAGCCACACGGGGGACTTTTGAGGGACCTTCCACTCGCTTCCCAAAAGCCTGTCCTAATGTCTGTCTACAGGATGCCCGACCCCGCGTTTCCCTAGGGCGAATTCAGAAAGGCAATTCGAAGACGGAGGTGACAGGCCTGAGATCTGTAAGCCAAGATCCAGAAGACCACGGTAACAAAGTCCTCACAGTCCCGAAGGGGTAGGGGCCCCAAGGCTCCACCTTCCACTCCCTGGGGCCCGCACCTGCAGAGTGGTGATGTGCTTGTCGTTGAACTTGTTCTCGCAGTAGCGCAGCACCAGCGACGTCTTTCCCACGCAGCCTTCCCCCAGCAGTACCACCTTGAATGAGTAGGCTCTACCCGCCGCCGCCCCGCCGCCGCTGCCGGCCGCAGCCATCCCGTTTCCCGGCCGCCCGAGCCCTAGAGCTGCGCCGAGCACCCCACAGCCGCCGCAGCACCTTCACAACCGCGGCCGGCGCAGGCCCCTCCGCACCGACCCGCCAACCCCAGCCGCTGTCTCTACTCCCGCTTCGGGGCGAAGCCTGAGAGGACAGAGGAAAGTCCGAGAATGAAGGGCCCCCGCCACCACGTCAAACACCCGAGGAAAGGCGAAGAGCGCTCCCTCTCCGCCTCCCTCTAATGGCGTCTCCTTCCTCCTACGTCACACTTCGGGTCACGTGATCGCCGCGGTCGCGGGCGGCCCCTGGGACTCGGGCCTAGGAGAACGTGCCTGGACGTGGGTGGGGTTTCTGGGGCCTCTTCCCGGGGTGGAGTTGGCGGTGAGTGGAGTTCCTCCGCGCAGTCTCCGGCAGACCCTGGCTGTCTGCGGGTCATTGCTACTCTGCAGTTGGTGGAAACCTGCGCGATGAAGAAATGGATAATTTGAGGTAAACCCAGTTCTGGTGGAATGTGGAAGGGTAGAACGTTACGTTCTTGCCCAGGGAGTGTTCACCAGGCTAATGACCTCTCACAGCTCGGGGTCGCTGTAAGGCAAATCTGCCGAGGTGCACTTCGGAACCTTGAGATTTTCTGTGAGATCCCAAATCGTAACTATTGAACTTCCTTCAGTTCCCCAGACCGTCAGGTTTCCTCCTCATCTTTCAGTTCTCAGCCTGAACCAGAAAGGCTTGCCTGACCACGCATCCATCTTCTCTTTGTTCCTCCCTCACATCCCCTACCCTCAAGTAAAGTATTTCATGACGCAGGCATACATACCTTCCTTAGCAGCACTTCACGGAAGTTACTAGACCGAATACAGTCTCTTAGTACGCTATAGGTTTAAGGACAAGAACTGTGTAAGACTTGCCCGCCTTTGAATTTCTAAGTCCCAAGTTCCACGCACGGAATAGGCATTGAATGAATGAAAGAACAGTACATCTTAAGTCATTACGTCTTAGCTACCCTGTTTTTCTGTCTTCCGTGAAGCTTCTGATGTTCCTTGTCGATTCCACCTTGAGAGACCTGGTTTGTTTGATGATTGTTTATATTTCTTGATCTGCCTTTCCTTCTTTTATGAAATACACTCTTCCCAAAAACCTAGTGGTGTTTCTGAAATTTTACAACTAGAAATCTGGTGTCAGTCAAGCAAACATATTATTTTTCATCAGACTCCCTTTCCACTGCAAACCTGGAAGTTCATTCATTCATTCAGCTAATGTTTGAAAGTGCCCACCACGTGCCAGGCACGATACTGAACAACATACAATGTCCCTGTCATCAAGAGCTTACACTTTAGGAGCACCTGGCTGGCTCAGTTGGTAGAGAATGCAAGTCTTAATCTTGGGGTTGTGGGTTCAAGCCCCATGTTTGGTGTAAAGAGTGCTTAAAAATAAAATCTTTAAAAAAAAAAAAGAGCTTACATTTTAGCAGGGGAAGACAGTCATTTACACAATGAATGCTTTTATCTTGATAAAGCAGTTCAGAGTATTTTGCAAAGCTGTATTGGGACCCAACTGGTTTTGCATGCCAGGGAAGCTGTCCCAGAGATTGTTGCCTTTGGTTAGGAGTAACCTAGGCAGGAAGGGAGGAGAGGTTTGCAAGAAAAGAGAACAGTATGTCCAACAGCCTTGACATAGGAAGGAACATCGAAGGTTGAGCAACTCAAACTGTGATAAGAATGCAGAGAGGAAAAGAGTTCTAAATGAGACTGGCAAGGAAGACAGGGACCAATACTGAAAGGGCCTTTCAGCAAATGAAGAGTTTTAATTAAGGGGTGGACATAATCAGATTTAACTTTTAAAGAAAATTACTCTGCCTATAATTTGAAAAACGGATTGGAGGAGGATAACACTGTAATCTGATATGCTCTCCTTTGGGGGCTAGAACTGTGTCTGTCACTTTTTTTTTTTTATCTAGACCTTGGAATGTAATGCCTAACTAACATTTATTAATTACAACAAGTAAATAAATAAAGCTAAACCTATAAAGTACTGAGGTTTGAGAAATCCTCTTGGACATGTGGGACTTCATTAAATAGAACTATCAAAGCATTTTCCATCTACTAAGACTAATTAACAATAGAAAGAAAATAGTTATCATCTGTGAGCTTGCTACAAACTAAACCCATTTGTGAGTGCTTGGGTGACTCATTTGGTTAAGCGTGAAACTCTTGATTTGGGCTCAGATTATGATCTCAGGGTGGTGAGATTGAGCCCACTGTTGGGCTCCATGCTCAGCAGGGTATCTGCTTGAGATTCTCTCCCTCTCCCTCTGACCCCTCCCTCCCTTGCACTCTCTCAAATAAATGAATCTTAAAACACACACACACACACACACACACACACACACTAAACCCATTTGTTCCTTTATTTGCTCATTCAGCAACCTTTGTGGAGTGCCAGGCAAAATGTCTCTGCTTCATGGGGCTTGTATTTTAGTGTGAGAGGCAACACAGAAACAATTACACATTATTGTGTAGTGGCCGTGTTTGATGCCAACCTGGCATCCACACATCCTTCTGCTTTCAACCAGAATCTGGTCCTTGCTAAGGTATCCACTAGTCGCATGCATCTCATGTGCCCCTGGCTTCAAGGGGCCTCTTTCTCTGTGGTTCTTTCCAGCTTTTAGAGGCAACCACGCATCTGAAACAACAATTCAGATGCTTCTGGCTGTTGAACATTACTGAGTTGTAATTGTAAGCACCGGCCACAAAGGGGCACAAGCAGCTCAATGAAATTTACCAGGTTGGCCACTGTACACTCAACACTAACTCAGAAGTGCCTCCACATGGAAAAAAAAAAAAGGAAACCATTGGGAGATTTTCTTCCAAGTTATAGAAAACAAGAATATTCCAAAAGATGTGTGGTCCAACGGAAGGGAGGAAAGGATCATTTCCAAGCTATTTGTCCCTCAGATGACAATATTAATTAAAAGTATCTCCAAAAATATAATGTCTCAAGAAACTTTACATGTTTTTGTCAAAGAAGGAATTTAAGGGGACGCCTGGATGGCTCAGTGGGTTAAGCCTCTGCCCTCGGCTCAGGTCATGATCTCAGCATCCTAGAATCAAGCCCCACATTGGGCTTTCTGCTCAGCAAGGAGCCTGCTTCCCTCTCTCTCTGCCTGCCTCTCTGCCTGTTTGTGATCTCTCTCTGTCAAATAAATAAATAAAATCTTAAAAAAAAAAAAAGAAGAAGAAGAAGAAGGAATTTAAGCCAAACTTTGAGATTCGCAGAACTTACCAATTTCTACTAAAAATGTATGATCTCAACAGTTAAAAAGTGAGGACAGGAAGCCACTTTGTTTACTTGTGATGTGTATTATATTTATACTTATAAATTGTATTTTGAGATAACCAGAGCATGAGTCAGGCCAGTATGCTAGCTTCTAAAACTAGATGTCAGAAGTTGTACGGAGCTGGAAATTCTAGAGACTTGTCCACTTAAACTAGGCCTGAATGGCTATACTTTTCCATTTTCTTGAGAAATAAATCAGTAGAGTGATGGAAAAGACTCTTTTTTTTTTAAGATTTTATTTATTTATTTGACAGACAGAGATCATAAGTAGGCAGAGAGGCAGGCAGAGAGAGAGAGAGAGGAGGAAGCAGGCTCCCTGCAGAACAGAGAGCCCGATGTGGGGCTCCATCCCAGGACACTGGGATCATGACCTGAGCCAAAGGCAGAGGCTTTAACCCACTGAGCCACCCAGGTGCCCGGTGGAAAAGACTCTTAACAGATAAATCGTTTTGTTCTGGTGAAATAATTTGGTTGAGAACTCTTATGGGACATAAGATTTATGATTTTAGAGAGCTTTTTGATAGCTGTGGATGCTCCTATGGGAAGTTTGTAAGAACATATATACTGAGAATTATAGCATTTCCAGTATCACTTGCTTAAGTGTTTTCTCCCATTGGTCACTCACTCCTGCTTGGTAAGGTGTCATTTTAAATCTTACCATTCCTCTATACAACTTTCTAAGTACTTCCTACATGTATCATTAAATATTATAATGACATATTTATTTATCAGTATTAAAGCTGTCAGCCGTAAGGTAGTAAAGAACTGTCTGCCTTGCTTACCATTCGTTATATCCTGTGTCCAGAATAATGCCTAGAATGTGGTAGTTATAAAATAAATGACCAACCCTCCAAATACCAGCTCTCTTATGCCTTCATTTTCAATAAATCTCTTTTTTTCTTTTGTACAAACGTCTAATTCTTTGAACCTCCATCCATGGTTGACTCCCCAACCCCATTTGTATAAGTGACCGTCCCTTAAATCATTTAGACTAAATTCCAGTCTTGTGTATAAAGAGTGAAACTCCATGAGGCTGGTCAAAGAACAGCTGCTGAAAAAAGAATATTTACCCCCATCCTGAGTCCATCTATCAGCCCTATCTTGGTCTCTCCATTCCCCCTACTCCTAGCTCTCTCAAATCCCTACCTTCCAAAACCACCAGCTTTGGACTCCGTATTGAGGATCTAAACTCTTCTTTTACCACCATCCATTATTGTCTTATATCCTTATATTTCCACAGCATCATCACACAACACCAACCTTCAAGTAAACTTCTGGAAAAATTCTCTGAGCCACCTAGATTTTGTGCAAGTTCATAGTAGTCAACTTCATTCTTGGGACTACCTATCAGTTCCTTTTCTTTTCTGCCTTCAGCTTCCACCTATACCTTTTTATCACTATTAACAAACTTGCCCCAGTCTACTTCTGGTTCTAGTTTGAGTTTTTCATAGTATTTCCTTATTAGTCTTTAATGTGTGTAGGTCTTTACGAATCTTCCTTTTATTCCTCATAATGGTTATTATGTATTCTCTTCTTCCCTTGACCAGTATTCCTAGAGATTTATCAATTTTATTCTTTTTTTTTCTAAGAATCAGCTTTGGTTGATTTTTCTCAATTATTTTTTCAGTTCTCAATTTCATTGATTTCTACTCTTTATTATTTCCTGCCTTGTACTTGTTTGGGTTTAATTTGTTCTTCAGTTTCTTAATGTAGAAGTTTAGATTACCGATTTGAGATCTTTATTCTTTGCTATTATAAGTATTTAAATAGCTAATAGCTGCATCCACAAAATTTTAACACAATGTATTTAGTGATATATGTATATAGTGAAAATACATTGAAAAAAGAAAACCACATATATATAAGGTTTTCTTTTTTTCCCCTTGAGACTTCCTCTTCTTTGACCCAGTGGTCATGGTGGAAGGCAGGATGATGTCCCTCTTCTTCCCCTCCTGGCCTCTCATTACTGGAAGCTGTGAATGTGTTACATTATATGAAAAAAGGGAATTAAGGTTGCAGGTGGCATTAAAATTGCTAATCTTCTGACCTTAGAATAGTGAGATTATGCTGGATTATCCAGGTAGGCCCAATGTAATCACAGTGATCCTTAAGCGGGAGCCAGAAGCAGAAAAGATGTGATAACAAAAACAAGGTGAGAGTGATGTGCTCCAGCATTTCCAGATTTAAAGATATAGGAAGGGAATCAGGAACTAAGGTATGCAGGTGACCCCTGGAAGCTGGAAAAGGCAAGTGGGGCCCCATGTTATATGTCTTACCTATGGAACTGTAAGATAATAAATGTATTTTGTTGTAAGCCATTAAAATTGTGGCAACTTGTTATAGTAGCAATATAAAACTAATAGTTACTTGTAAATGTGTCATATAATTTTCAGACATTTGAGGATTTGCCATATGTCTTTCTGGATTTTATTTTGTTATAGCTTATATGATGTTTATTTAAATTTGTTTTAAATTGTCTCCTGGTCAAGAATCTGGTCTTAGTGAACATTCTATGTGTATTTGAAAGGAATGTACATTCTGTTGTTGGGACAAGTTTTGTTTTGTTTTGTTTTTAAATTTTTCTTTTTTTTTCTTTTTTTATGGTTTTTTTTTTAAATTTTATTTATTTATTAGAGAGAGAGAGATCACAAGTAGGCAGGGAGGCAGGCAGAGAGAGGGGGAAGCAGGCTCCCTGCTGAGCAGAGAGCCGATGCAGGGCTTGATCCCAGAACCCTGAGATCATGACTTGGGCCAAAGGCAGAGGCTTAACCCACTGAGCCACCCAGGTGCCCCTCTTTTTTTATGTATTTTTTAACATCTTAATTTTATTTCATTTATTTCAGTGTTCCAAGATTCATTGTTTCTGCACCACACCCAGTGCTCCATGCAATACAGGCCCTCCTTAATACCCACCATGAGGCTTATCCATCCCCCCATTCTCCTTCCTTCCAAAACCCTCAGTTAGTTTCTCAGAGACCGCAGTCTGTCATGCTTTGTTTCCCCCAATTCACTTTTCCTTTCCTTCTCCTAATTCTCTCCAGGTTATTCCTCATCCTCCACAACTAAGTGAAACCATATGATAATTGACTTTCTCTGCTTGACTTACTTCACTCAGCATAGTCTCCTCCAGTCCCGTTCATGTTGATACAAAAGTTAGGTATTCATCCTTTCTGATGGCTTAGTACTATTCCATTGTATATATGGACCACATCTTCTTTATCCATTCATCTGTTGAAGGGCATCTCAGCTCTTTCCACAGTTCGGCAACTATGGATATTACTGCTATGAACATTGGGGTACAGATGGCCCTTATTTTCACTACATCTGTATCTTTGGGGTAAATATCCACTAGTGCAATTGCCGGGTCATAGGGTAGCTCTATTTTTAATTTTTGAGGAATCTCCACAGTGTTCTCCAAAGTGGCTGCACCAATTTGCATTCCCACCAGCAGTGTAAGAGGGTTCCCCTTTCTCCACATCCTCTCCAACACGTTGTTTCCTGTCCTGTTGATTTTGGCCATTCTCACTGGTGTAAGGTAGTATTTCAATGAGGTTTTGATTTGAATTTACCTGATGGTTAGTGATGATGAACACTTTTTCATGTGTCTGTTAGCCACTTGTAGGTCTTCTTTGGAGAAGGGTCTGTTCATGTCTTTTGCCCATTTTTTGACATGGTTATCTGTTTTTTGGGGGTTGAGTTTGAGGAGTTCTTTGTAGATCTTGGATATCGGCCCTTTCTCTGTAGTGTCATTTGCAAATATCTTCTCCTTTTCCATGGGCTGCCTCTTTATTTTGTTGACTGTTTCCTTTGCTGTGCAGAAGCTTTTTATCTTGATGAAGTCCCAAAAGTTCATTTTCACTTTTGTTTCCTTTGCCTTTGGAGACGTGTCTTGAAAGAAGTTGCTGTGGCTGATATCAAAGAGTTTACTGACAAGTTTTGTTTTTTTTGTTTTTTTTAATAAATGCCAGTTAGGTCAAGTGAATTGATAGGGTCATTCAGATCTTCTCTACATTGATTTTCTATGTAACACTTCTGTGATGAAATCTCCAACGCCAATTGTGGATTTATTTCTCTTTTCAAGTTTTTGTTTCATCTATTTTTGAACCTCTGTTGTTAAGTGCATATACATTGACTACTGTTACATCTTCTTGGAGAATTGATCCCTCTATTATTATGTAATATTGTCATTATTCCTGATATTCATTGTTTTGAAGTTTACTGTGTCTGATATTAATATAGCTATTGTAGGGGTGCCTGGCTGCCTCAGTTGGAGGGATGTGCAAATCTTGATCAGGGGTTTTGAGTTCAAGCCCCATATTTGGTGTAGAGAATAATTAAAAATAAAATCTTAAATAAATAAATATGTGTGTGTATACACACACACACACACACGTTTTTAACACTTTTTAACACTCTTAGTTATTGTTTGCATGGTTTATCTTTTTCTTTCTTCTTTTTTTTTAAAGATTTTATTTATTTATTTGACAGAGAGAGAGAGAAAAAACACAAGCAGGGGAGTGGCAGGCAGAGGGAGAAGAAGCACACTCCTCACTGAGCAGAAAGCTCGATCCCTGGACCCTGGATCATGACCTGAACCAAAGGTAGATGCTTAACAGACTGAGCCACCCAGCGCCCTTATCTTTCTACTTTTAATATGTATTTATGAGTTTCTTATAAATGGCATAAAGTTAAATTTTGTTTTGTTTTAAATCTGGTCTGACAACCTCTGGCTTTTAATTGGTGTTCCTGGTCTTAATTAAACCCACAACAGGTATTCTCAGTAAATGACTCTGCTGAAATCACTAAAAACTAGATCAGCAGGTATATTCTTGCTCAACTTCCAACTCTCTTACCTAATAATAAAAGGAATAGCTACAATTATTCAGTCTTTTTTACGTACCACAGTTCTATTTACATGTATTTAGTAATTTAATTCCAATAACAGTGCTATGTTGTGGGTACTATTAGTTTCATCCCCAGTTTACAGAGAAGAAAAACCACGGTACAGAGAGGTTAAGGTTAAGAAACTTGACTAAATCACATTAGGAAATATTAAAGGCAGCTTCCAAACGGAAACAGTATGGCTCCAGATATTAATCTCACATTGTATGACCCATCTTCATTTTTTTTAAGGATTTTACTTATTTGACAGAGAAATCACAAGCAGGGAGAGAGGGAAAGGGAGAGGGAGAAGGAGAAGCAGACTCCCCACTGAGCAGGGAACCCAACACAGAGCTCAATCCCAGGACCCTGAGATCATGAACTGAGTCAAAGGCAGACATTTAAATGACTGAGTCACCCAGGTGCCCCTTGATCTCTCTATCTTTAAAGGAGTCTTCCAGGGACGTCTGGGTGGCTCAGTTGGTTAAGCAGCTGCCTTTGGCTCAGGTCATGATCCTAGCGTCCTGGGATCGAGTCCCACATCGGGCTCCTTGCTCATCAGGGAGCCTGCTTCTCCCTCTGCCTCTGCCTGCCATTCTGTCTGCCTGTGCTCGCTCTCTCTCCCTCTCTCTCTCTGACAAATAAATAAATAAAATCTTTAAAAAAAAAAAAAAGAAGTCTTCCATTTCAAATTCATGTTTTAAATAAGATGTTATATTGCATTATCTCTACTTTTTCAGTTAAAAAAAATTCCATCTGTTTCTATAGCATTCTTCGGGTATAATTAAAAATAATCTTTATCTTACAAAATCCAGTAGATGTGTCTTAATTATCTGTCTCGCTCCTTCTACTGCATTTGACTTTATTAACCACTCCTATCTAAACTGGATTAGGTATCTCTTTTTTGTGCTCCCATAATGCATAATATATATTCTTTTTCTTTTTTTTTTTTAATTATTGAGGACTTTTTCTTGTTGTTATTGTTAACATATAGTGTAATATTGGTTTCAGGAATAGAATTTAGTGATTCATCACTTACACATAACACCCAGTGCTCATCATAAGCATTGCTCTCCTTAATACCCACCCCCATTTAGTCCACCCCCTACCCACCTCCCTCCATCAACCCTCAGTTTCTTCTCTATCATTAAGAGTCTCTTATGGTTAGAGAGAGAGAGAGAGGGAGAGTCTCTTATAGTTTGCCTCCCCCTCTTTTCTCTCTCTTTTTTTCCTTTCCCACATGTACATATGTTTTGTTTCCTGAATCCCAGATATGGGTGAAATCATATGGTATTTGTCTTTCTCTGGTTGACTTATTTTGCTTAGCATAATACTCTCTAGATCCATCCACATCATTGCAAATGGCAAGATTTTTTTTTTTTTACAGCTGAGTAATATTCCAGTGTGTATATATACCACATCCTCCTTATCTGTCCTTCAGTTGATGGACACTTGGGTTCTTTCCATAGTTTGGCTATTGTTGATAATTCACTATAAACACCAGGGGTGCATGTACCCCTTCAGATTTGTATTTTTGTATCCTTTGGGTAAATGCCTCATAGTACAAATGTCTGGATCATAGGGTAGTTCTAGTTTTTTTCTTTCTGAGGAACCTCCATACTGTTTTCCAGAGTGGCTGCACCAGTTTGCATTGCCACGAACAATGTAAGAGGGTTCCTCTTTCTCTGCATTCTCACCAACATCTGTTGTTTCCTGTGTTGTTAATTTTATTCATTCTAACAGGTATAAGGTGGTATCTCGTCATAGTTTGATTTGTATTTCCATGATGATGAGTGATGTTGAGCATCTTTCCATGTGTCTGTTAACTATCTGGATGTCTTCTTTGGAAAAATGTCTATCATGTTTTCTGCCCATTTCTTAATCAGATTATTTATTTTTTTGGTATTGAGTTGCATAACTTCTTTATATATGTGGATACTAACCTTTATTGGATATGTCATTTTCAAATATCTTCTCCCATTCTTTTTTTTTTTTTAAAGGTTTATTTATTTATTTATTTGACAGATAGAGATGACAAGTAGGCAGAGAGGCAGGCAGAGAGAGAGAGGAGGAAGCAGACTCCCTGCGGAGCAGAGAGCCCGATGCGGGGCTCGATCCCAGGACACTGAGATCATGACCTGAGCCGAAGGCAGAGGCTTAACCCACTGAGCCACCCAGGCGCCCCATCTTCTCCCATTCTGCAGGCTGCCTTTTAGTTTTATTGATTGTTCCCTAACTGTGCAGAAACTTTTTACCTTGATGAAATCCCAGTAGTTCATTTTTGCTTTTGTTTCTCTTGCCTCCAGTGATGTGTCTAGTAAGAAGTTGCTACAGCTAAAGTCAAAAAGGTTGCTGACTGTGTTTTCTAGGATTTTTTTGGTTTCCTGTCTCACATTTAGTCTTTCATCCATTTTGAATTTATTTTTGTGCGTGGTGTAGAAAAGTGGTCCAGTTTCATTCCTCTGCATATTGCTGTCCAGGTTTCCCAACACCATTTATTGAAGAGACTATCTTTTCTTCCCATTGGGTATTCTTTCTTGCTTTGTCGAAGATTAGTTGACCACATGGTCGTGGGTCTATTTCTGGGTTCTTGTTCTGTTCCATTGATCTGTGTGTCTGTTTTTGTGCCCGTACCACGCTGTCTTGATGACGACAGCTTGAAGTCTGGAATTGTGATGCCTCCTGCTTTGCATTTCTTTTCCAGGACTGCTTTGGCTATTCAGGGTCTTTTGTGGTTCCATACAAATTTTAGGATTGTTTATTCTAGCTCTCTGAAAAATGCTAGTTGTATTTTGATAGGGATTGCATTAAATGTATAGATTGCTTTGGGTAGTATAGGCATTTTAACAATGTTTGTTCTTCCAATCCGTGAGCATGGAATGTTTTCACATTTCTTTGTGTCCTTTTCAATTTCTTTCGTAAGTATTCTGTAGTTTTCAGAGTACAAATCTTTTATTTCTTTGGTTAGATCTATTCCTGGGTATCATATTGTTTTTGGTGCAACTGTAAATGAGATTGATTCCCTGATTTCTTTTTCTGTAGCTTCATTACTGGTTTATAGAAATGCAACAGATTTCTGTACATTGATTTTATATCCTGTGACTTTGCTGAATTCCTGTATTAGTTCTAGCAATTTTTGGTGGAGTCTTTTGGATTTTCAACATAAAGCACAGTTGTCTGCAAATAGTGAAACTTTGATTTCTTTCTTGTTGATTTGGGTGCCTTTTATTGCTTTTTGTTGTCTGATTGCTGAGGCTAAGACTTCCAGTACTATGTTAAATAGTAATGGTGAGAGTGGGCATCCCTATCTTGTTCCTGATTGTAGAAGAAAAGCTGTCAGTTTTCCCCACTGAGAATATTAGTTGTGGGTCTTTCATATATGGCTTTTATGATGTTGACATATTTTCAATTTATACCTACTTTCTTGAGGATTTTTATCAAGAAAGGATGCTGTATTTTGTCAAATGCTTTTTCTGCATCTATCGAGAGACCATATGGTTCTTATCCTTTCTTTTATTAATGTGGTATATTATGTTGCTTAATATCACCTTTGCAGCCCAGAAATAAATCCCATGTGATCATGGTGAATCATTCTTTTAATGTACTGTTGGATTCATTTTGCTAGTCTCTTGTTGAGAAATTTTTGCATTCATCAGGGGTGTTGTTCATCAGGGATGTTGCTCTGTAATTCTCCTTTTTAATGGGATTTTTGCTTTTAGAATCAAGATAATGTTGGCCTCATAGAATGAGTTTGGAAGTTTTTCTTCCATTTCTATTTTTTTGAATAGTTTGAGAAGACTAGATATTAACTCTTCTTTACATGTATGGTAGAATTCCCATGGGATGTCATCTGGCCCTGGACTTTTGTTCATTGGCAGATTTTTGATTACTGATTCAATTTCCTTGCTGGTTGTGGGTCTGTTCAAATTTTCTGTTTCTTCCTGATTCAGTTTTGGTAGTTTGTATGTTTCTATGGATTTGTCCATTTCTTCCAGATTGCCCAGTTTGTTGACAAATAATTTTTCATAATATTCTCTTTTGTTTATATTTCTGTGGTGTTGGTTGTGATCTCCCCTTTCATTCATGATTTTATTCATTGGGTTCTTTCTCTTTTCTTTTTGATATGTCTGCCTAGGAGTTTATCAATTTTGTCAATTCTTTCAAAGAACCAGCTCTTAGTTTTGTTGACCTGCTCTACTGGTTTTTTATTTGTCTCTGTATCATTTATTTCTGCTCTAAATTTTATTATTTCCTTTCGTCTGCTGGCTTTAGGCATTACTTGCTCTTCCTTTTCTAGCTCCTTTAGGTGTAAGGTTATGTTGTATATTTGAGACTCTGGCTTCTTGCAGTGTGCCTGTTTTGCTATGTATTTCCCTCTTATGATCACTTTTGCTGTGTCCCAAAGGTTTTGGACTGTTGTGTTTTCATTTTCATTTGCTTCCATGTATATTTTTATTTCTATTTCCTGGTTAACCCATTCATTCTTAAGTAGAATGAATACGTTCTTTAATCTCCATGTATTTGTGGCCTTTTCAATTTTTTTCTTACAGTTGACTTTGAGATTCATAGTGTTGTTGCCTGAAAAATATGCATGATATGCTCTCAATCATTTTGTACTTGTTGAGGGCTGACATGTGACCCAGTGTGTGACCTATTGTGATGTAGAATGTTCCATGTGCACTCAAAAAGAATGTGTATTCTGCTGCTTTAGCAGCAGATAGCAGATATATTCTGCTTTAGCTGAATATATCTGATAAGTCCAGTATGGTCCAGTGTGTCATTCAAAGCCTTTTTCTTGTTGATTTTGTGCTTAGATGATCTTTCTGTTGCTGTAAGTGGGGTGCTAAAGTCCCCTACTATTGTATTATTACCAATAAGTTTCTTTATATTTGTTATTAATTGATTTATATATTTGGGTGCTCCCGAGTTGGGGGCATAAACATTTACAATTGTTAGATCTTGATGGGTAGACCCCTTAATTATGATATAGTGCCCTTCTTCATCTCTTGTTATAGTGTTTGTTTTAAAATCTAGTTCATATGATATAAATATCACTACTCCAGCTTTCTTTTGGCATTCATTAGCATGATAGATGATTCTCCATCCCCACACTTTCAATCTGCAGGTGTCTTTAGGTCTAAAATGAATCTCTTATAGGCAGCATATAGATGGGTCTTGTTTTTGTTTTTTTCATCCATTCTGATACCCTATATCTTTTGACTGGAGTATTTATTTATTTATAGATTTTATTAATTTATTTAACAGAGAGAGAGAGAGACAGCGAGAGAAGGAAAACAAGCAGGAGTGGGAGAGGGAGATGCAGGCTTCCCGCTGAGCAAGGAGCCCTATGCAGGGCTTGATCCCAGGACCCTAGGATCCTGACCTGAGCTGAAAGCAGATGCTTAATGACTGAGCCACTCAGGTTCCCCTTGACTGGAGCATTTATTCCATTTATATTCAGAGTGATTATTAAAAAGTATGAATTTAGTGACATTGTGTTACCTGTTAAGTTGGCATTTCTGGTGATGCTCTCTGTTCCTTTCTAGTCTTTATTGCTTTTGGTCTTTCCCTCCCACTCAAAAATCCCCTTTAATATTTCTTGCAGGGCTGGTTTAGTGGTCATGAATTCCTTCAGTTTTTGTCTGGGAAATTCTTTATCTCTCCTTCTATTCTGAATGACAGGCTTGTTGGATAAAGTATTCTTGGCTGCATATTTTGCCCATTCAGCACATTGAATATATCATGCCACTCACTTCTGGCCTTGTGAAGTTTCTATAGACATAACTGCGCAAACATAATCTCTCTTCCCTTGTAGGTTAAGGACTCTTTTTCCCTTGATGCTTTCAGGATTCTTTCCTTGTCCTTTTATTTATGTTCCTTGTATTTTGTGAATTTGACTATGATATGTCTTGGTGATGGCAGCTTTTGTTGGATTTAATGGGGGTTCTCTCTGCTTCTTGGATTTCAGTGTCTGTTTCCATCCCCAGATTAGGGAAGTTTTCAGCTATAATATATTCAAATAAACCTGCTTCTTTTTCTTTCTCTTCTTCTTCTGGGACTCCTATGATACAAATGTTCTTACACTTTAAGGAATCACTGAGCCCCTAAGTCCCTTTCCTTCCCTCTTATTTTTTAGCTTCATTATTTTCCATAATTTTATTTTCTGTATCACTGATTCATTTGTCTAATCCATCTGTTTTCAGTGTCATTGCATCCACTTGATTTTGCATCTTGGTTATAGCATTTTTCATTTCGGCCTGACTAGTTTTAGGTTCTTTTATTTCTGCAGTAAGGGATTCTCTAATGTCTTCAATGCTTTTTTTTCAAGTATCCTTATGATTATTGTTTTAAATTATGGTTTCAGACATCTTACTTGATTTAATCAATACATCTGTATTGATTAAATCCCTGGCTGTGAATTCTTCCTATTCTTTATGTTGGAGTGAATTCTTCCATCTTGTCATTATGTCTGAGTCAATGATTTTTGTGTGTACCTATGTGATTGTTAGGAAAGCCTGTTGTATTCCTGCTCCTGAGAGTAATGGCTACATTAAGAAGAGGGGGAAAAAAGAAAGAAAGAAAGACAGAAAAAGACAGACAGACAGACAGGAAGCTAGATCCTAGGTGTATTTTGGTCTGATTGTTAAAAGAAGCTAGATCAAAACAAAACAAAACATCCTACAAAAACAAAAAAGGAACCTCGGTGTGTATTGGTCTGCTCATTAAAAACTAGATCCAAATACAGTGCAGCCATCAAAAGAAATGAAATATTGCTATTTGCAATGATATGGATAGAACTAGAGGGTATTATGCTGAGGGAAATAAGTCAATCAGAGAAAGACAATTGTCCTATGATCTCCCTGATTATGAGGAATTTGAGAGGCAGAGTGGGGGGTTTGGGGGGCAGGGAAGTAAAAAATGAAACAAGATGGGATTGGAAGAGAGACAAACCATAAGAGACTCTTAATCTTATAAAACAAACTGAGGGTTGCTGGGGGAAGGGGGGTGTGGAGAGGATGGTTGGGTTATGGACATTGGGGAGGGTATGTGATATGGTGAGTGCTGTAAAGCGTGTAAGCCTGACGATTCACAAACCTGTAACCCTGGGACAAATAATACCTTATATGTTAATAAAAATAATTATTTAAAAAAAAAACCTAGATCTAAAATAAAATAAAGATAAAATAAAATAAAGCTATATTCTATTTCCCCCAGAGCTGAAGCTTTGTAGCACTCCATGATCAGTAGACTTGGTGTGTGCAAGGGGTTTGTGCTGGTCTTCTGGGGGAGGGCCTGCCCCTATGATTCTCAGGGGGACTTGCCCTAGTGGAGATGTACCTGCAGGGCACAGGGCTGCGGGGCTTGGTGTAAGCAGCTCTGGCCTCCACTGGGTGGCGCTGTTTTCTCCATGAAATCGGTCAGTGCTGATGAGGGGAGAGAGGGAATGGTGTCGCCCCACTCTCTTGTCCCTGGAGTGAGGTGCTCTCTCCCTCCACTCTTCATGAAGCATTCACAGAAGAGCAATCGCCTCTCCTGTGTCTCTGGCTTCTGCCAGATCCTCACCTTCACCCTGCCTGCATCCAAGCTATCCCGCTGTTAGGCGCTATAGCACACCTGTGTTTAACCTCAGGCACACAGCTGGGTTCAAAACTCCAGATTTTAGCGATAGGCTTGATACAGACCAGTGCTGGTTGTCTGGGGGAGGATCTTGCTACTCTGTGGCCAGTACTGGCTTTTTCCAGAAATCAGTTGTGTGACTGTGCAGCATTTCAGAGTTTATGGTAAAGCAGAGCTAAAAGCTAGCACCAAAGTTTGCTGCCCTCAGCCTGTCCCTTTGTTCCTGCTCTAGGGAGTGGGGCAGGTCAATGGCACCAGTGGGTCTTTTGTCCCCACACTGCCACTCCCAAATGCACACCAAGCAAGGGAACTGCTTCTCCCCATGCAACCCAGGGGATCATAAGACCATGCTGCCAGCTCCCAGGTCTCCACCCTCCCCCTCTGGAGCACTGCTAAACCCACCAGGCATGACCCTGGCGATGGTGTAGACCACCGAACTTCAGACTCTGTGCTCCACTGTTTATAAAAACTTGTATTCAATCCCTTTCCCAGTCAATGGTTTCGAGTTTTCTTGTGCAGTTCCTTGCATACTCTTTCTTTCTTTCTTTCTCTCTTTCTCTCTCACTCCTCTCTCTGTGATTAGGGCTCCCTCCCATTTGCCCCATCTGCAGGTCTTATCTCCCCCAAATCAACTTTCTGAAGCTCCTACCTTCCATGATGTGGCAGTTTTTTCAGTCCGTAGTTGTGCAGTTTTGCTCTCTCACTTCTCAGATCAATTTCCTGGGTATTCAAAATGATCTGATACTTATCCAGCTGTTTTCAAGGGATGAGGCAAGCCTAGGGTCTCCTTACTCCTCCACCTTATATATATTCTTATTTATGCAGTTATATAATGCATCATAATTAAATGTTCTAGAGCTTGTTTTCTTACTATGTCATAAGCCCCCTGACATTAGAGACTTGTTTCTTGTTTTTGTATGCCCAGTGCCTACTATAGTGCCTGGCACATTATAGACATTTAAAAATATTTTGTTAAATCAATGAATACTTGAAAGCCATTTACTGAGAATGACTATACTATTTGTTGTCACTTCTATACAAGCAAACAGAAAAACCTCTCAAAGTCACAGATTTTATGAGCTACATTATTTATTAAAAATGAATAGAGGGGCGCCTGCGTGGCTCAGTGGGTTAAGCCTCTGCCTTCGGCTCAGGTCATGGTCTCAGGGTCCTGGGATCGAGCCCCGCATTGGGCTCTCTGCTCAGCGGGGAGCCTGCTTCCTCCTCTCTCTCTGCCTGCCTCTCTGCCTACTTGTGATCTGTCTGTCAAATAAATAAATAAAATCTTTTAAAAAAAAATGAATAGAAAGGAGATGAAGCTTGGCTGAAACTCAACCATTCTTCTCTTTCCCAATGAAATCCCTTAGGATGCTCTGTGGAAAAAAAAGAAATTAACGAGATTTGTCTTCTTTATGTCCCCATGATACACCCCTAGTGTGGTTTTCATTAAAAACAAAACAAAACAGGGGTGCCTGGGTGGCTCAGTGGGTTAAGCCTCTACCTTCATCTCAGGTCATGATCCCAGGGCCCTGGGATTGAGCCCCACATCGGGCTCTCTGCTCAGCAGGGAGCCTGCCTCCACCTCTTTCTCTGCCTGCCTCTCTGCCTACTTGTAATCTCTGTCTGTCAAATAAATAAATAAAATCTTTAAAAAACAAAAAACAAACAAACAAAAAAACGTCCAGTGAACTATGAACTTGGCAGCATTGATAACATTTTACTTCTTCCACCCTCATGTGTTTTCTCTGCATTTAGGAACAAAGACACTTTTATCAGCCATTTTTGGATGCTTTATCTGTTAAGTTCAAGAACATCAGGGACTGCTACAAAAAATCAGTTTGATTAAGTTAAGGCTAGATCTTTCTGCTGCTCTGGGATTCCTGTTCCCTAACTATGAACAACTAGAAAAGGAGAGGGGGGGGGAATGAAACAAATGGACATAGGAAGCACAGAACTATGATCTTTGAGCAAAGGAGAAACCAACTAGGTAAGCAGTAAAATTGCCCCGGCTTTCTGTGGACCATTTTTGGTCACAATGCAGGAAGGTCTCATTAAGATGAGAAGATAATGATTAAAGTTCAGGGGTGCCAAGACAGCTAACACTGGTGGGACAGGGAAGAGGAGGGAAAGATGCTAGAAAAAGAACTCTAGAAATTTGCATAGGTGTCCCTCCTTTGAAGCTTTCGATCTGATGTGTGAAGGGTGAAACTCCATGAGGCCAGGCAAAGATCAACTGCTGAGGAAGGAACATTTACAGAGGAGCTGTAATGCAGAAAATTCCTGAAGCTCAAACAAGTCTCGAGATTATTCTAGTGCCCATCCGACTGAAAGCAGAGATCTCATTGAATAAATGGGTCATTCAGTAGAGATCTCAGAGGTCCCACCTTAGTGGTAGAGCTGAACTGGTACTAGAAGAAAGACTACCTATACACACATGCACCTAAAACACTTCAAATCAAACCTCGAAAAAATGAATTTGATCCAAAAGTAAGTTAACTACCTGCCAGAACACAGTTCAATACTGTACAACATTTAAAAGGAATATTACCAATAAAGTTCAAAAGGCAGAAATCAGAGTTAAGGCTAGAACTTCTGAGACAGAGAACTGGAGAGTAGGGCATTGCCCAGAGAAACTTCCAGAGAACTGTAGAGGAGTCTCTCAAATATATGACTAAGAATTGATATACATATAAGTGAGAGGAATCTTGGAAATAGGCACTGGAAAGGAGTAAGCAAACAATTGCTGGAGTTCCCACAGGATAGAGAATAGTTTATGTTCCCACCAGTCATGGTAGAGAGACTTCATTCTACACAGGGCATTGGGTACAGCCCTCAGAAGAGCCAGGACTTAATAGGGATAAAAAGCACAGAGTAAAGTCTTTGCTGGACCTGATCTACCATAATAAATTTTGATAATAAGCCTGAAATGGATCAAGGTGATCCTCAAGTAGATTTAAAAAAATCAGTACTCTCTCTCTCTTTTTTTAAAGATTTTATTTGCTTATTTGACAGACAGAGACAACACAAAGCAGGAGCAGCAAGCAGAGGGAGAGAGCGAATCAGGCTTCTCGCTGAGCTAGGAGCCGGATGCGGGGCTCGATCCCAGGACCCAGGGATCATGACCTGAGCTGAAGGCAGATGCTTAACCAAGTGAGCCACCCAGGCGCCCCCACAATCAATATTCTTCAAAAGGATAACCCTTGTGTACTGTTAGTGGGAATGCAAAATGGTACAACCACTATGGAAAACAGTATGCAGTTTCCTCAAAAAAATAATAAAAAATTATATGATCCAGCAATCCCACTCATAGGTACATACCCAAACAAATTCAAGGCCAGATCTCAGAGATATTTGTACATTTGTGTTCATTGAATATTATTATTCACAATAGCCAAGAAATGGAAGTAACTGGAGTATCCATTGACAAATTAATAATTGAAAATGTAGTACACACACACACACACACACACACACTGGAATATTATGCAGCTTTAAAGAAAGGATATCCTGTCACATGCTACATACAGCATGGATGAACGCTGAAGACATTATGCTTAATAAACTAATCATAAAAGGACAAATACCATATGATTCCACTCATATAAAGCTTCTAAAAGTAGTCAAAATCATAGAGACAAAGTAGGAAGGTGGTTGTTAAGGGTTACAGGAAGGGGGTGAAGGGAGGGAAAAAGCATGTAGTTTCAGTTTTGCAAGGTGAAATGTTCTAGAGATCTATTACAATATGAATATACTTAACACTACTGAACTATATACTTAAAAATAGCTAAGATGATAAATTTAATGTTATATGCCGTTTAACACACAAAATCTATCTTTCCAGTTAATCTGTCACCTCTGTAGTGTCATATATTCACATATGTATATGTATAAAAGTTTTTTCCCTATTCTAATCCATCAAATATTTGTCTTTTTATAGTATCATATTGATTTGATAGAATATTTGTAGTAAACGCTCAAAATGTAATAAGACAAATCTCAATGCACTGTACTTCTTTCTCATAATTTTCTTGACTGTTCTGTAGAAGTTAACCTTCCACATAAATGTTAGTTATATTTTATCCAATTCTGTAATACATATAATTTGGGTAACAACTAATTAATATATTACTGGAGCTCCTGGCTGGCTCAGTCCATACATGTGACTCTTGATCTTGGGATCATGAGTTCAAGCCCCACATTGGGCATAGAGCTTACTTTAAAAAAAATTAGTAATTACTTTTGGGAGAAATATTTTTTTTGTAGTTTTATGGTTTTATTAACACAAATATGACATGCACAACAAGCTGTCTATTCATTTTCTTCGCTGCGTAGCCTGGCGTTGGGATTGGTGACTCTGATTGCCAGCTGGGCTGCTCTCTCCACAATAGCTTTGCGGTTCTTGGAGGAGACGTTGTGAGCTATCTCTGCACGGTAGGATTTGTGGCACATCAGCAGCACTTCAAGCTCCTTGACATTGTGGACTTGGAACTTCCTAAAGCCACTGGGCAACATGTGCTTTGTCTTCTTGTTGCTCCTGTAACCAATCTTGGGCATCAAGATCTGGCCCTTGAATCTTCTGCACACTCTATTGTCAATGCCTCTTGGCTTCCACCATTTGCGCTTTATTTTGACATATCAGTCTGACTGGTGCCGGGTGAACTCCTTGGTCCTCTTTTTAACAATCTTGGGCTTCACCAAAGGTCTGAGGGCAGCCATGATGCCCAGTAACAGATGGCTGCCAGCTCTGCAGGCAGCGCTGAGGGAGAGAGGGGACCAAGAAATATTATTATTTTTTTTTTTTTTAAAGATTTTATTTATTTGTCAGAAAGAGAGAGGGAGAAAGCACATAAGCAGGCAGAGAGGCAGGCGGAGGCAGAGAGAGATGCAGGCTCCCCGCTGAGCAAGGAGCCCGATGTGGGGCTCGATCCCAGGACCCCAGGATCATGACCTGAGCTGAAGGCAGCGGCTTAACCCACTGAGCCACCCAGGCGTCCCAAGAAATATTATTTTTAAACTAACTTTACATCTAAGAATCTAGTGTGTCTTCCCATTTCTTCAGGTCTAATGTTTTTTATATTATTCCTATCAATAAAATTTTAGAGATTTTTCTTCATATATTTAATCAACTTATTCCTAAGCATTTTATAGTTTTTCTACTATTATGAATAAAATGTGGAATATTTTTCTCATTTTTTATTTCTAGGTGCTTGCTGTTAGAATATTTAAATCAAGAAACCTGATGAATTTAGTATATTGCTCTGATACATAGACACATTACTAATCTCTTATTAATTCTGTTAATATTTTATTGAATAACTTAGGTATATGTTATCATCAACAGAAAGAGAATATTTAAACTGCTCTTTTAAAATTTTTATCTTAAATAAATAATAAATACGGTGATTCTACACCTAGTTTCTGATTTTAATTTAAATTGCTTACCTGGCTTGCCATTTAGAATACTAGCTGTGCTGTTTTTAGAGGGTTTTTTTTTTTTTTTTTAAGATTTTATTTGTAAGTAATCTTGTAAGAGTGGGTTAGCATAAGTACAGCCATCTTAGCTTGGGCAGCCATCTCAGGCCCAAGGGCTAAACTTTCCCCTACTTTACTTTAGTTCCAGGGACCCCCTCCCTGCTTTAGTCCCAGGGACCCCCTCCCTGCTTTAGTCCCAGGGACCCCCTCCCTGCTTTAGTTCCAAGAAAGTACCCCACACTGCAACACCCCGGCAGCAGCTAATCAGCTTAAACCACCAGGGCGGCTAGGCGGATGTGCCATGGGGACCTTATCTTACTAAACCACCAGGGGGGCGCAAGCCCAAAGTGTGTATGGTCTCTGAAGTGATGGAAAGTTACTGTGAGTTGGATGTTTAAAAAAAAATGCTATATAAACCCTTGGCTTTGAGTGCTTGGGGTCCTTGTTGAAACCCGCTGTGCAGGGCAGATACTTGGACCCCAGCTAGCTGGAAATAAACCTCGCTGTGTGACTTGCATTATCGAGAGTGTTCTCTGTCTAATTGAGGGGTGGTCGACTTCATACCCTAACAATCTTCACCTCCAATGTGGGGGCTTAAACTCACAACCCTGAGATCAAGGGTCATATGCTCTACCAGCTGAGTCAGCAGGTGTCCTTTTCTTAAATAAATGGTCTTTGTTATATTTAGGTAGTTTCCTTCTATTTTCTATTATACTTTGAGTTTTTATTAAGATGGCTGTTAATTTCATCAAATAACTTTTGGGCATTTACTGATGTCAGTGTATGCTCTTAACTCTTTATTGTTACAGTAATAGATTATGTTGATAGATTTCCTGTTATTCAAACACCATTGCATTCCTGAAACAACAAATCCTGCTTGAACCTAATTTTTAATTTTTCAATATATGTACACATATATATGCATTCTATTTGCTGAATTTTGGATGAGAATTGTGTAATTATATCAGTAAGATAGGACTATAATTTTTGCCTTCATAAAAAATATATATTTGGGGGGCATCTGGGTGGCTCAGTTGGTTAAGTGTCTGCCTTTGGCTCAGGTCATGATCCCAGCGTCCTGGGATTGAGCCCACATGGGGCTCCCTGTTCAGTGGGGAGTCTGCTTGTCCTCTTCCTTTGCCCCTCCCCCTGCTTGTTCTCTCTCTCTAATAAATAAATAAATAAGATGTTTTTAAAAAAAAAGATTTAAAAATATATATTTTTAAAAATTTATTCTGATTTCTTAAAATAAATGAAGAAGTTTTCTAATTTAAACAATAACTTTCTTTAAAAAGAACAGAATTATCTGTTCTTTAAAAGTTGTGACTCCAATCTGGTACTGGAACCTTTTTCAAGTAGTAAATTAAAAAAAAAATCATCTTGGGACGCCTAGGTGGCTCAGTTGGTTAAGCGGCTGCCTTCGCCTCAGGTCATGATCCCTGCGTCCTGGGATCGAGTCCCACATCGGGCTCCTTGCTCAGCAGGGAGCCTGCTTCTCTCTCTGCCTCTGCCTGCCACTCTGTCTGCCTGTGCTCGCTCTCCCTCTCTCTCTCTGACTAATAAATAAATAAAATCTTTAAAAAAAAATCATCTTTACTATATCTCTTATAAAGATGGCAATTTTATACAGAGTGCACATATTTGATTATTTATATTTTGCTAGAAAATTATCCATTTCATCAAAGGCTTTCAAAATTTGTTATTATAAAATTGCTTAGTTGTATTCTCATAATTTTTGTGAATATCTGCTGAATATGTTGTATGTCTTCTTTCTCATGCCCATTTGTATCTATTTTGGCTTTCTTTTCACTTATCAGACCCATGAGTTTATCTATTTGTTATCCCTTCTTTAATATTTTTCTAGATGAGTTGTGTGAATGATCTATTCTCTGAATTACTGCACATTTTCAAAGACTGTTCTTTTACTTGACAGGCTAATGTAAAGAATCTTGCCTTTTCTCATTCTAAAGATGCTATTCTATTGCCTTCAAGCTTCTAGAATTACCAGTAAGTCCAATGGGAATCTGGCTCTTTTTTTCTTTCTCAACGATTTGTTCTTTCTAAATGGTAGCGAATAGTATTTGCTCTTTAGTCTTAGAGTTCAGGAATTTTTATCAGATTGTGTATGTGTGTTTTCTCTTCAATTCAGTCTACTCTGGATTCTGAAAGCCTTTTTAATATGCAAAATTAGGTCTTTTAGCTCTCATGAATACTTCTTCTTGTCTGTCCAGAGTGCCCATTGTTTATATGTTAGGTCTCTTGCCTTTCTGTTCTGGTTGCTTGTTTTCCCTCTTGATTTCCTTGTCTGCTTTTATTTTGCTCTTTGAAAGGCTCTTAAACTTTACCTTCTAGGCCACTGTAGTGACCAATCTTTTTTCAATTTATCTACTATCTATATTTAGTTGGAGATTTCTATTTTTTGTATTTCTAGTAATTGTACTGTACTTGAATTTCATTAAGTAGTTTTAAAAAACCACGTTGAGTTGTTTTCTTTGGGGTAAGAGATTATTTTCTATTTATGACTTTTTTCCTGGTCTTACCTATATAGGGTTCTTTTCCCTTCCCCTTCCTCTTTCCTTTACTCTTCCCCTCCCTTCTATTCCCCCTCCCCCTCTTCTCCTCTCCCCTCCTCTCCTTTCTTTCATAAACTCTATGCCCAATGTGGGGCTTGAACTCACAGCCCTGACATCAAGCTTTTCTTTTTCTTTATTTTTTCTTATTAGGGATCATGTCTGGATTTTTGGAGAATTTGAAGTCTAACAAGCAGTTATTAAAGTTTACTGGCACTGCAGGAAGCAGGCAGGTTATCACCTGTCTTCTGATTCCAAAAGTAGAGATCTTAAAGTAGATAAGAATGAAGACTTTAGAGCCAGATTGCCTCATTTCAAATACCAGCTCTGCTGTTTACTAGTGATGTGGCCTTGGGCAAATTATTCAAACTCTATGTCTCAATTTCCTTATTAATCCCAGTGGGAGAAATAATCAGAGCATTCTTGTGCGGTTATTGTGAGAATTATAAGAGTCTACTTTTGTGAAATACTTAGAACAGTTCCTGGCAAGCATATGGGCTATTTTTTAAAATTCCTTCTGAAAACAGATGCATATGTGGTGGAACAAAAACTTTGAGCTTTCTAGCTTTCCCTCACTATTGTTCCCAATTTTGGCTGGACATTTCAATCACTGAGAAGCCTTTAGAAATTCTCTTGCTGCACCCCAGACTAATTAGGTGAAATTTCTCAAAAGGGGAACAAAGCAGTGGGAGTTTTTAAAACTTCCCAAGGGATTCCACTCTGTAGCCAAGACTGAGAACCATTGCCTTAAACCCTATACCAAAGAAAATTCACTGTTTGCCTATTGATCTACTCATGTATTAGTCATGGTAGATATGAGTTTTTTTCAGACAGGTTCTTTTGCTCTTCAGAATGCAGATTTTAAAGAGAGGTCTATAGAGTGAGGCTAGATCTCATATTCAAGAAACTTTGGAAAAATGCTGCAGTTATTTTCTACCAGACTAAGAAAGAACCCCAAATCTGACAAGGCAAGGCTCTTTGAGGATCCAGTCCCTGTCTGCTTGCTCCTCCAGTCTCCTCACAGCATTTCCCCTCTGCTCACCAGGCTCCAGCCTCGCCAGCTACTTTTGTGTCAAACTCTTTCTGTCTCGGTGCTTTTCTGTTCCAGGAATGCTCTCTACTCCCTACCCTTTCTTTACCTGGCCATTGCTTGATGTCACTCGCTCAGAAAAATATTCCTTGAGCTTCCAATAAAATCAGTCCCTCTAGGGCTCACTATTCACCAACACTGTAGTTTCCTTCACAGAACCTACCACAATGTGTAATTATTTGCTTGTGTGATTATTGGAATAATGCCTAACTCCTAGCTAGACTATAAGCTTTATGTTTATTTTGTTCTACTTATCTTAATGCCTTATGGCTAACACTGTGCAATATACCCAAGAGCTCATGAATAAATATTTAATAAATTAATAAATGGAAAGTGTTTGTTCTTAATTTTGATCAGTGATTAAAAGATTGAAATTTATGGGCACTTGGGTGGCTCCATTGGAAGATTGTGTGACTCTTGATCTTGAGGTCATAATTTTGGGCCTGATGTTGGGTTAGAGATTCCTAAGAGAGAGAGAGAGGGAGAAAGATTGAAATTCCACTTTGTAGCCAAGACTGAGACTTAATTGTCTATTTCAAATAGTTTGTGGTTTGAAGAAACTGATACTCAAGTATGTAAATTACTTGCCCAAAATCATCCAGCTAACTGGTGATGGATTGGGACTCTCATTTCTTCCATTTCTAAGTCCAGTGAACTTTCTAGTACTAAGTGATTTGCTACTGTAGATATAAAACAAGAGGATCAAGAAAGTAAATTTTTTTAAAGACTTTATTTTATTTATTTGATGCAGAGAGAGAGAGATCACAAGCAGGCAGAGAACAGGCAGAGAGAGAGGGGAAACAGACTCCCTGCCGAGCAGAGAGCCCAATATGGGGCTCCATCCCAGGACACTGAAATCATGACCTGAGCTGAAGACAGAGGCTTAACCCACTGAGCCACCCAGGTGCCCTGAAAGTTATTTTTATATATGGAATGAATGAAGATTTAATGCACTCATCATTCAGAAAAACAATTTTTACTGAATAATACAAAGTGAGTGTTAGAAGATACTGAAAACTAAGTGAGTTTCAGTTTTCAAGTGGAAGCAGAAGTGAATAAAGGCTTTGTTGATCATTGTGAAAGGTTGCTAATCCTTAGTCCAGATTAGATTACTATTTGGAATGTGCCCAGTTCCTCAGAAAAGTATGCCATCTAAAAATAGTAAAGCAACCACTCATTAAATTCCTATACCATGCTAAGTGATTTGCATGCATACAACCCAAATCTCTGCAACTTTGCCAAGTAGGTATTACTATTCACAGATGAGAAAACGAGGCTCATTATCACACAGTTCATAAATGGTTAACATTGAAACCACACCGGTGACTTCTGATTCTCATCTGACACATAAAGAGCTTGGAACTCGTCACTTCCAACCTCACAACAAGAAAAAAGCTGAACAAATTGAAATCAACAATTCTTAGATGTAGCTGAGAAATGAAGTCCCAGGGCAAACTGCTTTCCTGAAAACTGAGAGACAAACAGAATCACAGTTTATGGGAGCAGAAGCCCAGGAGAAAAAGCCAGCAGCTGGAGCCACTAATTAGCAGGAAATCTTTAAACTGTAACTAACAAATTGCTGGAAAACTCACTGCAGACTAGGCCGAGAGTTAAAAATTCATAAGGGGTCCAGGATTAGGGGGGCCCCTACACTTTCCTGAATTTTACCTCTAAGAGCTATACCTAGTTTTCACTGTAAGGACCAAAGAAAAATCTCTCCAGGGGGAGGGGGAAAGTAATCATTTTTATTTTTTATTTTTTTAAGATTTTTAAATTTATTTGACACACACACAGAGAGAGAGAGAGAGCACAAGCAGGCAGAGGGAGAGGGAGAAGCAGCGCTCTGCTGAGCAGGGAGCCCGACCCATGGCTCGATCCCAGGACCTTGGGTTTGTGACCTGAGCTGAAGGCAGCCACTCAACCAAATGAGGCACCCAGGTTCCCAAAAGTATTTATTTTTAAAGTGTTAAAGAGCTCTCAGTTATCCTTAACAAAGTTCTCCCTCAAGGAAAACTGCTTTACCAGAGCCTAACTGACTGGCGTTTAACCAAAGCCTAAACCTACCTGGGGGAAGGGAAATACCCAACTCCAGCCTCCTCTAGCCTTTGACATGGAGAAAAAGGGAATACCTAACTCAGGCTCACTAAAAGACTGAGACTTAATTTTAGGATTATAGAACACTTCTCCTCCCACACTCGGCCACCCCATCAATAGGGCTCCTGCATAATAACAGGAGATTAAAGCTAAAAGAACTACAAACTTCAGACTCTATTCTTACATTCCTCTTCTAGTAATACCCAAAGACAATTGGGGAGACAAAAACAAGGACCCTAGAGGAAATTTTAGCCTCTGACACCACAGCAAAGCAAACATTAAACATAGTGCAACTCCTTGCAGGTAATCATAAAACCACATACTAAGGCCTACACCTGGTATATCATGTCCAGCTTCCAACAAAAAATTACAAGGCATGCTAACAGGAAAAAACCAGTCTTAAGAGACAAAGCAAGCATCAGAACCAGATTCAGATATGGTAAAGATTTTGGAATTATGAGACACGGAAGTTAATTAATTAATATACTAAGGGCTCTAAAGAAAAAAGTGGACAATATGGAAAAACAGATGAGTAATGTAAGCAGACAGATGGCTATCCTAAGAAAGAATCAGAAGGCAATGCTAGATATAAACAGAAATGAAGAATGCTTTGATGTTCTCATCAGTTGCTGAAGGAAGAATTAGTGAGCTTGAAGGTATATGAGGCAAAGACTGATAGAACTGCAAGGAGAAACAGATATATCCACTCTTAAAGTTAGAGACTTCAATACCTATGAGTAATTGACAGATCCGACAAGCAAAAAATCAGTAAGGATAGAGCAGAACTGAAGAGCACCATCAATCAACTGAATATGATTAACATTTATAGAATACTTCATCCAACAAAAGTTAAATACACATTCTTCTCAAGATCACATGAAACATTCACCAAGATAGACCACATTCTGGGCCATAAAACACAACTTAGCAAATTTAAAAGAATAAACTTCGTACAATGTTTGCCCTTAGACCACAAGGTAATTAAACTAGGAGTCGATGACAAAGACAGCTGAAAAATCCCAACGTATTTGGAAATTAAGTGATACACTTCTAAATTGTACATGGGTCAAAAAATAAGTCTCGACAGGAATTAGAAAATATTTTAAGGGGCGCCTGGCTGGCTCAGTTGGTAGAACATGCAACTCTGAATCTCGGGGTCATGATTTCAAGCCCCACATAGGGAATATAACTTATTTCATAATAAAAAATATTTTAAAAGGTGTTTTATAAGAAGTAAAAATTAAAATACAACCTATCCAATGTTGTGCCTTGCAGTGAAAGTAGTGGTTAGATGGAAATTTATAGCATTGAAATGCATTTTATCTTATTTATTTTTAAAGATTTTATTTATTTTGACAGAGAGAGAGAGAGGAAGAGCAGGGGGAGTGGGAGAGGGAGAAGCAGGCTCCCCACTGAACAGGGAGCCCGATGCAGGTTCCATTCATGTGCGTGCCCTTTTCCTGACCTAATCACCTCCCTAAATCCCCATCTCCTAATGTCATCACATTGGGGATTAGGATTTTAAAATGTGAATTTTAACAACATATCAACCAGTATCAGCAAAAATTCAATTTAACAACAGTCTCAATTCAGCACTTAGAATAGCCAAACCTGGATTAAAAAGGCAAAAGCAGGGGCGCCTGGGTGGCTTAGTCAGTTAAGTATCTGCCTACGGCTCAGGTCGTGATCTCAGGGTCCTGGGATCAAGTCCCATATCGGGCTCTCTGCTCAGTAGGGAGTCTTCTTCTCCCTCTCCCTCTGCCCCTTCTCCTGTTCATGCTCTCTCCATCTCAAATAAATAAATAAATTTTTTTTAAAAAGCAAAAAATTAATTAATTAATTAATTAATTAATTCAGATTTGACCTAGTCTCCCCACCCACCCTCAGCTTGAACCTGCTTTAGGCTGGAAGCCTGCAGTGGGAAAGAGGAACACAGTTCTCTGTTCTCTCAGTTCATTGACCTACTCTCCCTCTAGTTTCTAAAAACAAGAGAAATGTCAAGGGCTTTTTGGAGTTCTTATATAAAGTTATGGGAAGTTGATTCAAGGGGCAACAGAAAGCAAAAATAAAAATACTTAAAAAAAAGTACAGTAGGGGCGCCTGGATGGCTCAGTGGGCTAAGCATCTGTCTTTGGCTTAGGTCATGAGACCAGGGTCCTAGGATGGAACCCTGTATCAGGCTGTCTCAGAGAGCCTGCTTCTCCCTCTCTGTCTGCTGCTCCCCATCTCCTTCTGCTTGTGCAGTCTCCTCTCTCTCTGTCAAATAAATAAATAAAATCTTTATTTAAAAAAAAAATCACAGTAGACACATATTTGTTCATGGTAGTCACACACATTTCTCTCCCCCATATTTATCAGAAGTGCCCCGTTCTTATCCTATACATCTTTGACTCACCAACTTCAAAACACAGTACCTAAAGCATAGAAGCACCACACAAATGTTTTTGGGTGACTGGAGGCTGAAACTCAGGTTTCCTTACCTCAAGATTAAACTCTCTCTCTCTCTTTTAAGATTTTATTTATTTGACACAGAGAGAGAAAGAGAGAGATAGCACAAGCAGAGGGAGTAGCAGAGGGAGAGAGAGAAGGAGGCTCCCCACTGAGCAAAGAGCCTGAGGTAGGGCTCAATGCCAGGGCCCTGTGATCATGACCTGAGCTGAAGGTAGATGCTTAACCAACTGAGCCACCCAGGTGCCCCTTAAGCCCTTTATCACACTACTTCACTGCTCAGGTGTGAGACGGAACATCATATAGTGAGAATCAAAACAGAATGTTATGCCTGGGACCAGACCCACTTAACAATCATAGTTTCTTCTGCACCAGGACACACAAAAGGATTTAGATATTTTCTTTCCTTCCTAAAATATCAAATGTACTAAAATAATAATCCTGTCTTTGAGAAGGATTATGAATCTTTTTCCCTTCTATACCTTTTTCTTTTTTAAAATTTTATGTAATGAATATATTACCTTAAAATTGAGAAAAAACGGTTATTTCAAAATATACTTCAATATATGCCAGGGTACAAGTTGTGTAACTGACAGAGAAGCTGCTTGTTAATCACTGAGGAAACACACTTGAGAATGCTTAGTGTTTGGACACAATTTTGTGCCCTACTTTATGGAAAAAACTGAATTAATCTTGTTGAATGATATATTAGTCCATTATAAAGATCAACTTTAGGATCAAATTTTATTAGAATTATAACTGAGTTATTATATGCAGCATTACACAGATTATCACAATAGAAATATGGGGACCTGTATCTACCACATCCAGTTCTAATGAGTTTATTCTCTGGTAATCCTATATGTAACACCATTTATTTTTATTTTAAGATGTATTTATTTGAGAGGGAGAGAGAGAGAGAGAGAGAGAGAGAGAGAGAGGGCATGCAAGCAGAGGGAGGGGCAGAAGGAGAGGAAGACAGGCAGAGTGCTCAATGACGCAGGGCTCAGTCCCAGGACCCTGAGATCATGACCTGAGTTGAAATCCAGTCGGATGCTTAACCACTTGAGCCACCCAGGTGCTGCTAATCCTATATGATATTGCTATTTAAAACATTGTAGCCTGATGAGATTAAGAGAAAAATAATAGAATCCCTATCATTAGTCTAGCCCCACAAATGGACTTAAAAACTATATTTAGTCCTAGGGAAATGTTTAGAGCCCTTTCTACATGTGCATTTCTAAGAACATGTACACCGTTCTTAGCAATAGGGAGACCAGTAGTTTGAAGAAAAAGATTAAGTATTAATATGCTGAATCAGTAAATGTTCATTGTGTGGTAACTGCTGTAGTTACAGCGTAGAATGTGTATGGGGATACCTAATTGACCCTGAGAAGATTTTTTTTTTTTAAAAAGACTTTATTTATCTGATGGAGACACAGCAAGAGAGAAAACACAAGCAGGGGGAGTGGGAGAAGGAGAAGCAGGCTTCCTGCTGAGCAAGGAGCTCCACTCGGGGCTTGATCCCAGGATTCCGGGATCATGACCTGAGCCAAAGGCAGACACCTGATGACTGAGCCACCCAGGCGTCCCTACCTGAGAAGATTCTTGGAGGAAGTGCCGTTAAGCCATTAAACCATTAAGCCGTGTTTGAAGTGTCATTAAGGGAAGAGAGAGGATAGGAATTCCAGGCAGGAAGGACAGGGTATGCAAAGGTTGGGAGGCATTCATGTTAGAAAACAATACACCATTCATGTAAGATGGTATACATATTTTTTAGTTTCAAGTCTGGGCAATGAGCTGAGAATATTCCTTAAGGTTCTTTGTTCTAGAATTCTATGACAACGTGTTGAGAATTTTGCCAAGGTGTTTGTCATGTATAATTTCAAATGCAAACAGCTAAGATCAGAATTTGAAAAAAATGAAAAAAAAAAAACCACACTCAAAATACACCATTCAGGTAGAGATTTGTGATACTTGTATTAATTTTTGCAACAATCCAAAAGTGCAAAGTATTAAAGTATTGCTTTGAGTATCCACTGTTACTTTTCATTATGTTATATTCAACTTCCATTTTATTCTTTTTTTTGTAAGAAGATTTTATTTGAGAGAGAGAGATGTAAGGGCCTACTTAGCCAGAGCGAGCCATTTTGTTGTTTATGCAGTAAACTTAGATTGAACCTGCCCCTTCCCCCAAGAGGAAAGCGCTTAGAAACAGAATTGGTGAAATACGGCCAAATAGCCCCCGATAACGGAGTCCAGATTCAAGGATGTGTCCGGCCAGATGGAAACGTCCAATCAAGGGAAAGCGCACGTATTACCTCCCTACCCGTCAAGGACGTGTTCGGCCAGGTGGAGACATCCAATCAGGAAAGCACCTCCCTAACCACCCAAGAATGTGGGCCCTGCCTTTTGGGCGCCAATTCTGACCAGGGTGATAGGCTAGTTCAAATAACTACTATGGGGTAGAATGTAATTCAATTGGCCACCTGTGTGTAGCCAGGCTCAACCACATGGCCTTTACTCTATAAAAGTTAGTCTGTGAGGCTGGGGGAGGGGGGGTTGCCTCCGAAAGAGACGGCCCTGGCCGGTCAGTTTGATTCTCGATGCTTGGCGCGAAATAAAGCTTTGCTTGACCTTCGCTTTGTATCAGTCTTGTCCTTTTGTCTACGGACCCTTTCAAGAGCATGAAAAGGCAGAAGGAGCAGCAGGCAGAGGGAGAAGGAGAAGCAGGCTCCCCGGTAAGCAGAGAGCCAGATGTGGGGCTTAATCCCAGGACCCTGGGATCATGACCTGGACTGAAAGCAGACGCTTAACCGACTGAGTCAGCCAGGAGCCCCTAAAGTTAAAGCTTTACAACTTGGGTTAGACTGGTGCTTCAGGCTTCAAGCTTCAAGATAGGGAATCTCAAACAAACAAAGTTGTGTTTCTTTTTCTTTTTCTTTTTTTTTTTTAAGATTTTATTCATTTACTTAAGAGAGAGTACATAAGCAGGGGGAGGGACATACAGAGAGGGATAAGCAGGCTCCCCACCAAACAGCAAGCCTGATGAGGACTCAGTCCGAGAACCCTGGGATCATGATCTGAGCTGAAGGCAGATACTTAACCGACTGAGCCACCCAGGCGCCCCCATTTTATTCTTTTAATTGATTGCTAATAAGATAGTTTATAAAGAAAAGGAATACCATTTAAAACAATGATGGGGAGGGGTAGATGGGGAAGAGGAGTAATTTCCAGAGATTATTTTGTTTGAATATTTTGATTGGTAGAAGAAACACATTTGACTGTAGAAATTTTAGAAGGAACACATTAATTTTTTGGTATATGCCCTTCTAACCTTTTTTCCTTAATAGATTTTTCTTGAAGGTAGGCATCCAACTTAAAAGCAGAATGATGGTATTAATTATAACAAAATTTCATTGATTAAAAAAAAGTATTAAAACACACCCAAAACAGGAACGCCTAGGTGGCTCAGTCAGTTCCGCATCTGCCTTCAGCTCAGGTCTTGATCCCAGGGTCCTGGGATTAAGCCCCACGTCTGGCTCCTTGCTCAGTGGGGAGCCTCCTTCTCCCTCTCCCTCTGCTTGCCTCTCCCCCTGCTTGTGTGCTCTGTCAAATAAATAAAACCTTAAAAATTAAAAAGATTTAAAAATACACCCAAACAATTATTGTGTAGAAAATATCTCAAATTTCTAACAGTAGTTATTCTGGGGAAGATAGAAGGTTTGGTTTATTGAGGGACTTGTGGAGGCAAAAGGATATTTTAGCTTTATCTCTAATATTCTAATATTTTAAAAATAGAAAAAAAAAAAAAATAGATTCAGTGTAGGGTACCTGTATGGCTCACTTGGTTAAGTGCCTGATTTTGGTTCAGGTCACGATCTCTTGTTGTACCCAAGTTTTCGCATCTGAGAGACCGCCAAGGAGCCAAGCACCGATGCAATCGCATGAGGGTTTATTTGACAAGCTTAAGCCTGGGCCCAAGTAAACCTGACACAGCGGAGTAAGGACTTGGACCCCGAGCCAGATTACAGTCAGAGTTTTTAAAAGCAGAGTTGGGGTGGATTCGGCGGTGGGTGAGGACAAAGGGGGTGTTCAGAAGGGCTATCAGGGTAAAGACGACTGTCAGGATATTGAAGGCCTGGCTACTATCAAGCCAAGGCCGTTTTTCCCTTTAATGAGGCACTAGCATGAAGACAATTGGGAGTTTCCTGGTGGAACGTTACATTCTTGCTATCAAGCGTCCTTGTTAGTGAGATTTAGGTTTAGAAGAAATTTATTTACTTTTCCTTCTACCTCAGCCTCCTTCAGTTTTGTTTATGGAGGGGAGGGTGACATTAGGGCTTAAGGAACTGAGTTATTGGTCTCTGGAAATTGGGCTAGACTCGAGGTGGGTACAGCCTTGTTTTTCTTGGCCTCCACACTCTGAGTCCCGGGATGGAGCTGTGTCAGTCTGCTTCTCCCTCTCCCATTCCCTCCGCCCTCCCCCACTTGCGCACTGACACACACTCTCTCTCAATCTCTCAAATAAAAATTTAAAAAATCTTTAAAAAATTAAAAGAATAGATTCAGTGTGTTACATAAGTAATTAAATATCAATTAAAAAGAAAAGAAAAAGAAAAGAAATAAAGCCAAATAAATTGGCTCAGTCAAAGCCAAATAAATTGGCTCAGTCAATGGAGCATGTGACTCTTGATCTTGGGGTCGTGAGTGCAAGCCCAACAATGGGAGTAGAGATGCCTTAAAAAAATAAAAAATGCAAAACAAACAAAAAAAATCCAAACATAAAAGGGTTACCACATGTATAAAATTTTGAAGGGGGTGATGAATGACAGTTAACATGTCTAGTCTTGGCAGAGAAAACAATTTTAGGAGCCTTGCCCTTACTATCATTTCCTGACTCATTAGTTCCGGAACCATTAATAGTGTATCACATGATTGAGAAATGTTGGAATCATCACAATCCTCAGAAATTCAGGTAGCCAAATTGGTTTTTTTATTTTTTATTTTCCTCCAGAAAAATGTTCCTGATTATCAACTTTGAGTGACTCTTAAAGAAAACACTGTTTACAGTCAAACAACTTAATTTAACAAACATATATTGGACATCTACATATTTTTAAAATATTCAGGACCATTTGGAATTACAGCAACAGATACTCCATTAGGAGATTAAATAATTTAGTTGCATAATTTTGTTTTCATCTTTTTTTTTTTAAAGATTTTATTTATTTATTTGACAGAGAAAGATCACAAGTAGACAGAGAGGCAGGCAGAGAGAGAGAGGGAAGCAAGCTCCCTGCTGAGCAGAGAGCCCGAGGCGGGACTCGATCCCAGGACCCTGAGATCATGACCTGAGCCGAAGGCAGAGGCTTAACCCACTGAGCCACCCAGGCGCCCTTTGTTTTCTTTAAAGCATATATAATTCACCTGAAACTTGATGGCTACAACACTTTTTTTCTCATTGTGATGACATCAGAACATCAGGAAACACCAGGGACATCAGATGATTGGGCTCCAGTATACCCACTGCATAACAGGGAGCATCTGTTAATGCTACAGGAATGAGGCAAAGTTTATGATTTTTGCATGATTTTTCTCTATACTAGGTTTTTATCTAATTGGGATGGGGTTGGCATAGTGAAGCCAGCACCCTACATAGGTAGGAGTTAGAAACAAGAAAGATATATTCAGCATGGCTGAGGCATACATAACCCAAGTAATGAGAAAAGCGAAGAATGGAATGACCGATTGTATCAATTCATTGTTCTCCTGGTACCTCCACTGAGGAGTCCTCAAATGCCACTCCTTTAAATTTTCAGGTCTCCTTCAAAAGCTTCAAAAGCCTTGGGCCACATACACCTTCCTCTCCTCTACTGCATAATAGTGTTTTAAGAAATGGTATGTACACCTTTAAGCTTCCGAGGTAGGCAGTACATATTTTTTTATTATACTGTTATATGGAATTCTATGAAAGTGGGGTTTTTTTTACAGTATTTATTTATTTATTTGACAGAGAGATCACAAGTAGGCAGAGAGGCAGGCAGAGAGAGAAGGGAAAGCAGGCTCCCTGCTGAGCAGAGAGCCCAATGTGGGGCTTGATCCTAGGACCCTGAGATCGTGACCTGAGCCCAAGGCAGAGGCTTAACCCCCTGAGCCACCCAGGCACCCCTATGAAATGTTTTTAAAATAAACTGTTCACTCAGTAAAGAGGAATAATAGAATGAACTAGTTAAATATCCACTTACAAAGAATGTTACAATAAAATACAGCAAAGATTAAAAGCAAAAAGAGCAACAATTCCTTATCTATAATTCTCATATCCAAAAAAAGCTCTGCAAACAGAAAGTTTCTTCCTAAATTTGGTGACAAAACTGACCTGACCTGAGGCTCTTTATAGTCTTCAGTTATCACACTTAGTGGTGCTATTCATACATTCACCATAGAAATATTAGTGTATTTGAGAATGGCTGCTATCTTAGACTCTTCTGAGAATTTGAGGAAAATATATGTACTCTATTAGTGTTCTAAAATCTGAAAATTTTGATTTCAAAACACAATTAGCCCTAGGTTTTCAAATAAAGGCTTGTCAAGCAGTATTTCCCTAACCTGTTAATGATATGGTGATTTTATCAAACCCAAAGATGGTTGCAAAAATTATTTTTATTCCATGGTATGTCATGAGGATGAGTCACCAGGAAAAGAGAAAAGGCATATTGGAACAGCTATAGGAATAAACAGGCTGCATCAAAAACTAACACAGGAATGAGCTGGTAAGTAAAGTAGCTATAAGACACGGTATAATTATTAGAAGATATTACTGTATAAAGACAGCATACAGCACTGCTACTAATACTGCCTGCATAAAAATGCAAAGTCCCACTCTTTTGAAGCTTCTTTTATGCATAGTGCTTTTAGGCCATTCTGATTTAGTAGTTCTCAACCTGTTTAAAATTTGAATCTCCTGGAGAGCTTTTTAGAAATAAACTATGCGTGAGCCTCACCTTCAGATATTCTGATTTACTTGATCTAGGGAGGGGCCTTGGCAAGTGTTTTTAAAAATGCCCTACCCCGGCTGGCTTAGTCAGTAGAGCATGCAACTCTTGATCTTGACGTTTTAAGTTCAAGCCTCACGCTGAATGTATAGATTACTTAAAAAAAAAAAAAAAAATCTTAAAAAAACAAAAAACACCCTAGATGATTCTCATGTGCAACAGCAAGAACTCTTAAAAAGTGCTAATACCCAGGCTCTAACCCAGAACAGGTAAATTGGAATCCTTCGAAGTGAAGCCCAGGACAAGATACTCAGGTGATTCCAAAGTATACCCAAAGGTGAAAACCAACGATTGAGACCCTCTCTGTTGCCTGGATTAAGGATTAAGTGTGTCAACTGTTTTTTTCTTTCTTTCTTCCGGAATCAACTCAGTTCTCAATTATCACTGTAGTAGAGTCACCAGTAAAGAATTCTAAGCTTTATCCACTCAATAATGGTGGCTTATTCATGGAATCTCTCTTCAGTTTCAATTTCAATGCAAAAAAGTATGGGGGGGGTGTATGGAAATCACATGAGAAATATTTTTAAATACTTTCAGCAAAATAATCCACACCATTTCAAACTCCTTTAGCATACAGTAAATCATAGTGAAGGATAAAACAGAAAAGTAGAATTCATTTTAGTTGAGTCTATTATCATACAGGAGAGCATAACTTCAGCACAGAATAGGAAATCATAGCATCTTCCAATCAATTCTAGGTAGCAAATAAAAACATAATTACGATAGTTTTCCAGTGACTCTAACTGTTCAGGGTGCCAAAGTAAAACAGATTTCTATATAAATTTCAAAGACAACTAGAAAATCCATTAAAAAGTATTAAATTCAAGATAATGTCTGCTCAAAAATCAACTAAAATATAAGTAAGGTGCACATTTTATGGACAGAAGATAAATCTCTTTTGCTTTTACTTAAAAATAATTTTTTTCATGCATTCTAATGGTCATATGAAAAAGACATTTACTTTTTTTTCATTACTAGCCCTGAGGAAGGAAGAACACATGTGGAGAGCTCCCTAAGTAGCTTCCTAACCATACTCCACACTTTTCACAATTGGAAATGGCAAATAATGGAGGAAATGAGGAGTATATTTATTCAGGCTTCCACACACATCAATTTAAACCACCCAAAACTAAAATTTGGGCAACTGGCACAAGTGGCATTACACTTTTAGGCCAACATACAGCAATATTTAGGGACATCAGAGCTTCATTGCTCAAGAAGCTCTATTTAGCAGAAGAAAAATAAAAGTAAGTTCTATGTACACTTATCTTTCACTACAAAGAGGTTGGCTGTTTCAAGGGAATTAATGAGAGGAAAAATGTGGAATCTCATCACAACGAATATGGGAAGAGCCAGTATTTTCTCTTTGCCAATTACAATTATTCTTCTTAGGGATGACACTTGGAATTGCAAGTTTAGCTGAATTTACCACAGTTTCAACCTCTGTAAATGAAAAGAAGCTTACTCCCTGGGCCAAAACCCCCAAGCAGCAGTTGGGAGTAAGAGGGCAATGAGGACAGAAGAAAACAGATTCACTGCGTTGTTATCAAGAATTGGTTTCCCTGCTATGTACTTCACGTCATTCGCTGGGCTACTGACCACCATGCCAGTGCTTTCATCTAAACCTGGAGTGGAAAAGAAGCAAGTGAGGTGGAAAATCCAAATGACTTGATTTAAAACAAATTAGCTTTTCTCCTCCAAAGAATATAATCTTTGAAAAAGTCTCAACCACTTATAAATTGACTTCAGTGGATAATTATAAGGTGAGAGATATGGAACCCTTGATTAGCAAGGACTTTTTTTGAAATGTGAGTTTTAGTATACCTCAATACCGTTTTCTCAACACTGCTGGAATTCCTTCACTGGAAGAAGGAAGAACATTAAAAGCAGAGATAGCATGAAACTAGAAGACTAGGTCTCCAAGACCAACCTGCGAGATCTTTGAGAATAGGAATCATGTATTTAGCCTCTGCAATGGAAACCCAGGACCCAGTGTGGTGCCAGCACAAAGGAGGCATACAAAGAATTTACTGAAGGAATTAACCTTTCCTACAGCCCACATTAATTTTTTCAATCCACTCAACATGATCAGAAACTTCCCCAGTTAGGGCCCAGTGTAGAATAAAACCTAGGCTCCTAAATAAACAAACAAACAGAAAGACCCAAAAACATAGAGGGAAGGAGAGAGAGAAAGTGAGTGTGTGTGTGTGTGTGTGTAGAGTTAGTGACCTTGATCTTGAACTAAAATCAGACTGCTTCCTCCTTGGTATTTAGATAAGAGAAATGAATCTGAAAGAAAAAACATTCTGATAGGTGGGGAGCAAAGCAGAAGGGTAGGAACAGTATCTTGGTACATGAAGAGAACTGGAAGGACTGTACACAAGGAAACTCCCCAAACTCCCAGCCTCTTACCTGTATGAATCAAAGGAGAAAACATGGTTAGTCAGAATGTGGAGGAAATACACACCTAACAGAATATGTCAGTACAGTGAAATGACAATGCCTCAGAAGCAAAAGCATAAAGCAAAAAGCATAAAGTAAAAGCTCAGAAACAAAGCATAGAAAATTCTGGGGAAAACCAACTCTCCCATATACCTTGAATTGGGGCTAAAAATTCAGTGGGGACAGAAAGCATTATGTCACAGTAGAAAAACAGGTCATATGTGTACAGAGTAGTACAACAATTCTCTCTCAAAGGGATTTGGAAAACAAATGGAAGGTGGAGCATTAAAATGATCTGATCCCAAATGTTCTGCTTTCCTTGGGATTAGGTGAAGTCCCCAAAGCAAAAGTATCTGTTTCCTGCACTATTATCCACCCCAAACAGCTTCTACTCATTGCTCTGTGGAATTAGTTCTCTTTCAATTAATTTAACAAAAAAAATTTTTTTAAAAATCAGAATTGTAGAAAAGACTCTGTCTTGTCATTCCTGGCCTCTTGATTCCTGTATCTTTGGGACTGTTTCCATTGCCATGTTTTTCTCCCCCATATTTCTTTCCCATTTACTACACCAACAAGTTGCAATAATCAAGTGATATACTTACCAGTAAACTGCATTGTAGCTCCTAAATATGAGTCTACAATTGATCCTAGTAATCCAGCCAAACCTCCAAATGCAATAATTGGCCACTGGGGAGCAGAAATGTCTAAATCATTAACAAAAACCAACTGTGTGAGGAAGTACGTGATGCCCACAAAGGTGCCACCAAGTAGACTGGAAGCAAGGCCCACCATTGTGACCCCTCCATTGGTCCCTGAAGAAAAAAAAAACAAACCATAAAATAATCTGGTTAATAATCAACAAACACATAAAATCAAGGAAACAAACAAAATTGGTACCTATCTTATCAAGACCAATTGAAGAAAAGGTTCTCTTTCATACAATCCAAAGACCACAGTCTACTTAAAAAGAAGTCTTTTCTCCTCATTAACTCCTGACATTCTAAGCAATGCAAGGGAATGGTTCCATGAAGCCAAACTGCCTGATTTCAATCATAGTTTTGCCATTTCTAAGTTATGTGACTGTAGTGAAGTTACTTAACTTCTCTTAATATCCTTGTTAGTAAGATGGAAATAATAAAAGAACCAATTCACATGAATATTAAGGGTATTAAAGAGGATGATGATAATGATTAAGAGAAAAAAATGAAAAGGACATGAGGAAGAAAAAGAAGAGAAAGTAGGGGAGAAAAAAGACAAGGAGGAGAAAAAAGACAAGGGAGGGGAGGTGATGACGAAGATAACAATATAGTAGTAGTAGTAGTAGTTAACAGTAACAGGGAACTGAGATCTATGTTAAAGCACTAACCACATACCAGGTCCTCATGAAACACTCTAACATTCTCTTCTTTTTCCTCTCCTCCTGATACGTCTCTGTGTTTCTGTATTGTTTATCTAGGACTTGCTATCATTTCCTGCAAATATTATTTATCATCAATTTAATAGCCGACAGCAATTTTCCAGTTAAGGAGACTAAAATTCTTAACAGTCTCTTAAGTCAGAAACACAGTAAGTCAGATTTTTTTTGTTCATTTCATTTTTTAATGAAATGAACTTAAAGAAACTTAAATACTCACCAACTGGAACTTTTTCCCAGGTTGTTATTAGCCTTGGTGGGCTTTTACTCAGAACCGGACCAACTTCTGAAGCCCATGTGTCTCCAGCAGAGCAGGCCAGTGCAGCCAGGAGAGACAAACACATCCAGGAAGCAGTATACTGCTTCGAAAAATCTATTGGGATTTCCCCGGGGCCATTTTCTATCATGTAGAGCAGGGCCAGCTCAGTGGGCACAGCTCCATTACAGAACACCTGAACCCAATTCCTCTGCCCACCTACAAACAAACAAGTGGATAAAAAGGACAAGAAATGTTTTCTCTTCAGAAGGAAAATCATGCAGTTACAGGAACTTAAAGTTTAAAGAAAGAAAAATTACTACAATTTTAATAATGACTACAAATCAAATGGTACCTTTGCTTACATTCTATATTGTTTTAGAATGATAGATTTTAATGCTTCTAAAATTCTGCTGTTACTATTGTGCTGAAGTAAGGATAAACTAAATTAGGCCGCTACTTAAAATTAATTTCATGCAAAATTTATCTATTTCAACAGTCTAAACATGTTCTGAATATAAGCTTATAGTATCTTGGGATGAAATAAAGTGATAAATTATAAGTAAAATAAATTATAAGTGATGTCAAACATAATTCATTTTACCTTCTTTGTATTCTGAATCTAGACGCTTCTTTATTTCTCCCTTCCATTTAGTGAGTTTTGAAGAAGAAAGGAAAAACATCAGCAAAGAGGTAAAAAAGCTGAAATTTGCAATGGTTAGGATAAATCCAACCACAAGCCCTGAAAGAAACACATACATACACAGAATTATACTCATTCCATACATCTTTGCAGTGAAAAAAAGAATGGAACTTTTTTCAGTTATTTTTTACATTATGACCTGAAATATACATTTCCAAAACATTTTCATTTTTACCAATTCAGGTATTACCAAATAGTAAACTAAAAACTGGTTTGATTAGGGTGCCTGGGTGGCTCAGTGGGTTAAAGCCTCTGCTTTCAGCTCAGGTCATGGTCTCAGGGTCCTGGGATCGAGCCCCACATCGGGCTCTCTGCTCAGCAGGGAGCCTGCTTCCCTCTCTCTCTCTCTCTGCCTGCCTCTCTGCCTGCTTATGATCTGTCAAATAAATAAATAAATAAATCTTAAAAAAAAAATAAAAAAAATAAAAACTGGTTTGATTAAATTGAAAAATTGATAAATTTTTTTTACCATATTTTTACCTCCTTTCAAACACACTGTAAATATATGAATGCATGTTATCATTATAGACATACTTTTTATAATCAAATTGTAGAACACAATAAATAGTAGTGATTTATATATAATATTTGGATAGATAGCTAACTTTCCAAATTAACTGTGGATCTCCCAGGGAGGTTTAGATTGTACAGTCTTTCTAGCTTCTAATTTTTATATTTTCCCTTCATAGCCTGGATCTTTTTACAGGCTAGCTTTTCATGCTTTTCAAAAAAACTTTCACATGCCCTTTTGTTGAGCCCCATAAACTATGTGAGAAGATGGAGATAGTGTTTCTTAGTTATGTTTTAATATGTAAATCTACCAAAATAATCCTGGATTTTATGTGGAATAAAAAATGGAATACTTTCTGTAAATGTGATTTCAGATTTTTAGACTTTTTTTTTTTTATTTCTTTTATTTGGACAAAGAAGAAAGGGGACATCCCTCATTTTTTCATGAGTGAACAATTTCAAGGAAGGCTTATAATAGCTACAGTCTAATCAGAAGAACAAACAAGATTGTGCACATGCACGATTGCATGTGCAAGTGGGTGGGGTGGGGGTAGAGGCAGAGGGTAAAGGAGAGGAGCAGACTCCTAGCTGAGTGTGGAGCGTGACACAGGGCTTGATCTCACGACCCTGAGATCATGACCTGAACCAAAACTGAGTTGGATGCTCAACTACCTGAGCCAGCCGTGTGCTCCCCTATAGGTTATTATATAGAAAAGATGCATATCTGAATTAGCTTTTTTTTTTTCTTAAGATTTTATTTATTTATTTGACAGAATGAGACAAAGTGAGAGGGAACATGAGCAGGGGGAGTGGGAGAGGGAGAAGTAGGCTTCCTGCCAAGCAGGGAACCCAATGTGGGGCTCGATCCCAGGGTCCTGGGATCATGACCTGAGCTGAAGGCAGACGCTTCATGACTGAGCCACCTAGGCACCCTGGAATTAGCTTCCTAAATTACTCAGATGGGGCACCTAGGTGGCTTAATTGGTTAAGTGTCAGAGTCTTGATTTGGGTTCAGGTCATGATTTCAGGTGGTTAGATCGAGCCCTGGATGTCAGGCTCTGGGCATGGAGCCTGCTTGGGATTCTTCCCCTCTCCCTCTGCGCCTCCCAACCCCCCACTGGAATGACTCAGATAATCTTTAAAGGCCTTTGTTACAAATTTTGAAAATGTTCTTAGAGTAAAATTGGTGGTTAAGCATCAGAGTACTCTTGTTTCTATTACCACAATGGTTAGTTAATACTACAAAAATGAATGGAACAGAGGATTTGGGGAAGACAGAAGAGTAGGAAGCACCAGGAAATCTGTCTTCCCACCCAGACAACAATTGCACTGGAAGAATCTAACAAAACTGTTTTGGAACTCTGGAGTCTACTGAAGGCTTATAACTTTCAAAGGAAGGCTTGGAGGGGAAACTGCACTTAACTTTGGTCAATTTCACTTCTTAACAGTGTAGCCCCCTACCCATCTCTCACACCCAGTCCCATGGCAGGCAGGGCAGTAACTGCAGGTACAGTCTGCACACAGCTTGTGGGAGCCAGGTTGGGCAGGAAAGACTTATCGTCCACATACCAGGATTTGATATTTTTTAAAGATTTCATTTATTTATATGACAGAGAAACACAGCAAAAGAGGGAACACAAGCAGGGGGAGTGGGAGAGGGAGAAGCAGACTTCCCACCAAGCAGGGAGCCCAGCGCAGGGCTTGATCCCAGGACCCTGGGATCATTACCTGAGCCAAAGACAGATGCTTAACAACTAAGCCACCCAGGCACGTCTCAGGATTTGTATTCTGATCAATGATTGCTGCTTCTGATTATGGAGGTATAGACATAGAGGCTGGCAGCCGTTATTACACTTCACCCCCCAGCTGTTACAAGCCCTTTCTTGTCTGGCTGAAGAGACTTCCAAAGGATTTGAAGGACTGATGTTAACCCCCCTTCATTTTTCTGTTTTTCCTCCTTTGGAAAGCCAGACATTAAAGACTAGGACATTCAAAAGAAACTCCACTTATGGGGAAAATTAGAAGGTGATAGTGCATACCCAGGGAAAGGTATAGGCTCAGAAAAGACTGGGAAGATCTTAGGTTTACACATCAAGGTGATCCCTGGCACAAAGACAGCTGCAACAATCAAAAGCAAGACAAAACAAAATGAAAAAGAGCAAACCCTGGGGACAGAGGAAATTCTGATTTCCAGAGCTGCCACACTGTTAGATTTAAATGTCCAGTTTTCAACAAAAATATCATGAAGCATGTGAAGAAACAGACAAGTATGGCCCACTCAAAGGGAAAAAAAAAAATGAATGGAGACTGGAAGGCCAGATGGTGGACCTACTAAGCAAAGACTTCAACCGTTTTAAAGATGCTCAGAGAACTAAAAGCAGACATGAAGAAAGTCAAGAGAACAATATGGGACAATATAGAAATACTAATAAAAAGATAGAAATCTAAAGAGAAACTGAAAGGGAATAGTGGAGTTGAAAACAACTCAGTAGAGATCCAAAGGCACATTAGAGCAGGGAGAAGAAAGAATCAACAAACTTGAAGACAGGCAATGGAAATGATCCCATATGAAAAACAGAAAGAAAAAAGAATGAAGAAAGGAGAACAGAGCCTGTGGGACATATAGGACACCATCAAGGAGAACAACACACATGTGGGAAAGCCCAGAAGGAGAAAAGAGAAGGAAAAGGGGGCAGAGAAATTATTTGAAGAAATAATGGCTGAAACCTTACCAAGTTGTTTTTTTAATTCCAAAAAGTTTGATGAAATACATACATATAAACATACAAGAAAGAAGCCTAGCAAACTCCAAGTAGAATGAATTCAAAGAGAGCCACACTGAGACACGTTATAACCAAACTGTTCAAAGACAAAGAATCTTGAAAACAGAGAGATAAGCAACTTATCACATATGAGGGATCCTCAATAAGATTATCAACAGGTTTCTTATCAGAAACTCTGGAGGCCAGAAGGCCAGAGGCTAGAAGGTACTGGGCGGATATACTCAAAGTGTGAAAAGAAAAGGAAAACAATCTGTCAAACAAGAAGCTTATATCCAGCCAAATCATTTCTCAAAAATAAAGGAGAGGGGTGTCTGGGTGGTGCAGTCAGTTAAGCATCCAACTCTTGGTTTCAGCTCATGTCATGATCTCAGGGTCCTGGGATCAAGCCCCGCATCGGGCTCTACACTCTGCAAGGAGTTTGCCTGAGATTCACTCTCTCCAGGATACCTGGGTGTCTCAGTCAGTTAAATGCCTGCTTTCAGTTCAGGTCATTATCCCAGAGTCCTGGGTTCAAGCCTGCATCAAGCTCTCCTGCTCACCAGGGGAGTCTGCTTCTTCCTCTCCCTCTGTCTCCTCCCCAACCGACATACACTTGTAATCTCTCTCTCAAATAAATCTTTTAAAAAAAGAGAGATTCTCTCTCTCCATCTCCTGTTTGTGCTGTCTCTCTCTCTCAAAAAATAAATAAAATCTAAAAATAAATAAATAATAAATAAATAAAATCTTTTTAAAAAAAAAGTAACATATAATGTGTTATTAGTCCCAGGGGTACAGGTCTGTGAATCTCCAGGTTTACATACTTCACAGCACTCACCATAGCACATGCCCTCCCCAATGTCCATAACCCAACCACCCTCTCCCTCCCCCTCTCCCCCCGGCAACCCTCAGTTTGTTTTGTGAGATTAAGAGTCTCTTATGGTTTGTCTCCTTCCCATCTTGTTTCATTTATTCTTTTCCTATCCCCCAAACCCCCCATGTTGCTTCTTGACTTCCTCATATCAGGGAGATCATATGGTAGTTGTCTTTCTCTGATTGACTTATTTCGCTAAGCATAATACCCTCTAGTTCCATCCACGTTGTCGCAAATGGCAAGATTTCATTTCTTTTGATGGCTACATAGTATTCCATTGTATATACACACCACATCTTCTTTATCCATTCATTTGTTGATGGACATCTAGGTTCTTTCCATAGTTTGGCTATTGTGGACATTGCTGCTATAAACATTCAGGGGCACGTACCCCTTCGGATCACTACATTTGTTATCTTTAGGGTAAATACCCAGTAGTGCAATTGCTGGGTCATAGGGTAGCTCTATTTTCAAAAAATATATATATATTTTTTTAAGATTCTGTATTTATTTATTTGAGAGAAAGCACAAGCAGGGGGAGTGGCAGAGGAAAAGGGAGAACCAGGCTTCCCGCTAACTTTAGGATGTTATATGTAATTGTCATGGGAACCACAAAGAAAACAGTTGTAGGGGTGCCTGGGTGGCTCAGTGGGTTAAAGCCTCTGCCTTCGGCTCGGGTCATGATCCCAGGGTCCTAGGATCGAGCCCCATGTTGGGCCCTCTGCTCAGCGGGGAGCCTGCTTCCTCCTCTCTCTCTCTCTCTCTCTGCCTGCCTCTCTGCCTACTTGTGATCTCTGTCTGTCAAATAAATAAATAAAACCTTTAAAAAAAAAAAAAAGAAAACAGTTGTAAAATATACACAAAAGGAAATGAAAAAAGGAATTCAAACATTTAACTACAAAAAATTAAACACTAAACAAAACAGTAATATAAGAAATGAACAACAACAACAAAAAACTATGAGAGAAACAGATAAAGAGAAACAAATAGCAAAATGACAGAAATAAGTTTCTCCTTAGTAATTATTTTAATTCTAAGGAATAAGATGCCTGGCTGGCTCAGTTGGTAGAGCATGTAACTCTTGATCTTGGGGCTGTAAATTCAAGCCCCACGTTGGATGCAGCGATTACTTTAAAAAAAAGTCTTAAAAAAAAAAGTAAATGTAAGGGGATGAAATCCTTCAATCAAAAGACACAGAATGACAAAATGAAATAAAAACACATAGCCCAATGCTGTCTATAAAGAACTCACTTTAACTCTATAGAGACTTAAATGGGTTTAAAGTAAAAGGACTGAAAAAGATATTCCATGCAAACAGTAACCAAAAGAGAGAAGTGGCTACACTAATACCAGACAAAATAGGTAAGCTCACTTCTGAACCATATGACCTAAACCCGTATTTTTTCTTCTTTCTCACATTTTCTTTCTTTCTGGTGTAACAAGATGCTCTAACCTCTTCCCAAACCCAGTTTTCCCCAGTCCTGGAACCGGTCATCTCTCTAAGGAGTTTTGGTACATTTTAGTGGGGAACGATATTGAGGGTCAAGATCTAGGCTCACAGTGTGTTCTTTGCTACTGGGGTATATTTGCTTTTTGTGGACAGGGCAAGTGAATACACACACACACACACACACACACACATGAACACAAGGTATACACACATGCATATACATACGCATATATACATGTATATATACACACACACACGTATTTTAGAAATCATGAGATCACACCAATAACTCCAACTACAATCCATCTCTGCAGGTTTTCTCTTGCTTTTCCCCATTCCACATTTGAATGCCTCTTTCCATGGTAAGAACCTGGTTTCAAACAACAATGCTAATTTCACTCATTTTTCTCAATCCCCTATCACGTTAAAACTTTCAGAACCACACTAAAATAATTTAGGATTTGTTTGGCGTTCTCCCCTTCCCTTAATCTAAGACTGAAGGAATATAGTTAAATGCTATGTTCCTAAGTTTTCTTTTTTTCCCTCCAGTATGCTTATAGTATTGATTCAAAATACAATTGGGTTCATTTGTTTTAGTTTGCTTTCAATTTTAGATTCCCTCTTTTCCCATCCTTACTATTTTCTTTCTTAAATATGTAGAACACTAGCATGCTTTCAAAGGTCAAACTTACACAAAAACGTATACTAAGAAAAGGGTCACTTCCTCCCAGGTCCCTTTGCCCCTCTCTCCCTCCACATTTTGCTCTCCCTCCATTCTTTGTAGATAACAAACTTTATTGTTTCTTAGCATATCATTACTGTGTTTCTTTTTATAAAGCATATATAATGCATGTTTTCTTATCTTTCTTTCTTCTTTACATAACAGGTAGCATTCTCTAAGTGTTCTTTCCAACTGATAAGCACATTTTTTTTTTTAAAGTTCTTCGCCCAAAGTGGGGCTTGAACTCAACCCCAAGAGCGAAAGTCACATACTCTACCTACTAGGCCAGCCAGGCACCCCATAAGCACTTTTTTAAAAGCTTTTATTTATTTATTTGACACACAGAGAGAAAGAGAAAGAGAGCACAAGCAGGGGGAAGGGCAGAGGGAGAGGGAGAAGCAGGCTCCCCGGAGCAGGGAGCCCAACATGGGGCCCGATCCTAAGACCGGGGGATCATGCCCTGAGCTGAAAGCAGACACTTAACTAACTGAGCCACTCAGGTGCCCTTTTATAAGCACTTTTTAAATAATAATTTTATAGACCTCCTTTTGGGGAGAGAATGTGCTAACTCTGCTGTTGAGCACACGGATCAGTGGCACTCAAGAAATTTACATTCTTTGTTAATTAGTCTCTTATAAGTTTGGGTGCTTTAAACTTCCAGTTTGGGGTAGAGGGTCTGAAGAGAATCCACCTCTGGCCCTGCAGGGCTGGGGACTGGCTTCCTAAAATGTGACAACCACACTAAGGCACTGTTATCTTGTGCAGCCCTGTCCAGGCTGTCTGCTTGTATTTCTAAGTACAAATTCTTCCATCCCTGACTAACTTTATCATTAACAATTTCCATTCTCAGGCCTGGCTAGCTCAGTCGGTAGAGCACGCAACTCTTAATCTTCTGGTTGTGAGTTCAAGCCCTGTGTTGAACGTGAAGCCTGGTTAAAATGGAAACAAACAAACAAAACAAAAAAAAATAACTTCCATTCTCTGTAACTCTTAAGATAAATATATTGTTTTGTTATATAAAGATTTTTGTTAACATGTTAAACAAAACTATTAATGGAACAGACATTCAACAGGTGTTTAGTATTAAATAGTATTTTCTTAAATAATAGAACAGGGGACCAGCTTTCTATTTCTGTAGAAAGTCTTTCTGTTGGCGTCTCAGTCAGTTAAGCATCTGCTACAAATCATCTACATCCTTTTTACTTCAATCACCTTGAAATACCACATGAAATGATCAGTGTTCATGGTGATGACAGGTTCAGAATGAAGAAATAAACTTAAGGCAATGTACTTTTAAAGAATGATTTCTTTCATGTAGTCTAAAAATACCTTGGTATTTTCTGCAACTCCTAACTATGTCTGAACTCTGACTCATATACCAGTCCCATGAGACAATGAGCAACAGATACTGGTTTTATTAGTTCTGATCAGCTCTGGCTATCTGACAAAATGACGCTTTTATTTCAGAAAGACTGAACACCAGACACAATTTGGTGACTTAAAAAAAGCAAGGCCACTCTTGTGAAATCACATGAAGCACAAGCACTGGCCTTTTTAGACAATTCTCCATTTGCGTGCATTTCCACTACACTTACAGCATATAGCTCTGGGGATTAAATGCCTCAAACCCATCTCTTTTATCATCTGTGTCCCCTGACTAAAACAGTAAGCTCTCTGACAATGGGATTTTTATCCATTTTGTTTATTACTAAATCCTAGGTGCCGAGAAAAGTATGTGGCATATAGGAGACCCTAACAATACACTTGTTGAATGAATGACTGGGAAAAAAACCAGTAAGCCACCAAGCTGAATAGTCCTGGTAAGTGAAATTAAATTTAAACTTGTCAAGTCAAGAGATGCCTGTGTGGCTCAGTTGGTTAAGCATCTGCCTTCGGCTCAGGTCATGATCCCAGGGTTCTGGGATCGAGGCCCACATTGGGCTCCTTGCTCAGCAGGGAGCCTGCTGCTCCCTCAGCGTGCTGCTCCCTCTGCTTTTGCTCGATGACAAATAAGTAAATATATTCTTTAAAAAATAATAAAACTTGTCAAGCCAAAAATCCAATGACAGACTGTCCATACTGAGTTCAAAGGAACACAATGAACAAGTGGACTATATGATACCACCTCCTTCGAACAAATCATCTACTCAGTGCTTTACAGTTTATAGTCACATTCCCATATGTCCCCTCATGTGATCCTCCTTATTCTCGAAATAATCTCTCAATGAGATCAGAGGCAGCAGAGTGTGTTTACAGTGCTAAATTAGGACTAATGACCAGTAGCAGTATTTTGAAGGTTGGGTAGATGGCTTCAACATGAAGGCACGCTTCTAGGAGAGGCGCCTGGATGGCTCAGTTAGTTAAGTGACCGACTCTTGATTTCCACTCAGGTCAAGATCTCAGGAACCTGAGATGGATCCCTGTGTTGGGCTCCGTGCACTCAGCACAGAGTCTGCTTAAGATTCTCTTTCCCCCCTCCCTCTGTCCCTCTGTCCCCAAGTGCATGCTCTCTCTAAATAAATAAATAAAATCTAAAAAATAATTTAAAAAAAAAAAGACCTCCCAGTTCTAAATAATCATCATTCTGGGGGTACCTGGGTGGCTCAGTCATTTAGTGTCTGCCTTTGGCTCAGGTCATGATCCTGGGATCCTGGGATCAAGCCTCGAGTCAGGTTCCCTGCTTGGCGGGAGGCCTGCTTCTCCCACTCCAACTCCCCTTTCACTGTGTCTCTCTCTGTCAAATGGGTAAAATCTTTAAAAATAAATAAACAAATAAATAAATATCATTCTGTAGTGATCTCATCTTGCATGTAGTATTTGAGGGGGAATCCTCATGGCTTGGGGCTTATAACACTAGCATTATATGAAAGTCCTGATGTCACATCAGATCATGTCACCCCCTTGATTTGAGGCAGGGGAGATTCCACCTAGTTTGGAATAAAATCTTTACTATGGAGCACCTGAGTAGCTCAGTTGGTTGAGCATCAGTTTCAGCTCAGGTCATCACCTCAGAGTCCTGGGGTCAGCCCTGCATCAAGCTCTATACTCAGTGGGGAGTCTGCTTGGGACTCTCTCTCTCTCTCTGCCCCTCCCTCGTATGAGCTCTTACTCATACACACATGCTCTCTTTGCTAAAATGAATAAATCTTAAAAAAAAAAAATCTTTACTGTGTCCAAGACTCCTTATTACCTGGTCCTTGCCTATTTCTTTAATTTTCTATGTTCCCTTTTTTTTTTTTTAAGTATTTTCCAGTCAAATGAGTCTATTCTCATACCTAAATAAGCCAGAGTATATGTCAGGGTATTTACACATGTTATTCTGTCAGCTTGGAACATGCTTGTCTCAGACCTTCTCACTGCTAGCTTCTTCAAGTTTTGGTTCAAAACTACCTCCTTAGAGTAAAGGGTTATGCTTGACCCTATATACAAAAGAATGCCCACATTCCCTAACATACACATCTTATTATCTTAATTTTTCTCATAAAATTTATCATTATATAAAAAGTTTTATGTATTTTGTTACCTAACTGTTATAAAGAATAAAAGTTCCACCAGAACTTGAAATCTCAGCCTTTTTCACAGCCATATCCCCAGTTTCCAAAAGAGGGGCATATAGTAAGTACTCAATAAATATGTCCTAAAAGAACAAAAATCTGGCCTATCCCTAACTCAGTTATGAAAAATAAATCTAAGATACTTAGTTTGGACTGCTTTGTTTGAGGCTACTAATAGCAATTTCCTAGAATGATTCTTTCCAACAGCTCCTCTACTGTACACCTACCAGGAGTGCTCCAATGTTTCTGACAGCAGGTAATTTAATACAACTGAAAGAGCAAAATAATCAAGGAACTAAAAAATCTATCCTATTAATCCACTTGATATCAATTGAAAGTTAAATTTGTACATTGCACTGAGTATGTCAGTATCTGAAATTTTGACAGAATAGGAATGCTGAGTGACAACTTTATCATGGTCTAAAATGCATAATGGGATTTATAGTCTCATAAGTTCAGAATTTAGAAAACATGAGTTTAAATTATATAAGCAAGCACTTATTACATAAACAGTTAAAAGAAAAACATACCTCCTAAAGCCCCACTGTGGTCTAGACTTTTTTTTTTAAAGCCATTAGAGACGATCAAAACAGGAACAACAACAGAAAACAGCCAACGCCAAGGAGAAACAGGCTGTAAATTACCTAAAAAATTAAATTTACAGGTAAGTCTTGGCTATAAGCTTTGATAACTGCATTCTGGATTAAAATACTATCATAAGCAGAGAAACCGAGATGAAGTCACCAAAGTAAAATATGTTAAGATTTGTGTATTTCCAGAGAGACAGTCCTTTTGGGAAATGACCAAGTAAGTACTAAGTTTTGGTACTTCATACATATTTGGAGATTTGAAATATATATCTTGTTCCCCACTGTTTTGAAAAGGAGGCATGTATTAAATCTCAAGGATTGTACAGAGCATGGGGTGCCTGGGTGGCTCAGCTGTTAAGTGTCTACCTTTGGGGTTGTGATCCCAGGGTCCTGGGATTGAGCCCCACATCAGTCTCCCTGCTTCCACTTCCCCTGCTTGTGTTCCCCCTCTCACTAGGTCTTTGTCAAATAAATAAAATCTTTAAAAAAAAAAAAAAAGAACTGTACAGAACAAACTACTTTCTTAGCAGGATTCAATTATTCCTCTTTCTGCTTTTTAGAGAGATTTATTTTTTAAAGTAACATTCTTACAGGCTACACACCTCTATTCAGCTTTAGCAACTGATTTTTCCAAAGGTCGCATTCACTTCACAGATGTTTTTGTTTGTTTGTTTGGCTAGCATAATGTTTTCAAAGAGTTGGGAGTCAATATTTAAAGATTAGGAGATTTCATATAAAAACCCAGAACCTTGGCTTCTGTTTTAAAAACTGGATGCTCAGGCCCACACGGCAGAACTGACCACAGTGGAGAGAGACCACCCTCTTTAGACAGGTCAGAGTTTTCTCGTTTAAAATCCCCACAGTTCCTGACAGACTCCTACACACCAAGACTAAGTTAAGTACAGTGACGAAAAATGTGAACTATTACTATGGCCCACATTTCTATCAAAAATGGGAAAACGGAAGGCAAAGCAGGCCAAATGTTCAAAAACAAAAATTCTACTTCTGGGGGCGCCTGGGTGGCTCAGTGGATTAAGCCTCTGCCTTCGGCTCAGGTCATGATCTTGGGGTCCTGGAATCGAGCCCCGCATTGGGCTCTCTGCTCGGCGGAGAGCCTGCTTCCTCCTCTCTCTCTCTGCTTGCCTCTCTGCCTGCTTATGATCTCTCTCTGTCAAATAAATAAAATCTTAAAAAAAAAATTCTACTTCTGAAAATGAACACAATTCTTGTGTGTTTAAGATGCAAAAATCAGGTGCCTGGTTCCAGAGGGACACTTTGGTTTATAAATCCAGGTTTATTCCATTGAGTTCAAGTCAGACTTAATAATAGCACAAACAAAAAATAATAGCACAAACAAGAATTTCCTCTCATACCTCTTCTCTTCAAACCCTCATGCTCTACTGTGAATCATTATGAATGAATAAGTCTGAAAGCTTCTGAACCTGAACACCACTCATTCGATTATTCACATGTCTCTGAAAAAGGCTAAGGTCTGAAATGGCAATCCCTTTCTCACTCTCACTTTTTCCTTTCAGCTGAACAGAATTCCATTTTTATAGGAGTACCAAGGAAATTTCTGTAAAGGCATACTTAAACTCGAAGGAGTATTCAAAACTGTCTAGGCTTGAGTCCAGAATATCTTATAAAGTGGGGCTTCAGATTTTAAAAAGATGTCTGTTCTTTTGAAGTGACCAAAGACCAGACAAATCCTCCAAAACTCCAAATGTAAACATTGTACAACCTTTTATTTTTATTACTATTTTTACAGGATATTTAAAACTGATAAACTACTTACAGACATTCTTATTAAAAGCATCACTGCAACTGGTTTACAAAACTGTATTTCATTTCACTTATTTCTCATGTAGATGTAATAACTACACACAACGTAGAAATGTATTTTGAAATGTTTAACCAGTATTATCAGAGGCAGCGTTTATTAAAGTTTTTAAATCTTCAAAGCAGTGTTTATATTTTAATGTTGGTAAATTAAATTCAGGCTGTGGAAGTTAGGAAAACATAATTTATAACCACTCATAAGATACAAGTTTTGGATTTCATTAATGATGCAATGTTCAATTCCACCAATTAGATTAGAGGAAAACAACTCAGAACATTCATACTTACCATAATAGGTGCTTGCAGTCATAGACATAATCCAGAAAGCTAAAGAAATGCAAATGATCAGGCTCAATATAACTATATTGGTTATCATCTTTATATACTTTTTGCAAATATTGTCGTCAGGACCTGTCATGGAAAATAACAACATGAGCCCCTGAGGGACAGAATAGTGTTTCTAGGGAAAAATAAGTCGTTTAAGTTGCCAATAAAACACTCCCGGAGGCAAACATAAATGCCAACATCTTCCACCGACCGCAAAAATAACATAAATCCTAACTATTTCTGGAAACTGCGGCTGACGGATAGCTCAAACTCCTGTGGGCGATGTTAAGGCCTCACTGGAAAAGTAAAGCTCATTCCTTCCGAGCGCTGGGTCCTACACCCGCGGCCACTTCACACCTGAGCTCCGCAGCCAGGAAGGCGAAAGGAAAGCGGAATCAGCCAATCGCCGGAGCTGGGACAGCAGGCTCCGCCTCCACCGCACGCCCACGCGCTGACGCGGGGTCGAGGGTGTGGGGGCCGTCGGTCGCACAGAGAAAAGGCGCGCAGCCAGAACCAGGGTGGTTTCCGAGGATGAGCCCTGGGCGGTGGGGTGCGGTCCCGTCGCAACAGCCGCGGGAACCGCCCCAAAGTTCAGGTCCAGACCCCCAGGCCAAGGACCCTGAAGCTCACCCACACGCCGAATCGCGTCTCCGCTTCCTGCGCGCATGCGTTGCCGCCATCTTAGGGCGTGGCTTCACTCACGTGAGCGTTTAAAAGGCGGCTCCAAGGACTGCGGCTTAGCAGAAGCACCCAAGGGCTCCAGGGTTTGAAATTCTCCTTTAAATAGTGATATGGAGTCTTAGAATCTTGCATTTGAGAACATACTCAGACAGGGAAGATTGAAACTACCACTAGGGTAGGTTTAGAAAACAGGAGTGCAAGTGAATTTAAACCCAATAAGTCCATTTCAACTGTCATTGAATGCTTTTTCATCTATAAAAAGTTCATGCCATATAATAATATAGTTTTAAAAGATTTATTGATTTGTTTTAGAGAGCACAGTGGAGGGAGGGACAGAGAGAACCTCAAGCAGACTCCCTGATGAGCCTGGAGCTTGCTCTAAGGATCCTGAGATCATGACCTGAGCTGAAACCAAGAGTCAGAGGCTTAACCCACTGAGCCACCCAGGGGCACCTAATATTATGGATTTTTTTTTTTTTTTTTTAAGGGGAAAGAGGATATATTGTTTTGGAGGAGCGATTTCATGACTGAGAACATTATTTAAAATGACACTGCTTAGCATCTATAATGTGAGGGACACTGCTGGTTGCTGGAGATGTAAAGATAAAGTGGGGCATAGTTCTTGCTATAGAGCTCAAATTTATTGTCGTGACACCACTTACATTGTGGAACTCTGTTCCTACACCTCTCATTTTAAGTGTGTGCCTTCAGTCAATTCATTTAGAAAACAGAATGTCTTGTTAACATCAAGTTTGAACCTTGTGGCTTATGTCGCATTTGAAATTAACTTGTGTGCCTGGGTTAAAATTAAGTGATAATTATGACATATCTGAACTTTTTCAGTCGATTGCTGACAATGTAAGAGGAGGAGGCAAATGAGTTTCAGGTGTAGTACCCAAATGTTTTTTAATCCAGAGTACTTTTTCTTTGGAAAGTAGTTTTTGTTTGTTTGTTTTTTAACTACTGAGTACTTTTTAAAAACACACAATTCTAAATTTAAGTAACATGCCAAGACAACTTAACATCCTTTTCTTTGGTAAGAAATCTAATTAACTGTGAAGTGGGATTAAATAGTAGTGTCCATCTTATCTGACTAAAATTTATATATGGTCCTGCAGAAATTATGTGCTCACTTTATTTTTGTCTCATTCTGTTTGGTACAGATAAATAATTGAATTACCTCAGCAAGTTGACTGGCCAATGTCAGTCACACCAGATAATTGGGTAGGGTTAATGTCACTTCAGTATGCTAAGGGAAGTGTCATAGAAAGAGGGATTGTCAGGGCTAAGACATGAAAGATGACAAGTTAAGTGATCAAGCTGAGGGAAGGGCACTTGTAGTTGGTTAAGGAGAGCATGAAAATAGGAAGTGCAAGAGAATGGAGAAAAGTTAGAGATAAGGTTTGAAATATTGTATCTAAACAAGCTGAAAGTTCACCTAAGAGATAGGCACATACCTGCTTTCTTTTCTTTTCTTTTTTTTTTTTTAAGGATTTAAAAAAAAAAGGATTCATTTATGAGAATGAGCAAGCATGAGTTGGGAGTAGGGGCAGCAGAGAGAAGCAGACTCTCTACTGAGCAGGAAATCTAACTCAGGGCTCAATCTCAGGACCTTAAGATCATGACCAGACCTGAAGGCAGTTGCTTAACTAACAGAGCCATCCAGGCATCCTACATACCTTTCTTGATATTAAACTCAAAAGTTTTTCTTTTTCAACCTTTGGAGCACAAGTTTTAAAAGCCTAGGCAGCAATCTGAAGACTGATTTCTTATATTAGATTTGACTCATTGTAAAGGACATTAGGAGAGTGTAGGGAGCAGGAGTAAACAAATGGAATATTTCCTTCCAGTAGTCTTGAGGACAGAGACCTTGTTTGGTTCATCCTAGTTTGCTCAGTGTCTTTTAGTGAATATTAATATAGTATTTTTTGGATTAAAGTATCAAATTAAAAAATGAATTAAAAAAAAATCACATCTTATGGGGCACCTGGGTAGCTCAGTTGTTAAGGGTCTGCCTTTGGCTCGGGTCATGATCTGAGTCCTAGGATTGAGCCCTGCGTCGAGCTCCCTGCTCAGCCAGGAGCCTGCTTCTCCCTCTCCCTCTCCTGCTCCCCCTGCTTGTGCTCTGTCAAATAAAGTCTTAAAGAAAAATAAAACTAAAAAAATCACATCTTATTTCCTATTTTGTTATTAAAATCATGCTTTGGTAATTGTATTTACAAATAAATCTTTGTGTGAGCCTCTGAATTATTGTTGGGAGAGACAGAATTTTTATAGCCCTTTGTATATCTGGTTTAGATTGCATAACCAGTATGAAACAGTGCAGTGGCACAGGGGGGCTCAGTCAGTTAGTTGTCCAACTCTTGATTTCGGTTCAGGTCATGATCTCCAGGTCCTCTGCGCTCATCGTGTTGGGCTCTGTGCTTGGCCTTCTCTGCTCTCACACTCCCACCCTGGCTTGTGCTCTTGTGCTCTCTCTCCCAAATAAATAAATAAAATCTTAAAAAAGAACAGCAAAAGCAACAACAACAAAAAAAAAAACCCCGAAAAAACCACTGCAAATAAACTATAATGCATGCTTAGATATAACTTGAGCCATGAAAATAAAAATGATAATTCCTCTTCTAGTTTTTACATAATCCCTATTCTGTTTACAGTTTGCTTCAATTTAGGGTAAAGAATTTTTACAGAAATATTTTAGTGGTTCCATGTAAGGGAAAGACTTCCACAGAGCTGTTCATTTGTATTTTGTTAAAAAAAAAATAAGTCATGACAGTAATTTCATTGTAAAAATTTTTTTAATAACATTCTCAGAAAACAATAGTAATTGTTTAATACACATTATAAAATCATTAATTTTAGGAAGTTTTCAACTGTCTAAATACCTACAAAATCCCATATTCTGGCATAAAGATGAACTATTTTCTCAATTATACCAACATTAAAATTTACCCGTATTCTAACATTGAGAACTGAGATAATATACCAACATTATAAAATCTACCTAGAAAAGATCTACAGTGATTTCATAGATGATCTTAACTACATATATAATTTTTTAAATTTTAGTTTTTTGAGACACACGACTTGTCCTACTTTAGTAACATGATTCATATGTTGGATGGGAGTTATAATGTGGAGGGCAAAGCAGAGGATTTGAAGGCTCAAGACCATTGCTCAATCTAGGATTGCACTTCCTAGATTGCTGGCACTTCTATCCTTTGTGCCACTTGATACATTTTAAACATCTAAATAAATAAATAACATTAACAAGGATTTCTTCATTTGTAAATTGGAGATAATGCTACTTACCGCACAGAATATTTGTAAAGAATAAGACATCAAATGGATGCCGTAGTGATTTGTTGACCTTGAGACTCTGAACTAAATTATTTGTAAAGATCTTTTAGCAAAGTTTGTTATTTTATAAAAATATCAAATGTCAAATAAACTTGAGTACTTGGCTGATACAGTAGTTTATTTAGTTGTATTTTCCTGTTAAAATGATACCATTAACAACTAATTTGTTCAGTGTTCACTTTCAAGGAGAAAAATGTCTTACAACTCACTAAAAGAACACTGTATATAATTCAGGTCAATTCAGATATCCTTCTGTCTCCTTTGGTAAGTCATAAGAAGAAATCAGTTTTGTTTCAAGGGAAAAGTTTTTTGGAAAAAGGTCTGAAGTTTATATGCTTTTAAAATTCCAATTCAACAGCATTTACCAAAGCACTTCACGTAGATTTCTTTAATAGCATTTATCATATTGTATTACAAATATATATTTTTTTCTCTCAGAAGACTTTTGAGGAACTTAAGGGCAGATAATCATGTCATCTTTGAGTCAAGTCATTAGCCCTTGGCTGGTTCTTCATAGAGGTTAGCGCCTAGCAGGCATAGAATGAATAACATATAAAATAAACAGAGGATATGTGCTGGGTCCAGCAGAAGAAAAAGAGCTGCTTTATTTTTATGGTAGGTGGTCAAACTGATAAGTTTACCAACAACAGAAAACAGGATTTAAAAAGACTTAGGTTTTTCTCTATGAATGAGACTAGTTTTAAGGTAGACAGATGTATGTTTGTTAATGAAATAATTTGATTCAGGGAGAATTTGGAGCATGTTATCAGGGCAGTAACATGAAAATGACATGGAGAAAACACCAAAAAAATGTACTTTAACATTACTGAGTGGTAGTTTATTCAGTAGTCTCAAATAACAATGAAGTCTAGTTAACTTTGCTAAAAGCTTGTATTTTATGTCTTATTTTTGTGATTTTTAAAATGTTATATTAAGATATCAAGATACTATTGTAGATGTGAACAAGCTTGCATTAGTTAGTATTTTGTTTTATATAGGGTAGGGGTGATGAACCACATGAGAATTTATACTTGGAAAACACAGTTTAGGTTTAGATGATTATTTGCTCAGCTTATTTTGAGGTATAAAAGCTATGGTCAGTAAGTGAAGAGATATTTGAAACCATATTAGAAAAAAAAGACGGAATGACAATTTCAAGGAGCTATGTCCAATATTTGAGAAAAAATGACTAAGAAGGTTTATAATACTCACAAGAGGATTTTCATAAATATTTGTTTAAAGTGCCCCAGGATAACCACACAGACTTTTCTTACCTTTGCCTTTGTGAAATCTAGTTGCTTGGGAGGCATTTGTTATTAAAAGAAAGGGTGCTGGGGCACCTGGGTGGCTCAGTGGGTTGAGCCTCTGCCTTTGGCTTGGTCATGATCTCAGGGTCCTGGGATTGAGCCCCACATGGGGCTCTCTGCTCAGTGGGGAGCCTTCTTCCCACCCTCTCTCTGCCTACTTGTGATCTCTCTCTCTGTCAAATAAATAGGTGAAATCTTAAAAAAAAAAAAAAAAAAGAAAGAAAGAAAGAAAGAAAGGAAGGAAGGAAGGTTGGTTGGTTGCTAATATTGTAAAAAGACTACTGCTAGGATCCAAGCAAATGTCACCAAAAACAAAACAAAACAAACACAACCCAATCCCCCCCCCCCACCAAATTCTTTATAAAATAAAACAACCATTACCTTAAAGGAAAAAATTTCTATTTTGGTTCGGCATATACATGCTGCTTTCATATGGTAGTGTCAGAAGCTTGAACTAAGACTGAATAACTTGGTTACACATTAATAAGTTTAATGTGATTTGCCCAAAGCTATTTAAAGGAAAGGATTCTTACTAAAATTAAAAATTTATCTGGTGAAATAAGGTGAACTCTTTAATTAGTTCAAGTGGCAACTATCATAGTTCTCATATTCTATTTTGTAAAATAATTAGCATTTTCATAGTGTTATCAGACACATGTATTTTTATAGAAAATACATTTCCCTTCCCTTATGAGACACAGTTGCTCTATTTGACTTGTTAAAAAGGGAGATAAAAACAAGCTGATAGGTACAATAAATTGATTCCATTTTAAGTTATAAATTGTGAAGATAAAATATGGTAAGTGCTTTTCTGTGATAAAATCCTAATGTGGACTTTTGGGGTTAAAAAAAAGCTTATGAGTTTTGGTATGTATATTGATACATACAATATTAGTGGGGGTAGAGGAGGTATTCTTAACATGGAACTTTGCATCACATTGCCTAATTAGTGGACCAACTTTAGAATTGAAAATGTAGAATTTTTATTATGAGAAAAAAGTAATATAAATATATCTTTTTGTTTAACTAAGGTAAAAGCTAGATCACAATGTCTACATTATTTCACACAATACAACTGGCTATCAGTTTTTCTAGTCTCAGTTACTTGAGGCCTTACTTTGCTTGGATGACTCAAGAGCACTTCACATTCAAAATATTATTTTCAAAATACTTTATAATCTATTTTAAAAGCTAATATTTTCATGAAGGAGGCCATGACTTTTGTCACTTTTGTTAGTGAGCAGACACAGAAAGTTTAAATAACAGAATTTTTCTTGTACCTCAGACTTTTTCCTTATAAAATTTCCAAATCACAGTGCCAGTAATAGTTCAATTAATACAAAACCCAGCAGTTTTAAAGTCATATTTAATGTTGGCTAATTCTTACTTACCATCCTATTTAGAATGTAATATCCCAACATTGATACAGGAAAAAAAATTTTCTTTCTAATAGAAATTAAACATATTGTCATAGACAGTTCTTTAAAAGTAGTTTTAAAAGACAAAAACACAAAACACCTTGTAAACATACAATTTCCTAGCAAAATTTTTAAGTACATAATTCTCATGTAAGGCACTTCCATTCTTTTTCAAATATAAGTTTCATAGAAAGTTTCCTTTTTATAATCAAGTCTTCATAAATTATACAGTAATAATGGTACTTCAAGTAAAACTTTATTAAATACCCAATTTTGGCATAATTTCCTTAAATATTTTTACCTTTGAATAGAATGAAGGATGGGCATCAAGTTCTTTGTGAGCTACTCTTAAAGGAATGTTTTATAGAATTGGTAATGTTTTATCTTGCTGATCAGGTTCAAGAATCTTGAAATCTTCCAAAGGAAGACTGCTTAAGGCAGTTGGTAAAATGTGTTCTGATGTGCCCTTAGGTAATATGTTATTTGCTTCCAGATTCTTCACCAAGCACGTGGCTTTGATCCATCTTCGTGTTGCTCTGCGTTCTTTTTGTAAGCAAGTTTTCATTTTCTTTCTTAAACTTGCTATTTCTTTTTCCAGTTTAATTATCCTCTTTTTTGCCTCCATAGGATTCCTAAAAGCATAGCTGTGTTCAAGTAGTACTTGCTGACTACTAATGTTTGATTTTAAATTAGATGGTCCTGTTGGGGTACAACTGTTGTTTTTCTTCAAAAGATTCCTTGACTTGAGTTTCTAAGCCAAATAAAATTAGAGAGTCGAACATGAATTATGGAATATCACAAATAAGTAAATTTTGTCCAGTTTTTTATAAAAGTAATTAAACTGCTCTTTTAAAAACTGATTTTAAAAGTTCGATAGGAAACATCAGCTGCCCATCTCATGTAGTCATGGATTCAAGTTCCTCAACTTGTTGCATTAGCTCCTGCCACCTTATTTCATTTTGTCATTTCTCTTCAGAGGGATACAAACATTGTTTAAAAATAGACAACGGACTTCCAAGGTCTCTTTCAAGTTAAGTGTGATTTTAGGGAGATTTTAAAAATCATTTGCAATTTTCTCACTAAGGCCAATGTAATGTATTTACACATTTGGTTTATCTCTGATACTGATTTAATCTCTTTTTTAGGTAAACACTATTCTTTCAATTTGATATTTCAAACCTGGGGTTCTATTTAATAAAAAATTATCCCCAAGTTATCAAGCTCCTGAATAGATTTACTTATTAAATGTTCACAATTACATCTTCCATTCTAAGATTTAAAATCTGGCCAGGAACTTTATACCCAAATCTGAGGACCCTGAGGACTTTTTCCCCCCCTTTATCTCTTTTACTCAATTGTCCTCAAGTCCAATTAATTCTACCTCCTAAATATCTCTATCATGAATCCTTTCTTCTCCATCACTCTTTTTTTTTTTTTTTCTTTTTGGTTAAGGTGTGTTTCTTTTTCTTTTTTTTTAAACTAACATATAATATATTATTTGTTTCTGTGATTCATCAGTCTTATACAATTCACAGTGCTCACCATCACGTCCATTATGCTTAATGCTACTGCCCACATCAGGCCTGTATCATACCTGGCTTGAATATATTAAAAAATTCTTTAATGATGTCCACCTCATTCTGATCCTAATTCATATTCTGCCACCAAAATAATTTTTCTAACAGATCTGATGTTTCTGTAACTGGCTAACTTTCTCTTTGCTTTATTATCTAAAGACAAAAAAATCTTTACATAGCAAACTTACAATACAGGATCTCACCCCATTCTGCCATTCACTATCTTGATTCATACTCCCATAATATTAAATCACTTTCCATTCCCAGATTATGTCTTAACTTCCTAAATTTGTTTCTTTTATTGATTCAACAAATACTATTAAAAACATAGGAATTCATTTTTGGACAAATAAATTTTCCTCTCTGATCAGATTTTTATCTAGACTCCCAACTAGATAAAATATTGTTTTAATACATTCGTTATCTACCTTAATTCTCTCCTTCCTTTTACGTATTACTTGCTAACATTTGATTATTTTCCACCTCCTCTCAACCCATTGGCTTCTGTTCTCCTCATGTTGTTGTAATTGTCCTGTACAAGGTTAAGAACCCTCTCCTAGGTTCTAAACTCCAAGCTCAAACTCCAGCACAAACTCTAAGCTAAATGCCTTAGCTTGATGAAGTTTTCTGTGATGCCTTCCTCTGAACTTATATTCTTTGTTGTAACTCTGATATTCTCTGGATGTGCTGTTCTTAAAGCTCATCACACATATTTTGAATATTATCTTAAAATCAAGAGCAGAATGATGCTAGAGGTATCATTGCTCATGATTTCTCAGTTTTACCACTGGTTCAGTTACTGGTAATAACTGGAAGTAATGTAAAATTCCAATATAGTAAAATCAGTTTGGATTGCGTAAAGAATACCGGAGTCAGGAGACCTGAGCTCTAATTGTAGTCTGTACCTTTACTGCACAAGAGAAGTTTTGTGACTTTTTTGAGGCACAGTATTATATATGAATTTTGATATATTCTGAATTGTTCTAATTTGTAAACAAAAAAGAATGGGTACCAAAAATGGTAAAAATGGATAAAAGAAAAGTAATGTTACCTACCATAGACTTTAAATGGGTACAAAAATCAAAAATGGTTGGAACAGCATCCATTTTAAGTCGTCGAGTTTGTCCTGTTAAGTCAAAACAGGAGGCTTCAAAGTGCTTTGAACAAAGAAAAGTGTGTTTTCCTGGCACAAAATTTTTGCGCCTAAGCAGGCGAATCCATTCTTTTCTTCTTTTAGGATCCAAAGGAAACCTTTAAAAAAAAAAAAAAAAGAAAAGAAAAGTCAACTCATATTCCAAACAATTACACTTCTGGTTGCACCTTAATGGTTAAAAGAAATTTTAAAAGATGATGATTTAAAGTGTCTTCCATCTACATAAAAAATTATAATATCCAGACACTGGAACAAAAAGCAATTCATGCTATTTTTTTATAAGTTGCAAAAAAATTAATGAAAAACTGACTTGAGTGTTTTTATTTTTCAGGGTTTTAAAGAGATCTTGCTTCTCAACCTGGTTTTTTTTTTTTATTTTTAAAGATTTTTATTTGTTTATTTCACAGACAGATCACAAGTAGGCAAGTAGGCAGAGAGGCAGAGAGAGGAGGAGGCAGGCTCCCTGCTGAGCAGAGAGCCTGATGTGGGACTCCATCCCAGGACCCTGGGATCATGACCCGAGCCGAAGGCAGAGGTTTTAACCACTGAGCCACCCAGGCGCCCCCTCAACCTGGTTCTTAACATGGGCAGTAAAAATAAGACTACACTGATCTAGATCAAGGTTACGTAGAACCATTACAAGCAAAAGTAATTCCCAGTGCTATGATCTGCTGATGTATGTACATGGTCAAGAAAACTCAAATATCTGCAGATTAAATTTTATCAAGGAAAGCCTAGACACAGTCTTGTATTCCTTCCTCTGTGTTCCTTCACTGTGACACTTAACACATTCTTTTATAATTTTTCCATTTTAATAAATTTCCAGTGAAATAAAAGTACAGTAGAAGTTTCTTGAGGACAGGGATCATTATATCATCTGTTTATCTTTAACACTTCGCACAGTGCCTTTCAAACAGTAGGGGCTCAACAAATATTTGCTTAATTGATATAAAAGTATATAAATTAACAACTCACTGTATTAATTCCATGTAAACTGCATATATTTTTAAAAAATGAACTCAAGGGGTGCCTTGGTGGCTCAGTGGGTTAAGGCCTCTGCCTTCAGCTCAGGTCATGATCCCAGGGTCCTGGAATCGAGCCCCAGATCCGGCTCTCTGCTCAGCAGGGAGCCTGCTTCCTCCTCTCTCTGCCTGCCTCTCTGCCTACTTGTGATCTCTGTCAAATAAATAAGTAAAATCTTAAAAAAAAATGAACTCGTTATGGAGTACACTAGAAAGCATAATTATTTCAAAAAGTAAAATGCTGCTGACAAGGCAAGCAGGAATGTTATTTCTTTCATATTTATATTAAATACAAAATATACTGGTATGTACAAGTATATACCTGTTAAGGAAGAGAAAAATATAAGGGACTGCCCCAAAATTCTAGTGGTAAGTCTGCTGACTTGAAAACATAAGAAATCAACATTCATAGGTATTAGAGTTGAGCTCTTCTTAAGTTTGATTACTTCATCCTTCACATATTATGAACTAACTCGGATTTAAAAAGAACTATTCAAATCATGTTAAAAGATCATGTGGCTCTGAAACCCAAGTGAAGCTTTACTAGAAAAAAAAAAAAAACAGCTTTTGCTAGACTATGTATAGTAGGTTTGCTCAAATTACCAGTAGTGAGGGGCACAAATGAAAAACCAGATTAACTGGTAAGTAACCCCATTTCCTGTCCCTATTACCCTACCTAAACAAACCCTAATCTGAAAATAGTAATATCTGTATGTCACTCTACAGTTCATGTTTTCATGTAAGTTTTTTCTATTTCACTAGAAACTTCTGATGGAGGATTTATCTACTCTGCCTAGCCCTTACTTGTTAATAATAATGTATTCTCATTTCAAAGATCTCTGTTCCAATATTTAATGGTTTGGAAATGTTTCCTGTGGCCTCAGCTAAAAGTCAAGCTTTTTATAAGCACATTTCTTGTTTGGGCCTCAATAAAGATGCAGAACAAATAAGTATCATTGTCATTATCATTGTTATAAGAACCTTCGAATATATGAAAACTGTCAGATACTGTTTTTCAACTTTGTAATTTTTTTTTTTAAAGATTTTATTTATTTATTTGACAGACAGAGATCACAAGTAAGCATAGAGGTAGGCAGAGAGAGGGGGAAGCAGGCTCCCAATCGAGCAGGGAGCCCGATGTGGGGCTTGATCCCAGGACTCCAAGATCATGACCTGAGCCGAAGGCAGAGGCTTAACCCACTGAGCCACCCAGGCACCCCAACTTTTTAATTTTTTTAGCTCTTTGTAGAAAACTTGTTTTTTTTTCCCTTTGCAGAAACTTTTTTATTTTTTGGATTTGTTATTAATTTTTTATTTAATTAACAAAAATGTACTATTTGTTTCAGGGGTATAGGCCTCTGATTCTTCAGTCTTACACAATACCCAGCACTCACCACAACACACACCCTCCCCAATGTCTATTGAAAATTAATTTTTTTAAAGTAGGTTCCATGCCCAGTGTGGGGCTTGAACTCGACCCCAAAATCAAGAGTGGCATGTTCTTCCAATTGAGCCAGCCAGGTGTCCCTAGCTCTTTTTAAAACTAATTATGAAACCATTGCCTAATTGAACCTTAACTTGAGCCAATTTTCCTTGCTTATTTTAAGATTCAATTTAGGAATCCCATATTCCTAAGGAAATTCCATGGACTGGACTAGATGTTCCTATATCATATAGAATACCATTGTATTCTAATTGTTTACTTTTCTATTTCCACCCCTAGATCCTAAGTTTCTCCTGTGTAGGAGCTATGGTTTTCACTACTTTATCCTGTGAAGTAAGCACTCAATGAACTTTCTCAGTGAATCAACGAATGAACAAACTAATGAGACTAGTTTGGCATTACTAATGTTTACCTGTGTTGAAATAGAATAAAAATAATCATTTTAGATTTGATTTGAAGCAATGCTTTTATACAGCATTTACCTTAATTTTGTTTTTCATGAGTTTGGATTTTTCTCAGCATATTCAACAGGTAAGAGATGTAGCCCATAAGCTGAATTTAAGTAATAATAAATCCTCCTATAAATATTAAAAAATTAACATGGTGGTTAATTGATGGATTTGTCTACCAATAATAGAACCAAGCTTTCAGAAACATTAGATGTTTTGGAAAATCAGTGTTTTAAATAATGCTATTTTACCTGAGTCTTTATTAATAGCTGAATGCCTTTTATATTCCAAGACTGTCCTAGGTGCAGAAGACATAGTGGTGAACAAAACTTACCTACCTTTATGCTTTAGGGTATCTACTTTTTACATGAGGATATATTGTAATGGGAAGGATAGAGAATCAAATGGCTTGATGCAGTTAGAAAGGATGGCTGAGAACATTGTCTTTGGAGTCAAATCAAGGTGCCAGTCCTGGTTCCCTCAGTGTAATACCTGAGTGACATTAGGCAAACTGTTTAGCTTTTTTAGGGTTCAGTTTTATCAGTTATACAGTGGAGTAATAATTGTACCTAGTACGATTCCAGGGATTAAATGAGATAATGTAAGTAAATAATTCACTCAGTGCACAGTACACAGTAAATACTAAATAAAGGCTATTTATTAATATAAAAGTAATTACAGATGCTATGAGTGTTATCAAAGGGTTAAGTATAGGGTGGCAGGGAATCATAAAATAAGAAGAGCTAATCTAGTCAGGAGGTTTTAAGAGAGTAGACATTAGACAGAGAAGGTAGGATGGGGGTGGCGAAGAGTGTTAAGTATCACGGGGACAGTGAAGAGTGTTATGACATGAAATGATGCTGGAGGGGCTTCTAAGTTAAAGAGTAATTTTGAACTCATCCAAAATGGCATCAGAAGGCCATTAAAAGGCCTAATTTAGAGAGCTGATTAACATAAAATTTTTTAACAAGCTGTTAAGCACAGCCATTATTAAAAATAATATACATTTGAAATAAAATGAAGACCAAAGATAATAAATACTGAAACCCATCATTTCTTAATTACTTTACTATTATCTATAGTCTGAAAATTATTTGTCTGTTTTGTGTGTGGTACTGCACATTTCTTCCTGATTGTATGATTAGTGATGTCATACTGATAGCTTGAAACTAGCCATGGTAGAGTATTTATATTGTGGAAATTGGGCAAATGCTACAGATCAGTGCTTTCCCCTTTCCCTGGAGATCCTGCTGTTAAACCTGTAAGAACATACCATTGATTATAGAAGAGAGGCTAGGAGTGCATCAATAAAAGCAGTGAATCCGTTCAGAAGCTGTTGTAATAATCCAATCAAGAGGAAATATGGGAGAGGCACCTGGGTGGCTCAGTGGGTTAAGCCTCTGCCTTCTGCTCAGGTCAAGATCTCAGGGTCCTGGAATCCAGCCCACATCTGGGCTGTCTGCTCAGCAGGAGCCTACTTTCCCCTCTCCTTCTGTCTACCTCTCTGCCTACCTGTGATCTCTCTGTCAAATAAATAAATAAAATCTTTAAAAAAAAAAAGAAGAGGGAATAGGGGAGAAGTCAAGGGAGGATGACCTCCCACTTTTGGGGTGGATGATGTTTTCATTTACTGAAAAAGGGAATACAGGGGGCAGGGTGGTGGTAAGAGCAAATTCATTAATACAAAATTTTGATACGTTGAGCCTGAGCAACTGAAGAGAGACAAGGGAAATACTGAGACACTAACGAGTTAAACTGAGACCACAGGAACAGTTGAAATCATTTTGGCAAGAATAGTAGGACCTAAGTCAGAGGACTGAGAAGGGAAGAGGCTGGCAGAGAAAACTAAAGACAGGTCAAAGAAGATGAAAACCACAAAATTAGTGTCAAATAATTCAAAAGTAGAGAGTATTTCAAGGAGGAAATGAGGACATGCCATGAAAAGAAATACAAGAGTGATAACTCATAGCAACAAGAGTGATAACTCATAGCAACAGCAGTTTCAGAAGATTATTGGGGGATTTAGACTGGAGTAGGCTAAGAGATAAGAAAAATGGATAGTGAGTTTAGAGAACATAACTTGTACAAAGGGATAAAGAAGTCTATCAACATCCTAGGAAAGAAATTAGTCAAACATTGTATTTATGAAATAGGAATGTAATTTATTATAATGTTAAGATCTAAGTTTCCATGAAAAGGTTAATTTCATAGGAGGCAAATGGTCAAGTATGCATGTTACTGTATCACTGTGTATCTCTTAAACATTCAAGATTATTGGTGCCTTCGACTCCTCCCTCTCCCTCATCTTCCATATAAAATGACCATACAGTAGTTTCTACTCAAACATTTCTTAAATCTGTTCACGTCTTTCTATCTCTGTCAGTATCACTCTAGTCCAGGTTACTGGTAGATGCTCCCTTGTTTTACTCTAAGTTCCAGTTTTTTCCCTACTAACTCTCACCTCTTCCAATCTAGTGCTGGTTGTGCCAGCAATGAAGTACATAGTTTAGCTTAGTTGACACTGTAGGAGAATTTCTGTGTGAAAGAATTAGTAGGTAAATTGTGTAATAAGCTCATTTTGAACACTTTAAGTAACACCATAATTCTCAACACTGCTGCCAGAGGGCTTCTTAATATGAAAATCTAATCATGCCGTTCTTTTAAAAACCTTTGTGTCTTCTCAAATACTCACTGGATAAAAGAGAAAATCAGTAAAGTAGCATACAGGACTAAATCTATGTCATCCTTTAGTATCATCTGAAATTTCACATCCTTTTGAGAAATGTTCTTTTTTTTTTTTTTAAAGGTTTTTTTTTTTATTTTTTATTTATTTATTTGTCAGAGAGAGAGAGGAGCGAGAGTGAGCACAGGCAGACAGAGTGGCAGGCAGAGGCAGAGGGAGAAGCAGGCTCCCCGCTGAGTAAGGAGCCCAATGTGGGACTCAATCCCAGGACGCCGGGATCATGACCTGAGCTGAAGGCAGCCGCTCAACCAACTGAGCCACCCAGGCGTCCCGAGAAATGTTCTTTGACTTTACAAGGCTATAGGTTCGGTATCCGAGGTGTCTCTTCTGTGGCACTTAACCATAATTATCCTTCTTTCTCACTACCTACTAAATTCAAGAAGTGTAAGAATTTTCCGGGGGCTAGAGGATGGGAGGGTTCCTGTATGGCTCAGTCGGTTAGGCCCCCAACTCTTGATTTTGACTCAGGTCATGATCTCAGGGAAGTGAGTGGCCAGTGGCCACTAACAGCCAGTGGCCCTCCCCACTTGTTGGATAGGCTCAGTCGTCTTCTCCCTCTGCCCCTCCCCCGCTCCTGCGTGCTCGAGCTCTCTCAAATAAATCTTAAAAAAAAAAAAAAAGAAAAAAAAATTTTCTGGATCGCTGGCACAACTTCAGGCAAATAAGAACCCTGTACACATTTGATGGATGAATGAATGAAGCACTACATTTCCATGAAATACCTGAAAAACAAACATCACAAGGATTTTTTTTTTAAGTAGCGGTTTTTAATAAGGGATCATTTAGTCATAATTGGGCAAGGAAATAGTTAAGGATATAATTTTTTTTCCCACATTCTAAGATCGTACTAAGTTGCGAGATATATAAAATCAGAACTATTTGCACATAGCTTTTTTTTTTTTTCCAATGCTTCTTTTCTTCAGGCACAGGGCAGGCACTTGCACAGAAGGTAAACATTTACCGAGTACTTACTATATTTCATGCAGTGTTCACAATGTTTTCAAAAGTTCTGATTTGACAGAACTAAAGACTTTTGACTGCTCTTCCAACAAACGGAGGAAAAACAAAACCCAAGTTCTTTTCATTACTCTATTCTGGTAAGAACAGAAGGCTCATCTTTTGCACTTTGATTACCATCTCTTCATTCCATGGATATCAATGATGACTCAACTCCTCCGCAGTAACTGTATGTGACTATTAGAAATCTGAATGCTTCCCATGTCAATTTAGCTAGTGAGAATTTCCTAATATTGATGGGAGCACAGCAGGCTTTTAAGGTGACTGCTGACTTAGAACAGGAAGGTTTCGCTTCCTTTTAAGGCATCATACATGTCAAGACCCAGCCTAACACAAAAGAATAGAAAATTAAGATATTCTTTTACTTTTTCTCTAAGGAGTAACCACCATACAGAACTTGGATTTCTTTGACAAAGTGAATTAACTCTCCCCGAAGAAGAAAAAAATCGGACAGATTTGAGAAATACACACAAAGGGCAGAACTGATGCTTCCTTGCTATTAGCTAGTGAAGTCATTAGAATTAGTAGGATCCTCTTACTCCTTCCACACAAGCGACACCCAATCTAGGAACTCCCGTTTCCGTCACCCCCACTCCCTGCCCAGGTTACCTGTGGAAGCTGATGTTAATGTGCTTGTTGTAGGTAGTAGCACAGCCCGCCGCGGCGCAATTGGTCGGCATTTCCCTTTCCCCCTCATTCGGCGCTCCCTTAAGCCTGTTCTGAGGCGCTGGCTGCTACGCTTCCTTCGGGCAAACGCTAGGCAAGCGAGGCTGGGGACGGGCCCACCGAGAGGAGTCTTGAAAGTTGAGTGGGAAAAACGGGTTTGTGAATGGGGGCGATGGGGGGAGGGTGTCAGTCCTCCCTGTCTCTTTATTAATATGGCGGACTTCAGCCAGCAAAGCAGACAGTCCTGGAGCTCCTGTCGCCTACGTTTACCTTCACCAACATGGCGGACACAAGCCGCCCTCTCCCGGCTTCCAAAAAGGGAGTGGGACTACTGCGTCTCTTTGGCAGCGGTCCTCGGAGCAGTGAAAAAAGTGTCTCTTCCCCACCCCTCCGTCACTATGAAACTCTTGCAGCCAAGATTAAAAATGGGACCGCCCACCCCGCCACGCACCCAGATATCCCAATCTGGAGTCGGGGGTGGGTGTGAGATAGAAGTTGGAACGACAAACCCGAAGACAGAGGAAAAAAAGACTACAAGTCCCACTAAGCATCGCGTTGTCCTAATTATTATCGCGTGAACTGGACGCTTGTTTCCTGCGTGCCGCAGGAAGTGACGTCACGGGCAGAGGCACGTCCAGAGGCCCTTTCTCGCGAGGCGGAAGAGCCCCGATCGCGGAGGAGCAAGGGGGCGCTAGGGAAGGGAACTGGGTTGCGACGGTCCGGCGAGAAAGAGCTGGGGTGCGGGGAAGTTGGGGAGCAAAGCCCGCTAGGTGTCCGAGTAGGGTAAGGCCGCACCGACCGGGTCCGTTAGAAAAGAAGGGAACCGGGGAGGAAAGCAATTGTCGGGCGGATCCCCGGACGGAGGGCTAAGGTTGTGGGGAAGGCGCTGCTCCCGGGATGGCGACCGCAGATATTTCGGCCCCGGCCTCCAGTGGCCTCTCGCCCAAGGAAGAAGGGGAGCTAGAAGATGGGGAAATCAGCGACGACGATAACAACAGCCAGATACGGAGCCGGAGCAGCAGCAGCAGCAGTGGCGGCGGGCTGTTGCCATATCCGCGGCGAAGGCCTCCTCACCCGGCCCGGGGCGGTGGATCTGGCGGAGGCGGTGGCTCCTCCTCGTCGTCGTCCTCTTCTCAGCAGCAGTTGAGGAATTTCTCACGCTCGCGGCACGCGTCGGAGCGGGGCCACCTCAGGGGACACAGCAGCTACCGACCCAAAGAGCCGTTCCGTTCTCATCCGCCCTCCGTACGGATGCCTTCGAGCTCACTGTCCGAAAGCAGCCCCCGGCCGTCCTTTTGGGAACGGAGCCACATCGCCTTGGACCGTTTCCGCTTTCGAGGCAGGCCTTACCGGGGTGGAAGTCGCTGGAGTCGGGGGCGAGGAGGGGGTGAGCGAGGAGGCAAGCCGGGGGGCAGACCTCCTCTGGGAGGAGCAGGATCCGGATTCAGCAGCAGTCAGAGCTGGCGAGAGCCCTCTCCACCTCGGAAGAGTTGTATCCTTAACGTGGCGGTCCTCCCTGGGTGTGTCACTTACTAAAGTTCCCTTTAGCGTCATTATTAGGTCTATGAGATGAGTAACTTTTCTGAACCATCAGAACCGCTTATTTGTCACTATGTCAGTATACTTTAAGTTGTTCTTTGGTAGTCTCCGTGTGTCACACTATATAGACCTGTTTCTTAAGGTTGTTTTTTTGGATATATTGCTTTTTAACATTAAGGTATTATGGATTGGGGACAGGTTAGTGAGATCAGATTTGCAATTGTACATCGGAAACCCAGGTTTCAATAGTATTTACTTTCACCGGTACAAGAACTTTGTTTTTATAAAAGGTTGACTTAGATTGTTAGAAGGAGAAAAAGGAATCAAACGATTTGGGGAATACTGTTGCGTGTATTGAACTTTGACATTGAAAATTATGAAGTTCCATTCTACATAATGCTATAGTTTTTATTTGTGATTCTGCTTTTACCTTTCCTGATTAATTTTTACACATGCTGCCTTTTAAAGTGGGGGAGGGAGAAAGACCCGTATCTTTACCAACACTATTGAATTCATACAACCTTCTGCAAAACTTTACCTTCTTTATTTCTTATGTTCACTTTTGAACATTTTATAACTCAAATGTAGGTTAGAGAAAGATAAACACTATTTTACTTTTAATATATTGAAAGCCATGGAGTGTCTGGAAGGGAGGAGATTATGGGGACGTTGAAAGGAAAATAGCAAAAATATCTGATTTTTGTTGTCTCTAATCCCATTATCTGTAATTCTTAAGTTTACTTAAGATTTATACTGGGGAATCAGTCATCTGAAGGTTTGCTAGGTTGTGATGGGTTTTGTAGACCTAGGTTTTATTTCATGATAACTGCATAAAAATCATTATAAGTACAGTTATTATTGGTTGTAATTTCTATGGTATATTGATTTAAAATATTATATATGAAACTTACATGTAATGACATTTGTTTGGAAGACATTCAACAATGTTTTTATAGAATACTTAGGATCAAATGATCTTTTCCAGATGACGGAATAATAAATGGGCAAGAAATGTAAGTTTAGGTACAAAGTGGCAGTTTCTGGTGCTAGTGGCCCGAAAAAACTTAATTCTGCAACCAAAAGTTGGATTAGGAGCACCTAGTATTGTTTCAAAGAAAATCAAGTAGGGATTTAACTTTTAAAAAGATAAATGATGTTCTTTCAAAAAAAGAAGAACTCTGCCCAAGATATTTTTTTAATGAAGGATTTGTTAGTTGTTGATTCTGATTCTAAAAAGAGGCTGCTTCACATATATATTTTTTAAGAATATAAAAGAGGAAGCTTAGAATTTGTGTTGGAGAGACAGATGTGAATAAATACAGTTTAATGTAATAAATATATAGTTTAATGTAAAAACTTCAAAATGAGATATGTAAAAAAGTACTCTGGGAGCGCAGTTTTTTCTTCATTTAATCTGTATTAGAGAAGGTGGTGATGAGGGAATTTGCTTAGCTCCTGCCTTTGCCTTCTTTCTGTCCATTCATTCAATACCAGTTTGGTCTTTGCCATATGTATATTTATTAATTGTTAAGCTTATATGTTCCTTTTAATAAACAGGCATATGATGTGAAAAAAGTACAGGGATATATCCAGTCCAATTTCCGTAGTAACTTAGCAGAAATGAGCTCTCTTGCTCTTTCTTTTCCATAGATGCTGCACTTAAGAAGAGGATGCTTGTTTTGATCCTCTGCTCATTGTTTTCCTTATGAAGTATCATTAATCCATCCTAGAGGTGGTATTCTTTGTAAGAATTTGTGAAGGAAAACATAGTTTTCAGCTACTTTTATATAATGTGAGCAAACAAAATTTGTAATACAAAATTTTATTAATTTAAATTCCTTAATTCCAAGACTGTATTCATTCAGGCTTATTCGTATATCCACTGTGCACTTATAATAATGACAGTTTTATTTTATAAATAATTACTTTAAGAAAGAATAAGAGTTGTGGGGCACCTGGCTAGATGAGTCAGTAGAGGATGTGACTCTTGATCTTGGGGTGTGAGTTCAAGCCTCATACTGGGGGTGGAGTTTCCAAAAAAAAAAAAAAAAAAAAAAAAGGTAAGAATAAGGGATATACTGTGGCTCATTTCCATAATCTAGAAGTGAAGTAACATGGGTAGTAGTTTTTGTTTGTTTTTTTGTTTTTCACTTACTTTTCTGTAATGATTAAGGTAAGCTAGGTGCAGCTTTAAAGAAATGAAATGAACCCACTCAGGACACCTGGGTGGCTCAGTCAGTTAAGCTGCTGCCTTTGGCTCCGGTCATGATCCCAGGATCCTGGGATTCAGGCCCACATGGAGCCTTCTTGCTCAGTGGGGAGCCGGCTTCTCTCTCTGCCTCTGCCTGCCACTCTGCCTGCTTGTGCTCGCTCGCTCTCTGACAAATAAATAAAATCTTAAAAAAAAAAACCAAAAAAAAAAAAAAAAACCAGATTCTGATGTGGCACTTATTTTCATTATCATTCATTTAAAATTTTTCTTAGTGATAGACACTTTGTAAGTCCCTCTTAGCATATGTTTCCTTTGGTTGACTACTGTTTTAAACTTTCTAATATGAGAGGTAACATAATTAGGCCAGTGTCTCTCATCAGTAGAAAGTCATTTTCACTTGCAGTTGGAAAGCGTTTTTTTTTTTAAACCAGATTTCACTTAGAAATTGCATCTTAACTAGTTTAAAATTAAATCTTCTCTAAGTGTTGGTTTCATCCCAGTTGTGCTGTATTAGACAGAAGTAGGAGATCTTATTTAGCCTTGACAGAGATTAGTTACAGTTGTAACTCCGTTGCTTTTCCTCATTTTTCTGTCTTTTCTGTTAGTGTATTGAATCTTTTCTCTCTACAAATCTTCCCAAAGTCTTCAGTTTTATTTTTTTTAATCACTGTGGTTATGCCTTTGGATGGCTCCATTGAAAAGTGATATGTAGATGAGGATAATTACAGAATTTATGTACAAAGTATATCATGGTGGGGGGAGCAAGTAATGCTCTGGCTTCAGATAGGAGGTTCATTTGAGTTTTAGATTGGGGTCAATTTGAAGAACAGAAAAACCTAAATACAAAGCTGTGCATAAATTGTGATGAACAGGGGAAATGTGAGATTGGAAAGGAAGTACAGGTCAAATGAAGGCATTGTATGCCATTGTAAGTATTTCGGATTTTGTTCTTAATGAGATTTAAACAAGGGGACAGATCTGATCAGATTTGTCTTCTAGATACATTAGTTCAGCAGCAGAGTAGGAGATGGCTTGTGGAAGATAAGACCCAGAATGTCTATCATGAGGCCAAACTTCTCCTTGTATTACATAAAATACAGGAGTGCACTAGAATGCTCAAAAGGAAAAGTGAAAGAGGCTAAATAGTGAGAACACCATTATTATAGGAGTTGGAAAGGAGTCATGAAGACTTAAAGGAAGATAGAATGTAGGGAAAAAAGGAGAGTGGAGTTAGAAAAGCCAAGAGAGAAGTTGTTTGCAGTGTCCAAAGCTGTGGAGAAGTCAGGTAAAATAGTTTGAAAACATGGTGGATAAACAAACTCAGCTAGCAGAAGTCAGATTCTGTTTGGTTGAAGAGTTAAGACAGGTTATGAGAGATTAATATTGTTTAAAGAAACTTGGCTCTGAAGAGCTTAGGTCACAGAACCAGAGGTTAACTAAAACAGTTTTGTTGCAGAACTGTTAAGATTTTCAGTTGTAATGCTAGTTTAGTTTCTGAAATTAATGGTGGTGAAAAAAAATTTGGTGGTGATTCCCATTCTTGTATTAGTCATCAGGGAAATTTTAAAATATCTGAAGGTTGATTGGTACTGTAGGTTGTTAAACAGAGGAACCATCTTTAGGGAACTGTAATGTTATATCCTAGCCAGTTTTTTTTTTTTTTTTTTAAAGATTTTATTTATTTATTTGCCAGAGACAGAGGGAGAGAGAGTGAGCAAGCACAGGCAGACAGAGAGGCAGGCAGAGGCAGAGGGAGAAGCAGGCTCCCCGCCAAGCAAGGAGCCCGATGTGGGACTCGATCCCAGGACGCTGGGATCATGACCTGAGCCGAAGGCAGCCGCTTAACCAACTGAGCCACCCAGGCGTCCCATCCTAGCCAGTTTTAAATGATTGTCACATAAAGTACTTGTCTTTAAATCTTGTTAATTTCTAGGCTGGAGAAGTGAGGTGTAACAATTTTTGCCAGTGTGAATTATTTTGAGTAAAAATTATAGTTTGGAATTTTGTAGCCATTTATTTCTAAGGAAAAAGTTATGTTCTATGTATCACTGTGTTAGAGGAGGAAAACATTTTTTGGTAGCATTATTCCCTATCTTCAGAGACAAATTAATTTATAAGATATACATTGTGAATACTATGGAAGTTATTTTTTTTTTAAATAATGTAATTCCCGGGGTGCCTGGGTGGCTCAGTGGGTTAAGCCTCTGCCTTCGGCTCAGGTCGTGATTCCAGGGTCCTGGGATCGAGCCCCGCATCTGGCTTTCTGCTCAGCAGGGAGCCTGCTTCCTCCTCTCTCTCTCCCTGCCTCTCTGCCTACTTGTGATCTCTCTCTCTCTCTCTCTCTGTCAAATAAATAAATTAAATCTTTAAAAAAAAAAAAAAGTAATTCCCTCGTTGTTTGTTGTGCGTATGTTGCATATTAGTATACTTGAGCTTCAAGATTCTTATGTATTTGGTTTTTAAGAAAATGCTTCCTATTTATAAACTAGTTTTAACTATTAGTTGTCAGTGTTTTTTATCTTCTTTTTTTAAATTTGAGACAAGAGAAGAAACGAATTAAGAGGAAATGTTTCCTCATTATCTGGAATGTAAATTCCCCATATCTGACAAACCATTCTATTTCTCCTCTTCCTTTAGAAAGGAATCTTTAAGATATAGCTTATATAGGCTTTTCTGATAACTATAGAAGGAATGCTGCCCTAATCTAAGTAGGTGGAATACCTGTAGGTACTGTCCATAATAACTGATACCAGTGATTTTCTAAGTGGATTGTTCTGTATGGTTACTTGTTAAATTTGAAATACAGGCACATTAAGAAATTGGGCATACAGTAAATGTAATTTAGTAGTTAAAAATACTAACTCGTCTTTTTCGAAAAACACGCTAAAAAGGGAGATAAGTTATCTATAACTTAATGTGTTTTTATTAAATTTACTGGAAAAACTTCGGAAGCTTGTTTCCTTAATATGCTCTTCAGCCAAAAGTTTTGGAAGATCTCCATCAAGAAAACAAAATTATTCATCAAAAAGTGAAAACTGTGGAGAAGAAACTTTTGAAGACTTACTTTTGAAGTATAAGCAAATACAGTTGGAATTAGAATGCATCAATAAAGATGAAAAACTAGCTTTGAGTAGCAAAGAAGAGAATGTGCAGGAAGATGCTAAAACATTGAACTTTGAGGACCAAGCAAGCACTGATAATGTCAGTATTACAAAAGACCCAAGTAAAGAAGTAGCTCCTGAGGAGAAAACACAGGTCAAAACTTTTCAGGCATTTGAATTAAAACCACTCAGGCAAAAATTGACTTTACCAGGGGATAAGAACCGGTTGAAAAAAGTTAAAGATGGAACAAAACAGCTTTCCCTGAAATCTGACACTACTGAACCTAGTCAAGGTAATGGAATTAAAATTTTCAATTAGTGCTAAGATTCTTCTTTCTCTATGGGGTAACTAGTTATTTTGGTAGTGTGCTTCATTGAAATGATTTCAATACTTTATCTGTGAATTCTTTTTGCACTTTCTACATTGACAGTCATATTATTCAGTAATGATAGATTTAGTTTCAATCTGATCTTTTTGTCCTTCTAATACAATTTTTAACGTAAGTGTATCAGTGGACCTTTCGTTTCCTAACTTACAAAATGCTTTGGATTATTTGCATTTAACATGATGTTAGATTTTTTGGAGGTATCCTTTGTTGGGTAGAAAGTTTTTATCCCCCCTTTTCCTTGTTTGAGATTTTCAGGATGAATGGATGTTGAAGTTTTTCACATCTTTTTTCTTAATTGAGAAAAACATCTGATTTTTCCTCTTTTAATGTATAAGTGTAATAGATTATATTAGTTAATTTTGTAGTGTTAAGCTACTCTTGTATATTTAGGATAAATCCAGGTAGTTGTTATGTCATTTTTGTACATCATGGATTTGATTTGTTAAATTTTTTCTTTTTTTTATGAGGGTATAATTTATATGCAGTAAAATTTACCTTTTTTAGCGTGTAGTGCTTTAAGTCTTGACAAATGTAGGCAGTTGGGTAACCATTGCCAGGCACCTCAATTAAGATAATAGAACAGTTTTGTTAACTCTCACAGATTGTCCCATGCCCCTTTGTAATCAGTTCCTTCCTCCCTTACCCCACCATATAATTACTGATTGTTTTCTTTCTCTATAGTTTTGCCTTTTCCAAAATGTCGTATAAATGGAGTCATGCAGTATATTGCCTTTTGATTCTAGCTTCCTTCATTTAGTTAGCATAATGTATTTGAGATTCATCATGTAGTTGTATATATCACTAGTTCATTATTACTGAATGTGCCATTGTATAGTTATGGTACAGTTTGTGTACCCATTTCCATTTGAGGATATTTGAGTTCTTCCAGTTTGGGGCAATAAAAAGTCTTCACAAATAAAGGTTTGCTAATGTTTTATTTAGAATTTTCAGTAGACCTAGGATAGGGCCTGGGCATTTGCATTTTTTCTTTTCATTTTTTTTTTAAATTTTAAACAATTTTTATTTATTTGAGAGAGATCGCACATGCACTAGAAAGAGAGAGAGAGAGAGAGAGAGCACGCATGAGGGCAAGCTAGCACAAGTGGGGTCAGGGGCAGAGGGAGAAACAGACTTGCGGCTGAGTAGAGGGAAGGATGAGAGGCTAATCCCCGGACTCTGGGATCAGGACATGAGCCCAAGGCAGCCTTAACAGGCTGCTTAACCAACTGAACCATCCAGGCACCCCAGCATTTGCATTTTTATCAAGTTTCCTGGTAATGCTGGTCCAAGGGCCAAAGTTAGAAAATCAATACTCTAGGGGTACCTGGGTAACTCAGTTGTTAGGCATCTGCCTTGGCTCAGGTCATGATCCCAGAGTCCTTGGACTAAGGGCTGCATCGGGCTCCCTGCTTAGCAGGAAGCCTGCTTCTCCCTCTCCCCCTGCTTGTGTTCCCTCTCTCACTCTCTCTCTCTGTCAAATAAATAAATAAAATCTTAAAAAAAAAAAAAATCATCGCTCTAGCTATTTATTATCTGCCTAGAAAGCTCTTCCCTCGCATATCCATTTGGCTATTCCCTCATGGTCTTCAAAGACTTGAATTTGAAGGCTTCAAATTCAGGCCTCTCCTGATCACTCATTAATACTGCAATCTGTATCTGCCACCCCCCTACTTACCCTGCTATACTTTTTCCATAACTGTTTTTTACTAATCATATTTATTCTCCCCCCTTTCTGAAACGCAAGCCCATGAAGGCACAAATTACTAATCTGTTCATGGATAGATTTCCCAAAGCTTGAAATAAAGTGCTCAATTTCTAAATCAATGGAAGAATGAAATAAAAAAATGAAGGAAAATTAAAATTAATTTTGTAATTACATCAAAGTAACTCTGCCCTGACTAGTTTCAGTGAAGAGCAGAAAAGCAGATGGCATTGGATTGAGAGGTAAAGTAGAGAGTCAGCATGGACCAGCCTTTCAAGGAGTCTGGTTGAAAATACAGAGGTTAAGGGAGACTACAGACTGGGAGAAATCCAAGAAAGTGATTACATTTTGGGAAGGAAAATGCAAATATGTTCATACGAAGAACCTCTTAAGAGAAAGTGGTCCAAGAATCTGTATTTAACGAGCCTTCTTGTTGATTCTAATACCTGGTAAAGTTTGAGAATCAACAAACTAGAATAACTACTGTTAAGGCAGAAGGGTACCTGCCATATTTGAGGAATAACAGGCCTTGCCCCTAAAGAAAAGAGAGTGGGGGTGCTGAGTAGTGGAAGACAAGAAGTCAGAGATGATGGGTTGGGATAGATCATGTAGAGCCTCATAAGAACTTTGTTTTTTATTCCAAATGAAATGTGAACTACTGAAGGATCTTGAACAAAAGGACTGGTATAATTAATTTATATTCTCAAAGGACCATTCAGGCCACAATGTTGAGAATATTCTATAGGGAGTAGACATATCTACTATATTTAGTGATGTTCTTCTTGATAAATATGAAATTTGGGGGTTTTGATAATACCATACACATCTAGAATTTCTTATAACCTTCTGATTTTCTTTCTTTTTTTTTTTTTTTTGAAGTTTTCCTTTGTTTCCTCAACTGTCGAATGCCCTCTATTCCATTCTCCAAGGGTGTTCTTAATTATATGGTTTTAACTACCACCTATGTCCTGATGATTGTCTTTAGCTCAGTTTAGAATTCTGGATAATAATTTAAAAAATACAGCATGACTGCAAAAGACCAATTTTCATCTTGGAAATATCAGAATTGAAATAACTGTATTGTAGAGACCCATAACCGTGGTAGGACAGTGTCTAACTACATGTTTGGTGAATTAAACAATTACCTGCTTTTATAGACTTTGTGTAAAGTTAGATTTATAGTTTGAAATTTATGGTTTGTACTTGTTTTTAAGGTAGCTTTGTGCTCATAAGGTGCTGCCAACTTAATGTAAATTTTGTTATTGAAATAATTACTTTTAATTCATAGTCCTTTTATCAAAGTACGGTTTTAACTTATTTAATATTTTGAATCATTTTGCCTGATAACTTCAGAAATGAGGCTGATATGAAAAGTTTGGTCAGATTTTCATTCTAATAGAATTCTTCTTAGTCAGTGATTGTGAAAACGAGAGACTTCTTAAAATAATTACTACTAAATATCATACAGCATTTTATTTTAAATTGATGGTAGCTGTTTTTTGGAGTATTCAAAGTATGCTGTTTTATTTTAAAGGATTAGAAGATAAAGAACAAAATTTAACAAGAAGAATTAGTGCCTCAGACATTCTATCTGAAAAGGTAAGATTCTGCTTTCTGGAATTGGGTGTCTCTGTAAGACTGATTCTTATACTGCTTTACTCTTTTCTTTTGAAAGAAGGTTCTGTCTTGCTTTCTACTCATTTCCTTTATGTCATTTCTTTCATCATTACCTCCATTTGGACATAAATCTTAAAGATAAAATCTGGAGAGATGTCCTTCAGTATCTTTGTGCTGGGTTCAGTTAAATTGAATTTAATTGAAGTGTTTTTTATGTATATCCATAGATGATCTTTTTGTTGGTTAGTTTTTTGAAACTTTTATTTTTCACCCAGAGAGTTTGTTTTCCTGCTGTTGGGGGATTATCCTGTGTGGGAAATCTTTGGAGTTAGACCTTGACCTGCTATTCGGTTCTAGCTCCTCTTACTAGCTGAGTGTTCTTGTGTAAGCTCTTTGCCTTTGCTTGCCTTGATTTCTTTTTCTACAGAATGAGTGTGATATCATCTGTTCTCTGGATTGTGGCCAGGTTGAGCAGGATAAAGTACAGAGGCACCTGGCACTGTGTTTGACATGTAGTAGCTCTCAATAGCCCAAGCCTTTTCTTTGTTGAATTAGAGATCTGAAATACCTTCAGTTCCTTCTTTTAAGATTTCAATTAGTTTTTATGAGTAAATTAAAATGAAGCAAAGAGCCTAGAAGCTTTAGAAAAGAGATGATCCTGAATTTAAGATTGATAATACAACATATACCCATGTACACACAAACACACACACACACACACACACGCATATGTGTGTGCATGTATATATATTTTTTAATGTCCTTAAAATAACTTCATAAATTAGGGAGACATTATTTGGTTTATAAATGAGGTAAGATTTATATGGATAGATTAAGTGAGTTACCTGAAGTTATGTAGGACTTAAATGTTAAAGCCAGAAGTTAAATGGGGTTCAGTAATCTTGCTGATCAGGTAGCTGCTTTACATAGCATATAGTTGTATGACTGAATGAGTAACTTCTTTCTTTTATTCCAAAAGGAGTGGTTGCAAAAAGTGATGAAAGACTTTTAAGTCTCCATGGAACAGTGACAATAGCTTTATTTTAAATGCTTTCGATCAGCACTATCCAATAGAATTTTCTACAATAATGGGAAATGTTCTTTATTTGTACTTTCCAATATGGTAGCTATTAACCACATGTGGCTTTTAAGCACTTGAAATGTGATTAGCGTGGCTGAGGAACTAAATTTCTTACTCAGTTTTAGTTAATTTAAATTTAAATAGCCACATGGGGCTCATTGCCACCATACTGGATAGCACAGTTCTAGAACTACAGGACCAAGTAGTAGAATTTGGTATGTTTAAGTGACTTAGAGTTAAAAAAAGATAATTTTTTCAACTCCTTTGTTACATATATTTCCCAACAGTGGAAAGGGTACCTATAGCCTGGTTTGGATAAACTGAAGTACTGAAATATGTGGTGGCAATTCAGTTAGGCATTTATAATAGTTCATAGTAGAGTGAAACCAGTAGGAAGTACCCACTGTTTTCTTTGTGGTTAAAGTATCTTAAGAAGTTAAATAATTTAATTGGATATTAGACAAATGTGATTATAATTGATGTGTAAGCAAAGATTATTAGGTAAGTGAGCCTTGACCTTTTGAGTCTTAGTTTCTTAGTCTCTTTTGATTCCCTCCTTTTTTATACATATGCATAAAAGAAAAACAGTTTTGCATTTAATTTCAAAGGATGGGGAAGCCAGAGGACTCCCAAATACGTCTATCCCCATTATATCCATGTACTTCAATTAAGAATCTGTGCTTAGGGGCGCCTGGGTGGCTCAGTGTGTTAAGCGTGTGGTCGAGGTCTCAGGGTCCTAGGATCGAGTCCCACATCCCCCGCCTCAGGCTCTCTGCTCAGCAGGGAGCCTGCTTCCCCCTCTCCTTCTGCTTACCTCTCTGCCTACTTGTGAGGTGTCTCTCTCTCTCTCTGTCAAATAAATAAAATCTTAAAAAAAAAAAAGGATCTGTGCTTAGTTTACCTGACATTTTCAATTATATTTTGCATTTGCTGTCATCAGATTTTTACTTTTTTGCTTGGGAGGCTCAATTAAATGTTGATCTCTGACACTTAACTTCCCTTTTGCATCATACTATTCCATCGGTTGTATTCATCCCCTCTAACTCTTCAACTTACATATACACACACACCCTCCACAGGTTGATCTGTCTGTATCATAGGGATTGGAGGTGTAGGGCTGTGGTAAATAGTTCAGTTTCCTTATTTTACTTATATTGCCTTTAAGTATTTGCTTTACAACTAAATTCTGATCCTTGGAGAGGTTTGACTTGGTGAAATGTTTAAAGTCAAATAATAAAACTAAAAAGTTACGACTATTTCTTTTTTCAAAGAAACTTGGTGAAGATGAAGAGGAACTGTCAGAACTACAACTTCGTCTTTTGGCTCTTCAGTCAGCCAGTAAAAAATGGCAACAAAAAGAACAGCAGGTGATGAAGGAAAGCAAAGAAAAGTTGACTAAGACGAAAACTGTACAGCAAAAAGTTAAAACCAGTACGAAAACACATTCAGCCAAAAAAGTTAGCACAACAGGTGATCATTTCTGTTAAATTCTTTTGATTTCACATATCAATACAGTTTTAAGATTTTAATTCAGAAAGTTTGGAGTTTGGGAACCTGTAGGGCCCCGAATGGGAGACAGTCCTATATAAACAGGACTTGGAGGAGCATTTGTATATTTGATTTAATGACAATGAAAATAAATTATAAAGCTCTTATTTTCTTTTATCTAGAAAATTATAACTAATAGGTACCAATGTTTCTGTATTTTTATTTAAAGCTAAACAAGCATTAAGGAAGCAGCAAACAAAAGCATGGAAGAAACTACAACAACAAAAAGAACAGGAAAGACAGAAAGAAGAGGATCAGCGGAAACAAGCTGAAGAAGAAGAGAGAAGGAAAAGAGAAGAAGAAATCAGAAAAATTCGAGATCTCTCAAATCAGGAAGAGCAGTACAATCGATTCATGAAATTGGTTGGTGGGAAGAGGAGATCAAGAAGTAAGGTAAAGAGTGTAAAAATATAAAATCAAAACATTATTCAAATTTAAGTGTCCTTATCTTCATAAATACAATCAACTAAGAAAAAGTATAGAGTTTTTGTGTTTAATAGAACTTGTTATAACTTTTAGGGGGAGGAGGGAGGTTTGGTTATAATTAAGAATGAGTTTTCTATTGTTGTAGATATTAGAAATAGAAGAAATGAAAAATAAAAAGTATGGTTAGCAATGTCTCCTTATGGCTCTTTCATCTTTCTCTATTTAGATGAAAGTAGGATTACTGGGGCACCTGGGTGGCTCAGTCATTAAGCAGCTGCCTTTGGCACTGGTTGTGATCTCAGGGTTCTGGGATCGAGCCCTGCATCAGGATCCCTGCTTGGCATGGGAGCCTGCTTCTCCCTCTCCCACTCCCCCTCCTTGTGTTTCCTCTCTTGCTGTGTCTCTCTCTGTCAAATAAATAAATAAAATCTTAAAAAAAAAAAAAAAGTAGGATTACTAAATTGTAGTGAGGACTTATCTGGAAAATAGTCATACCCTAAGTATAGGGGCAGAATTTCATTAATTTTTTTTTTAGCATTTGTTTAGTATTGTAGAATTAAAAGTGTGTCACAACTAATTGGTATGGACTGTTTTAAAGAAAGTTAAATCATCATAGCATGAGTGCTTGTGCTTACTTTAGTTACTTATTTAGCATTTGCAAACTTTTACCAAGTAATGTCATTGATAATTGTCATTGTTTATTATGGATGGTGTCAGGCAGTAAACTGGAGATTTAATAATTAATCTTGTGATGTATTATCAGTGACAAATTTCAGGATTTTGAGATTTGAAATTATGCTTCTGAATGAACTGTTGAAGAAGAGAGGAATATTAAAGAATAAGAGTTCTTTAATTTTAAGGAGTCAAATTAGGTTTGCTTAAGCAAGGAATTTATAATACTTGGAACTTCTAAAGAGTACTTTGTTAGAATCTTTTTAAAGAGAAAAGTATGTATTTGTACATTACTCTTAGCAATCTGGATAGGCTTTGTTAGCTATAAACTGTCTCTGAGTGAAATGTAAGAAATACAAAAAGAAAACTACACACAGACATATCACCTAAGAGTTTCTAGTTTTCAGCTGTCATCAGTGTATTCATAACTAAGATGTTACTGTATTTTTTCAAAATACTTTATAGGGTTTTTAAAAAAGATTTCTATTCATTAGAGAGAGAAAGTAAGGGAAAGGGACAGAGAATCTGAAGCAGACTCTGCACTGAGTACAGAGCCCAATGCAGGGCTTGATCCCACAATCATGAGATCATGACCTGAAACCAAGAGTCACATGCTCAACCAATGGAGCCACCAAGGAGCCTCTAAAATATAGTCTTGATGGCATAAAACTTGAATTTATTCATCCAGTTTCTCATACAGAGAGGCTATAAGTGTTCAGGAACTTAGTGTCATCTTATTTTACAGAGGAATATGATTTTTGATGCTGTTCCCTAGAGGATAACTGTCAATTGTTTTATAGTTTCTAGCCTAAGAATAGACTAAGACAGAAAATGCTTTGAAACTGAAAACTATCTTGTGTTATTAGTCTTCAGATCCTGACCTAAGACGATCCTTAGATAAGCAACCTACTGATAGTGGAGGCGGCATTTATCAGTACGATAACTATGAAGAAGTTGCTATGGATACAGACAGTGAAACCAATTCTCCAGGTATGAGCCCAAACTGGAAACATTCACATATTCACAAATTTTCATAAATGGACAATGATCAAAAAGCTGCCCAAAATCTTGAAAGAAATGTGTAATGAAAGTGATGTTAGCTGGTGAATTGGGAAACCGTAGACATTTAGTGGAGATACTTTGAGAGCAAACCTCAAATATATGATATTAACCTTTCTTTCAGGTGTTTCTTTCTAGATAGCATTTAAAATAAAAAGGCAGTGTTTAAAGTCTGCTAGTAACTGTTTGATCTTAAAAATGAAGATTGTGGGAAAGATGAGAACACTGCTTTTAAATTAAAAAAAATATATTTTTCATCTCAAGTTATCTTCGTATCATAGACAATTTCTGCTTTAGTGGGAAAAAAAAAAATCTTTCGTGTTCTTGGGTTCCTTTCTCCTTTCAGTGATGTTACTTTGTAGGAATTTGGAGATGGTAAGTGGTACTACTAGTGGCATCTCAGTAGAGGCTGGCTAGAACTGCTCAGGGCAATGTTCAATTAGATTGCATATTCTAGGATGTGATTCTTCTTGAGGGCTGGAGACTTGCTTTAGTTGCTATTCAGGGGTGATTCTGTGGGAGACCTATTTTCTCACTAATTAAAAGATGTAAAACTGAAGCAGATAACTGAATGCAGTTGGCATTCTAGGAACTGGAACACTTACTTGAAAGATCATATCATCAGTGTTTTTCTCCCTGTGGTCATATTGTCAGAACAAAACAAAATGAGAATCTTACTTTAGTGTGTCTAGACAGAAACAGAAAAATCTATATGATTTGGGTTATGTTTACCAAAAGTGCTTATTTTTTGGTTACACTTTAGGCTTATGTTTGTTTCATATTATGTTTTGTTTCAGAGTATTATGTTTTGATTTCAGAATTTAACTCTCTTTGGTCAGTATTAAGTTTTCTTGCTTCCAGGTTCTTCAAGATACTTCATTGTATTCCCAAGTATTAACAATATTATTAATACTTTCTGTTTCTATAAAATAATTTTATATACTATGCTTTCAAAAACTTTTGTAAAAAATTAGTTGAGAATGTACTCTTTCTTTACTCACCTTTGTCAAATTATAGCTTTTTACTATATTCACTACCGGTATTTATTTTTAAGAAGTAAAATGTTCTAAAGGCCAATTGAATTTTCAAATAGTATCATATAGGCACAAGTTAACCATATAAATCATGTGGGTAATGGCCATATTGACTTGTGAGACAGCTGGGATAAAGAAGCATTAGTTTTTTTACCTGAGGTTTATAGTTACTGGGTAGCAAGAGTAGTCTTCAAATCTGCCATATTTCACTGGCTTAAGAAACCACTGAAGGTAAAATGCATAATTATTTTTATCTGCTACCAGGGAAGAGAAAAATGCTAACAGTTTCATTGAGATGCATTGATTCTAACTATTTCAGAATTATTAAATGTGACAGAGTGTGCATTTAATTGATAAATACAGCAGGAAGTAGTTTTTTTCATTCCTGCTACTTGCTTTCTATACAACTTAAGTAGTTCATTTTTTCATTCCACATAAAGGGAGGAATGGAATTACCACATTATTGGTTTGTTTTTTGTTTGTCCTTTGGTTAGGACACTTCAGCAAATTCAGGAATTTTTTGTTTTATTATTCCTTTAAAAATAGTTTGCAAAAAAGAAAAAGTGTTTTTCTTGCGTTTCTTGTTCTCTTTCCTGTAGATGAGTGAAAGTGGAACAAAATGTTTTAAGGCACTAATTGTCAACTTAAGTTGGAAGGCTGGCTTTCTGATGACAAAGGACACTATTGAATGGGTAGGGAGGTCTCATGGAGGTTAAAGATACTAATTTGCACTCTGCTTAGATAGATGTATTTGTATTTCTTCAGGCATATCATAATCTTAATTTATTCCTTTCAAAGTATATTTGTTTGTAAACTCTTAAAATTTTTTACAGCCCCTTCACCGGTGCAGCCACCATTCTTCTCTGAATGTTCACTGGGGTATTTTTCTCCAGCACCGTCTATTTCTTTGCCTCCACCACCTCAGGTTTCTGTAAGTATGAATTGATGTGATTTTTAAGAAAATAATTCTGTTGTTTTGTGTCTTTCCTAATTTGTTTTGAAAAACTGGTATGTAACTAAAAGTAGTTAATGTTTAAAGAGAGCTTAAACTAGAATTGTTTACCAAAATTAATAGCTCTGAAACCTATAGAATAAATAGTTAATTATATATTGGCAGGCTGTCCGTTTGGAGATTTTTTTCATAGCTAATTTTTAATCTTATGTGTATTTTCTTTCAGTACTTAGCATGTTTCCATTTTACTTCTCAGCTGGTAGCTACTCCAAAAATTTATTCTAAAGCAGAGTAAGATTATCTGCTGTTTTGCATTATCTTCTTTGGCAGTTGGGCTTAAGTGCATTAGGATACTTTCAGAAATGAATTCTTTTCCTTTTTCCTCTTTTGATGAGTACAGTTATTTTTAATTTGAAATTGCAGCTAAAGAATGTTACGTTGTATGTAGAAGTTAGTTTCTTTTTTCCCAGCTTCTTTTTAAAAGAACTGCCAGGACCTCATTTTAAAAAAAAAAGAAAGAAAGAAAGAAAGAAAGAAAAAAGTAAGTGGGAGAATCATAAAATAAAAGTTCTGAGGTCGGGGCACCTGTGTGGCTCAGTGGGTTAAGCCTCTGCCTTCAGCTCAGGTCATGATCTCTGGATCCTGGGATCGAGCCCCACATCGGGCTCTTTGCTCGGCGGAGAGCCTGCTTCCCTCTCTTTCTCTGCCTGCCTCTCTGCCTACTTGTGATCTTTCTCTGTCAAATAAATAAATAAAATCTTAAAAAAAAAAAAAAGTTCTGAGGTTATTTCTAGTTAGAAAGAACCTACAAACCAAGTCGGATCTCTCAGTAGGTTAATGGGTTCTTTGTCATTTCACAGTTCCTAGGTGGACATCTGGTGTCCTCCTTGGAAGCTTAAGGTGAGGGGAATATGAGAGCACAGAGTAAAAAAAAAAAACTTTTTTTTCCCCTTCTTCCTTGAAATGTTTCCTTTTGGGAAATGGAGAATGGATGAACTAAATGCCGAGAGAAATTCTGGCAGTTCTTTGAAACAAAAATCTATCTAAACTCCGATATTTGTATAAATTTAGTTTTCTGCATAAGTACTTTCTAAGAAGCCATCGCTCAGACATCTAAGAGATTCTTCTGGATAGTTCTTGAGATACTCTGGACTATTTCCAGAATTCCTTTGGTGCCTAATTTTTTTTTTTTTTTTTTTTACTTAAATATCTATCATATGTTTTGGTTTTCAGTATCCTCACTTGTTTTCAGGTAATCATCTAGAGAAGAGACCCTGTAAACTTTGATTTCTGTCTTTTGGAAAGCTGAGTGAATATAAGAAGGGGAATGGAGAAGTTTGTATAATTACCCTGAAGTTCATAAATTAGATGTTTCAAAAAATGTTGTTTTCTTACTTGCAAAAATTACACTTTTTATGGTTGAATATTGAATTTGGTTTAGTTTTAAGATCTACTAAGTGACACTTAGTTCACTTATGCTTACAATTAAAGTAATAACCTAAAGTTTATCTTTTTTAAATTTAATGTTGCTCCAGAGATAAATATTTGAAATTTGTAAAATTTGTGCTGTAATTACTATTTTTTTCTCTTTTAAAAATAACTAGTCTATGCCACCTTTGAGCCAGCCTTATGTGGAAGGCTTGTGTGTTTCTCTTGAACCTCTACCTCCTCTACCACCTTTACCACCTCTCCCACCGGAAGATCCAGAACAGCCTCCAAAACCACCTTTTGCAGATGAGGAAGAGGAGGAAGAAATGCTGCTTAGAGAAGAGCTCCTTAAATCTCTTGCAAATAAAAGAGCTTTTAAGCCAGAGGTAATTTAGGTGCCTGAACCTCTAGGTGGTGCTCTTGACCCTAATTTTAGCTTTGCTTTTCTCTGGGATTCGTTGGGCCTTTCAGAGTAATGACAAGTCTGAAGCTAATTTACTCAGGACTTTTCAAGATGACAGAAATTTCTTTATTTAGAAATGTTTCATATATCTTTTTTCCTTATTTAGGAAACATCCAGTAACAGTGACCCACCTTCACCTCCAGTTCTGAACAATTCACAGCCTGTGCCAAGAAGCAATTTATCGATAGTCAGTATTAATACAGTATCTCAGCCTAGGATACAGAATCCAAAGTTTCACAGAGGACCTCGTCTTCCACGAACTGTGATCTCGGTAAAAACAAGCAACATAATTAATTCTGTTAAACAGTTTGTGAGAAATTTTTATGAAATTTTATAGAAATTTTACCTTCCCTAACTCCTAGTTCATTTAAATATGTTACATATATTCATATATAAGTAAAAACAATTTTTATTTATTAATAGTGAAATGGGAACAGTTTCTTTGCTTGAAAACTAGTAGAGTTAGTTGATAATGTTTTTGGAGAAGCATTATTTTTTTTTGCCATTTTATTTCTATATAAATTAATCCATTCAGATTTTCTTTGTTCTAGAGTTACTTTTAGCAAGTTGTATGTATGTTTTTTATTTCTCCCACCTTTGTTTATGTTTGCTAGTATTTTTTTCAATTATTGATTATACCGTAATGGCAGGATTTATTTATAGTGTTTACTGATATCCATTAAAGAAATTGAAATGACAGTTTCTTTTTACCTTGTTTTTCCAATGGCTTTGAAATAAAATAACTGGAGCCAAAGCCAAGTTGAAATCTTGCCTCAGTTAGGTAAACCAATTTTGGCCACTTACCCTCTCTATATAACCACAAAAGCCAAAAAGTTTTGTCAGTAACTATATAGAATTGCTAAGTTTTTGTTTGGTTGATAAGATAGCTAATTTAGGTGGCATTCTAGTTCTTTATAGAAAGTTGGAGAAAATAGGGCGCCTGGATGGCTAGTCGGTTAGGCATCCGACTCTTAGTTTCAGCTCAGGTTGTAATCTCAAGGTTGTGGGATAGAGCTCCTGCTTAAGATTCTTTCTCTGTCTCCCTCTGCCCTTCCCCCCACCCAAAGTAATTAAAGAAAAAAAAGAAAGTTGGAGAAAATAAAACTTAATGGAAAGATGATCATAGTAGTTTCTAGAACTACAGAAAATGTAGAGTATTTTATGTGGTGGGCAAATAACCAGTATTGGTTAAGTGGGACAAAGTTAGATATTCAGCATAATCATAAGAAACCATAGACTGTCTACTTGGAGTCCATTATTTTTAGGAATTGAAATTCAAGAGATTAAATGACTTGTCCAAGGCAACACATCTAATTGGGGGTAGAACCAAGAAAAAATAGTTACTTTTGTCATCAGAAGAAACAAATACATTGTTTTTGCAGCTTCCAAAGCATAAGTCAGTAGTTGTAACACTGAATGATTCAGATGACAGTGAGTCTGATGGAGAAGCTTCCAAGTCAACAAATAGTGTTTTTGGTGGATTGGAGTCCATGATTAAAGAAGCGAGACGAACTGCTGAGGTCAGTGCAATAATGAAAGATAAAAAGATGATTTATTGATAGTCATTAAAGGTTTTTTTTCCTCCCCCAAAAATTAGACCTTAGAGGTCTAGATTTTTAATATATTGAATTGTGGAAATATTTTAAGTATTTGTGTTATTTAGGACTTTACGGAATGAAGAATGTATAAATTTAATTAGATTTAACTATCAAAAATCCATTTTTTTCCCAACTGACTAGTCCCTTTTTCAAACTAGTAAAAATTGAGTGGATAATTGTCCTCTGTACTAAGGAAATGTATTGCTTTGAAAATTGTATCACATTACCAGAAAACAGTTTTTATTAAACATAAAATCCAAATATAACTTTTACCCCTATTTTTACTATACGTATGTAGGTTACATATGATTTAGTTCTATTATTTTAAAACTGTAGACTTAGTGGATCATATAGTTAAGTTTGGCTAACAGGCTGCATTGTTTTAAGAAAACAAATAGAAAATAATTATGAAGTTATTCAGTTATTTCTATCTACATAAATGTGCACCGGGTTGTGATGTGAAATATAAATTTCAGTGGTTTTATTGGAAGCTGTTGATCTGGTTGACTAACTATTTTCTAGCAAGCTTCAAAACCGAAAGTACCTCCAAAATCTGAAAAAGAAAATGATCCCATGCGAACACCTGAAGCTTTGCCTGAAGAAAAGAAGATTGAATATAGATTGTTAAAGGAAGAGATTGCCAAGTGAGTAGCATTTTTTGTAATTAGCTTTAAAGGTATGTGCTATTTCAGTACTTAACTTAGTCTTTATACAGTTTATTGACATTGGGAGATGAGTGGTGCTGATTTTATCCAAGATCCAGACTTAATGTTTTTATAACTCACAGAAGGGGGAGCCAGACAATCATTTACAGACTTGAATACAGTGGTGCACTGAGATATAAACAGCTTAGAGAAAGATGACAACTGTTATAAAAGAGAACTACACTAAGTCATCTTTACACTTTAAATATATCATTTTATCAGTTATACCTCAGTAGAGCTGAAAAAATACTTAGTAGAATCAGCAATATTCTTTTTTTAAATTAAAGTGTAGTTGACACATAATGTTGCACTAGTTTTAGGTGTACAACATAGTGATTTGACAACTCTATACTTAGGCTACGCAGACTATCAACTTTGAATGCCAGCTTGGTCATGCATATTGGTCATCATTATTAGTCAATATGATTAATATTTTTATTTTATGAAATAGAATTAAGCTTTAAAGATAAATAATTTTAGTTTATTTCTTGGTATAATTCATCTACCTTTATTGGTTATTTTAGTAGAGAGAAACAGCGTTTGATTAAATCAGATCAGCTGAAGACAAGTTCATCATCCCCAGGAAACTCTGACGTGGAAATTGATGGGATTGGCAGAATAGCAATGGTTACTAAGCAGGTTACAGATGCAGAAGCAAAACTTAAAAAACATAGGTGAGCCTCTTTATCTGATTAAATATTGGTATATATTTAAATGTTCCTGTATTATATTGATGCATTTTTGTGGCTGTATGTCATAAAAAGTATACTATATGATTATAGATTCTTTCATACTTGGTAAAACTATAGAAGACTATCACTTTATTGAATTGTACGTTTACATAAAGTAATAGTATTAATGTTTAAATGAAAATTTCAAGACTTCAAAGGAGATTTGTTTCCCTTCAGATATACACATGGCTTACTCATTGCTAAAAACATGGATGAAACTCTTTGTTTTGGAATTTTCTTTAAAACTTTGACATCTTTGAAATACCTTCATTGGAACCGTATTGTTGTTGTTAAAGGTGGGCTGCTTTGTTGGAAAGAGTTGTTACCCAGTCTGTTCAATAATACACATAGTCAAATATGGTGTTGTTATGAATGTGTGAATATTAAGTTACAGTCCTAAACTTAACATGTTTTGTGAAATCACTGTGTTTTGAGTGGTGATTCACAATTTTGAAGACATACAACCTTGGGAGACCTGGGTGGCTCAGTGGGTTAAAAGCCTCTGCCTTCAGCTCAGGTTATGATCCCAGCGATCTGGGATCGAGCCCCACGTCTCGCTCTCTGCTTGACCTCCTTCCCCTCCTCTTTCTCTGCCTTCCTCTTTGCCTACTTGTGATCTCTGTCAAATAAATAAAATCTTTAAAAAAAATAGAACGTCACAAGATGAACATAATGAATCCTAGAATTCATTCACATATTTGGGGAATTTATTTATTCTGTTGAGGTATAATTGACATATATTATTATATTAGTTTCAGGTGTACAACATAATGATATGGTATTTATGTACTGTATGAAATGATCACACAGTATAGTAACATCTGTCCCCATATATAGTTAAAGATTTTTTTCTTGTGATGAGGACCATTAGCATATATTTGATAGAAATGATTATATTTGATTGTGGCTATACATCTTTTTCACTCCACACACCTTGAAATCATTAGTTGGTGAAGAACAAAGTGTTAACATGAATACTTGTGAGTTTTGTTCCGCTAGTCCCCCTGTAGGTTTACATATGTAAGGCAGGGAGTTTCTGTTCAAGTAAGACGTTCCTTATTCTCTTGTTATTAACTAACTGACTTATTCTTAAACTTCAAAGTTAGATTGTAAAAGTTGATCGCCGTGATGAATTAGCAATGTATAAATAATTTAATGATTTTTAAAATAAGCTTCAAAAGTTCATCTACCCACAGTTAATGGAAAAAGGTAGAAATTTATAACCATCTTGGTACTCTTTATTTTTTTAAATCATGAAAAACAATGTAATTTGAAATGTTTTGATAAGGCACCGTAGATAGCTCAAGGACTTAGTGACTGTAAATTTTTTATAAGTAAACAGAAATATGATGTTTTTCATTTCATTACAAGACATTGGAGATTAAGTATTCTGAACAAAATAAAATACATTTAAAAATAGTCTTTATAAATGTCTTCAGCATTTTATTATATCTAAAGTATGCCATTATTTTATGCACTAAGAAAACCTGCTGCTAGCCAAACTATGATACACAGTGATGCTTAGACATTACTGATACTGAAGATCTGAAAAATGTGCTTCATAAATGAAATGCTGTGGTGACTGTAAATCTCCAGCGTTATCAATATGAAATGATATTATGTGTGTTTTAAAGGAGATTAAAATAAATTCACTTAAGTTCCATTTATTTAGTAGCTTCAATGAAAACTGAAATAAGGTAGGGGCGCCTGGGTGGCTCAGTGGGTTGAGCCTCTGCCTTTGGCTCAGGTCATGATCCCCAGGATCCTGGGATCAAGCCTCACATCAGGCTCTCTGCTTGGCAGGGAGCCTGCTTCCCTCTCTCTCTCTCTCTCTCTCTGTCTGCCACTCTGCCTACTTGTGATCTCTCTCTCTCTCGCTTTGTCAAATAAATAAAATCTTTAAAAAAAAAAAAGTGAAAGGTTTTTAAAAATTCTTTGTCTTTCTGTTCCCCATTCTATCACATATTCTCTGTCTTTATGATTCCTTCTAGATATCAGCTGTTGTGATTGTTGAAATATATCTTCAGGGAAAGATCCTTCATTTTTTTTTTTTTAAGATTTATTTATTTATTTATTTGACCGAGAGAGGTCACAAGTAGACAGAGAGGAAGGCCGAGAGAGAGAGAGAGAGAGAAAAGCAGGCTCCCCGCTGAGCAGAGAGCCCGATGCGGGACTCAATCCCAGGACCCTGAGATCATGACCTGAGCCGAAGGCAGCAGCTTAACCCACTGAGCCACCCAGGCGCCCCTCCTTCATTTTTTTAACTATAATATTTAGTAGTTGAGAAAATGAAAATCTGTATCTATAAATTTATTTTTTGTCCTGTTTTTATTCTCATTTCTAAACTTTACATCTGTATATTGTTTAAAAATTCAGACTTCCTTTTCCCCTTGCTTGCCTTGCTTTAGATAAAATGAGTTAGAGATTTGAAGTGTGCTTGATTATGTTAATCAGATGTTTATTTGTGTGTATATTAGGAGCATTATAAATGATGTTAAACATCGCAGTTTTCTGTCCTAAGTCCTCATCTTTTAGGAGTCCTGTATGGTCAGATTCAGTCAAATCTAGTTAGTGGTTTTTCAGCTGTAATTCACATTAGTCAGACTTAAAAGATTTTTTTTTTTAAGAAAAAGATCAGACTCATAGTTGCTTTCATGAAATGGAATAATGTTTATTTAAATATCTGTGTGATTAGTGCATATGAAAATAGCCATCCTTTTAATATCAGTATATGTGTTTTTAAGATTATCTGAGAGAATGTATGTACACATGCAGTGGGTAGGGGTAGAGGGAGAGGAAGAGAGTCTAAGCAGACTTCTTGCTGAGCACAGAGTCCATTGTGGGGCTCCTATCTCACCACCCAGAGATCATGACCTGAGGAGAAACCAAGAGTTGGATGCCTAACCTACTGTTCCACCCAGGCGCCCTGTCAGTATATTTTGTAAAACAAGCTACTGCTTTGTAAATTTTTTATTCTGATGGTGTTAGCCTACTAGTTTAGAAAGACATTAATAAGAATTTTGTTATTTCTCAATTAGGATTCTCTTGATGAAAGATGAATCTGTTTTAAAGAATCTCGTACAGCAAGAAGCTAAGAAGAAAGAATCTGTTCGAAATGCTGAAACAAAGATTACAAAACTTACAGAACAGCTTCAGGCAACAGAGAAAATTCTCAGTGTCAACAGAATGTTTTTAAAGAAGCTTCAGGAACAAGTAATGTTCTTTTTTTACATTAAGATATTGTTTTGTTTTATTTTACATTAAGATATTGTAGTCTCATGTTTACATTTTTATGGTACAGATTTTTTTTTAAAACAAAACCATAAACCAAAGACCTCAAAATGTATAACCTTTGTACTGTTTTCCATTGTGACATAATATTGGCATATTTTTATTTTCAGGTGCATACCCTAAAGCTGCTCTGTGTTTAAGAAGGTATTTCCTCTCTCCTAAGGTTTACACTTACATTTCCAGAAATATCCTGTATTTTCAGATTCACAAAGTTCAGCAACGTGTTACCATTAAGAAAGCTTTGACTCTAAAGTATGGGGAAGAGCTTGCGCGGGCAAAGGCAGTGGCTAGTAAAGAAATAGGAAAGCGTAAACTGGAACAGGATCGCCTTGGAGTAAGTTTTTTGTAGAAATATTTTATTTTTGCTAAGGAAAAAGTTTTCATGATACTTCCGAGGGTAAGAGATGTATAAAATAACTCGGGTTTTTTCCTGCATTTTCAGACAGACTAAAGCTTTGTTTTTAAATGATGTCCACATTTTTGGAAGCTTTATTTTATAGTTCTTGTTTTGGCTTTGTCTTTTGTTTTTCATAGATTATAGATTAACTGGCATAACTATTGGGGAGTTTTGTCAAACTATTATATTCTTGTCAGTGATTTAGTTTTTTAATATTGGCACTGTATTGTAGGGATAACACATATATCTTAACCAAAAAATTTTTATGAAATCATAGTGATATAAAATATATATATCATTTTTTCCTCCAGCCAAACAAAATGATGAGACTGGACAATTCTCCAATATCAAGTCCCAGAAAACATTCAGCAGAACTGATTGCTATGGAAAAAAGACGATTACAAAAGCTAGAATATGAATATGCCCTGAAAATTCAGAAACTAAAAGAAGCCCGGGCCCTTAAAGCAAGGGAACAACTAAATATTGCTCCAGTTGTGGAAGAGGAACCTGAATTTTCTTTACCTCAACCGTCACTTCACGATTTGACTCAAGATAAATTAAGTCTGGACACTGAGGAAAATGATGTTGATGATGAGATTTTGTCGGGTTCAAACAGGGAACGAAGAAGATCATTTTTAGAATCGAATTCTTTTACTAAACCTAACCTTAAGCACACTGATACACCTAACAAAGAATGTATCAACAAACCTACTAAGAATACAGTAGAAAAACCAGAACTTTTTCTAGGGTTAAAAATCGGTGAATTACAGAAATTATATTCAAAAGCTGATAGCTTAAAACAGTTGATTTTAAAGACCACCACAGGCATTACGGAAAAGACTTTGCATGGTCAGGTAACTGAACATTTCATATGCTTTATAAAGTCTAGGATTCACCCTAGATGTCTTTGCTTTGTGCAGTTACTGTTTTCTTTTGCAGGAGATTTCTGTGGATGTGGATTTTGTGACCGCACAGAGTAAAACAGCAGAAGTGAAGCCGTGTCCTTTTAGACCCTACCATAGTCCTCTTCTAGTTTTTAAGTCCTACAGGTATGAAAGATTCGACAAGCTTGAATTTCAGGACTGCTCCTTGATCTTAATGACAGTATAACCTTGGCTAGTTCATGATAATGAAAGAAATAATAGGCATCATGGTGACTAAAAAATGAATTGTCCTTTTAGGGAAAATGAAATTGTCTTATTGTCAGATTTGAACCTTATCAGGAAGTAAGGTTTAGCTCCTACTAGGTTTATTCTTACCAAGTTCTAATTTCTGGTTATTGGGGGGAATTATGAAGAGCTCTGAATTATCTCTGGTAGGGATTTTAGGAAAAATAATTAGAGTCAAATAAGAATTTTTTTTTTTAATTTTTATTTATTTATTTGACAGAGAGAGATCACAAGTAGGCAGAGAGGCAGGCAGAGAGAGAGGTAGGGCGGGGGGGAAGCAGGCTCCCTTCTGAGCAGAGAGCCTGATGTGGGACTCGATCCCAGGACCCTGAGATCATGACCTGAGCCGAAGGCAGGGGCTTAACCCACTGAGCCACCCAGGCGCCCCTCAAATAAGAATTTTTAAGTTTTAGGGGCGCCTGGGTGGCTCAGTGGGTTAAGCCGCTGCCTTCGGCTCGGGTCATGATTCCAGGGTCCTGGGATCGAGCCCTGCGTCGGGCTCCCTGCTTAGCGGGGAGCCTGCTTCTCTCTCTCCCTCTGCCTGCTGCTCTGCTTACTTGTGCTTTCTATCTCTCTGTCAAATAAATAAAATCTTAAAAAAAACAAAAAGAATTTTTAAGTTTTAAAAATAATTTTACCATTATTCTAAGTAATGCTTTGGCCAGCTTCCATAAAATTGATTTTATGGTTGATATGGTTGAATTGATTGATAAAGATGGTAACTTTATTGAGGTTGTCTTTTTAAAAAGACTTCTGGAAGTTGTGAGACTGTAAGTGGTAGGATTTAATCATAAAATTGTAAAACACATAACAGGTACGATAGGCTTTTCCCCTAGTTTTTTTGTGGCTGGTAACGTGCAAGAAGTACCAGTGTTGGGGCACCTGGGTGGCTCAGTTTTTTGAGCGTATGCTTTTAGCTCAGGTTGTGATTCTCGGGGTCCTGGGATCCAGCCCCACATTGGGCTCCCTGCTCAGCGGGGAGCCGCTTCTCCCTCTCCCTCTGCCTACAGCCGCTCCCCTGCTTGTATGCTCACTCTTTTTCTCTCTCTCTCTGTCAAATAAATAAAATCTTAAAAAAAAAAAAAAAAAAAACCATCCCCCAAAAAACCAGTGTTCTATATCATTTTATTATGTGATACAAAACACTATTTTTAAGAATTTTATTAGGGAGTGAGAGAGAGAGAGTATGAGAGAGGACAAGCACGGGGAGGGGCAAAGAGAGAGTGTGAGAATCTCAAGCAGAGGGAGCCTGCAGCAGGGCTCAGTCCCACAACCCTGAGATCATCACCTGAGCTGAAACCAAGAGTCACTTAACCAACTGAGCTTTTGAAATACAGGGTTTTTTGTTGTTGTTTTCTGTTTTGGATCTTTTGTGTTCTAGATATAAAAAAGTTGTCCCTGTCATTGATATTCTGGTTTTTTAAGAGTTCATTTTGATATTGTTAGATTAATAGTAAACCAAAAGCATAGAAATTTTAATTAAGAAAAATGAAAAATTTCCCAATTTTCTAGGGAATGTTTGTCGAGCATAATGTCCCTGTCTACCTTTCTTCTCCTTAGATTTAGTCCATACTATCGAACCAAGGAAAAACTTCCCTTAAGCTCAGTATCACACAGTAATATGATTGAACCGGATCAGTGTTTCTGCCGTTTTGATTTAACAGGAACATGTAATGATGATGATTGTCAGTGGTGAGTAGGTTTTATTTGTGAATATTTTATAATTTAAAAGACAGTTTTGGTTTCGTATTACATGATTATCTTTTGTGTGTTGTCGTTTTGTTTTAGGCAGCATACACAAGACTATACACTTAGCCGAAAACAGCTATTCCAGGACATCTTGTCATATAATCTGTCTCTGATTGGTTGTTCAGAGACGAGCACTGATGACGAAATTGCTGCTGCAGCAGGTATTGAAAGACTCTTACTGTTCTCCAAGAGAAAATTTGAATGTAGGCAATTAAATTTGTTTAGTTGTTGACATCTTTAAGGAGTTGTAATAATAATTCAATACATTCACCTATGGCATTTTATCCAGATTTGCTCTAATACAGTAGTCACTAGTTCAAATACAAATTAATTAAAATTTCTTCCTTAGTTGCTGTAGCCACATTTTAGGTGCTTGATAGCTGCTTTTGAGCTCAATAGCTCATTAGTGGTTAAGTGCTTACAATAGGATAGTGCAGATAGAAGGTATTCCATTGTTGTGTGAAGTTCTTTGGACAGAACTCATCTAAATAGTTCAGTTTATTTAGAGGAATATAGTAACATACTTGTTAACGATTATTATTATTATTTAATATTTTAATTATTCATTTTATTTTTATTATTAAGTAACAATTTTATTAATGATTTTTAAGTAGAGCCCTATTTTTATTCATTATTGTTTTAATAAATAGAGAAGGATTGGAAATTGTGGTTTCAAATTCTACAAAGAAATAAAAAAGACTTTATACACCTTGATATTATAAAAAGCATAGATTTCTGTGGCATTGTAAGTAAATACTGATAAGGTTTTCTTTGGATTTGTTACCAAATATTCAACCTTAAACTGCAAGTATTTTAGAAGTAAAGGAATTGGTGTTTATTAAATTTAGTGTTAACCACAACCCAGAGTGATCATAAAGTCACTGAATCTATGTAGTCCTTCTCAATTTGGGACTTTAATTTTCACTTGTTTGGTTTGTTTCAGTAAATACTTTTTTTTTTTTTTTTTTTTTTTTTTTTTGAGCCCAACTTGGGTGCATGATGTGGTAAGATTTGCCATAGTACTTAAGGTAATGGAAGCCTTGCCTTTTAGGAGGCATATATGTTTTTGACTGGTAACATATACTTTCTTTTAATTTTTAAATTACTCTTCTCTTTAGATTTTTAAATTGGCTTTGTCTCTGTAATCCATGTTTTTTATGCTTTTTATAAATGAAGATAATATTCTTCTAATTTCAGAAAAATATGTTGAGAAACTTTTTGGAGTAAATAAAGATCGAATGTCAATGGACCAGATGGCTGTTCTCCTTGTTAGCAATATCAACGAGAGTAAAGGCCATAGTGAGTCTCTCTCTTTCTCTCTCTCTCTCTCTCTCTCTCTCTCTCACGCGCGCACACACACACACACACACGCAGACACATAAGGACCTTGTAATTTCTTTATGATAGCAAATTTTCTGATGTTATGTTTCCAAAATAAATATATATGTGTATATATGTATGTAACATGCTCACAGAGTAGAATAACCATCTCTTTCTGTAGGGCAGAAAATACATATGTATGTCATTTCTGACTAACAGAATAATTTTAGCTCGTTTTGAGTATTGTTTGGGTACCCTTTTAAGCTATAAAAAACTAGTTACATCAGGTAATAATCTTCTCCTATCTACTTTAGCACCTCCATTTACAACCTACAAAGATAAAAGAAAGTGGAAGCCAAAGTTTTGGAGGAAACCTGTTTCAGAGAATAGCTTCAGTAGTGATGAGGAACAGTCTACAGGACCAATTAAGTATGGTAAGAAGTAATTTAAGACCTTGAATCATTACACTGTGGTGTTCTCTCTTTGTCTAACACAGTACTAATTTTTTGGTGTATCTGCTAGCTTGGGCTTTTTGTTTTGTTTTTTGTTGTGTTGTTTTTTTTTTTTTTTTTTTTTTCTTAGAACAGTGATGCCATTTGGCATTTAATGCTGTTCCTCATTGTGCAGGATTGCCCATTGCCTGGCCTGTGTCCTTGAGGGCAGGTGTAGTATTTTATTTTGTTTTTGAGTCTGTGCTTTCTAACATGGAGTAGGCTCACAGAATGAATAAATAATGAACAAAGTGAATATGAATGAGTTCTGTATTGTCAAGCACATATTATTGTAAATTTGTGTTACTTACTAAAGTTTGCAAAATTTGTTCACTATTTGTGGATTTGATATCTAATAGATACACGATCCCATGAGCTTATTTACAGTAATATAGTACTTTTCTCTAAGTATAGTGGAATAAATTATCTTCATAAATGATAATTTTGTTTGTTTTACTGTTTAGTGAATGGGAATTATTAGGTGAAGCCGCTTACCTTGAAGTAGGGAGACCATATTTCTGGTTTGCCCAGCAGAATCCTGGTTTATATTTTTTATCCTGGTGTAGTTTTTAATAACACCCCTTTCACTTTTAGAAGTGTCCAGTTTGTAAATTATATTACAGTCTACTGTAAAACTATGAGCTGATGTGTTTATTTTGAATCTTTAGATTTTTAGATTATCTTAAAGACAAAGCCAATTGTTTTTTTTCTTGGTCTGTGGGTAAAAGAAAGTATAAAGCTTATGATACTTTTCCTTCCAGCCTTCCAGCCAGAGAACCGAATAAATGTTCCAGCTTTAGATACGGTTGTCACTCCAGACGATGTTAGATACTTTACAAATGAGACTGATGACATTGCTAATTTAGAAGCAAGCGTGCTTGAAAATCCTTCTCATGTACAACTTTGGCTCAAGCTTGCGTACAAGTACTTGAATCAAAATGAGGGGTAAGTCCACTTCTAAACTTTGTGTCATCTGTTGCACATTTATATTTTTATGTTTGAAGTTTGTTTCATCACGTTTCCATCATGGTATCAATGAAGTCTTTGTTTTTGACAAAGCCAGTAGCACTTTATTGTTTAAAAGCTAGTAGAAAACTCTAAATCTTGACTTGTTTGCATGGCTCAGTGTGAGAATAATACATTATCCCCAGTTTTTAACTCTAGTAGGCTCTTATTTCAAAGTAGGATTAGTTAAAACAGTAAATTCTGGTAGTATAAAGATTGATTATTGGTTTTTCTTTTTAAAAGGCAGGTTTTGATAGTAGCATTTTTTTTTTTAAGATTGATTTATTTATTCTTGGAGAGAGAGAGGACACATGTGTGCAAGCACACCTGGGGAAGGAGCAAAGGGAGAGGGAGAGAGAGTCCTAAGCAGACTCCGAGCTGAGCACAGAGCCCCACACAAGGCTTGATCTCATGACACCAAGATCATGACCTGAGCTGAAACCAAGAGTCATCTACTCAACCAGCTGTGCCACCCAAGTGCCCCAGTAGTGATAGTCTCTTAAAATTATGATAAAATCACAATAGAACAACTTAAATAATATGTTAGTTTTTTTATTTAGAGATTTAAAGCTTGTATGGGAACATTAAATTCTGATTGACTTTTCTTCTGTGGGTGGTATTATATTATGTGCCTTCAAATAAGGTAAATAGTAATTTTTCTCACTAACCTATTGCATTTCCTGACTCCTACTTTTTGATAGTATTAGCAGGAATAATCTTTTATTACTAGGAATAACCTTTTATTACTATGACTTAAAATTATAATTTAATCTTTGAAAAAAGGCCTCCTGAATGTCTGTCTTAAAACTTGGTATAAAAGCTTCTTCAGTAAGGCAGCATACAGAATGCTAATATATCACACATACCTGAGTATGGTGCTCGTTTAACTTGCCTTGTGTGTCATTTATTTCCATGTGGGATAAGTTACACTGTTTTCTTTTCTGACTCACTTACTGAGTGAAGGCCAAAAGAACTGTATTATTTTATGAATAGGATCATGAGAGACAATTATCTTCTTCAAGAGATAGCAAGCTTTTGACCGTTGAAAAAACTGTTACATTGAAAGCTTTGATATTTTGTGCTGGCAGTAGCTGGCCTTGGGGGGGAATTGTTTAACTTTTCCCATTCCCAGACAAGTGTAACTCATAAAAGGTATTGCTGAATATGGACATAAAGTGCATTTGAAGTTGATAATCTAGCGTTTTATAACATTGTGTTTTTATCTGGTAAATGCTCACTGAATATCAACTTAAAAAGGAATTGTTAGGTCTGTGGGAAATTAGGACCCTTTATGGACTGATGTGATTTAAAATCCTAATCTATTTTTGTCATAGGCGATTCTAGCTCCTCATTAGGTTCCAGTAGAAATAGAACTTTAAAATGGACTCATTAGATCAGCCTGATTTAAGAGTATTTTAAAACATTAAAAAAAATGTTCTTGTTTCTTCTTTTAAACATATAGGCTTTGTTCAGAGTCCTTGGATTCTGCTTTAAATGTTCTGGCTCGAGCTTTGGAAAACAACAAAGACAATCCAGAGATTTGGTGCCATTACCTCAGATTATTTTCAAAAAGAGGAACCAAGGAAGAGGTGCAGGAAATGTGTGAAACAGCTGTTGAATATGCTCCCGATTATCAAAGTTTTTGGACTGTGAGTAGAAAAGAGAACATAGTTGTGTGTGTGTCTATGTGTGCGTTTATAATTCTTTGGATCATCTTAAATATTGATATGTAGCTTAAGTCATATGCTTAATCTGTACATAGATACAATAATTTTTCATTGTCCCATAACCTCAAAACCACTCCTGGGTCAGGATTAAAATCAGAATAAACAAGACAAAAATATTTAGTGAAGAAGTAATTTTTCTTGTTAACTTTTATAAACATTTTAAAACATTCTATACTTACCTACTCAGAGGCAGTTTTAAAGTTTGGGCGAAAGTTAAGTGAATTGTTTCTTGTAAAGCACATGAAAAGAATTTTTTTTTAAAGTTTCTTATGTTTATATAACATTTTCATGAATGTTGAGAAACATTTTGTTTTTATTACCTGTTCTCATTACTTATGAAAATAATCTATAATTCATACTAATACTGAACTTGCCAAGATACAAAGATTTGGTGAAAAAAATAGTTTCTTCTTTATTTTCTGAGATAATGGGGTGTTTCCGACCCATGCTTAAACATAAAATTATAATTAATCCACTTGTAAAACAAGTATTCATTAATATCTGAATTTTTGCCAGCCAAACTCAGCAACCATAAGATTTAGCTAATCTGTTACTGTCAGATCCATCATTTACTTGCTAACTGAAATTCAGAACAGATAGATTTGGATAACATGGTATTCCTTACTGAATGAACTTGCCACTCTCTTACTCTCCTTAACTCAGGTATGGAAGTGAAAGGTGCTTGATTTTTGACCTGGAGCCTTGTGCCATAGTTAATGCCAATGATCCTCATAAGATTTTATAGGGTATAATGTTTTTCCTCAAAGCTGTTTGGTCTATAAAGGCCCTTTTGTTTTGCCACATATATCTAATTTGTATAAGTTCGTACACCTAAGCAGTATAAATTGTATGTGATCATAAACCTGAACTTTAGAAAATCTATCGTGGTCTTACTGCCATTTATTTGATGATTCAAAGAAAGGAGAGATGAAATTGCTTCAGGGTTATTCTAAGAATACATCTGTATTATTTTAGTTTCATTGGAGTCTATTTTCCAACTTGTAGAAAGGGAAATACGGGTTATAGTATGGAAGGTGTGTGTTGTTGTTTTAACTGAGCTCTGTGCCCAACGTGGGGTTTGAACTCATGACCCCAGGATAAGAGTCTCATGCTCTACGGACTGAGGCACCAGACAGATGCCCCAGGAAGATGGGTTTATACATATTTATAATTATCCTTTTTGCAGAAATTGAAGATTTAATAAAACATTTAATGAAATGTGGAAAATCTGTAGCTTTACAGTTTATTTTTATGAAATGTAATTATATGAAACCTCTTTGGGCAGTTTCTCCACCTAGAAAGCACCTTTGAAGAAAAGGATTACGTGTGTGAAAGAATGGTGGAGTTTCTGATGGGAGCAGCCAAGCGGGAAGCATCAGATATTCTGTCCTTTCAGCTCTTAGAGGCCCTCTTGTTTAGAGTTCAGCTCCACATATTTACTGGAAGATGCCAGAGTGCACTTGCAGTTTTACAGGTAAACATTTGTTACAGCATTTAGTTACACTTTGAGAGTTTTTTAGAGGTCTAAAACACTATAGGTTAGCATTGTTTAATAAGAACCCAGACTTTAGATTTGAATCCTTGTTTTGCTACTTACTAGTAAGTTGGGTCAGTTTATGACTGTTTTTCATTTGCTTCGTGGAGATAATGTGTTTTTAAGAGTGTTCATGAGGTTTAAATTAAAATAACGTATGTTAAGTACCCACCAGAATAAACTTCAATATTCAGACATATGGGAAAATAATTAATCCATACTGAGAATCTCCTCTGAGGGTATCGGGGCCTTTTTTTGTTTGTTTCACTCTTTTCTTTTTATCTTACTGGATTTTGAATGTCAGGACACTTAAAACATACAAATAAGTTGAATTTTTTTCACAAATTTTATTATAAATCTTAGCACAGTAAAAATCTGGTATTGACATGTCGAGTTTTTTTTTTATTAAAAAAATTGCTGACTGTCACTATTTTGACTTAGGTATTTAAGAACCACTCCGAAGAAATAGGAAGTTTGTATTCTTCTTTGCCTTCACATTTAAATCTTATGAGAAAAAGTAGTCATTATTTTTAAAAAGACAGATTATTTTTTCATTTTGCCTAGAATGCTTTGAAATCAGCTAATAGTGGGATAGTAGCTGAATACCTTAAAACAAGTGATCGATGTTTGGCATGGCTGGCCTACGTACATCTTATTGAATTCAACGTTCTCCCTTCAAAATTTTATGATCCATCTAATGCCAATCCTTCAAGAATTGTTAACACAGAATCATTTGTAATGCCATGGCAAGCAGTTCAAGATGTAAAGACTAATCCTGACATGTTGTTAGCAGTTTTTGAAGGTAAGTGTAAATGTTTATAAGTTATTTAGAACATCAGCTTATCCCTTGCTATGAGTCTTCATAATTAAACAGATCTGTATGTATATATTGCAAGTTGTAGTTTGACACATTATTATGTAAGTGCTTGGAAGATTAAGGATCAAAAAAAAAAGATGATTAGGAATTGAGTCATATAAGTTATTAGACATTTGGTATATATGAAAGCCAGGAACTGTGCTGCATTACATAATTTTTCTGATTATGGTAAAAGATACTAGCAAAATATGTAGGTAATAGAGATTATATATACGTTTAATGAGTTGATTGAATTAGAGAACCAGGTAGTTTTTTTAAAGCAGTCTATCAAGCTGAACATTAAAAGATTATATCTTATGTTTTCTAGTAAGTAGAAAACAGTAAGGTGTAAAGCCTGTTTTCTCCTAGTAGGAAGTATATAGCCTAGTCAGAAGATAAAATCTATACATTTGATATAATTATTAAATTATGAGACCATGTAACTGTATTGGTATATAGTCTAAATTCTGTGCTTACAGAAGAAACAAAGATCTGTGATTTATAGAATTATATTGTACAGGTCATAAACTCAAAGGAAAGAGGTTATTGTAGGTTGGCATGATGAAGGAATTCTTCATAGAAGAATTAGGACTTGGAGCTGGACTTTGAAGCTTGACTCTGATGTGACATATTTGGCTTCCTTAAAGATGGAATCCTTGTCTTACTTACGTCTGTATGTCCCAAGGACCTATAATGTCTGGCAGCATACTAAGTGCTTAGAAAATATGTATTTGAATAAACCAGTGAAGAAAGGAAGGAAAAGAAGGATATTCCTGATAGAGGAGCTAAGTAAACAAAAAGCAACATAGAAATTGGTGCAGTGGACTTGAAGGGAGATTAGGAGAAGGGAGAGTCCTTAACAAAGTTAGAGTTTATGCTGGAGAATAGTAGGAATTAAGCTTGTTAAGTAGAATGATACCAGATTTTCAAGAACTTCGTAAGTGTGGTAGACTTGTTGATGGTGGTTCTTGAAGAAAGGGAGAATGTGCTGAAGAGGAATATCGCAAAGGTATGAAAACAGCCAGAAGCTGATGGCCAAAAGTGAAGCACAAAAAAAGTAACCAGGAAAGAGGGACTATTTATTGGAGCTATTTGGAGTTTATCATATAGAGATGTGGGGACTGATTAAATGTCAGGGAAGAAGAGAAGAAATACTCAAAGATCATTTCAGGGTTTTGAGACTTGGAAAAAGAAAGTGTATGGATAGAACACAAGTAAATTTGGGAAGATTGATTTTGGTAGTGGGAGTAGTATTTGTGGTTATTGGTCATCCAAGTGGAAATGCTTGTTTGCAGAGGAGATAAGTGGACCTTGGACCTTAAGTGGATGATTATGGATAGAGAAATGATTAGAAAATTACTAACATAGGAGTTATTGTATTAAAAAATGCTTTACAGTTTTTAATATGCTTTTGCAAGAAATTATTCCATAGTTGAAGCAGTGAGATATTTTCTCTGAGGAAACAGACATTTAAGAATATAGCAGTAAGAAGTTGAAAGAGAGGAGTCAATGAATGAGACCAAGAGGACATGTAAATGAAGAAGAACATTATCAAATGCTAATCAAATAAATGGAGAGCTGGGCCTTTAGGTTTATTTAGATGATTTTTATCAGTGAATGTCAGAAGTGCAGTTTCAGAATGACATTCACTTTTAAACTCTGTAAATCTGGGCAATCTTGATACCACTGAGCAAGGAGAACATGGTGACAGTTGTTTGGTGAAACAGTGGCCCACTTTCTGAGATGCAGAGTAGGGATTTTACAAGGGGAAAAGAGTGTTTTGAAGGAGTAATGAAAGATCTAGTTTAGGGGGAGACATTTAAATGGCTGTAGAATAGAAAGGGCCTCTTGAATTGGGTCAAAAAAAGATGAAGAGAATTCATTTTCTTTTTTGAGATCATTTTTAAGGCATTTAGGTAAATGCAGAGATACTTTTTAAGTGAAAATGTTGATCCATGCGAGAGCTTAAATAGCATGGTTTTATTACTGGGAATGTGAAGGTAAGAGATTGAGTGAGTTTTAGATAGTTTGGAGATACCTGAAAATACCTCCTTCGGGTAATAAGCCAGGAGTTCAGTGAAGACAGTAAGATGATGGTCAGGCAAAAGAAAAGGGTAGGCCACCATATTTCATTGGTCTCTTAGACTGAAATAACATAGTCACATAATTCGTTTTATGTTTGATTTCTGTTATTGTGATGTTTTTCGATAGATGCCGTGAAAGCTTGCACAGATGAGAGCCTTACTGTTGAGGAGAGAGTAGAGGTCTGCGTTCCACTTTACACAAACATGATTGCTCTGCACCAGCTTCTAGAGAGGTAAAACTTAATCGGCAAGCAGTTAACCTTGTGTTAAAAATGATTTTTTCTCATGTGTTTAGACATGTTTTTTTCTTACTAAGGTACGAGGCTGCAGTGGAGCTTTGTAAATGTTTATTGGAAACCTGTCCCATGAACTGCCAATTGTTGGAAGCCCTTGTTGCTTTATATTTGCAAACAAATCAGCATGACAAAGCCAGGGCAGTGTGGCTTACTGCATTTGAAAGAAATCCTCAGAATGCAGAGGTTTTTTATCATATGTGCAAATTCTTCATCTTACAGGTAAAAAAGCCTCATAATTCTTAAATATTTTTTCGTGTTTCACATTTTCTTATTCATTCTTCACGATGTTTCAGGCATCAGCCTCTCTAGGAAGCTTTTCCTAGTCTTTTTCCCTTTGGAGACTGTGTTAGGTATTCCTTCTCTCTTTGCTAGAAATACTCTGTGCATAGTTCTACCATTGTACTTATTCTGTGGCTTCATAGTTTTATTTGTAGCTGCTTTATATACTGTAATAAGGACTTTGTGAGGGCTAGAACCATGTCTTAATCAGATTTAGAGCCCCCAACACACCTAGCACCAGTGCTAAACATGTAATAGAAGCTTATTAGACAGTTGTTAAATGTGGCTTATTGGGTGTTAAGCTGTTTAATGGTTGATTGGATTTAATTGGAGATCAGAATATAGAAGTTATCTCTACCCCCCTCTATTTGAGAAACTTAATTTAATCAGTAGGGGGCAGGTAAGGGCTTTTTCCTCCCTTGAAAGATTTAATTAAAACATTGTAAGTCACATTAATGTGTATCCTTCCTTTCTCTTTTTGAAATAGAATCAAGGAGATAATCTTCTTCCATTTTTGCGGAAATTTATTGCATCCTTCTTTAAACCTGGGTTTGAGAAGTATAGTAACTTGGATCTGTTTCGGTAAGTTTGTTGAACTCTTGATTTTTTTTTTTTAAAGATTTTATTTATTTATTTGACAGAGAGAGACACAGCGAGAAAGGGAACACAAGCAGGGGGAGTGGGGTGGGAGAGGGAGAAGCAGGCTTCCTGCCAAGCAGGGAGCCTGATGTGGGGCTCCATCCTAAGACCCTGGGATCATGACCTGAGCTGAAGGCAGACGCCCAACGATTGAGCCACCCAGGCGCCCCTGAGCTCTTGATTTTATAGAAGAAAGGGACAATATAGTTTAGTGGAAAGATTATAGATTTTTTGTGTGTGGGATGATTACATTTTAGACTAATGTAAAAAAAAAATACTTGAACACTCTTACAGAACTGTTATGAGGGCAGTAGAACTGAATAAAAACAGAGAAAAATGTAATATGCTTTGCGTTCTTTGGATTAAAGGCACTGACAAAGGAAGGCTTATATTAACATCATGGTGACTCATTCTGCTTTTAATTCATTGTTATTGTTAATTTTAGCACTTAATACTATAGCAATGAATTATCTGAGCAATCTCAAGTGAGTTTTGAAAAAAATGAATTTTAATTTGATTATTGACCTCAAATGGATGTAAATAATACACCTTTTACCTTTTTTAAGTCTAAAGAGAACCACTCTAGCCTCTGAAATACAGAGTGAGAAGTTTTCAAGCAGTCTTTTCTCAGGCATCATTTTCTCAGTAACTTATGTAAAGCTCTGTGTTTACTGCCTTTGTTTGCTTGTGATTTCTTACTCTAACAAGAGAACAACAATAAGAGGCCACAGGAAGTCACAAAGAATTATTTGGGGAAGGGGGGAGGGTTCTCTTTCCTTCTTCCCGTCTCTCTGTAGGCATCAGCAAAGTTTTTCACTTAAGGGCCAGATAGTAAATCTTTCAGGCTTGCAAGCCATATGGTCTATCACTAACCAACCATCACCTATGCTGTTTTAGGAAGAAAGTAGCCAGAGACAACATATAAATGAATGAGCATGGCTATATTCTAATAAAACCTTATTTATTCAAAACAAAACAAAACAAAAAACCCCACAAACCTTATTTATAAAAATAGACATAGTCTGCTGACTCCAAGTAAAACAGCATCAAAAGGAAAATACTTTATCATTACATACTTTACTTTTTTATGTTAGGAAGAACTAGTAGAAAGAAGGCCCTGGGGCACCTGGGTGACTCAGTCTATGTTAAGTGTCTGCCTTTGGCTCAAGTCATGACCCTGGAGGGGATCGAGCCCGTCTCAGGTTCCCTGTGGTTCCCTGGTTCCCTGCTCAGTGGGCATTCTGCCTCTCCCTCTGCTCCTCCCCCTGCTGATGCTCTCTCTTGGTCGTTGATTCTCTCTCAAATAAGTAAATAAAATCTTTTTTTAAAAATTGAAGAAAAAAAAAAAAGAATGGCCTAGGCTGAATATCTCCCAAAAATTTTTACTGTAGAAAATAGTACAGATAACATTTTGGTTTTATATATGCAAGTCTAATATTTAGAAATATTTTTCTTAATTTAGGTGCTCCATCTGCCTACCCACAGTGTAGCAGTGTTACATAAAAGCAGAAGTAATTCACATTTTGTTAATTTGGTAATCCATCTACCCTAGAATATTTTATGAACATTCCAGTTTTAGTTTAGATTCGGCAAAAGTTGGGGTCACTGTTCTTTCCTAGACTTGAGTCTTTATGTCTGTCCATAATGATAACCAGTTTATTGACATAGTGATTTTAGTACTGTTTCCAAAATTCTTTCTGCTCTCTATCATCTTGGTTAATATCTTAAAGTTAATTACAAAAGAACAATTTAAAATACAAATTAATGGAGAAGAATTAAACTATTCTATAAGAAACTTAGAGATTGTTCAGCTTCCCCATGCTGACTTTGTCTCTGTTTAAATTAGAGTGCTTTAATGTCCCAAACCTAGGCACAGGACAGATCCAAAGCTGATCTTTTTACAGACTTGCTGGTTCTGATTGTCCCTTGGGCATGGAGGTAATTGGTTTAGCTTAAAAGATGCTGCCAGTTTCTACTGTGGTAACTAATCAAAGATCTTCAGATCTTCTTGATGTCAGCTTAATGAAGCAGACTAAATAATTGTCAGTCAAAATTTGGAAATGGGGTGCTCCCATATAATCTTCTCATTGTTTACTAAGTCACTGCTTTATTCAAGTTTTCATGGGAATAGTCATAATTCACAGTGTACTAAGAGTTGACAAAAAGAGAGTATCTTGTGCTTAGTTTATTTAGACAATACTGAAGGCCTTATTCATACAGAGTGTGCTTTTTCTGTTAATTTAGGAAATATATTTTGAGTCAATTATTAGAAGAATGGCGATAGGTGAGAGAGTTTTTAGCATTGTCATATTTCTTGATACATAATTTTTAAAAATTTATAAATATAGCCAAAGTTTATTAATGGTGCTGGTCAGTGCTCTTACTAGGGTCAAAAAAAATTTTTTTTTCAACTTCATAAGTAGAAACTGTAAAGCAAAATGCTTAGAACCTTGTATGTATTGTAGTATTTACCTAGAGTTGGATTCTGTCATTTCCCGTGTAACATTTACTGCAAAGACAGAGAGGAGGCGTATGGGTGTGTCAGTGGTTAGAGCGTCAGACTCTGGGTTGTGAGATGGAGTCCTGCGTCAAGCTCTACCTGTAGGGTAGAGTCTGCTTCTCTCCTCCCTCTACTGTTCCTGCTTGCCCCCTTGCATTCTCTCTCTGTCAAATAAATAAATATATCTTAAAAAAAAAAAAAAAACTAGATAAGGTAATTTTCATGCATTTCAAGTCAATTCGAATTTTAGTAGATAGCTACAAAAGTTAACTTTGGGATTTTATTCATTTTACTGAAGTTAGCCTAGGGATGGAGTCCTTTATAGATTAGATTTGAAGTCATCTCTTACATCATTTCGCAGGTGACAAATCTAGTATCTTTAGAAGTTAAGTGATTTACTCATGGTTCCAGATGTTAGTAAATGTTGTACACACAAAATCAGATATATTAGGGAGAAATCTTAATTAGTGAGAGTCAAATAGATTTCTTTACTGATTGACTTCATAGAGCCTTTAATATACTATTAAATATCCTACTGTGGCTTTTTAAAAGAGGGCTGTAATTTTCAGTATTTCTCAATCTTATTTGATCATGGACCTCTTCTGACAAGTGCCTGTGGACCAGTATGTTACAGAATATACTTTGATATCATATCTAAAATGAAAACTATAATGGTATGTATGTGTATGTATGTATATGAGAAAGAGATTGTTTTCAGATGTCAAGTTTTGTCAAGCTCTTAAAGAACAATTTTTTTTTTTTTGCAAGAAAGTATAGATGTTGTGGGAAAGTTTTAGAGACATGGTAATCCCATTTGGTGTTCTCTGTTTTTAATTAGATTTAATTAGATGATTACAGGGTTTGTTTAATTTGGGGGATAGAATAAATTCATTTTTGAAAAGGAGTTACTCATGTAGGTATAAAAGAATAGTGATGCTAGAGATGTGACCAAAGCAGTATGGTATACATGTGAACACAAAGTCTCAAGACTCAAAATATTTAAAAAACATTTAAGTTGAAGCAGAGACGTTTTTGTTTTGTTTTGTTTTGTTTTTGTTTTTCTTAAGTATTAGTAATCCATGTGTGCATAGACATAATTCCAAACAGAGGGGGTTTCTTGTTTTGTTTTGTTTTCAGGTATCTTTTAAATATACCAGGACCACTTGACATTCCAGCCCGTTTATGTAAAGGGAATTTTGATGATGAGATGTTCAACTACCAAGTTCCTTATTTGTGGCTGATTTACTGGTGAGACATTATCTACTGTGGAGAGAAATACTGCATATTAGACTTGTATTTATTATTTATTACTGAGTTACACTATATTAAAACTAATTTGATGTTAAAAGTCATTGAAGCAAAATTGAAGGGATGCTAAGGTTTATACATTATTAAAGAAGAAACCTCAAAAGAAGGATTCCATTGTAATGATATCTGTAATGTTTAAAATAATACTTTGTCATTCCTTTACCTAACTGAATTGAGCTGTAGACGTACAATGTTTTCCTTCATTTTTTAAACAGCCTTTGTCATCCTCTTCAATCAAGTATTAAAGAGACAGTGGAGGCATATGAGGCAGCATTAGGGGTGGCCATGAGATCTGATATAGTGCAGAAGATTTGGATGGAGTAAGTTTAGTTCCTCTTAATAAGAATGGGATTTGGGAATAAAGGGATATGGTGGGGAAAGGGGTGATCAACTTTCGGAGAAAAACACTGCCTTAATTATTCTAAATTACAATATTTTTCTTTTGGCAGTTATCTTGTCTTTGCCAATAATAGAGCTGCTGGATCCAGAAACAAAGTCCAAGAATTCAAATTTTTTACTGATTTAGTGAATAGATGTTTGGTTACAGTCCCTGCCCGATACCCCATTCCTTTTAGCAGTGCTGATTACTGGTCCAACTATGAATTTCATAATAGGGTAAGAACTTAAACTTTTTTTCTTTTGATATTTGCAAAAGAAAGGGACTTAAAAAATGACAGCAAAACTTTGTTTTATATCAAGAGAGCTTTTCTTAGGACCACTTTTGTAGCATCTAATGGTATTCTTGACTATGTTTCCTACTTACCACTTAAATCTAGGAACAGAGCCCTTTAAGTTAAGATAAAATGTGCATATTGATTATTATATTTAAGAACATTTAACGTTAAAGTAAAATTGAAGAGATGTTAAGGTTTAAGACATATTAAAGAAGAAAGATCGAAAGAAGTAATTACAGTATCAGTAATGTTTTTCTTGATTAGTTGGAAATTTTACTCAATGAAAAATTCCATAATGTACAGTGTAGCTACTTCTTTTGGTTACTGTTTTGTCAAGTGAATATTAGCTATACACTGAAATTACACAGTTTAGGTTTTTAATAGTAGAATATGACTAATGTATTTATAAGGTTATTTTCTTACAGGAAGGGAAGCACAGGTTTGGTTTTGTTTATTTTCAGAGACACTTTTCATTCAGTGCGGTGTAGGCTAAGAGCTCCTATTAAAGCTCCATGTAGACTAAAACATAAATGTATTTTATTTTCTTTTTTGGTGGGATGGTTTTGTTGCTATTTGGGATAACCAATTATGCTTTGTACTTCTATGCCATTCTTTATCCCAGGATCTCAAACCACATTATGGACATTAAGTCATTTACACACGGGCATTCCATGAGCAAGATGTGGCAGGTATTATTAGTCCTATGACTTGCCCAGCTATACAGCAAGTAAAGGTAGACTCAGGAATGTAAACCCGGACTCCTGGCTTCTTGCCAGTGTTCTCAGTCCATGGCTGTCGTCACTAGATCATATTACCTAATTCATATTTGGAAAGTCACTAATATAAATTAATGGTAGGAACTGTAACTCACAGCATCATACATTGTTATAATTTATACATTCATGTCTTAAAGACCATTTTGGTTTTCTCATTAAAACACATAGGTAATTGGATTTCACATCTTGTTGCATTCATTTCCCCCCACCCCCAACCTTTACAGGTTATTTTCTTTTACTTGAGCTGTGTTCCAAAGACTCAGCATTCCAAAACCTTGGAACGGTTTTGCTCAATTATGCCAACTAATTCTGGACTTGCACTGAGGTAAGAAAAAATAAAATTATTTTTGGTCTCAGCCTAATAGTATATAGCTCCTCATATAAAATTATTCTTTAAACTTGGTAAGAGTTGTCTGTTCTTTAGCCTTTTCTCATTGATACATACTACTTCAGTTTCAGAGTTGTTGAGCAATATACAGCTGTTCACGTAAGAGTATAAATATCTGGTCACTTTAGAAAACTGCAGGTTATAAGGGGCATGTAATTTAAGTAAAGTTCATCTGCATTCACTAAGCACACACCATCTGTCCTTAGCACATGCATTATAAGCAGTGATCATGTTTTATATAGCAAAGGAGTGTTACTTAAAAGGTTTATGAACTGTTCATGGAGATAGCAGCTAACTATATATATTTTGGTTACTGTGACTTGTTTTCATGTAGATCAGTCACGCTCAAGTATTATTATGCATCTCAGTCTCCTGGGATGCCCATTTAAAATATAGATACCTGGGGGCACCTGGCTGGCTCAGTTGGTAGAGTGTGTGACTCTTGATCCTCAGAGATCAAGAGTTCAAGCCCTATGTTGGGCATTGAGCCTACTTTAAAAGTCAGTTAATTAATTAAATAAAATACAGATTCCTGAGCTTGAACCCTCAAATATATTTGAGAAACACTTATCTAGGGATTTCATACATTGAATTAGAGGGAGATTTCTGAGCATTTCTTTGCTCTGACAGAGCACCCTCAAGAATTGAGCATTTTAATTCAAAACAGTACCCTCCATGCTAATGCTTTGGCTTCTAATTGTGTAGTCATCCCACTGCATCAGTTGTGTCTTATGTTTCTAAGTTTGTTTTGTGGATCATAAGGTACCTAAAATACCTATCAAGTATTTCCTTGTGTTTTATTTACATTCTGCTTAGCATGTATGTGGGAAAATGGTATGAGATTGAAAAAATTGAAAGGCTTAAGGCTATGGCAAAAATAGTGTTTCATAATAAAAATTCTTAGTAAGCATTCCAGTCTGCAGAAACTAATGTGGAAATTTCTATTACAGAGCATCACCTTTGGGGCCCCTGGGTGGCTTAGTCAGTTAAACATCTACCTTTGGCTCAGGTCATGATCTCAGGGTTCTGGGATTGAGCCCTGTGAGCAGGGAGTCTACTTCTTCCTCTCTCTCTGCCCCTCCCCCGGCTCATGCTCTAGCATGCTCTCTCCCTGTCAAGTAAATAAATAAAATCTTTAAAAATAAATAAATAAAGCATCACTTTTGGTAAAACATGAAAAACTGAAAATGTCGTATTTTGACTATTATGACTAGGATAGGCATTTAGGAATACAAGTTGTTTAATTGTTGGTTTTGATGGTATAGCTCTCTTTCTGTGTTCTGGTAGTTATTTCCTTGTGGTCACTCTTCTCTTCCCCCGCCCCTCCCCAGAATAGAGAATTTAATAACTAGTCAGTATACTTACATTTTAACCCAAGAAACATTTCATATTTACTCTGTTGAGTAAAGAAAAATACAAGGAAATTGTATTAACATATCATTATTTTCAAAAATTTGTGGGGCGGGAAGCACATGGAGTGAGTGCTTTAATGGGAATATATGGACCTATTTTAGTTTGTTAAATGTGGCGTGGGCCTGGGCGTCTTGATAGTTTGCCTATTCCTGTCCCAGGGCAGTTTCTGTAAGAGGCACTCTACAGTCCCTTTCTGAATGACCTTGAGGGAATTAAACTGTTCAAAACTTAAACCTCAGCAGACATTCTGCTCATAGAGCACATTTGTGGTTCCCTACACTTGCAATGCTTTGTTCATTTTCCTGAATGTACTTTGCAGGCTACTTCAACATGAATGGGAAGAGAGCAATGTTCAGATTCTGAAACTTCAAGCCAAGATGTTTACATATAATATTCCAACATGCCTGGCCACCTGGAAAATGTAATGCAGCAATCATGTACATGTTTTTATAGCTTTTGCTTTTATTTGTAAGGTTTGCTCCAGACAGGTAAATCTGAAATGACATCTATTTTTTTTTTTTTTCCTGGACGGATCTCTACTCTAATTTAGATTTATTTTTGGCACTTGCTGAGCTTTTCTCCTGAGAGTAAGGGCATGCTCATTAGCAGTTGCTTCTAAAAGCAGAGTGGATAGAGTTTTAATTTTTTTGAAGCACAACATTTAGATAACAGTATCGTTATCAAACAAATCATTATGCACATTTTAAGACCATCTTTTTTCTTAAATGTGGGGGTTTTCCCCCTCTTATAGTCTGAGGTCTTCTTTCTTTTAAAGGTATTATTAGTGTCAGGTGTTTTTACTAGTAATTATGAGTATTTTTCATGAACGTTATCTATGTTCAAAACACTGGTCTGCTTAATTCTTGTAAAGTTGATAAAAATTGTTGAATTTTTCTTTTCACTATAGGTTACCCTCCTTGGAAGTTTAGCCTGTTACTTTCAGGAAGTTTTGTACTCAGATTCCCACAGTCCGTATTCTGCCAGTGGTAGTATCTCATTTCATTCAAAGATATATAAATTTTTCTTTTCCCTTTTCTATATTCCTTTTTTCTTCTTAGAGCCATTGCTGCTGAGATTGTTCTAAAGGGACAAAGAGAGGTAAGCTATGATTGATTTATCAGATGGGTCATTTTATTTTTATGCTGTTCGGCCCCTTTTGTTGACTTCTCAGTTTGAAAGGATTAAAACAAAAGCATTTACATGCTAAGAACTCTGAATGTTTGGAAACTTGAAAACCTGTTTTGTATATTATGAGGTCCCAGTTAAATAATTAGGATTATAAAGGTGTTTTTCATCATGTTTCCTGATGGAATTGTGTGTATATCTATCTTATAGGTCCACCGTTTATATCAGAGAGCCTTACAGAAGTTACCTCTTTGTGCATCACTGTGGAAAGATGTAATGCTTTTTATCTTTTATTTCATCTTGAAGTTTTCCTATAAATTTTCTGCATGTGCCATATCCATTGATGTGGTGATGCTCAAAATCTAGCTAAGTCTTACTTCTGTGCTTCCCTGTCTTTTACAGCAACTCTTGTTTGAAGCATCAGAAGGAGGTAAAACTGATAACCTGAGAAAACTAGTTTCCAAGTGCCAAGAGATTGGAGTCAGCCTAAATGAGCTCTTAAATTTAAACAGTTACAAAACAGAAAGCAAGAATCACTGAACACTGGGTGCAGTCAGTTCTAAGTCCTTATAATAATTGCCAAAATTATTTGAATGATCCTTCAAGATTAGGCTGATCCCTGGCTAAGGTCTGCGTAAGGCAGACAAGCATTACTGATCATATCAAGTCCCCTACAATATACTATCCTCAAAACCGGAAGCAATGAACATGACCCTCTTCGGTTGGATAAATGAACTTCCTGTTTGGCCTACTTCTGGGCCCTGCCAGATTCTCATAACATCATGTACGTAAGTATAGTTCCTCAAAGTGACTGACATTTATTTTAATTTTGCTTTGTTTTTGTTTTTATTTTTTACTTTTCCCCTTTCTTTACGTTGTGCTATTCCTGATTCACTTGACACTCTCTGATGCCTGAGAGATTCTTGTTTGGGATTTAATTTCCAGGGCTGTGTTTACAGTAAAATGCAGGCAGTCCCTTTTAGTTCTTCTTTAAACCTTTTGAGATTCTTCATTTCAGGATTTAAAACTTAAGCAGTCCATCTTAAGGAAAGTGTAACTGCCATGGCCACAAGTCTGCTAGTTGCACTTGAATGCTCTAACAGGGTTGTTAATTGCCCTTTCTACGTTCTGGACTCCTTGCCGAGACTGTTTAACTTGAAGATTAAAGAAACTATTGCAAATGCCAGTGCATCAGAACCTAAGAGTGGTCAAATATTATGTGCAATTTTTTTGTAAAGAAATTTTAATTTATAATAAAGTTTAACAGTTTAAAGAACAGTTAATATTTGAACTGCTTTGTATTGAAATACTACTTTGTAGTATTAAAATTGTTTATAAACAAAATATTTTTAATATAAGTTAACTTTCTAAAAAATGTTGCTGTCTTTATTCACTTTTCACACTGTGGTGGGAAAGGGTTGAAGTAGGAGATCCGGATTTTCACTGTAACTATATCCTAACCTGCTTTCCTATAAAAACAGTCTTGTGACTTTTTCATTCATGACAGGATAGGTTCTGTTCTGTTTTGAGGACAGTGAACACATAGATTGGCGTTACTGTTTCCTCATTCTCAAGACCCAATGTTGAGAAAGTATTTCCCAATTGTAGTTTGAATGATTTGCTTAGTGACGGGCTTTCTTATACTCACTATCAGTGTGACCAAATACAAAGGAGACCTTGCACTTTTTTTTTTTCCCTCGTCTCCTGTCCATGGTTTACACTTGGTAGAAAATTGGTTAATCACACACACACACACACACACACACACACACACATAAACTTTCACAAATCTGTTGTTACAGCCACAATTCAGTCTGTTTGAGGCAGAGCAGCAACCCCCTTGAAATAGCAGGCAAATTTGTACATCTTGTACATTTGTATAATGCTTAGTCAAAATAAAACCATGTTTTGAGGCCCCACTGTGTGCCTACCAGATGGTGCATATTTGGCGAGTTAGTGCTGTTGGGTGTGGTCAAGAACAAAACCCACTTGTCTAGTGTTTTTCATTAAATCAAAAAGAGGCTGATTGATTTTTCTCTAAAACCAAAGAGAGTTGGGTAGAAGATTATATTCTTCCATTTTATGCATTTAACTATTTAACCTTGAAAGCTTTTCCTGCTCTATTATTTGAAAACCATTGTTAGGTGATTAGAAAAATTTTTCCAGTCTGTTCCCTCATAGTGTAACAGTTTCGATGTTAGTAGCTGAAGTATCTCAGTAGGTTTTTGGTTTTGGGGGTTTTTTTATTGAGACAGTGCTGAGTTTTGAACTTTTGTATATTCTTAAACTACCATTTGTTGCATTAACAACTCATCAGCAGTAACTTTTACATCTTTTTTAAAAGAATACTTTGCGGGTACCTGGGTGACTCAGTTGGTTAAGCATCTTCCTTCAGCTCAGGTCATGATCTCTGGGTTCTGGGATTGAGCCCCGTGTTGTGCTCCCTGCTCAGTGGGGAGTCTGCTTCTCCCTCTCCCTCTCTTCTTCCCCCCTGCTCATGCTCATTCTCTCTCTCTCTCTCTGTCTAAAAAAGAAAAAGAAAAGTCTACTTCGGGGGCACCTGGGTAGCTCAGTCAGTTGAGTGACCAACTCTTGATTTTGGCTCAGGTCATGATCTCAGGATCATTGTATCAAGCCCTGTGTCAGACTCTGCCGTGGGCCAATAGCCTGCTTATTATTCTCTTTATCCCTCTCCTTTTGCCCCCCTCTCTCTAACTCTCTCTCCCTGGGGGGCGGGAGTGGTGGTGAAGAATGCTTTGGTGCATCACATCTAAGGTCCCCGCCATGCAGGCTATACACTATAACAACTCCAGGGGTCACCATCACATACTGTGCTTAGTCATGCAGGCAGACGACCTAGCATATGTAGTTGTTATACTGGTATTATACTGATGTTATACTGATATTTAAAATCAAGAAGCTTGGGGTGCCTGGCTGGCTCAGTCAGTACAGCATGCTTGCTCTCAGGGTTGTGAGTTCAATCCCCACATTGGGGGTGGAGTTTACTAAAAAAAAAAAAAAGTATTTTACATAAATAAATCAAGAAGCTATTTTATAGAAATTCTATTCCTTTTAAGATACCCTCTTATGTCACCCTACCTGTTATCTTACAAATCCACTTTCACCTCAAAAAAAAAAAAAAAAAGTAAGCACTGCTTATAGGTGAGGTATATGTATATGTTTTGGTCATCCTTCCATATTCATTTTTATCTATTTTTTAATTAAGTGCTTTCAACATTAATTAGAATATTAAAACTTGGGGTTAAAGTTGATGAAGGTACTGTGGTAGGATAAATATGATATTTAACATGCTGTATGACTTAAAGTCTTTGGGCAGAGAAGTGGCATACAGTGAGGAAAAATTAGTCATTGAGAACTGCAGTTCTTTGCATTTCCTTACTCCCACCGGGGGGGTGGGAGCAAAATACAAAAGAGGCATTTTAGACTTTGGGGTTTTATCTCTGGTAAAGAAAGTGGTGTGGCATATTGCGGTGTATTTTTATGTGTTTTCCTTCATTTTAGAGAACAGCCTAATATTTCTATTTGCCTTTTAACGGAAAGTGGACCTTGTAACATTGTTGTCACTGGATTATCTAAGGCGGTTTGCTTTCAATTAAAGGGCATATAAACCTACATCATAAAGAAAGCAAGAATCTCCAGGTGCAACATCTAAGAGCTAAAGGCACTAGCAGACAAGCAAAAGGTGATTAAGACTGACAACAAATGTAGAGACTTTATTGAAGATTGTAGTTCAAATATTTATTTTTCAAGGTTGTTGAAAAAGTAGGAACATGTGGTTGTACTACAAAGCAGGGCCACTCTTGCTTAAAGCTGTCATGTGTTCACAGATAAATCATGATTTCCTTAGTCCGCTTCCATTTCTGTGTGTTCACATCAGCGTGAGGGAAGAATGGGGAAATGCAATTTTAGTAACCTTTTAGATTTGGGTATTATGCCTGCAAATGTATCCTGGCCCCTCAGTACAAATTAACAGTCATTATACAGAGCATTTTGGAATAAAAACTGTTAAGAAGGCAGACTTCCAAGGAGCACTTTTGACATCGTTTCTTTTTTGTCCAACGTCACAGTTTCACAGTTGGGTCTTTCACCTTTGTATTCCCAAGTGGTGGTGCCTAATGTAGGTGGTAGACCTGAGCTGGAAAACAGTTTTTCTTTTATTTATTTTTTTAGGGCTGTATTCCATTTACCACCAAGAAGTCTTCCTCACTTTCTGCAGGTATTCTTCAGTTGTGCATTTATTATTTTGGGGGCCAGTGGACAGCCATGTAAGGACATTGCTGCCCTGCCTTCATTCCCATGGCCTGCCACCACTCACTCAGCCTCCTCAGCAACAGTTATGCTGTACTTTTTGAGTCCGACTTGACTGAGGTGTCTGCAGTCAGTGTGAAAAGAGTTTCTTTTTTATTTCTCTGGCATCTTTGAGGTAGATGATAGCCGTGTCTGTCTTTCGTGATAGTAAAATGGTTGTAGAATTTGTCTCCACTCTTCATTTCATTCAATCCTCACATGAGGGACCATACAAGTTTTCAGAGACCTCACAGAACAGAATCACATTTTTTTCATTTCAGAATCAATTTGAAGGGCACCTGGGTGGCTCGGTTGCCTGCCTTCTGCTTAAGTCATGGTCCCTGGGTCCTGGGATTGAGCCCTGTGTTGGGCTCTGTGTTCAGCAAGGAGCCTGCTTCTCCCTCCCTCTCTGTCCCTCCCTGCCTCTGCCTCGTGCCCTCTCTCAAATAAATAAAATCTTAAAAAAAAAAAAAAAAAAAAAAGGTGCCTGGATGGCGCAGTCCGTTTAAACGTCTGCCTTCAGCTCAGGTCATGATCTCAGTGTCCTGGGATTGAGCATCGCATCAGGCTCCCTGCTCAGTGGGGAGTTTGCTTCTCCCTCACTCTTCCTCTGTGCTCTCCCTGCCCCCCAAAAAAATCTTAAAAAAAAAAAATCAATTTGAACTTTGTGTTAGATATACAAAGATGAAAAAAGAGGCCACTAAATCTAACAAGAGTATGTGCTAAGAAAGCATCTTTTTAAAAAAAGATTTGACTTATTTGTGTAAGAGCATGGTGGAGGGGGTGGGGCAGAGGGGGAGGGAGAAGCAGGTTCCCCACTGAACAGGGAGCCAGATGTAGACCTTAATCCCAGGAACCTGAGATCATGACCTGAGCCAAAGGCAGATGCTTAATCAACTGAGCCACCCAGGTGACCCCCTAGGGAAGCATTTCAAAGGGGCGCCAAGTTTGGGCTGGGAAAGGTTGGGAAAGTCTTCCTGGAAGTAAATTACCGGTGAAGTCATAAAATAGGAAAAGTTAAGGCCAATATTTTTTGAAAATTACATGATACTTACACCTGAATATTATAGAAGGATTTGCACATGTTTAGAAACCTGTGCATTATTTTTTAAGATTTTATTTATTTATTTATTTGACACGAGTATAAGCAGGGGGAGCAGCAGAGGGAGAGGGAGAAGCAGACTCCCCTCTGAGCAAGGAGCCCAATGCTGGGCTCTAGTCCAGGACGAGCTGAAGGCAGATGCTTAACCGCTGAACCACCCAGGTGCCCCAAAACCTGTACCATTTTTTTTAAACTTCCTAAAAAGCTGCTTCAACTTTGTACTAATTTATTCACAACAGACTATTTGTTAGACATGACAACAGGTAGGACATGTAAAACTCCATACTAACCACATCTGTCCATCTTGGGGCATGTTGTGCTTCCAAATCCACGTGAACATGCTGAGTAGAAGTCAGGCTTATCAGGGCCCAATTTAAACAGCCTTGATGTGGGGAGTCTGATTGGAATTACAACTGCTGCTACTGGCTTTCTTTACTCTTTTTTTCGTTAACTCCTTCAGTAATGCATGAATGAAATGTTACTCTGAACAAAGACTAGTATCTGCGAATACTGCAGAGCCCTGTCCAATCCCAGTCAAGGCTACAAAGCTCTGTTCCATGACTGTCTTTAAGACTCACCGCTGTTTTTCTATCTATAAAAGAACTACCTGGAGATAACCCAGCTTTTAATGCTTTAAACTGATTTTTCCAAATGACACATTTTAGCCCAACACAAGAACTGTTTCAGTCAGTGTGGAACTCAGTAATGCCAGGAATGAAATAGTTCAGCTGGGGAGCAAAAAATTCTACATGAGCTTAGAAGAAATACGTGCTCCCTGATTTCTTCAAGAAAGCAGAAGATCTGTACTACTGGAAGCAAATTTAATTGGTCTTAAGTGTTGTGACTTCGGTACGAGTGCTGGTGGGCCGGAATTTTTTTTCCTCCAGTTTAAAGGTACAACTTACTGCATAGAAGACAGTGGAGAGAGGGGCGCCTGGGTGGCTCTGGGTTAAAGCCTCTGCCTTCGGCTCAGGTCATGATCCCAGGGTCCTGGGATAGAGCCCTGCATTGGGCTCTCTGCTCTGCAGGGAGCCTGCTTCCTCCTCTCTCTCTGCCTGCCTCTCAGCCTACTTGTGATCTCTGACTGTCAAATAAATAAATAGAATCCTAAAAAAAAAAAAAAAAAAAAAGTGGAGAGAATATTAAGAATATGTGTCAGTTGTTTCACAAACACCATAGAATAACAAATACTTTACTTTTATGGAAGAGGTTAATAAATTTGAGGGGCCACCCAAAATATAGATGAATGCGACTCTTCAAAGGGCCATCTTCTATGAATTAAGTAAAGGCCTAACTCCCAATAAGAAAACTGTTTGCACAGCTCTTCTAAAAGAAAATGCTGCATTTGCCCTTGGTAATTTAAAAACTTCAGGATTATCAACTGCAGCCAAAATCAGAAGTGGGTTCACAATATTGTTTGGTCAGTCAAGCAAATTAAATCTTGCAAATGTTCTTACCTAGTGATGTAAGCATTATGAAAGAGAATGGTAGCCAGTAGCCTAAGGGAGCTGAACCAATTAGGAAGAGTGAGAGAGGACTGGGAGCTGTTTGCATTAATGGAGGTAATCAGGACATCTGTTGCCAAGGTCAAAACAAACACTAAACTTAGCACATCATACACTCAAAATTATGACTGCCTGTGGATAGATTTGGCATTTCATACTGGTCAAAATGGAGCTACAAAGAAATAGTTTCAGGAGTATGAACCAATGTGAGTAATGAAAAAAAAAGCACATATCTAAAAGATCTGGATGTGATTTCTCTCTACTATTAACTAGCTGTGTAATCATGACAGGTCATTTCATTTCTTCTTGTCTGTCTCCACATATACAAAATATGGAAGTATGTGCATTTACTTCAGGGGTGTTGAGAGATTACATAGTAGAAATTATCTTTTAAAAGCAAGTAATATTTTGAGTTTGGGATCATTATCCAAAATTTTGAGGGCACAGATGCTGCAAAATAAGTTTTGCTTTTTTTTGGACATAATTTCATTACTGTCCATTGGAGCATGTGACCATACAAATACTCAAGCATGAGTTGTCTCCAAGCAACACAATAGAAAGCACTACCATTTAAATTCAGTGGTGTTACTGCCCAAAATAACAGGTAAAAAAATTATCCATTAGCAAATGGTCTTTACTTCAGGTTAAGTCAGAAGAGATCAATATGAAGATCCTGTCCTTTTCGGTTTTGAGGTTTCTCAGCATGCTAGTGGGCTTTTTTGGTGGTGTAATGGGGGATAAAGACTACTTAATTCAAGACCCTGTTTTCACTTCTTGATCGGTGTAGAAAGAGCATTCACTGCTAATTAAGTATAGTTAGCTAATAATCCTAGCCACCTTCCACTTTTTATTGGAGTTGCCTATGAAGGGCATGGAACTAGTGACCAGTTTCAGCTTACTTATTCTTGCAGGCCAGGAGTAATAAAATGACCTAATCAGGCGAGAGTCTGCATGATCCCCAAGCTGGAAGACAACCCTCCAGGAACATACTTTAAAGAGAAGGGAATTGTCTTTTTTCTTTGACCATAATTTTACCCTCTACTGTAATGAACCCAATCCTGGTGGAAGCTCTGGTCCCAGTAGTGGAAAGAGGAAAAAAAAATCAGAGAATGTGTAACAGAGGGTAATTGGTAGCATTCACTTTAGGCCATTGATTAATGTGCTACCAAATAAAAGCAATGTGATGTAGTGGGGGAATAAAAAGTATGAATCAAAGTAGCCAAGAACAAAATCTAGGACTTTCAATATGTTGCAAATGAGCCTTCTGCGTCAGGACTGACAAAAATGAAAATAACGGAGACTTAAGTAGAAATTTCTTCGGTAAAAATCCAAGGAGATAGGCTGACTGGCGTGGCACTCCATGGTGATAGAATCTTAGACACCTTCCTTCTTGCTGCTCTGTCCTGTGTGACCTGCATTCTCAAGAGGGCTGCCACATGTAATTCTGCTGGTCATTTCCTGCACACGGCCAAAAGGCTGAAATAATAGGGGTTGGAATTAAGCCCATGGTCAGCTTACCAAGCATCCTAGGGCACTGGCAGAGTCAGCCTGGAGAAAGGAGGACCTTTTTCTAATTCACACAAAGGGATCAGCTGGACCCGATGTTCTGTGGGAAGTTGGGCCTTTCTCTAAACTGGGTAGCAGCACTCCAGGTGGTGGTCTTAATTCAAGATGGCTTTTCCAGTCCCAGCCCTTTTGTTCACATTACATTTAGCAGGAAAGAAGAACGAGGAGAACAAACTTCCTCTCTTCAGGCTACTTCCCAGAAGTTGAACATAACCACATCTGCTTCTGTCTCATTGTTTAGAACATAGACGCTTGGCCACTTCAAGGGAGGCTGAGATATTCAAGCATAAATAACAGAATACATATTTGGGGACAGCTAAACATCTCTGCCACACCACCATGAAAGAGTAAACAGACTATAGGATGAGGTTAGTGACTTTCTAATGGCAAAAACTATCTAGTGGCAAACCACTAAAATCCCTTCCAGTTCTACAGTCCTATAAATCTTCAGTTTGGTATAGAAAAGCAGAAAGTATGTTTCCCAGACTTAGCTGGTCAATGTAGGTTCAGGGCTGGGCATTCAATAAGAGCTAATGCTTAACTGAGGCCTTACTTTGTTAAAAGTTTGAGGTTTACGAACTTTTAAAAATTCTCACAACCCTATGAAATACTGTTATAATCCCCATTTTACAGATGATAAATAAAGACAAGAGAGGTTAAATAAGTCACCAACACAGTAAATAAATGACGAACCCAGGAAGTTAGCTCCTGAGTGCGTGCCCTTAACTTGCAACTGAAAGCGATAATGTGAATTTAGTTGGTCCCCTGAGAAGCAGTCTTGGTTGGAGCCTTTGAGGGAATTATTGAGAAGAGATATTTCTTCTTGCTGCTAAGCTAGTAGAAAGTAAGCCTGGAGCTGTGATAGCTACCTCAGCACAGCACTGTGAGGGCCCACGGGGAGTGAGGCCCCAGAGGAAGTCCGAGCTGAGTGTGGAAAGAGCTATTCGACGTGGCAACAGGATTCACTGTGCCTGAAACCGGATACCCCTGGATTTTTCAGGTATTTAAAAGTTTTCATTCTCATTCCCTCCCCCACTCCCCACACCTTTTAAAAATGAACTTCTGAAATTCAGTAGAGGTTCCAGTCCTCTGACAACACAGCAGGTTAACCGAATTCAGCTAAGCGCCTGTGAACCTGTTCCTGGAAAACATAAGTAGCATCACTGATTAAAAACACTGAGGACAGGGCGCCTGGGTGGCTCAGTGGGTTAAAGCCTCTGCCTTCGGCTCAGGTCATGATCCCAGGGTCCTGGGATCGAGCCCCACATCGGGCTCTCTGCTCGGCGGGGAGCCTGCTCCCTCTCTCTCTGCCTGCCTCTCTGCCTACTTGTGATCTCTGTCTATCAAATAAATAAATAAAATCTTTAAAAAAAACAAACACTGAGGACAGAAAATAGAGTAGGTTCACAGCCACATGAATGAAGCAACTTAAGCAGTAACTTTTTGTTGAAGTTGAGGGCTCTGGAAGAATGGAGAGCCGGAGAGTTGCATATTTGGAGATGAAGGGACTGAGGGTGAGAAGACAGACTCTTCAGAGAGAAAATTATGTCTTAGTGCTTAAGATCTCAGTGCTCCGAATTCAACACCCAGCTACATGACCTTGGGAAAGTTCACTTAACTCCTCTAGGCCAGCATTTCTTCATTTGTGAGATGAGATTGATGTTAGTAGTGATCTTACTTGGCTCATAAAGATAATAAGATCATACAGGTTAAGAGCTTAGAACAGTGCCTAGAACACAAAATAATAGCATTAACTAGCCAGAGCAGATGTGATTTTAGAGGCAGTTTGAAGAGGAAGCCTCAGCAATGTGGGGTAGGGCAGCAGTTCAGCATAACAAGAAGAAGGCTTATGTGTATGTGTGTGTTGGGGGGGTTGTGTCTAATTACTTGATAAAACTTCCTAAGAGGAAGATGCGAAGAACAAATTGGGACAAAGAAAGTGGAATAATGAAGTAAATTACTATTATCTATATTATTGTTGTTAGGTTAGTTTGGACCTATATTTATTTGGCAAAATAAAGTTCTAATGAAGGATTGGAAACAAATTGGTGCTGACAGATGGGGGTGGCACTTGCAAAGAGATGAAAAGGAAGAACGGCTTTTTCAGTTGGAGATTCCCCAGCATGGAGAAGGCACTAAAGAGATTGCAGTGATCCTCAGTGTGGTTCTAGATCTAGACCATCAGGAACATCTGGGAACTTGTTAGAAATGCAGGATCTCTGGCCCCACCCCAGACCTACTGAATTAGAATCCGTATTTTAATAAGAAACCCGGGTGATTTTATGTATATGAAAATTTGCGAAGCCCTGCTCTAGGGTAGAGAGAAATACATGGATTTTTATCTTTTAAAATACAAAAGAATAAGAAATGTAGTCTGAAATCATTGGAGTATCTATTTAAATATCTGGAATATGGTGGCTGCAAGTTGCATAGTTTTCTTCAGGCTCTGTCATTATGAGGTGTGTACCTACCAGGTTTCAGAAAACAGTACTGACCATGGATGTACATCGTCATCAGTGCTCTTTTCTAGAACTTGCTAAGGAATAATTCTGGCTCCGCTCTCTGGAGTACTTAAATCTTTAAGTACTCTAGAAATTTAAGTGAAAGAGAATTCTTTGTTTATTCACAGGAACATTGTATTAGTGATGTATTGCTATGCAACAAGTTACCCCCAAAGCAAGCAGTTTATAACAACGGACTTTTGTATCATGGTGTCTCTGGGTCAGGAATCCATCAGGACCTAGCTGGGTGGTTAGGTGGTTTGGCTCAGGGTCTCGTAAGAAGTTGAACTGAGCTGTTGGCTGGGGCTGCAGTCAGTCATCTGAGGCCTAACTAGGGCTAAAGGATCTACTTCCAAGCTTGCTCACGTAGTTGTTTGCAGGCCTAGGTTTCTTACCACTTGAATGTCTCCATACACTGCCTGAGTGGCTTCATGCATGGCAGCTGGCTTCCCCAGAATGAATGAGCCAGGGAAGAGAGTGACCCACAGAGACAGAGACAGACAGGATCAAAACATGGAAGTTGAAGTCTTTTATAACCTAACACTGGAGATGACGTGCCATCACTTCCGCCATATGCTATTGGTACTAAAGAGATTGCAATCTCTTTAGTACCACAGACCAACCTTGGTGCAGTACGGGAGGAGATTATCAAAGGGTGTAAATATCAGCAGGTGAAGATCATTGAGGGGCCATCTTGGAGCCTGGCAACTACAGTGGTGAAGGAAGTTCTTCCATATGAGTAGTGAAACCCATCAGTAGCTCTGGGTACAGCTTACACAGCTAGGACCCTCTGCAGTCTCCGTGGATAGGAGGGAGCACAAACAATAAATTACCTGCAGATCTCACACCTGTGTTTGAACTACTTCAAGGGCTACTGATTCAAGCACAAATGGATTTTAGTTCTAATTGGACGGGGAAAAGAGGGGTCTCTAGAAGCAGAGAACACCTATTCAGTTGAGACATCCTTTACATTCCAAAAAATTTGGATCCAGAGTGGTCCCAGCAGTTCTTTAACTCATAATTGTATCAAAAAGTGGGGAGGAATGTTTTACCTGAAAATAGCCAAACTGATTCCTCCAAATAGGCCATAGTCATCATGCATAATGACCTTCCCACATCAAAGGTTGGCCTTTTTGAACTAGAGCCAAAGAAGCAGTGAATGATGAGTATAACCAAATGGAGAAACTTCTGCAACTCCTCTTACCAGCAGGCCAGCAGATGAGAAAAAAAAATTGTCACTTTGGTATCATTTCCCTTTAAAATGAGACTACATCCTTTTGCTTCAGGCAATGCCACCTCCTTCTTAAGCAGCTCTGTGTCTCTTTCTGCAATCTCCTACATTGGACCAAGCATATGATCAACCCAACTTACTTTATATCCCATTGTCCATAAACTATAAAAATTAAAAAAAGCTTTATAGAGGAGCTATTGTCCATCTCCACTAAATTTTGATCAGGATACATGCCTCTAGACACACATGACAAATATTTAAATATTTAAACTTTATTTTTCATTACAAAGGTGTTCAGAAGAAAAACTGGATATTCCAGAGATTGTAGCAGGCAAAATCCGCTGCACAATCTTTTTCTAATTATTATAACAAAGCAACACATCAGGAATTTTCATTTTTCCATTGGACACCTGGGTGGCTTGGTTGTTAAGCGGCTGCCTTCAGCTCGGGTCATGATCCTAGGATCCTGGGATCAGGCCCCACCTCGGACTCCTTGCTTGGCGGGGAGCCTGCTTCTCCGTCTCTCTCTGCCTGCTGCTCTGCCTGCTTATGTGCTTTCTCTCTGTCAAATTAAAAAAAAAAAAAAAGAATTCTCATTATTCTAATTTTTCCATTGGAAAATAAAGTTACGTTAATCAGAAACAATGACAGTTTGGTCTACTTTAGATCAAAGGCCCCTCCATAACCCAGAGGGCCAGTTCTACTCTTGTTAAGACAAAAGCCTTGGGTAAAAAATATGAGAGTATTTTTTTCTTCTTTTTTGTGGATCATTTCCTTATTGTGGCTTCCAATAAACCTTTCAGTGGTTAGCAAGTTTTGACCAAAATGTCAAGCAAGGTCTTTTTCTACTGTGGAATGGAGATTTAAACTTTGAGGACTTAATCAGATAGGTATCAGATCAACATGAGCTGCAAATCCCTCCAGTGAAAACAACTTTTCCAATAACGAATATAGCTTTGTGCCCCATTTTACTCTCGATTTTTACAGTTAATTAGAAAATGCACTTTGTTGACAGATGCACTATACTGTATTTTATTAACCCCATTTTTTAGTGAGTAGTCTTGAAAGGAAAGTGAAGAAACTTGCCCACTCTTAAGCATTAGGGCTGGGACTTGCACCCAGGCCCCCTTGGCTTCAGGATTTGCATGCTCACTTTGTTACACTCCTCCATGTGGCCACTCAATGCATGTTCACTAAATAATTGACTTAAGTTAATGTGCGCTACACAAATTCTTTGTAGACAAATGCTAAACAAAGGATGAAGATGTTTATAGAGTTTTATAAATATTTCTCTTAGTCAATGCGTTAGCCAACATTTTCAGTCACTTTTCTTTAATTTGAAATAAATTTTCTCCTGTCTGCCTCTATTACCCCCCCCTTTCTCTACACTCAGGATAGCTACTTTCCTTTTCCTTTTGTTTCCCATTCTCCCTTGCCCTAGCAGTGATAGTTCGAGTCCCCCTAAAGACTTAGCTCCCGTGGGCAGGAGCGGGTGGTGGTTCTCAAACGTGAGCTTGTGAGCCTGCATCAGAATCACCTGGAAGGCCAGTTAAAACACAGATGGATGGACTCCAGGCCCAGAGTTTCTCATTCACTTGGTCTGGGGTGAGGCCTGAGAATATTAATTTCAAAGTTCCTAGAGACCAAACTTTGAAAATCACTAGTGTAGCTATTCAAAGAAATACCTCTGAGACTCATCTTTACTATATATTAGGCAAGTGATCAAACCTTTGTTTGATCAGAACTTTGTGGGGCTCCTGACTGGCTCAGCTGGTAGAAGCATGGGAGTGTTTCTCAGGGCTGTAGGTTCAAGCCCTACGTTGAGTGTAGATTACTTATAAAATAAAATTTAAAAAACCCAACGACGTTGTACTACAACTTCCTCATCTATAAAATGGGGATGACAACAAGACCCATCTCATAGGCTTATCTCCTAATTAAATGAGGTATTGTACTTAAAAGTACCAGATGCTGCCTGGCATAGTCGGGTCTCCAAAAATAGTTAACTATTGTTACAAGCTGGCTTTTCCAGATGTACTCACCCTTAAAACACATTTAATACTAAAAAAATAGTTGTTATCAATTTAAAAAAAGGTATTTCTTGATATTCTCAGTAGGGAAGTTTTTCCTTCTGTCATGATCCTGGCCTCTCAGCCTACTTCTCTCAGGAGAGTAGGAGAGATAAATCTTACTGGAAAGTCCAGGAGAGGCATTTGGCCAGCTTGTGTAATCTCTTTCCTCTCTTTTTAAAAAATTTGGAACTAGTCTGTCCAGAGGAACCATCAGTTCTGCTGCTCCCTGAAGTAATAGAAAACCTGTTCTCCATGTGGCGAGGCTGTGGTCATCCAGTGCTGCCCGTATCTGGTAAAAGAATTCGCTAATTCTAGAAAGCTCGCTTGCTGAGATTCTTAAGACACATTCTGCAATATTAAGTTTATTTTTAAAAAATGTGACAGATTGATCCATATCTCCTTTATTTTTTCTTATTTCTCACTTCCTTAGAACTCAAGCTGAGAGAAAGGGTGCCACTCCTTGGAACTCTTCAAATGCAGTATGAGGGCTGGGCCTTTAGCTACGTAGTGTTTTGGCCATGGCCCATTACCAAGGTTCATCGAGTCTGTGTCTACAGACGAGTAAATGTTTTTATGCAGGCTGCACTGATGTTAAGCAAGATGGGGCGTTCGAAGGCTGAGGAAAGCCTGGACTTTTGGAATCATGGCATCACAGAGCCTTCTGGTTTTTGGTTCTCTTCCTGTTGGTCCTGGGACTATTTCCAGAAGCTGTGCTTGCCGTAGGGGAACAGCTTTGCAAAGGTGGAATAAAACTGCCCAGATACACATAGTGATACCCTCTCCTGAGGGGACAGCCACACACGGTGTTGTTGGTCACAGACCTTCTGGTGAAGCCAAAAGGACTGAGTTAAAAGAAATGGTGAAGGCTGGGGTTGGGGCTGGTGGAGGATCATATCCTAAGCCCCTTCCTGCCCTTTCCTTCCACATGCAGATAGTGAGTGGCACGAACAGAACATACTCCTGGCAGCCTTCCATCCTCTCACTGCCTTGTCCTGGAGGAAGGGTAAATGAATTAGCTATTAGAACTTATGAGAACTCAGTCTTTTCTTCCCTCAGCTAGTGCCCTCAAGAAGGTTCTGCTCTTCCGTGCTTTTATTTCACACCCTCACGTGGGGAGATCGGTGTCGGGCCAATGTGGCCTGTGACTCCGTGGACATGTCTGAACTAGGCAGGTATTAGGAAGTATTAGGGAGCCTTAGGTATTAGGAAGCCTCCTTGTCTGCAGATGAAAGCCCTGCTGTCTTTCCTCAGCTTTATCAGCAATAAAGGTGATGTTTGACCTTCAGCTGCCTTACTCCTTGTCCTGGTTTTCAACAGGTTCCAAACAAAGGCCAGGAAAAAGTTTTCTATTTATTGAAACTTCCCAAACACCAAACAATAGTTAAGCATTTATTGAGCCCTTATGAAGTACCAAACACTTTGTGCAATAGCAATTCCTCAGAGTAAGCTGTGAGGTAGATGCTATTATTATCCCCATTTCAGAGATGAAGAAATGGCTGCTTAGAAGAATTAAGGAATATGCTCGTGATTAATTAAAGAATATGCCCATCCAGGATGAAGTAATATGCCACTTTGGCTGGTAAAATGGCAACACTGGCACTCAGGGGTGGGACTGTCTGGCCAGGGGCCCTTTGTCCAGATTTCCTATTTGAGAACAGAAAGGCAGTTTAAAAAATACTGTTTAGAGTGTTAGGCAAAAAACAAACCAAAAATCCCCCTCTATGTATTATATATGTGTTTTCTGTAAATGCAGGCTTCATTTTGGAAGTTATATAAACATAACCAATAAACCAGTGAGTAACCAAATGAAGCAGAAAATATGGATCTGTGGAAGGGTTGGTGGTTCACTGCTGTATTTCCCCCTGTGTCAGTGGAACCTGGGGGAGGTGGGGGAAGATCTTAGCTAGGAACTTAGGAAAGACAATTCAGCTGTATTTAAAAGCATTTTGGATAGCGAAGGTAGGCATTTTAGTTGGGGAGGGCTTGTTTGTGAGAGATGGGAAACTAGCTCAAGTGAAAAAGGAGGTTAATTGAGAGGATACTACAATTTCGTGGACATCTAAGAGCAGGACAACAGGCACAATCAGGCCACACAGGGAATGGAACTCTCCAGAAAGTCAATCTTTTTTTTTTTTTTAATTAATTCTTGGTCTCAAGGTATAAAATCTGAGGTTTTTTTTAAAATCATTTTTTAAAAGATTATTTATTTATTTGACAATAAGACAGGGAGAGAGGCAACACAAGCAGGGGGAGCGGGAGAGGGTGAAGCAGGCTTCCTGAGGAGCAGGGAGCCCCATATGGAGCTTGATCCCAGGACACTGGGATCATGACCTGAGCCAAAGGCAGAGGCTTTAACCCACTGAGCCACCCAGGTGCCCCCGAAGGCAGATGCTTAATGACTGAGCCACTTCTTTTCCTTTCTGCTTACTATACCAGTCTTTTGTTTTTCTCTGCAAAGTGCCTTTTTCTGCTTTCCAAAACTTAACCTTACACATGGTTTTGACTTCTTGGGGTGTCCAATGCTAGCCAAAATTCTGTTTGAGCTTTCAGTTCAAGCACCCATCCCATCATCATCTGACTTAGACTGTCTTAATGTCCTAATTCTAAATTCTTTGAAAAGAGCATCTGATTGATCTGTTTTGAGTCAAGGAGAATGTGATAGATGTGGTGGCTGGGAAGCAACTGCAAACATGGTGCATGGGCTGGACAAGTATCTCCAATTTCTCTCCCTTTGTAAGGAAAATAAAAATTTGTCACATCTATAGAACAGGCCAAACAAGAGCCCCCAGACTCTCCTAAAAGACCCATTTGCCCATGGCTGCCCGAGAGGGAGGTGACTCTGGCTTGTTCCTTAAGTGCTGATGGTCAGGGTTTTGAACATGTGACCCTGACTTTTCCTTATCACTACCATGATTAATTGGATCAGAAAGGGTTACATGACCCAGAGGCAGCATTTCCTTCATCTGGGTAGTGATCTCTGAGATTGCCTAGCCCTCAAAACTCTGCTCCACAGGGATGACAGTGATCAATCTTTACCTTGTCGAGTAGGAATGGAAGATACAGAATGAGCCAAGGCAAGGAGAGCAAGTGAGAGTCCTGAAGTGAGATCTAGGGGATGGTGGGGTCCTCTTGGGAGATTCTAGGCTGAAGTCACAAATGATCCCAAGTTATAAATAACCAAATTAAAGAGAATTTACAGACTAGAGATGGTCAGTTGGTAGCAATAGAAGTAGTTGAAGCACAAAGACTGGGTCACTTTGAAGGTGAGAGATCCATAAATTTAAAGAGCAACAAGAATTTCCATTCCTAGAACTGAGTTGAAGGTTTCTAGTTCTCCAACACCACACTAAGGTTCTAAAGCCCATTTTTATTGTCCCTGTGCTCCTATGAGATTCTGTTTTTTAAAAAAATATAATTATTTATTTGAGAGAGAGAGAAAGAGGGAAATAGTGTGGGTGCATGGAAGGATCAGGGACTGAGGGGGAGGGGAAGAAAAAATCTCAAGCAGACTCTCTGCTGAGTGTGGAGCCCAATTCGAGCCTCACAATCCTGAGATCATGACCCAAGCTGAAATCAAGAGTTGAACACTCAGCTGACTGAGTCACCCAGGTGCCCCAAGACTCCTGCTTTCCTTATGGTCACAGGTGTCCTCCCAACTACTCTCTATTCTCCCTCATTACTTATGATCGAAAGAGCCTAATTTACCACTATCGCTGACTCTGTCACCCCAGTATTTTCATATGTACAGCTTAGGGTGAAAATACAGGGAAGGAAGAAGACAGACAAAAAGGGAAATATAAGGACTTGAACTAACTACAGAGAGAATTTGATATGTGATGCTTCAACTTGGTGACCCATGATCTTCGGGCTGGTACATTCTGCGACTTTGTGCTGTGGCTCTCTGGCTTATTTGGCCTTTACCGGCCCCTCTCACAGGTTTCAAACCTACTTTAACCTTAGGGAGTTGATACTGTTTCATCAGTAGTTTGAGGAAGAATGAGAGACAGTGAAGGGCTGGAGAAATTAAGAGACTTGCCCAGGATTCCATAGCAGGTTTCTAAGAAGGGGCTTTAAATCCCAAGTCTTTACTCTTCATCGCCACTAAATGAATGATCTAAATGTCCGTCACTCATGATGTAGAGCTATGTACTCTAGGTTTCAGGATGTTGATTTAGGATCTCACTGCCTTCCCCCAACAAATTCCTGTCTCCAAAATTTCCTCTACAGTCCTGAAACCAATTCCCATATGTGGGTTTCCTTCCAACAACCACAATTCAACCCTCCCCCACCCGCTGCCCCCTTGGTTCTGATGCCAGTTGCAAATCCCAGGTTGTTACCTTCTGACAAACGTCCTACAAATGGGATGTTTCAAAGACACCCTCCTAGAGTTCAATTAATTTGCTAGAGCAGTTCATGGGACATAGAGGAACATTTTACCTAGGTTACCAGTTTATTATAAAAGGATATAACTCGGTAGCAGCCAGATGGAAGAGATGCATACAGCAAAATACGGGGAAAGGCACTTCTTCCATGCCTTCTCCATGGGAGCCACTCTCCCCAAATCTCCATGTGTTCACCAACCTGGAAGCTCTCTGAAGCCCATCCTTTTGGATTTTCATGGAGGCTTCATTACATTGACATGATTGATTAAATCATTGGCCATTGGTGGTTGAACTCAATCTCTAGTCCCCTCCCCTCCCAGGAGATCAAGGGCAGGGTCAGGGCTTGGGGTGGGGGATAGAAGGGGGCGGAAGGGTGGGGGGAGTACACAGAAAGTTCCAACCCTCTAATCATAGGGTTGGCTCCCCTGGCAATCAGCTTCCATCCTTAGGTGACCTAGGGATCTCCCCAAAGTCATTCATTAACATAAAAACTCACACCTACATGGTTTTCATCACTTAGGAAATTCCAAGGGTTTCAAGAACTCTGTCGGGAATGGGGAACAAGACCAAATACATATTTCTTATTATAAATCATAATACCACACTTTCCAAGAATTCATCTAAAACACTGAGAGTTGATTAGTTAACCATTATTTAATCTAGCTTCTCATTTAATGTAATAGACTTTCTTTGGTACCCAAGACATCTGATGAAGTGAATCTTCCTTAGGTTAAGCTCAATTCTGTCTCCCTGAATAATCTGCCAATTGGTTTTTCTTCTCTAAAAAAGTAATTTGGCTCATCCTGTGACTGCCTTTCAATTGCTATTAAATAAAACCCAAGTTTTAATCATAGCTCCTCATTTTTGATCTTAGGGATTTACTTCTCACTCTGCCTCTCAGTTTATCTACAAAATAGCAAGTCCTGCTTTGCTTATGTCATAGGGCTGTTAGGAAAGGGGGAAAAGACAGCAATCATTTATTAAACATCTGCTCCATTCCAGGTGCTGCGATGAGAGATTTAATACACTGAGCTATTAATACTTCCAGTCATATGAGGCTGATGGTATTTACTCATTTGAGTGGGGACAAAGTAGAGGCTAAGAAAGATTAAATATTTTGCCCAATTATAATACAGGTAGTAATAGAAGTAGGATTTGAATGCAGGTTTGACTAGTGGCAAATCCCTGGGCTTAACCATTCTATTTGGACTGCTATGAACTGGTACTTAAGAAAGCACTTAATAAATTTCAATTATTCAAATTTTTCAAGTGTTCTTCTTGAGTTTTCTTTTCTCTGGGGGAAACATTCTCAGGCTTTTCTTTTTAAAGATTTTATTTTTAAGTTCTCTCTACACAGTACAATGTGGGGCTCAAACTTACAAGCCCAACCAAGGTCAAAAGTTGCATGCTCTACCTACTGAACTGGCTGGGCACCCCTATTCTTAATTTGATGAGCTATCATTTCCCTATCCCATATCATTAGATTTCCTGTCCTCATGGATTAAGATGGTTTTTTGTTTTGTTTTCTTTCTTTCTTTTTTGTGAAAACGAGAGTTAGTACTGACTGCAGGTTTTTAACATTCTATTTAAAATGTAGTAACCAGAAAGGGAAGTCCTGTCTAAATGTGGCTAGAGTTGGAAAACCCAGGTTGCACAGTGCTTCTCCAGCGTATCCCATTCATTTTCTTCTAGTTTCTTCATCCAGACAAGCTAAAGCTTTGTTATCAGCCTCCCCAACAAGCTTCGAGGATCAGACATGCTGGAACTTGGGTTTGAGATGAATGAGTCAGTGTCGAATCCGAGTCCAGCATCTTTAGAAATGTTCCTAAGAGGGTCACTAAAGTGGGGTATGGTTACAGAGCCTGTGACGACTTCACTTGCAAGGAAATGCCACCCAAAGCTAACTATATTTTCGGGCCTCTGAGGCCTAAGAAAGAAAATTGTCAGTGTTTAGTGGCTTGGAGGGGAATGGTCTCTTTCATCTACATAGTTCAGCTGTAAAATACAATTTCCAAATGCTGAAGAGCGTGATTGAGCTAGTGGGATCACAGGGAGCCCCGTCTATTTCTCGGGGACTTATTCTTTTGTTGGCGAATGGGCCCCTGAGCTACATGTAGTGACAAGATAAAGAAAAAAAGCAAAACACTGTTATTTTTTCAGATATTGAAGCTTTTCAGGTTCTAAATAAGCAGGCTGTTGCTAATTTTATTACTTTTTACTACCTTGTTTTTCCACTTTTGGCCAAAACAAAATGATGTTTTCTGTTTTGTATGAGAATGATTCTTGCTAGTAACCATTCTAAGAAAAAATTATGTGCAATAACAGCCACCTAATATATTTTTATATTAAAATGCCATCTAACAGGATTTGTTGTGGGCGACATGGGAAGAGGAAAACTAAAAATGATGAGTTTTTCTGATGGAACTAGTTGAATGCTAAAGCAAGGGTAGCTCCTTTTTGAATAGTATTTTAGTTTAAAAGGCGCCTTTCCAGAGAGAACCTTTCTCAAGCTCTGCATCGCAAATAACATGCCAGTCACTCCTGCCACGCTCTTCAAGCTTCCTTTCCTCCATTCATGTTTCTGTCATGTATTTCCTTGTTTAGATTTGCTTATTGTCTCTCTCTCCTTCATTAGAGTGCAAATTCCAGACCATGTTTTTCATAGAAACCCCCAAACATAGAACACTGCCTGTATACGAGGCACATAGTATTTGTTGAATGAAAGAATCCATTTTGAAAACGTTTACAGTTTACAGTCTTTTTTGGTTTTTGTTTTCGTTGTTGTTCTGTCTGTCGAGCTTATTATAGCCTTTCTTCTTCTCGCTGTAGGTTTGTTTATTTGTGGATGTACTTCCAGCCATTCTAACTTACTGTAATACAGTGCAGAGCATTGATCAGACACTTAACAAAGCAGTGTTTGCTGTGAGGTGTATTATAATTAGGTTTTGCTAATAAAGCAATAGAAGTTTGTGGATTTTTAAAGAAATGCACTAGAGTGGATTTTTTCCCCCTTTAAAAAAGTTACATGACTGACTTGTGCTTTCCTGAGTGGGACAGAAAGAGATGGGCTGTCAGGACTTGTTCCTAACTTCAGGTACCCAAAAACAAGTATGTTGAGAAGGAGGACTGAGATCCATTGTTCTAGAAGCAACTTTTGTATCCACTCTCTGGGGTCAGAGGAACGAGATCGTGTTAGAGCCCCTGTTTCAGCTGAAGACAAACCAAGTGCGGGCGGCACAGTAGACATCCTGGGATGCCTGTTAACTTGGTTAGGTTGAAGCATGTGGTTCTAGCTGATGAGTGGGGGATGATCTCAGTGCCAGCTACCCTGGGGTGCTCAGTAAGTATGGGTCCTCTTAGCAATAATGCTGGGCCTCCAACCAGACTTGACAGTTTCATTTTGTGACCTGTATGGGGACAGCAGGAATCACTGCTGAAGCTGCAAGGGTTTGGCACAAGATGTTAGGAAAGTCATTTCTTTTCTTATGTTTTGGGGGATGGGAACTGAAGGGGAACAGTGCATTTCTTTGTGCCCTGAGAATTGCATGTCCTTAGAAAACATTTTGGCCTTGACAGGGTCATGTAATAGGGTTTTTTTAAAGGAAGAATTTATAGAAAACTCATGTTCATGTTGAATAATTTTAAGATTGATTTGTTATTTATATATTTCTTTCTAGTTGTGGAGTTTTTTTTCTTTTTATGTTGCAAAAGAAATAGGTTCTGGCTATGAAATCCAAACCCTCACTGGGGACAATAAACTTTACCAAGTCATTTGCCTTGACAAAATAGCTTATTAGTCCTACTTAACATAATCCAGGAGTTGGTAAAGATATTTTGGTTTGTTCTTGTGAAGTGTTTACTTCTTATGGTAAGTCCAAAGTACCTAAAATATTGAGGTGAAAATACTTCAATAGCAAATGTACTTATACATTAGAAATAAAAAACACTTAGGAGACCATATATTTGCCTGTGGGCTCAAAAAGAGCTGAAGATACTTTGTTTTATAGTCACACATTTTATTACAAATTTCTTTTATTTTGTACCCAATAGAAAAGCAAGTTTGGAATCTATTTACAAGTACTATACATTTACACATATTATATACAGTTAATGAATTTAAAGAAAATGGGCAGAGAAACACAATATATATGGAAGAATATGCCACTGTACATGGTTTATTATCATGGTCCTTAGTGTTACTGAATCTTTATCGTAGTAATAAATACAGTTCTATATTTACACATCTTATAAAACATCTCATAAATGTATTTTTTTTAATTCCAAGTTAAAACATCTGATCAAAATAAACATGCTTATATAAAAATAAATCTACCTAACAGTCTTTTGATTTGGATGTACTGCAGCTAATGTAGTATAATAGAAGTTACAAATTAATCCTTTGACCTTTAGTATTTAATAATTTTGCTTCTTAAAATACTTAACACATGTATTACATATGGAATAAGCACAGAAGTCATGTTCCTGACATCATGTGGGCTGGTCCAGAGACAACACAGCTAAAACCAAGCTAAATAAACAGGATATGTTACCAAATCCCTGTTGAGTCCAAAGTGGTTTCAGACACCGTTGCTAGAACTACTATACACATGTGTGAAGTGATGATGCCTGTGCATTTAATTTATGTCGGTCTGCATTTGGTCATTTCCTAAAAATGCACATTAGTTTGAATCAACTGAAAAGACCTCCTGCAAGAAGTGTGCACTCACCTGAAAACAACAACAACAACAATAAAACAAACAAACAAAAAAACCCCAAAACCTCTCAGGTTGCTCACCATCTTTTCCAGGTATATCCATTGCCAGCAACGGACTTTTCTTCTGAGTGCTGGACAGCAAGGAGTTAACAATGAGTTAGACAAAGCAAACTTCACTTCTACATGATCGCCTTCATGTCAATTTAAGAATTTAAGTTTATTTTCCTTTCAAAATACTTGTAGGCAGTTTTACTTCACTGAGGTGGAACTATCTCATGCTGATACATAAAAATCTGGCACGTCTAGAAAGGATGTGAATCTAACTAGGAATGCCCTACATTATCCATTCAGGAGGGGACTGGTGACTGGAAGGATCCTTTGTGAGGAAAAGTGAAGGACGGCTAAAACATCCACATGGTCATTAAAATGAAATCCTACTGGTCACAGCCTCGCCTTCATCATGTAGGCCATTTAAAACCCTATTTTCCAAACATCTCTCACCATCTTTTGAGGGGTTTTTCAGGTTTAAAACCTCTTTCGTAAGCGAGTGGTTCTGCCTCTCTCCCCAAATAATTAGATTGGTGAGTTGAAAAAGAATCTGGTAGAAATCATGGGGAATCTCTTTTGAACATTTCAGATCTGTTTTTTAAAAATCTGGGCATACCTAAATAGTGTGACTGATCTATCTCTTATATCTGAATGAGTTATACAAGCAGCAGTTAGACTTACTTTTCACTCTCCAGTATCAACAGGTTTTCAGCTTTTTCCACACTGAGAGATACCAAAAACAAAGTTTCCACCAGCTATTCTTAGTTACTGCTCTGATGTACCCACTCTCATGTTTTTGGGTTTTCAATGTTTAAAAACTTTTTCTCCCACAGGTGAATTAGAGACATGGGACAAATGCCACAGATGAAAGGTGACAGCTTTCGGTCACTGGGTAAGCTGGTGGTGACACGGAATTGGAAGGCAGGTCGTAGGCAATGCTGGCGCTGGTGAAGGTTACCAAGGCTTGGGTTGAGTCACAGGACTGCTTCTCGACATCATCAGAGTTAATAGACATCAGGCTTGGGTTTCTCGATCTGGTCCAGAAGTGGGGTTGTTTTCCCAGGCTCCCCAGATCCTCCTTAAAATGGGGATTGAAGAGGATGTAGAGAAGGGGATTGAGGCAGGCAGGAAGCGGGACAATCACCAGGAGGATAAACTTAATCACTTCAGGACTGATAAAGGTGAGGTTTAGTAAGGAGGAGAAGGACAGGAAGGCCACGGGACAGTAAAGGATACAGTTGGTGAAGAGCAAGAGAGCAATGTGCTTCACCATAGAACAGTCCCACATGTTCTCTAGGTCTCCCTTTTCCAGATTGCAGTAGAGCTTGGTGTAGGCAATGGTCATCACCAGGAAGCAAAGAGAGTTGAGCAAGACAAGCGCAACCATGTAGCCCGTGGTGCTGGGATCGCCAAAGGGCAGGGGGAGGCAGAGTGGGGAGGCGCTGAACTCACTGGCCCCTAGCAGCGGAACTGTGGCGATGGTCAGGGCCAGCACCGCGCAGAGCAGAATGACTGCTTTCAGACAGGAGAAAGGAGTTTTCCTTTCAAATTTTGCAGAGCACCTAACAGAGAAGCCACGCTCCAGGGCCGCCAGAGTGAGCAGGAAAACAGATGATTCCGAAGCAAAAATGGACAAAAACCCGACGACTTGACAACCGACCCCCTGTTCCCACCAGGCCCCATGCTGGGCAAAGCTGCCAAAAGTGAACGCATCCACACCCGCCAGCACAGCGCTGGAGACCCCCATGAGCATGTTCACAGCTGCTATTAACCCAATTAAAAGTTTTATGGAGGAAATGTACAGAGGGGCTCTGAACACGGTCGAGGTCACCAAGGCATTGCAAGTAAGCGCCAAAATGGCAATGGTCCACACTCCAATTCTGATCAGCCAACTACCAAACAGGTACTCGCAGAGTTTGAAGGGGCCTAGAAGTCCAAGGAAGAAAAAAACTGGGTATCAAACTAGGGTTCACAACTTCTGCCACATTACCTTTTTGTTTCTCTTCTTAGGATGCCGAGAGAGAGGCCAGTAACAGCCAGAGTAGCACACAGTTCCCCTGTGGCGTGTTCTACTTTAACTACTGTGAAAACATGAACAGCAGGTGCTCATGTTTTGAACCTAAACACACAGAAATGGAGATGGGGAGTTTCAATCACTTGATTATGTTCCCCCAAATACAGTGGAGTTGAGGCCAGGTGAAAAGCCAGATCTCCTGGGCTTTTCATTACGTAGTTTTTCAGAATGCTTCAAAAATGTTCTGGAAGCAGAAAAAGAAAATCCCAGGAAAATACTCCATAATATTAGAAGGGGAAGTATGGGTATGATGAGAGTGCATTTCATGGAAATTTCATCTTAGGTTTGATGTTTGAGAGTAACAGAATCCTATTGTTGAAAATAAAGTATCAACCCTTCCCAGCTGCCTTCCACCCCGCACCCACCCCCCATGCCCCGAGCTGGCCCATCCTGTTCCTGGGAATGGGACAATTACATGAAGTCAATCTACACCTTTTTACTTGTCTGTATAAACTATTATTTGCTTTAATCAAATAGCTATTTAGGAAAGAGGAAATTTTATTTTATTTTAAGATTTTATTTATTTATTTGACAGACAGAGATCACAAGTAGGCAGAGAGGCTGGCAGAGAGGGAGAGAAGAGGAAGCCGGCTCGCTGCTGAGCAGAGAGCCCGATGTGGGGCTCGATCCCAAGACCCTGAGATCATGACCTGAGCTGAAGGCAGAGGCCTTAACCTGCTGAGCCACCCAGGTGCCCCGGAAATTTTAAAAAATAAATGATTACATGAAGCAAGACTGCTATGTACTAATTAAGGCTAGACTGCTGCTATCATTTAAAAATTGCCTATATAGGGGCTCCTGAGTGGCTCAGTGGGTAAAAGCCTCTGCCTTCGGCTCAGGTCATGATCCCGGGGTCCTGGGATCGAGCCCCGCATCGGGCTTTCTGCTCAGCAGGGAGCCTGCTTCCCTCTCTCTCTCTGCCTGCCTCTCTGCCTACTTGTGATCTCTGTCTAATAAATAAATAAAATCTTAAAAAAAAATTGCCTATATAGGGCATCTGGGTGGCCCCTTTGGTTAATTGGACTCTTGGTTTTGGCTCAAGTCATGATCTCAATCAAGGTCATGGGATAGAGCCCTGACTCATCAACATCGCTCAGCAGGGAGTCTGCTTGAGAATCTTTCCCTCCCCATCTGTTCCTCGAGAACTCCCCATCCCCCCACCCACAGCCTGTGCACGCTCCCCCACTCAGGTAAATAAAAAATTAAAATTAAATACATAAACACATAAATAAATATTTTAAAAAACTGCATGTGCTTGATTGGTTCTTCAGTTTTCATTAATCTTAATCAAGTCTTTCACAGAAACCCTGTCTATGAGGGGGGACCAAGTCTAGGGAATGGACATTTCTATTTTAAAGGTCCCCACAGGGAGGGATATAAGAGCCTCAAAGGCAGCACAGATTTTGCTTTGAAGGGTGGCCAGTATGTCACTGATGGCCTCAGAGTCAGCGTGTGCATGGACAGCCCAGTTGTGGACCCTTCTCACCTGGGGAAGGTGAGCACTGCGCCGAATGAAGGACTTTCAGGTCTTCCTCAAAGTCCAGCAGGAAATCTTCAAGATCCCGCTCATCTGCAGGAATGAGAGGCCCTGGAATGAGGTTCTGTCTCTCCTTCCTGGGGACTACATCCCAGGACCACATCCTCAAGACATGAAAGGTCACAAAGGGAACGGAAGCCCAGACGTGCCACTTTTTCCTGAGCTCCGGCTTTCTGGCAATCTATTATAAAGTTGCTTTTGGATGTTCTACTTGAGCCACTATATGACATAGTATTCCAGATGAAGTGGGGGTGAGGGAGGGTAACCCCAGGCTCTGGGCCATAACACTTTAGCTCTCTCATTTTGTCCTTGTTCCCTGCAGCTCAGGATGGTCCCAAATTGCACTGACCTAAGTTGGAGAGAGGCTGTGGGCCTCTCTTTATCCAATTTTCCAGTGCTTAGATAGCTAGAGTGCCAAGGTTCTGGGCTGTGTTCTCTGAGCACGAGAAGAAGAATCAGAGTAAGTTTCTATCTTTCCTGAAGATTCTGCTTAACAAAGCACAAATCAAGTTACTGCTTAGTGCTCAGTTTAGCACCTATTTATGAAACAGGAGTTTAGTGACCTAACATACAGAATCACTGCTCGTAAACATGAACTCCCCGAAGAGCTTTGTCTTTCTTGTCCATTATGTTCCTCCTGGTCCACAGTAGGCACTAATTTTTTTTTTCCTGAGTGAATGAATATAGTAGAAATTAACACAGATGAAGCAGTGAGAGCAAAAACTAAGGGAAAAACAGGAGCCAGATACATGCTGTGGCCTCAAACAAAAAAGCCAAAGCTAAAATATCAGCTCTTTAAACTGATGTGTGTACATACAGAGATGGTAAGTTAACAGTCAGACAGACGGAATCACACTTGCCTGGGAATCAACAAATCATTAGGGCCCAAAGGAAAAGAAGCCAGTCTGCTTAGACTTTGTGCAAACTTGCAGGGTTGGCAGGGAAAGGCAAGTGGGGGCTGCCATGGCGTCTCCTTTTTACCACAGGTGTGGTTTCAGGGGCATTGCTGTCGGTTTAAGTAAGGTCTTACTTCAAGGAAAGCCAAGTGCTTTACAGACATGATCTCATTTCACCTTCCTGACAGATACCTCTATGGGGGGGTGGTGGGAGGAGAGAATGTTTTAGAATTAGTTGGATGAGAATTGGGATTCTTCAGCCCTTCTGCTGACATATGGAGGCATCTAAATACCCGTACTGGCTACTCCTCTCAGGTCCTAAGAATAAAAGAGGATTTTGTCTTCTGGAGAAAACCACTCAGAAACATGTTTTTTAAAAAAAAGGTATCCATAAGGATGAGGCCCTTTTAAAAGCTTACGGAAATATTAACATCAATATTAAGAATTACCCCCGAGGACAGTCTATGCCATGGGGGATTGAATCGTAAATAAAAGTATGAAGAAATCACTTACGGAAAAGATGAACTTTTAGAACGAATCCCAAGGGATATTTCTCTTTCTTTGGGAGTCTTTAAGTAGTGAGATTGATGGCCAACTTGCTGGGGCTGGTTACATAGGGACTTGTCTGGAGTTCAGATGACTTGTTTGATGACTTTTCAAGACCCTTCTAGATACAATTTCATCACTGTGACATAGCAAGTCTTACCTTGAACTTGAAACATTCCAGCATCTTTCTTATGAAGGTCATCTGTACTGCTGTTGTCCTCTTTATTCCATTGATTAGATATTTTATAGACATTCTCACACACTCCAAATGCACAACACTGGTAAGCATAAGGCATTTCTATAACCCTTTAAATGAATGAAATCAAACAAAAAACACATACTTAAAGACACAGGTTGTTGAAGGTAGTGTTCATGTTCTTCACTCAATAATTCTGTCTTTGGATCTTAGCCTTAATTAAGAAACTAAAGTATTAACTGTGTACAAAGATGTTCATTACTGTACTATTTATAATAACAATGGAGTTGCCATGAAATGCTGATAATTGCTGAGGTTGAGTGATGCATATATTATATTATTTTCTCTACTTTGGTGCTTGAAAATTTCCATAATAGAGAAGTTAAAAAAATGACTGCTAGGAAAATTGTAGCACCATTAAAAAGTGCTTATGGTATGACATAATGTAAAGTAATGAAAACATGATGTAAGTTCATATATGTACTGTAGTTCTAATGATTAAAAATACATTGGAAACAAAGTCTGAAAGGAAATAAAATAAAAAGTTGTTTAGGGGGTATTTTTAGATTTTTACTCTCTTTTACTTTCCAAACTCTCTTTTGGGGTTATGGTTTTAAAAGTATATGGAATGTCCTGTGGTTTAAAAAATACGTATACGTATGTATATACCCATACACGTACGTACATGTATACATATACACACACATATATATATGTATATATATATACGCACACACACACACATATATATATATATATATAGTCTTTCAAGGGATTTTTTAACAGTAATAAGCATAACAGATTTTAAAGAGCATTACATCCTCAAAGAAATATGAATTTAGTACATTTTATTAGAACATATAACAAGCTAATAAAATTAAAAACGTAAGCAGTTTTTCACTACAATAATGTTGTCATGTTATTTAATTATGTGTCCTAGTTTATATCTCATGGATCGATGGTTTTCAAACTCTTCCTGTGAACACTAGGATTCTGGGAGGCATCTTTGAGGAAGAAAGGAAATGTGATCAGGAAGACGAAGTCTCCCCCTTCAGGGTTTGTCCTAACAATGCCCTAGGGGTGGGGGACTTGAGGGCATGAAATACAATTCAAAAGAGTCCCATGACCTCATAAATTTTGAAAACTACTATAACACGTCTATTATTTCGCATGACCACAAATGTATCTTATTAGTTTTAATGACAAACTCACTTGAGTTCTGGAAAGTTTTCAGATGATATCAAGCTCTGTAAGGCATGATTTCCTGTTAATTTTAAGTGAGTTAAACCATGTAACCCCGTTACAGGAAAAGACGACAGGCGGTTGGAGGATAGGTCCCTGTAAAACATCAAACAACAATTGGCTTTTGGTCTGTGTTTGCAGAAAGCATCGATGTTTAAAAAAAAAAGGCAACCTTTTAGGTTTAGCTTCTGATCACTTTATGACTTAAAATCAGAATTGCAGGGGGGACTTGTTTCAATCACATCCAAATTGTAATTTCCACATTCAGCTTCATTTTGTCGGGTGGGGACATCAAAAATCAGTGGAAGGAGGTGCTAAAGCTAATTTGAAAAGTGATATTGAATGGATTAAGTTGGGCAGGAGGGGCAAGACGCTGTCGGGTTTATTCTCTTTCCTCCCCTTAACTCTGTCTGACCAGCAACTTCTCCTTTCGACAAGGGAGAAGGGAGAGGAAGGTGTAAGAAGCAGAGGGGAGGTAGCATGGGGGTGGGGGACAGGACAGCAAAGTTTTCTCTCAGGATGGCAAATATGAAATGAAAACACTTTGGAACTGAAATGACATCTTATTCTATCCCACCTGATTGCTCAGCTAAAATGGAAAATTTCACCTCAATAACCAGAACCAGCTGTCACCCAGATCTTCAATTACACATGTCAGGCCACCCCCAACCCGCCCCCCCAACCCCCCGTGGCCATGGAAGGGTGGGGTGGGGGGTGCTCCTCTCTGGTCTGACTCAGCTCCAATGTCCAGAGCACTAATGGCCAGGCAATCCGTGCACGTGGCCTCTTCGGCAAAACCAACATTTTTTATGAATTTAGGTGGCCCCCCAATTATTTAAAACATGCCATAAACAAGTCACGAAAATACTCACAGCTTTCTTAGAGATGGCAAAGTGGAAAACGCATTGGGATGAATGATGGCGATTTTGTTCCAGGCTAAATTCCTATTTAAAAAAAATAATGAGGCAAGTGAGAAGATTATATATTAAAAAAAAAAAAAGATTGTGTGAAGTTTTACCACATATATTCGTTCTTCTGCCAAAACTTAACTTCCCTTCAGGACATAGCAATAAGCTTATCAAATCAGCGTTCAGAGAAAGGTATTAGTAGTATCAAGTGACTGAAGAGGGAACTTTAAATCAAACTTGTTTTAAAACAATCAAGGAAAAATCACGCAAGTGGATATTTTAGATTTTACTCTCTGCTAAAATGTTGACTAAAACATGGCCGCGAAATTTTATGGGGGCACTTCTGAGATGAGCAGAGGTGGAGGAGGAGTTAAGACACAGGACTTCTGAGGGTCCTCCTCTGATGAATTGGAAGTGGATAAAATGTCCTGCACATGTAATGAAACTCAAAAACGCTTTCTGTACATTGTAGGGTAGGTCAGGCCGCAAGAGAAACACTGAGAAGTATTAAAAAAAAAATCCCCAGTAAAGGAGATGCACATTTAAATTCTTAACTGCAAAATAAATAAAAAAGGGGCTAATGTGTCGAAAATAAAATCCTTTAATAACAAAGAAAACCTACAATCTATGGAGAAATAAAATTCACTCAACACACACACACACACACACACACATACACACACGCTGAAATGTAGATGATTCAGCAGGAATAAGGACTTCCACATTTCACAAAAGGAACAATGAACTTAAAATTTGTCCTTTCAGAATGCCTGACTAATAAATGTAATGGAAGTGTAGACAACTGAGGAAACTGAAAGGGATTCGGGTCATCTTTTCTCTAGCTCAGAGGAGTGATTTATTTAGGATACAGGGCCTCCTGAGTTATCTTGGATAAATGGTCTTTACAGAATATTTATATTCTCATTTGAAAGGCTCCCTATGCTGGATGAAACTGGAAGGCTTTTTATTTTGATCCCTCACGGATCCCAGAACAGAAAACAGTTTTGGCTAACAAGGGGAGGAAATGGCAGGGAAGGAGTGGGGAAGCTCCAGATGGGGATTCGGTAAATTGAGTGAGGAGGCTGTCTCCTCCTGAGCTGCTCCTAATGTCTCTGTCCTTCGAGGGGAGCAGGTCCTACCACCTGTCCAAGTCCCTGGTGGCTTCAGCTGGAACAAGAGTGCCCCCCAGTGTGCCTCACGGAACAGAATATCAGGAATGCAGGCTGAGTCCGGTCATGGGTCCCTATAGCACTTTGGCGGGTTTTCGAGTAAATATGGGAGAATTCGTATGTTCAAAGGACTGTAATTCCTCTCCTGTTTGTACACCTGTGTGCTGGAGTCCTCCCAGCAGCCCCCGAGGAGCCATTTCTGCTCTCCAGCCCTGTTCCGTGCCTGGGGCTGACCCTGCAGGTGGCTCCCTACTGGTCGCAGCTAGATTCCCAGTGGAAGCCCAGGAGAGAGAACTTGGGCACTGGTCCTCCTTCTCTGCTTGGGAATCTTGTGTCTGGTGGCAGCTGCACACTTTCTCAACCGCAGCCTCCATTCTCTGTGTCTCTGTAGCCTCAGCCTTGGCCACATGGTTGGTTTTCTGCCTACCCATGCCTCGCTTGCTCTCATAACCGTCAGCACAACTCTAAGAGGTGGGTGTTGTCATTAGCCCCATTTTACTGGTGAGGAGTGACGCACAGAGCAGTAAGGGACTTGCTCCAAGTCACAGAATCATCTCAGGAGCTGGGATTCCAACTCGAGCTGACTGACATCAGAGTCCCTATCCTAGCTTTTGTTCAGAACATGTTCGAAATTCTTAAGTAAATAACAAGAGAGCCACTGCACTAGACCCTCAGGGGGTGGGGTGGATGATAAAAAAGTTCTTGTCATCTTTGGGTAGGGCACAGTCTATGCATGACAGTGCCGAGGTTTGAGTCCCGTGGCAGGGAGTGTGCAAAATGCATCAGAGTGGCATGGGCTCATGGCAGATCTTGTTCTTATAAGGGCTCAGGCAGGGGGAAGTTGAGAGTGGGGAGGAACCCAATGGGCAGCAAGAACACGGGAGCTAGCTACCGCATGTCAGAGGCCTAGGAATGCGTGGCTGAGAGTCAGGAGGTTATACTATGAGGTTGGAGTTAGATTTTGAAGCTCGGTGCTGGGAAGTCTAGTCTCAATCTTGAAGACAATAGGAGACTAACAAGATTCTTGACGCAGGGAAGCACCATGATTAGATTTCTGTTTGAGAAAGATTCTCTTCAGAGAATGGGATGAGTGAGTGGAAACGGATGGTGGAAAGGCTGGTTAGGACGATGATGGTGGCGATCCACAGGAGTCATTCCATGGGCCTGTGGCAGAAGAGTGGATGAACTGGAGGTGGCAGAGTTTGGTGGATGACAGATGTGAAGTCTAAGGGGCAGGAGGAATTCAGGGAGACTCAGACATGGAGCCTTCTGGGTCTGTGTCTCATTCTTCTGGTGTCGTTAGAGGTCAGTCTTTCATTTTGTGTGTATATGAAAAAAATATACAGATATTTTTGGTGAGAACATTTAAGTTCTACTCTGTTAGCAAATTTCAATGACATAATAGAGTGTTATCAACTATATCAGCCTTTTACAGGGAAACTGACTTTTGGAAATAGCCAGAACTCCAACTGGGTGAAAAAGTCAGGTAATGAAGTTAGGTAATGCATTTTTGTTTTACATTTACTAAAAAAAAGTAGAAGAACTTCACAAGCTGATACCAAAAATAAGGAAAGGGCAATATATTTAAATTCAGAACAAGATAGTTTTCAATTTTTAGGAGGAGATGATTCTTAAGTGTCAATTTAAAATGTTTTGAAGAGTGGTATTATTTTACTATGATATAGTCTCTTAAGTATTAAGAAAAACTTTAGGGAGTGCCTGCATGGCTCAGTGAGTTAAGCACCAATGCTTGATTCTGGCTCAGGTCATGATCTCAGGGTCGTGACACTGAGCCCTGCCTTGGGCTCTACACTCAGTGCAGAGTCTGCTTGAGATTCTTTCTCCCTCCCCTTCTGCCCCTCCCACCCCTCTGTCTCTCAAATAAATAAATAAATCTTTAAAAAAGAAAAGAAAAGAAAAGAAAAACTTTAGGAAAAAAGGAGTATTTAACAACATATACCAGAGTTTAAGCATTACATACTGTCATTATTCATCAAAATTACATTGAAATTTGGTTTCAAGATGAAAAAGATCTGTCACAGAAAACAATCTGTTACCAAGTTTTTTTTTTTTTTAAATTTATGGCTGGTACATGGTGTTTTCACTCATAAAATGGAACTAGATACCATATTTACAATTCTTAGTCATCTGATCGACAGAAGCCTTTTTCAGGGCATCTGTGCTCAAACTTTAGTGTACATGTTAAAATGGCAATCATTAGGATCCAACTCAGAGATTCTAACTCATGAAGCCCGTGAGGACCCGAAGCCAGCATTCTTTACAGTGGCCCCCAGAGGATTCGTAAGCACTCTGAGACACAGACTGAGAACTGTTGACCCAGAAAAAATGAACAGGCAGGAAGAATTGTGCAGTCGTCCCATTTCTGTGTGGAAAATGATCCCTACCCATTCCAGGCTGCTGACAGAAACATGTTTCATAGGCAAGTCAACAGCTTGGCCTCCTTCTTCTTTATCCAAGTTCCGTGTCAGAGAGCAGATGGCAAATTTACTACTTTTGAATATATTCCTGAAAATCACCATGATCGAGAGATTTGCCTTTTCACAGCAAAAACAGGCACACAGGTCCAACAGTACCCGTATACAGCGGAAAGAAAATACCAGGGAAGAGAGTGCTCTGTGCGGGGGAAGGTGCTGGGAGGCAGTACTCACAGAGTTCGGAGGCTAAGCAACTGCTGGAAAGTGTCAACTTTAATTTCATAGATTTCATTATGTCGCAGGTCTCTGAAACGACAGAGTTCCAAAGATTGGTTTCAAAGATTAGTCTTCAGAGATCTTGTACAGAGGGATTACCTGCCCTCAATCAAAGGAACACAGGAAGTGTGACTACCAAGTGACTGATGAAAAATTTTTTTTTTGCTTAAAGAAGAACATTCCAATTTATATACTGGAGTGTTGCCTCTCTTTTGAAGCAACAAGTTCCTCTGGGTGGGTGTAAGACTGTATTCCTAATGCTGGCCTTGTTCAGTCACCTGGCTCTGCCTTCCAGGCCCTTCTAGAATTCTTTGAGGGTGTTCAAGAGTGTCAAATCCTTACCTTTTAAAAACAGATTTGCCTTTCTTTTTCTCTCTTAATTGCCCAAAGGCATTCAAAGAAAAACAAAGTGGGAAAAGATAGATGGTTAATATCATTTTGATCAAAACCAAAGTATGACTTTAAAGCAATAAGACTCATGTTTTGTGGAGGCAATTTTAAGAAAGGAATGTTCAAATGTTTCCTGCCTAAGTGTCATCAATGGCATCTTGAATATGAAGAACCTGGCACCTCCTCTAAGGATGGCTGCTGTGAAACAAACACCCGACAAAGCCCCTCCCATATTTACAAGTAACACCCCTCATTGGATATGTAAGTTTAGAAAAATCCCAAAGTTCCAATAACACTGAAGTTCTATTACAACACCAAGTTTGGGGTGGAAAAAGCACAATAAATGCTTTAGTGACAGTACAGTGCATGGTAAAATAATATTATCTATGTTTCCCAGCTCAATAGCCATCCTACACAGTCACACTTTGTGTGTATGAGAAGGGAAAGCACCAAATGTCTCCCCAGTGAACCACGGGGGCGAGCAAACCAGTGACCCCTGGAAATGTGAGTTTTGGCTCTTGTTTTTTGTTAAGTGACTTAGAGACTCTGATAGACATACATTTTCTGAAGCTTTTGGCAGACTGAAAAACTGGGTAAATCTTCTAGTAGGTTGTAAGATAGATCTCTGGAAAACAGAAGGTACAAAAGGGAAAAATCTGTTACATATTAATCCTAAGGAAACATGCTTTGCTCTCCTTTCCCCTCCAAGATGATATATTTCCCAAAGGCAGACTCTGAATGTTTCCCCAGCCCTGACATGGAGCAGGTAGTCACAGGCATTATTGGATTAAGCATAGATCCAAACATTTACTGAAATGTAGCTGTTGTACTTCTTTAATTGATTTAAATAATTTACTTAGTGAATTTATTTATATTTTGTTAGTGATGATCTACAATGTCCTAGCTATTATCTTACTGAAATGAGTACAAATTAAATTAAATAATTGTGCCTCTCTAAGAGCTGCTATATCTCTATAGCTAAGAGAATCATTGTTGGTTCTTTTCTAATCAACTAAAAAAAAAAAAACCCAACAACAATTCAAAACATAGCACTAATTTTGAAATCAATCACGGCAAGAGGGAAAAAAAAAATCTAAGAAAGTCTTCAGCCAAAACTCAACAAATTACAGAATAACAAAAACATCTGGACATATTTATAGTATAATATAACTAATCTAAAACAAGCCATGGTAATTTGCAGAAAGCTTAAAAAAAGAAAGCTAGTAGATAAAGTAACATAGATACTTAAAAAAAAATCTTGTCTCATGTTTAAAAAGTTATCAGCTAATCAACTAACAACACACTTTCATGCCTGATTCTAATTCTTAAAACCAGATCACTACTATGCAACTGGAAAATCCATACTGCTTTCTAAGAGGCTTTTAAATTATTTTGTTCTTGTCATTGAGCACTCCACTCTACATTTTTTGAATGAATGGAATTTATATAGAAAGACAGTTCATTTACTACACAAACATAATGCAGATGAAGCTGTTTGCAAACACAAATTTGTAGTTTATACCAGAGGTTTGAAAGACTCAAACCAAACCAAACCAAACAAAAAACGAAAAAAACCCAAACCTGGGCACAAATATACCTGGTCAACAAAATGGCGTAAATTTTTTAAAAGAGTGTATGTGAGAAAATGGACATACATATCGTCACAGCTGATAATAATTTGGTTCACTTGTTCTCACAGACTGCAAGGGGACAAATCCTTCTGTGTACCTCTTAGTAGAAGATACAGAACACCTTCGACACAAAGACACAGGGGCACTTGTGCCTACTTTCTACCTAGTGATTTTCACTGCTAACATTCATCAAGCACTTCTTAAATATAGACACCATGTTTATAGCTTTCCCTAAATTATTTCACTGAGTGCTTGTGGTCACCTTATGAGGAAGACACTGATTATCATCATACGATGTGAAATAATTCCCTTTAGATCACCAGCTACTTAGTGGGGAGAGTCACACACAGTCCAGTAATTCCCATGAAAGTGAAGAACCTGGGGCACAATTTCAACAGTGTAGTTTCCCCATGTAACAGGCACTCCGTGGATGATTCAGTCAAAGGGGGGGCGGGGAGCTCACAGATCTGTGCATCCAGAACATAAAGTAGATTGTAGTAGAGCTTGGCACTCCGAGTTCTACTCTCAACTTCAACTGATTCTTCATCTTGGTTGATACACTGGCCAAACATTATGCCTTTTTTCAGTTCTCTCCTTAAAGGAGAAGATCCTTGTTCTGCTGAACTGGCATGGTGTCATGAAGAACAAATCAAAGTTAGAGGTTGAAGGGCTTTGAAACTGACAAGCTCCTGTGGTTAATGTATCTGTGTTCTTTCAGACCTTTCAAGTTTCAAATGGAGAAAAGAAGAGCTTGAAGAAAGAGTAATGGTCCAAGGGAAGTGAGAAAGAAGTTGATAAGAGCTAACACTCCCTGAGAGTTTACAATGTTCCAGGTGTGTGTATAAGCATTTGACATGTAGTAACTCACTTAATCCTCATGATGATCCTCTGAAGGAAGTGGCTGTATCTCTATTTTATAGATTGGGAGATGGAGCCCCAGAGGGGATAAATAACTTGCTCAAGGTATCTTGCTGGTATATAGGGAGACTGGGTTTGAACCAGAAACACAGACCCCCAGAGCCTTTGCTCTTAACCAATTTGCCAGTCAGCCTCCATTTATGCAGTTCTAACTCTGGCTGGTTTACCATTTTCCATGTCACATATTGGAGACAGATGCAGTTTAAATACTGGCTTCTTATGTACTGGTCACAGCATGTGAAATCCTAGTCATGTCATCAAGCCAGTTCCTCGAAGAATGAAGATAATTACACCTGGGCGTGGTAGGTGGAATTCTAAGATGGCGCCCAAGATTTCCACCACCTGGTATACATGCACTTTCTCCCGGTTATCCAATCAAACTGCCTGTATTTGAATTTGGACTCTGCTAATTTCCTTGCAGTGTGACTTCGACAAATGTACTTCACTTCCCTAATTCTCAGTTTTCTCATCTGTATCCACACCTCAGAGGGCAATGTGGAGTGAAGAAGAGACTTACTCCATATTCCCCACCCCTCTGTGCACGAATGACTGACTCCAAGGCTGTCATGGGGTGTTCATACAACCCCATATACTGAACAACTGAAGTCTGAAGTGGCCAGGGTGCTGGAGATGGGAGGAAGCAGAATTATTGTGGCAGACATTCCCATCCTTCCACTTAACATTCGTAGTGCTGCTTGTAGTTCTGCTATGAGGTGAAGCCTGTGGCGAAATTACAGGCATTCAACTGACACAGATATCTCCCATGAGAGAATAGAGCCATGGCCAGAGACTAAGGGTTCATTCATTAAGTTTCCACAATGCATGAGAGGATGATAATAGGGTTGGGAGTTGAGCGAGAAGGCTGCAAATGGAAGGTCAAAACAAGGCTCTGCTCTTCAAATCCCTATAAACTACTTTTCAGAAAGGGAAAGGCAGAGGAAAAATTAAAAAGCTCCAAGTCACTAGAATTCACATATGCAAGTGTTTTAACCACTAGTTGGAAACATTACAACATGGCACCCACCAACTATACCCGAAGAAGGGTCACCTTTGTCAAGATTTGTATGTGTCTGATAACTTAATTTTTTATTTTGGCATCCATATTGGGTTTTTGATTCATTACATAATTTTTTTCTGCTCTGCAAAGCTTTAAGGGGGGAAACGAAGTTATCTAGGCTTGTTCATATCCCTTTTCTGACAGGAAACGTGTGCCAGTTGAAACTCTAACGGGAGACTGATTAAACCTTGGGAACAAAGGGTGCGCCGCCACCATTACCAGGGTCACATCAGAGAGCCACTTCCCCGGCCCACGGGGGCGAGGGAGCACCGACCTTTTGTAGCCCTACAAGGAAAAAACTTTCTCCCCTTTTCAAGGATTATTGAAAGAACGCCTGCCATTTCGCTCCTAAATGGAAGTTGCCTGTTTACACAACGTCACTGCCTTCCTGATACGCACAGCACTTGCAGATTAGGTAACTGATCACAGGCTGTTTGAGGAAGAGATGAGATCTGGGCTCCAGTTAAAGTCCTGTTGAAATACAAACCAGACATAATTCCTTTATTCAGGCATCATACAGTGACATATTTTTATTCACTAGCTTTAAAGATTGGTCAGGCTTCAAGGGCAGTGCGTGTTCTGGGCAAAGTCAAGAGCCTATTCAAGTACTTACAGACTCTCCAGGCTCGCAGTTCCAGTTAAATCAGGAAATACAGTTATTTGTGAGGCACCATTCAGAGTCCTAGAAGGAGGGGTACATGAGTACTATTGGAAGAAGGTTCCAGAAAGGGGTCATTTTAGTGCCATTTTCAAAGCACTTTAAATTTTTTTTTTTTATTTATTTGTTAGACAGAGAGAGAGGTCACAAGTAGGCAGAGAGGCAGAGAGAGAGAGAGAGAGAGGGGAAGCAGGCTCCCCGCTGAGCAGAGAGCTTGATGTGGGGCTCGATCCCAGGATCCTGAGATCATGACCCGAGCCGAAGGCAGAGGCGTAACCCACTGAGCCACCCAGGTGCCCCAAAGCACTTTAACTTAAAATATTCATTTGGTTTTTACAGTACCCCTCCAAGGGGAAAGGGATCTGTAAGAGAAAAACCTACAGCGTCCTTAGTTCAGGTAAATGTTGAAAAGCAGATCTTCCAACAAGCTGGATGGGGTTGTCATAGAAATGTCTGAAAAAAATCCAAACACCAATGTCTTAGTATAAAAGCTCAAGGACAAATGAATACCTGTTCAAAATTCCAACAAATATATTAAATGTATGTAATCCTGATTGTACTGTATTGTGTAACATTCCTGGTCACTTGGTAAAACACAAAAGAAATGTTTTGACTCCTGAGGAGACTTTTTTAAAAAAAGATTTTATTTATTTTTTTGTCAGAGAGAGAGAGGGGGGCGGGGTGGAGAGACGGCAGGCAAAGGGAGAAGCAGGCTCCTCGCTGAGCAAGAAGTCCAACATGGAACTTCATCCCAGGACCGTGGGATCCTGACCTGAGCCAAAGGCAGACGCCTAACCAACTGAGCCACCCAGGTGCCCCAGGAGGAGACTTCCAGTAAGAAATCCATACTATAGGGACGCCAGGGTGGCTCAGTTGGTTAAGCAGCTGCCTTCGGCTCAGGTCATGATCCCAGCACCCTGGGATCGAGTCCCACATCCGGCTCCTTGCTCGGCAGGGAACCTGCTTCTCCCTCTGCCTCTGCCTGCCTCTCAGCCTACTTGTGGTCTCTCTCTCTCTCTGACAAATAAAAATTAAAAAAAAAAAAAAATCCATACTATATAAAAATGAAAATTTTTTTGACAGCAAGGCAGATATAAGTGACAGATACTAAGGATAAAAGCAAGTGAACAGATTGTAGGTATACCTAAAAAGCTTCCTCTGCCTCCAACATCTGTGGCATATCCATCAAGTGGCAAAAAGGTAATTCAAGGTCCTGGCAATTGCATCATTAAATAAATAAAGAAAGATGAAGTTCTACAGACACACATGAAGGTTAGATCCTTGTGTCAAATCTTATCATAACATTCATGAAGGACTCTTCCAATTATTTGAGAGGAAATTTGCTATTCTGCTCTTTTGGTAACATAGATTTCTAAAAGACTTAAATACTGCTTTAAATGATGAGACATTATAAGAACTTAAATACTTTGTTTTACAGATGTTTTCAATGGAATGGTATTTGAACTGTCTGGTCAATGAAGCCCTACAAATAGTTCTTAGTGGAGAAGACATCCCAGTTCCCTAAAATTCAACAAATATTTATTGGTGTCATTGCACTCAAAGTATGAGACTAGGTACTGTGGGAATTCATAGACAGTCATTAAGGAAGCCATCATTAAGATCTCTTACATGCCTGACATTATGCTAGATTCTGGGAGTTTGAAGAAGATGGATACAATGTCCCCGCCCTAAAGAAGCTTGGAATCAGTTGGGATAGAACAAGTAAGTAACAGCCTAACACTTTCTAGTTGATAAAGCTCTTTCACGTATGCAGCTCAATGGATCCACTTAACAAGTTGAAAAGCTCCACAGCTTTTAAATTTTAAATTATCCACAGCACAGATACTTAGATACATTTATCTCATTTTTGGGGGAGGAAAGTAAGGCTCTGATATTTTGGTAAATTCAGTACCTCCCAGAGCTTTTCTTTTCTAATTTGTTTAACTGGGATAATAAATCTGAGTTGTAGGTTTCATGTACAAATTAAAAGAGCTCATGCTTGTGTAACATCTGGCTGGGACCTGGATTAGATCCGTCACCCATAAAAACCTAGGTCCCCTTCTATCCTCCTGACCTCTTCCCTTGGATTAGAACACTGATAAGAGAAAGAGCTAGAGCTAGAACATAGGTCTTATGATTAAAAAATTGAGTTTTCCCATAATATCACACTGTCCCTTATCTATGTCATATGCCTGTATATATATATAATTGTGTTCACATACATACACTGGGCAGATAGGAATACCCATGCTTGTGTATGTAAGTTTCACAAATAAGAGAGTTATAGGGCTCTCAGGAAGTTTTCTTGTGAGATAAGAAAAACTTCATGTAATGTCATTGGAAACGGGTCCTGGGAGACAGAATTTCAATAAGCATCGTGAGAGATGGACTTGTAGGAGCAAAGGCAAAACAAAGTTTTGTTCTATGAATACAGCTTAGTCAATCTGGGTTATGGCATCGGGTGACCAAGGAGAGCTGTGGAGAACTGGCCAGGAGATGAGGCGAGAGGCAACCCTGCATCTCCGTATGTTTCACAGCAAGATGTTGACGAGTTGGATGTTCTGCCTCCATCCTCCCGTGACGGAGGTGGGGGATGAGCCTTCCATCTGCAGGAATGCTGAGGCAGTGGCTAGCAGAGGCGGGTGGCAGTGGGCTTGAGAAGAAGCAGTTATGAGGAGGACAGGGACCACAGAGGGAGAAATGGAGGCTGGGTGGCCAGTGGGACAGGGGAAGCATTCACAGAAGCTGGGAACTGGGGATCTGCCAGGGGGTGGCAGTGACTGACGAGAGAGAAACAGGCAGAAGCAAGAAGAGGAGAGTTTCAGGGAGAAAATAGCAAATAGCAGTAAAATACTGGATAGAAACCCTAATAAATTTTGGGGGCTGTTAGTCCTTTCTCAAGTGGTATTAGCATATCAAAAGCATGATTAAAAAAAAAAAAAGAAAACAAAACCAACCCCAGTCTTGTGGCTCTAAGGAAAAAGAAGCAAAGGCAAAGCAATTTGCCAACTTTTAGTATGTAAATACTCTCTAATGAGGCCTAATGTTTATTGGCAATAAACTTTAAAACCCTTAGTCTGCCAACATACTGTCAATCTATTTCAGAAACAATGAATGGTATTTTTTTTTTTTTTTTTTCAGTTGTCAGGGCTGTTTGGGATTCTAGCTCATTTGTGATACTACTACGCGGTTCCAGAAGGCCTCTTAATCAAGTTGGCACAGGATAAATATCTGCCAAGAAATGCCCCCAGGGTCAAGTTCAACAGTTGTCCTTACTCTCCTGCAGATTCGAACTCCGTCCTGCAAGACCTCAGGCCAGTACTGTTCTCCCAGTCTGCCAGGTCTTTTATCGAAGAACCATACTAACACCTGTTTTCATCTTCCGGTGCATCTACATGGGATTGATTTTCTGTTTATGCTAAATGTGAAACATATAACTAATTAATTATATGCCTTAGTTGTAACTCTATTGTGCACTTTTAGGGTATATAAACCCTCACATACATCTTTTTAGAATATAAGCATGTTTCTAGAATTACAACTGAGCTTGTAATTATGTAAATGTGACTCAATGCTTGGCCTTGATAACAAACAGATACAGAAACCTCACATAAAGCGGTAAAGACCCCAAACTCCCACCATCAATGGAGTCGATTGCTGTAAAGGACTCCTATTTGGTTATAATAATTTATAGGGGCACCTGGGTGACACAGTCAGTTCAGCGTCTGACTCTTAGAATCAGCTCAGGTCCTGATCGCAGGGTCTTGAGATGAAGCTCTGCATCAGGCTCTGCACTCAGCGCGGAGTCTGCCTGAGTTCCCCTTTCTCTCTCTCTTCCTTTGCCCATCCACCCCTGTGTGTGCACTCTCTCTCTCCCACTGACATAAATAAATCTTAAAAAAAAAAAATTTATACTTCTAGTATACCTGGGTTCAAGTTCTGAGTGACTATGACTTTGACAATGATTCTCTAAAAAATCAGTTTTACTCCTTAGAAAATAGAGATAGGCAAAAGTATGTCACAAGAGTACTGTGAAGTGAGACAAGGTCTCTGAAGATATGAAGCATGAGGCAATGCACACTTGTAGGTTCTAGAAAAAAAGAATCTTTTATGTCATTTCAGCATTCAGCTGAAAGCTGGCAAAACATCTCCGTATATGGTTCTCTGTAAAGAATCTTAAATTGACAAAGACAAAACTTGGGAATCTATAGGACATTCATTTTATTATATTTAAAAGTGCAATACATATTATATCTCAGGATGGAAAAATCAAAAAGAACTATGGCCACTTACATTGTAATAAGGGAAGGATTGCCTACAAATGCTTTCTCAGGTATTGACTTGATATTGTTGCTGTGAAATCCTCTAGAAAGAGAGGGAAACATTTTTAAAGGAAAATAACCTGTAGGGCAAATTATATAATAGTACTCCCCTCCTGTGGCAGTGATCAACATCTTTGATAGCTAGAGGGTAAGATTAAATTCCTCTATGCGTTTTGAAGCTTACGTGCTCTTTAGGAGAAAAATCACAAGCTGGCCTCTTGAAAGAGGAGTAAAAAAATTAAAAAGTAACAGTCGTGCTTTATGGAAGCTTACAATCTGATGTTATAAAAAGAAAATCCATCTGTTAATATCCAATAGAACACCACTGTATAACAACTTGACACAGAGGAAACCATCTTTGGAGAGAGGATTATGGTCACTCCTCCTGACCCCATTTGAAGTGAGGAGAAGAGAAAATTGACTTAAGCTGCTGTAAAGGAGAGATTTACGTAATCTCCTTAGGAGGACAAGATTGCCTGAGCTGAAGGAAGGTACTCAGTGAGTCTATAATAAAAAACTGATTCCCCTCTGCCGGTGCTAACGTTGTCTGAGTGGCGGAATGGGTCCCATGGGGGTCGGCGGCTGGATGAGGTTACTTAGGTCTGCCTGACCATAGACCGTGAGGATTTCCCAGCTAAGCCACAAGTGGGGGCTCCTGAGGGAGACCCCTCCTCAGGTCTTTTGCTTCCAAACAAGCCCTGTTGTCTACCTCCTTTAGCTGTGTGTCTCATTTCTCCTGGCTCTATGTTTATTTCCCTTTCCAATTCTTGGAACATTTCTTACATACGTTATTCATATTTTTAGGTACAAAGAAAAGCTAATTGAATTATAGTATGTAAAAGAGAATGGATGCAACCTACGAGCTGAAAGTCAGCTTTACTTTAAATTGTGGGTTTTAAAAAATTAAATATGATGCACAAGGTATTTAAAGAATATGAAATGATGTGCATGAAAACATCTAGCACGGTACTAGGCACATGCATTTTATTTCTCTAGTCCTAGACTTACACGATGTAGGAAAGTTTGTTCTTCAAAATGCTCAGCAAATAAAGGAATTCTGTGATAATTCTCTATAAATGTATGAAGTGTGTCGATGTTGGGGGGAATATAGCTTAGGAAAGGAGTATGATTTAGAGAACTATGTAAATCTTTTTCAAATATACATATTTTAGAGAAATCCATTCTAAATTAAAAAAAGATTATCTAATGTCTGTTGGTGACGGAATAAATGAAAATATATTTCAAGTGTACTTAGCCATTATTTATACAAACTTTTAAATTTTTCCAGTCGGTCATACTATGTACAATAGTCAAACATATTTTAAAGTGACTTCACGAAGAAGAAAGTTCTTCTATTAAATTTGTCCTGAATACTTACAGTTCTTTAAGGTTGGAGAGGGTCCTGATGGCAGTGGGGAATTCATCAAGATTATTATAATTTAAATCTCTGAAAAGAAGTAAATAGTATTTTCAGTTTTTCATTTAAAAATTCCTATATATTACATTTACAGAGAAAGTTAACATCCTATTCCAATGGGTCAGGATCACTGATCAAAATTCTTCTTCCTTCTTTTCATGGAGAGAGATTTCTAGGTTTGCTGACCACCATTATTCCACCAGTATCTGCGTTAACGTGGTCATTAGACTGCTCATGGGAAATATAAGAGTCAAGTCTCAATGGCACTGAGGTATTTAAAAACAGGGAGGGGGACACAGAGCCGTGTTAATGTCCAAGTAGGAGAGACACTTGGCTAGGTTGTTGGTGGCTTGACCATGTAACTCTTCACCTGAACCTGGCTCACCATGGGGTCAGCTGGCGTGTGGGCGTTCCTCCTGGCTCCTGAATCACATCCCCTCTCTTGTCCTCACTTTCACACTCTGATGCCTCCCCCTGCTCTTCAGAGTCTCGCCTGAGAGGGCGTCTTGGAGAGTTGCTTTATCCCTGACTCCTGTAGTGTGCCTGCAATTCTCCCAGCCTGAGCTCCAGGATGATGGCCTGCTTCTGGAGAGGTGTGTGTGGTACAGGGTTCCCTCAAGAAGGGCCTCGGGTCTAGAGTTTCTACAGGGTCACAAATAATGATTCAGACCAAGAATATGCTTTCCTCGGTCTGTGAGGCAAAGCTCTACATTATCCTTCATGCCCAGAGATGGCATGGCCGAACAATTTCAACTCATTAATTTCTCTATCTGTTATGACACAAATGGCTTTTCAATTCCATTACTCAGACTAACTCCACCTTAGAGCTACAACTTTGCATGAAAAAGTAATTGCCTCCTAGTCTCAGGGAATGGCAGATTTCACAGATGACGCAGAAAAACCTTTTGGTCAGGCAATCCGATGTGGTTAGATCTTGCTCTATGGAGAAGAATTGCTTTTTAATTTTAAGAGAGATAATTTGACCGAGTTAAACATGAATCAAGATTTCTACTTGTCTGGCACAGACCATCCTTAAGCTATACTGCAGGCAGGAAACTCATGTCTTTTGTGGACATAAATTTTCTTCCTGTTTGTAAATCTCTCCAGATGCTCTGTTTTGATTAAACGGAGGATTGGGTCCTTATAAATTACTTGGGTTTCTAGTGAGGGAAAGGAAGAGGTTGGGAGTAACCAATTTACTGATCCTCTGTAGCCCTGGGCAAAGTGAGGGAAGGGTGGCGGACAACGAGACTCACATGAATTTGCCCTGAAACGTTTGACTCTACAGTATTTACATGAAATCCTGGGTTCTCGGGGGAAAAAAAGAAAGAAAGAAAGACTGTTTGGGGAAATACCCTTCAAAGCCAATACTGTTTTTTGTTCCTCTTGTGTTGGAAAGGACTGGAAGGTGCTTTCCATTACTGAGATCTCAAGCCCAGCCCTGTGTAGATAAGGGAGAAGTTCTAATTCTTCCAAGCACCTCACAAGAATGTTTTGCCTATGCCATTAAGTTGACTTCAAAGTTCCGCCTGGAGAAATTCATCTTTGGCATCTCCTCGTAAGTATGATGCCTCCCTTCTATGAGGAAACACAGAGTGACTTAAGTAAGCCGGGAAGGAGAGCTGGGAGCGCTCACTGACCTGAGCCACCAGCCACAGACAGCAGGTCAGGAAATCCTCACACGCAGACCTGATTAGAAGCTAAACAGCACAAATGCTAAGCTCCAGATGCGCAGGTGTAATGGAGCTCCAAAGCCATAGGAGAGGTGGTCTTTGGTCTCTCCTTCTGCAGAGCCACCCCTGCAGATTCAGAGGCCCTGTGTGGCTTATTGTACTTGAGTATTAAAAATATGGGGGCGAGGGGGGCCCAGCAGGAACCAGCACCTCTCCTCCAGAACACTCAGGACCCCCACTGCCTGTCACCTCACCCTCAGTCTACCCCTCTCACTCATCGAGGGCAGTGAAGAGCGGCTCCTCCCCTGAAAGGGCTGGCGCCTGGTCAGGGGGCGGGTGGGGAGGGGGGATGGTGGTGGTGGTGGTGCCGAGAACGTGAGAGCTCTTCTCTTCTTGGCTCTGGGAAAGGCTCTAGGCAGTCAGCTGGCTGGACTCGATTTTTATTATAGGTACCAGTTCAGACCTGAGCTTTTGACCTATTTTTTTTTGGAAGTCGCATGCGCTGGTAAACACGGATTTCAGAGTCAAACTAGAGAAGAAGCAAATCCCAGGTATGCTACTCATGTTGGTAAAATAACTTCAACCTGACTAGGGCTTACAGCGGGATGGTGATGGTTGCTCTCATAGGATGGGTGTAGGAGTAACTGAAACCATGTACGCCGAATGGACCAGTATTTAGATAAACATGTACCCAGTAAATGGTTAACTATTACTACTTTTTAGTTTTTCGAATCACTTTGTTGTTTGCTAATGGAATGCCTGTTCATCTCAGATTGGAGAGTGTAGCATTTGCCTGGTCCGTATCCTCTCAATGGGCAGGGGGAGGGGGGCGGGGGGGCAGCAGACTAGACTCATGAATAGTGAGCCTGAGTGACAGATTAGAATTGATCCCTGACACAGGGTACACATTCCTAAGCAAACAGTCGCTGCTCAGTAGAGAACATCTCATTTAGCTTATAATGATTCTAATTTACCACTCTTGTTAGATTAAAATAAAATCTCAGTTTTATTAGCTGTGTGTGTGTGTGTGTGTGTGTGTGTGTGTGTGTTTAAGATAAAGCCACTGTAAATATCTGTTTAAAGCTCAGGCAATTAACCAAACCAAATAGCAAGTTTGACTTTAAGGGTATTTTGATTCCTTCAGAATACTCATGAAAACACTGAAAAAAGGGAAACAAATAAAAGGTCAACTCACAAAGTCTCTAGGCTGTGGAGCCCATCAAAGCATTTCTTTCCCAGGGAGTGAATTCTATTGTTATGGAGATGCCTGCAGGAGAACATTACAGACACAGTCATGAAGGCACGCTGCTCCTGGAAACTTAGGCACAGCATTCTAATTGCTTACATCCAAAGAAACTTAGAGAAAAGAATGCACTAATTGTATATAAGAAATGTTTAACTTTTTTTTTCCCCCCCAAGGCTAACTGATCCATCTACTCTTACCATAGATGGTCCTAGACTATAGAATTGAATAGGCAGAGACGGTTTTACTTTTAGGGTTTGAGATATCCGGGAGTGTATCATAATATAGGCAATGTGACTGATAAAAGTAAATTCAGGTTCTTAACCTGGCTTTTGGATGTAGGGGGCTAAGCAGAGATTCTGGCCATCAGTGACCAATGAAGGATGGAGGGAAGGTCCTAGTGAACTACACATATTTTCTATTAAAGCTGCTGGCTTACAATGGCTCCGTTCCCAGGGCGGGACCACGGGTTAACAGGCAACCACAATTTAGCCACAGAGAACAGTGATCCGATTTTTCTGGCTGCCCCAGGAGATTCGTTATCTTGACGTAGTATTAACGTGTATAATTATCATCTGTGGCTGAATGGCAGGTCAGTTAAGTCCAGACCCATGGGAACAGCTGTACACATAACTGAAAACTGGACCAAGTCCCAAGGGATTTTTGGAAAATGGGCGTAAGGAGAAGAGGGTGAAGAAGAACAGGTGGCTCTCCGTCAATCCATTCCCTCAGGTGGAAGAAAAATTAATGCACACACCAGCTTCCGGTGGGTCAGTGGCATCCTCTTTGTATCTGTGAGTCAGTATAGGAATTTGTCAATATCACCCAAAACTTCTTATTCTTTAGACTAAGTTTTGTGTGTTTTTTCAAAGATTTTAATTAATTAATTAATTAATTAATTTTATTTGAGAGAGCGTGAGAGTGAGGGGAGGAGGAGGAGAGGGGCAAGGAGAAGGGTGGGGGGAGAATCTCAAGCAGACTCTGTACAGAGCACTGAGTGCGGACCCGGGCCTGGGGCTTGATCCCACAACCCTGAGATCACGACCTGAGCCGAAACCAAGAGTTGGCCACCCAACTGATGGAGCCACCCCGGCACTGCAACAAACGTGTTTATTCTAATAAATCTATGTCGGTTTCATGGGAGATCTTGGTGACATTTATTGATGATCTTGTACATGCAGCCCATGGGGGGAAGGAGATTGAGGAGAACCTAAAAAGATGGATAAGATGTTGGCCAGCCCTCAAGGAAGATAAACTGTAACACGAGAGAGAGAGAGAGACAGGAAATCAAGAAAACTGTAATAGCTGAAGGCAGTGGTGGGCCTGTGGGCGGGCCTGGAGCAAAGAGAGCAATCGAGCAGAAGAAGCCTTCCTCAGAGCTCCTCTGCAAACCGACCTTCCAGCCTTTCAAGCAGGGGCTCTCTTCCTTTATCTGCCTTGGTTGGCCGTTATATTATACACGTGGAGCACATAGCTACAGCCTTAAAGGAGACTGATTACGTTTCAAACTATTACTTGAGAATCATTTTGGTTTACTTCAAATAATGAAATCTTGACCCATTGGGAAAAAAGCCACACGAATGCACAGGTCCCGATCAATGGTTTGTCCTTACTTCTCCTCCCTCGGTAGGGGATCAAAAAAATTTATTAAATAGTAAGAAGGTCATATTTCAATTTGACCTGAATTATAAATTATTACCAGAAATAAGGAATTTTTATTCGCTGGACTAACTTTGTTCAAATTTATTTATTTGAGTCACTGGACTAACTTTGTCCAGTCTGGCGATTGCCTAAAAAATACATGTGGGCTTCCCTGAAACAGAGGTCATAGTTTATCTTGGAGTGCCTCTCAGTGCTTGGCACTTAGCAGGTGCTTGCTGAACTTGGCTGAATTCTACATTCGTGAGTCATTTGGGGGAGAAGTCCAGGGGGTTTTCCTCTCTGAAAATGTCCCCATTCAAGGCTTGAAGAGCCAGCACTTGTAGCAAGTGTAAAAAGAGAGACAGAAAGAAAATCAATAAAACTTACAGAACTACCAAGCTGGAGAGGTTTCCAAAGGCATAGTCTGGTATGTGGTGTATTTTGTTCAGGGCCAAGGTCATGGCCTGCAGCGCCGATAAACTTCTGAAGGCCTGGACAGGGATTTCTGTCAAGGCATTGTCATCCAGCCACAAGTGCCTCAGGGAGTGCAGGCCACTGAAACAGCTGGGGGGAACGTAGCTGATGTGGTTGGCATCCAGACGCCTGGGGAAGCAAACAAGCAAGGATGGTAAAGGGGGCAAAGCCCCAGCAGAAGATCAGCCTTGCAGGAAAACTCTCAGTGTACTGATGAGCAGGAGGGAAATAGGGCACAGGGCTCTCAGGATGCCCAGGCATCTGGAACATTCTGCTCTCCTGGGAGGTTTTCCTCCCTTGTCAGTTGAACCATGGCTTCTTAGGTCCAGTTGGCCATTAAAATTCCACGGAGCCATGATTCCCTTCCAGGCTTGTGGGTAACATGCCTCCATGCACAGAAGTGGCCTCCCCGGAGGTCTGAAGCCTCAGCGTGATGATGTTCAGTTTTCCTCTCTGACACCCTTTCTCTTCCCCCTCACCCCAAGCCAAATACATGCTTTTGCTTTCTTTTCCTTTTTTTTTTTTTAAGATTTTATTTATTTATTTATTTATTTGAGAGAGGGATGGAGAGAGAGAGCACAAGCAGGGGGAGGGGCAGAGGGAAAGACAAGCAATCATCCCCCGCAAAGCCCCCATCGCCCACCGAGGTCTGAATCAGTCACGGGGCTCGATCCCAGGACCCTGAGATCATGACCTGAGCCGAAGGCAGATGCTTAACCGACTGAGCCACCCAGGTGCCCCCCACCGCCCCATGCTTTCTCTGGACTGTTCTGAACCTACAAAACGTACTATTCTAATAACTGGCTCCCTGAGCTCTGGGAAAAGATCTTCTTGGTGTTTGAAAGGAACTGAGTCATTTTTAAAGGCTGTTAGAGATCCGCCTCAGGGAGAGGAGAGGCAGCCCCTCCCCTTTTCTCAGTCCAGTGCGGTTAGAAAGCCTAAAAACTGCCAGCTTTCTGGCTCATCCAACCATTTGCATCAGGCAGATAATTCGTTTTTCCTGACATTTTAAACGAATAATAGAATCAGCACGGTTCCCAGCGTTTGCTCCATATATATATATATATGTACGTGTGTGTGTGTGTGTGTGTGTGTGTGTATGTCATATATATATATTTTTTTCTTTTTAAAGTGCGGAAATACATCTAAATGTAGGTGTGGGTAATGAGCTGTTGCGATTTCAGAGCCAGCAGAGGGAGTGCAGTGCATTACGTCGCCCCTGTCCAACAGAAGCAGCAGCTGCAGTGAGGATGCTTGAACTTTTCTTAGTGGAAACTGCAATTTTCTGTAAGGTGCGTAAATGACAGAACCACCGGCACCCAGCTCTACTTCCAAGGGCCCTCGCTCACTTTTCCAATCAGTTCTCAAGGCTCGGGCATTTGTTTGCGTTTTCAAAGCTAGGGTTAAAAAAAGAAAGAAGAGTTGCATTTTAAGCGTCCACGTATTAGGAAGGATTAGAAAATCACGAGTGGATTTTGAAAAATGTTTTAGGAAGCACTGAAGACGAAACAGATCCAGGAAGTACACCCGGGTCATGCAATAATCCCTTTCCAAGCAAATTTAAAAAATTGAGAAATAGACTTCTCTGTGGCAGGGAGCTGATCTCCTTGGAAAGCAGCTTCCTCACTTTTGGTCACAATACATCACTTCCCTTGTTCCTTGGCTCCTGTTTCTATTGACTGAATGGGGACAAGACCAGGTTTTGATAATAACTGAGATAAGGTCACCTGGAATGAATTTTAAGAGTTTGGTATCAGAGCCCACTCACAACTAAATTTCTAGGTCAGGGGCACCTGGGTGGCTCAGTTGGTTAAGTGTCTGCCTTCTGCTCAGGTCATGATCTCCGGGTCCTGGGATCTAGTCCACACCGGCTCCTTGCTCAGCGGGGAGCTTGCCTCGCCCTCTCTTTCTGCCCCTCCCCCTGCTTGTGTGCTCTCTCTCTCTCTCTCTGACAAATAAATAAAATATTAAAAAAACAAAAACAGTTTTCTGGTTAAGATAAATAAAATAAAAAAAAAATTCCAGTAGGGCGATGATGATGTAGGCAGCAGAAACACAGATTCCAAATGTCTAAAGGTTTCATCAATAAACAGAACCGGAAATGTTTAGGAAAACTCAGGACTGACTCTTCCCCCTTGTTCTGGTGACAACGTGCTTGGCCCAGGTTCCAATAAGGTATAACTTCATCAGGAGTGAGGAGGTGATGGTTTTCCTCTGACTGGAAGTGAGTATGTATGTAAACTCTCCTTAATGACCGCACTGATTAAAGAATGAAGACTTTATTTAAATAATATGAACTTCCCCGTTTTTGGTGACATATTGTCTGATTATTGCCAGTTGCTTATGTAATAACAAGTGGCTTCTAAGAGTCCTGAAGGTGATTCATCTTAAGCTGGGTACACGTGTTGGGGTAGATTTACCGTAAAGGCTCTCTCAGCCCTGAGTGGGAGGCTTGTCTTCTTCTATACTTAAGTTCCTGCTGATGTCACAGCTGGGTCTTGAAGTTACCTTGGTCTCAGTTTTCAACGTTAATAAACCCATTTCTCAGGATAAATGAATTTATGAAAAAAGTAATTTATGATTTATGATTTTGGAATAACTTTTTTTCCCCCAGGAAAGAATGTAATCCACACTGTCTGAAATGAAATGAGTAAGGGCAATTCAGCTCAGTTCTATCACTTCCTGTCCTGATACACCCAGACCCCACACTCGGGTATCCTGAGTACAGCACTAAAATGTGTCTTTGCCTCAATAGTTCCTTCATCTAAGAAGCTCCCAATAAACTGTACTTCTTCTTAAATGCAGTAATCTTCAGTCCATGTCCACCTGCCTCAGTGGTCCAAACCTAATTCAGAGAGCAGTATATTGTTCACATGTAGAGGCATTATCTGATTTATTCCTAACGGAAGATTGGAAGGCAACACCGGAGTATGGAGTTAATTACCCAGCCAATTATACAGGTGGTTCCCACAGAACAAGGTTAAGACTGTGGACAAAGCAGCTGGCAGGGGACAAGTTGTGCCTATTCAGTGGGTAAACAAAGAGCTCATATTATGTCAATCTGGTCCTTTGGGGCAGCTGGGCATTTTCTATTCATATGCTTGGAAAACGCAATGTTTAAGTAGGGGTGTGTAAGAAAAACATCACTATAGAGTACACCAAAAACACAGAAAAGTGCGGGTCTAGAATATTATCAGGAACAACAAAAATAACTCGGTTATAGGGCTCCACTTTTTAAGGGTTTCTTTGTTATCATTTCTTTTCCATGCCAAGTCACAAAGGGTGTAAGGGTGTGTGTGTGTGTGTGTGTGTGTGTGTGTGTGTGTGTTTCTCTGTGTGTGTGTGTGTGTAGGCAGTTTAGAATCTGAATCGGTGCAGACATCTGGGATGAGAAACCTCAGGTCCAAAACTCAGTATACAGTAGCTGTGTGACTATGGCCAAGTCAACAGACGTCAGACTTCCCACGAGTAAAATGGGAGTAACACCTCTCTATTTTGTAAGCTTGCTTTACAACTAAAGGAATGAATACAACCAATTATAAATCACCTTCATGATTTTACATTATTATTACTTGAGGCTGGTTAACAATTTGTATTCTTGTTTTTTGACCATGGAAACCATTCAGGGGAAAAAAAAAAAAAAAAAGAGGTAACCTCAAACTTCCTGAGTCAAAACTTGGTTAAAAGGAGTACCCTGTTGTCGGTCAATTTCGGTTCTGAAAAATGCTACTTCTTTCATCCCTCACAACCGAAATAACTAAGAGGTGTCTGCAATTAGACTGACTAGAAGTCACCCTTTCAGCCTCTAGCATCACAACTACATGCGTGTGCGGGTATGCACGTCTGTAATCCAAAGGCAAAGGAGAAGCAGTGACATGGGATAGACAGCACATTCTCAGAGACAATTCTTACCGGTAATCTTGGCATTTAAGTATCTAACCTTAATGTCATAGAGGTAGCACAAAGCCTACGCACTGTTAGCAGCAGCAAAATAAAGCACTACCAATGAGAGAGGCCCCCTCTTCTTTTAGACAAATAAAACCTCTTAATTATGATCTTGAGAAGAGTTCTGAAAAGTAATTACTATATGGGATGTGGCACCCATCTTATATTCCTTCTGTTACTTGTAATTTATAGCAAACTGATAGATACAGACTTTACCCTACTTTCTATGTCTTACAACCACTTACGTCATGAGCATAGGGTAACTGGAAAGTGCACTGAATTAGAAAAATCAAGACACATTCTGAGATTTGGAGGCACACGGATTAATTTCTCTGAGGGTCTGTTTTCATATCTGTAAAGCAGAATCGTAACAGGTCACAGAATTACTATGGGAATTAAACAAGAAAACATATATGCAAGTGTTTTGTAAACAGTAAAGCACTCTACAAGTGACAGGTGTTAATACTTGAGAAAAACCCTCACATTTAGGAAGTGATATCATTCCCCCTCCCCAACAAAAGTTTCTTTCATTTTTCCTGAAGTTTATTAACACTTGGCAATTTAAAATCTCTCTAATGGAGATTGACATTTTTTGAGGGGGACTTATGGGCTGACAGGACTGCTGATTTTCTACGCACTGAAATCCTTCGTTTGGAAGTTCAGTAGCTACCCTACATGTTTTGATTAGAGTCCTGGGAAGCCTCCCATCACAGAGAAAAGAAACAGCCACATACTTTGGGGGTTAGGCCAACAAAGGTCCAAAAAGGCCCAAAAGGGTAACATGGTTGAGGAAAACTGTGACATCACTTGGTGCAAGAAGAGAATTCTCATCAAGTAGGAGTCCGGGCAGTGTTACCTAGAGGACTACCAATGATGAGAAATGGTGCTGTTATGACTTTGGGGCATATGTTGGCATAATTCCCTCTCTGGAGGGAGGGCTTGAGGTTGGAGAACTCCATAATTACCAAAGGGATTCTATGGCACAAACTGCTTGGCCAATGGGACTGTCCCTCATGGACCTGGGGATGTTTCTCCTCACCACTGGGAACTTGTCAGGGCCATCCAGGTCACCCTGACAGGCTTTAGTACTTTTGAGTATCCAAGGTAAGCATCTAGAGTCTGGATAATTGCGCTCAGATCTCTGGGTTATCTACCTATGAGTAATGTCCCATTCTCCTCCAAATCATCTTCAAAATCTGCATCCAATTGTTTCTCTGGGGTGGGGGGTTGTACAAACCCCTGACTGGGTACCCTGATAACAGCTGTGCTCTAGAAAGATCTCTCTGAGCAACACGCAGGAGGATTGGTGGGAAAGTAAGTGACTGGGGCAGTTGCAGTCATCAGGGTGAGAAAAGACGAGAGCCTGAAAGAAGCGTGGAGATGGACAGGAAGGCTCGACACAAGGTTTACTAAATAAGTGGGTCCAACAGACTGCGGTGACTTGTCAGCTGTGGCCACAGGGGGAGGCAAGGAACCTATGGTGGTGACTCCATGTTCCATCCTGGGCAGATGGGGACCGGGCAAGAGCTGGGTTGAATGTTACCCGATATTCTGTAAACTAAAAACAAAATAAAACTGCATGTTTACTGTGACCACAGTTCTACAATATCAGTGAGTCCCATGTGACAAAGACTGAGAAGGTAACAGGCAAAAAAAAAAACAAAAAAACAAAAAACCCAATCTTTTATGTCAGGCAATGGTGAAACAAAATACACAAAAAGCAAACTTAGAAAGCTCACTTTCTTATCTCTAAGGATTTTTCCATAAAGTCTTCATGTATAAAAGCTGAATTTTATAAGTTTCCTTTTTTAAAAGGAATATTTTGCCAATCTCTTCCATACTCTTGAAAGAATTTTTGATTTAAAAGTGGCATGATTGCAGGGATTAGAGAAGCTATGAGATCATTCTTGCTATTGTTTTTCCAGAAAAAGGCCCTTTACATATATCTCATATATGATACCTTGCCAATGTAGCACACAGACTTATATCTTTGTTTGAGAATGTCCTTGATAAGCCATTAACTACAAGGAAGAAAGCGTTAGTCAAAAGATAAGCCATAGATCTTGGCCAATTCCATATCTCAGATGACTATACTGATGTCAATTATTAACACAGATGACTTGAGGGGAAAAAAAAAGTCAAAGGTGTGAAGAATGTTGCAGCTGCAGGTATGATACAGTTTATGGGGATTCTTTCAATAAACAGGATTACGAAGCATAGCATTTTCATCACTGTCATTTCTATTTTATATTTGGATGAGCATTTTTTCTTTGTAAGTTTTAAAGAAATGGCCAACTCACTTATACATACATTTGTACATATTGTAAGACCATTTTGAACAAATCATGAATAATCAGAAGAGCATAATTATTTAGTTCATTTATAAAATTTTAAAAAATGAAAGCATTTTCAATTATTATTCTGCTTTGGCTATGAAATGAAACCCACATACTTCCAAACTTCTATGTAATACAATTTGACGATGCATCTGAAGCATTTGTTATGGTGAAATTTTACTGCATGGAAATTTCATTGCAGGGGAACCAGAGGATCACTGGAAATCAAATTCATCAGATCATTATAATAATACTATTGGGATAGACTTTATCTATATGAACTCTCATAGATTGGATTCATGTTGATTTATATGAATTCTTCATAATCATGAGTCATTTTTATTGTTACTACTGTTATTTAATATTTATGGAGTGACCACAGTGTGGGATTATACCTTTTAATCAGACTTCCCATCCATATCTTTGGAAGACATGAAGCGTAAGAGTTCATAGAAGCAGCGTGATTGTTTATATGAGAATTTCTGCTTCTACCTTTCTGTTCTCCATCTTATTCATTGGTAAACTTAATTTAAACCAGGAAGAAAAATTATTGCTTTAAACTTACCTCTGAAAAGGTAAAAAAGTTCTCTCATCTCTGCAGTGTAGGGAGACATGAAGTCTATAGGCTCACCAAAGAATAGTAATCTAGAACCTAGTCAGTTGGCTTGACCAATGGCTACATGAACCAAACCTCTGTCTCTCCAGCATCTTTGGAGAGTGCGAGACTTCAATGAGAAATATATTTTAAAATCAGTTTATACGATGTTGCTCAGTTTCTCAGAGGTCATTGCTGCTGTGAATTTTGTAACAGGGAGATGAGTCATGAGTAATACAAGCATTGACTTCTTCAGTTCCATTTTTCTCCACAGAAAACAAAGACTTTTTTTTTTTTTTTTTTTTTTTTGGTCAAGGGCACCATTTGTCTCCCAGGTACCATCAGGGTTTGAAATCTGGGGGTCATTTTTTGAATCTTCCATAGGCTTCAGGCCAATCATTCATCAAGTCCTCTCGATTTATCTTTATCTCCCACACTCTCCACTTCCACTGTCTAGTTAAGTCTCTTATCTCATAACACCTGCATTACTGCAACAGTCTCTGAGCTGGTCCTTTTGCCTTTGATCTCTTATCTCTTCAATTAATCCTGTAGACTGCTGCCAGATTAATCTCCCTCAGACTGTGCTCTATGTCATTCCCCTGTTAGGAATCCATGGTTCTGCTACATTACCGTCCCTTCAAACCCAAACCTCCCATCTGATATTCAAAGCTCACCATCCACCTTATCTAGCCACAGTTTTCTCTTATTTCTCTGTCCCGGTCAAGTTGTCCCTTTTTAGCTCCCTCCCACGGTACTCCTGGGCCATCTCCTACTTCCTGCCAGTCTGAATCTCATCAACCCTATAACACTTACCATTATGGTTCTTCCCTGAAACCTACTCCTTTTTTTTTTTTTTAATTATTATTGCAGTAGAGTTGATATTATATTAGTTTCAGGTGTATGACATAGCGATTCAACAGTTCTACACATTACTCAATGCTTACCACTGTAAGTTGTAGTCACCACACCACGTTATTACAATATTTCTGACTACATTCCCTATATTGTACTTGTTACTTCTGTCACTTATTTATTTAAAAAATTTTTTTAAAAGATTTTATTTATTTATTTGACAGACACATCACAGGTAGGCAGAGAGGCAGGCAGAGAGAGAGATGGGGAAGCAGGCTCCCCGCTGAGCAGAGCCTGATGTGGGCTCGATCCCAAGACCCTGGGATCATGACCTGAGCCAAAGGCAGAGGCTTAACCCACTGAGCCACCCAGGCGTCCCATGTCACTTATTTATTTTATAGCTGGAAATTTGTCCCTTTTAATCCCTTTCACCTATTTTACACATCCTTGCCCCACCAGCCCCTCCCCTACCCCCGGCCCTCTGGCAACCACCAGTTTGCCCTGAACCCTTGAATTCTTACAGCAGAGTCCTCAGCTAAGACAATGGAAAGCTAAATCTTGCAGACACCAAAATCCCTGAAGGAACCACTGGGTCCACCTCTCAGCTCAGGAAGGGCAGGGAGAAAAAGCCAGGCACAGAGATAAAGAGTTTGGAGCCAGGGAGATCAGTGAATGTGGGCGACAAACCAGAGGAGATGAGTTGATCCTGAGCAGATGTTTGGAACAACACTTAGGGTCTGAGGCTTTAGTTCAATAAATTCAATAAATGTTTCTTGAATGTGTTTTCTGCAGGTCCTGCTCCTGGTGCTGGAGAGCTAACAGCAAACCAGGCAGACATGGAACATGTTTGTTGATCCAACAATTATGGAGCATGTTTTCTCAAGTGTAGTCAGACAATCAAATCATTGCCATGAGGTGTTAGGTGAAGAGAAATGTATGGTAGGAGGACCTGACCTAAATTTCACTTTTCTTTGAGATCCAGATCTGGATTTCAAGTTGTTCATGTGACATTTCTACTTAGTCATTCCTTCACAAATATACACGTTCAAGACCAAACTCATTATTTCCCACACTATTTTCCTCAAATGCAGCCCTCTACCTGTGTTTCTTTTCTTTGGGATAGGCTTCATTAAGCACACGGTTATATAAACCAGAATTTGATCATCCCTGACACCTCTTCCTTCTTCATTCTCCATCGCCAATTCATTACCAGATACTGGTAATTTCATCTAAAGATTTCTCAAATCCATTTCCTTTTCACCATCTCCCACTGCCCCAATCCTGACAAAGTTCTCCTTTCTCTCTTAGGCTGTTCCAATAACAGATTAGATCATGCCCTTTCCTCCAGTGGATTCCCATTGCTTTCACAATGAAGACCAAAATCCTTGACACGTCCCAAATGGCTTTCAAGGTGTCTGACCCCCCCTACCCACTGCCTCACTAAACTGTTCTTATATTTCTTCCACCTCACTCTTCCTGCTTCAGCCACATGGACCTTGTATCTGTTCCCTGATGTACTAGCCCCTTGCCTCCCTCCCCTGTCCACAACAAGGTAGCGCATGCATAGTTCCCTCTGTCTGAAATGTTCTTCCCTCTTATCTTTGTCTAATCAACTTTCACCTTTGCAATAGAGACAAGATACCCTTTTCTTACTTACAGTTTCCTTATCAAGAAAACGGAGACAAATTCTACCTCACGGGTGATGAGGGAACAGACAACCGAATGCATAGGGAAACACTACGAAAGGCTGACTGGCCCATCTTTAATAATAGTGTTCTCTTTCCTGCTTCAACTTATTTACTTCTGTCCTGCATCATTACTAGTTTCTTTCTTTTTGCAAAGCTTCACAACATAGGTCTAGAGGGAAGATGTGATTCTGTCAGGCTCCTTGCCTTCATATCAGTGTTATCTGTTGTGTGCCCATTCTCCACAGTGGCTTTGGAGGGGGGGCAAGATAGCGTCACTACGCTAAAATGGGCAGATTTTGGAGTTGAAGAGACCAGAGTTCTTTTTTTTTTTTTAATTTTAAAAAGATTTATTTATTTGACAGAGATCACAAGTAGACAGAGAGACAGGCAGAGAGAAAGGAGGAAGCAGGCTCCCCGCTGAGCAGAGAGCCTGATGCAGGGCTTGATCCCAGGATCCCAGGATCATGACCTGAGCCAAAGGCAGAGGCTTGACCCACTGAGCCACCCAGGTGCCCCGAGACCAGAATTCTTATCCCAGACTCATCTCTAGCCTGACTCCATTACAAGCCATATGACCTTGAGGAAGTCATTGAACCTCTTTGAACTTTTGCCTCCTCCTCACTAGGGAGGGGATCACTTCAGCTCCTTTCTCGGGAGACTGCTTCGAGGATGAGGATGAGGGGAACATTGCAGGTAAAAGTGCTTCATAAATGGGGGGGGGCTGTTGCTTTTATAACCACAGAGGTTTAAATTCCCTGAGTGTTTCTGATTTTGTCCTGGTACATGACATGATTTACTGCTTCTTCATGTGCCTTTTTACAACTCCTCACAAACTTCACCTACTCTGGAGAGGGGGACACATTTCACCCCCTTCACAAGGCACCTTCCCGTTGGTGCTAATCCTTTAGCTTCTCCAAAGAGTTTAATCTGCTTCCCAAAGGGAACCTTCGTTTCTCATCACAAGACTGAGAAAAGTGGTACTTGACTTCTCGTTGATAACATCTGTATTCTCGCTTATTTACTGATCTGCTAGGACTGTCCTATACGGGACTTGATCAGGGCTCTGGAGGGTAACCTGATGTAAGAAAGCCTCATGCATGGGGTCTTGCATTAAGTATTCACATTTTTTTCATATATGATTCTGAGGACTGTGTTCCGACTGGCTATAAACATTTCATGGCAAGGGCTTTATCTTTAAAAATAGTTTTCGTCTCCTGTTTAAATGGGGGGAGAGAGACAATGAAATTTTCATAACAATTCATTGGGTGCAGGTTTGCACATGGTTCTATGAAGTGAACGCCTAAGACTGCTACAGCAAAACACTTGGCCTCTAGAACATCTAAGTCACCCCCATCCCAAGACTGACCCTATACGCTGGCATTTCGTGCAAAACTAAATCAAATTTTTATTTATTGGACATGCATTTTTATCGTGTATGCTTGTCATTTCTCTTTCTGGAGACTATTTTAGTGGAAGGAATAATGTCACTAAAACCACTTTTTAAAACCCCTTTGATCTTTTAAACTTAGCCTCTTGGTTACCTTACTCTGCTTTTTTTGTCTGCAGACACCACCTTGTCTTTTGTTACTTCCTTCCCATTCTTTATCCAGAGTCTGAAACCCAATAGGCTCCTGTGTTTTGGGAGAAAAATGTGGCTAGTTCTAGGCTTGCCTGACTTTCGGCTCAGTGCGGTGAGCGCCCCCACTTCCCCCTCTTCCTCTGTCTCCTCGTCTCCTCCTCTGGTCTACTCTGTTTTAGACTGTTATAAGCAAAACCCCACTGTTATAAGCAAAAGAGTGGGGGAAGTTATTAACATTTCAAAGGGTTCAGGGATGGAGTGGGAAGCCCTGAAGGTACGATCACCACCACGAGATGCTGGAGCAGATCCTGTTCCAGGCAGGAGTTTTTCTTCTTTGGTTTTAAAATAACGTCTTACACTCTGAAGATGAACATCAGCTGATTGGAGAATAGAGACAATACTAAAGATATGTCTAAATCTCTTATTTCCTATGTACCAACCCAATTAGTTTCTCTAGTGCAAACCTGGAATGAAAACTAACATGTATTAAATGCAATACAGGACAAACATGAATATGACATTCTCTTTGATCATCTTGGACTTGATGACAGGGAGATGAATGAACGTCATTACGGACTGTCCACAAATGAAGCAGTGATTTTTTCCCCCCCAAGACCGATTTCTTAACTACAAATACAAAGGTGTGAGGGCATGGGAGGGTTAAGGTTTGAGTTTCCATCAAATCACTGTAATCTGAACCTGGTCCTCAAATGACTATTATGCCCAAAGTTTCTTGGTGAAATACAACTCATTGTGAATTCTGATTACATTTCCTATTCCCTTTCAAAAAAACAGAAAGGAAATTAAGTTATATTTGATTACATTACAAAAAAGCCAACTGGTGTCTGGGCAGTCGTTACCATGTCCGAGGGAAATGGCCATATTGTACAGGGGCAAGCTCTAGGCTACTGAGTTCTGGCACGTGGGCTTGACCTCTTGTTCTTTATTCAAGCAATTTGCAAGCATCAGGGCAGAGTTACAAGAACACAAACGTACCTATGTGTTTTCATTACGAACAAAGCCAAATAATTTTGTTTAGGTAAAAGAAATGAAAACTACATCTCCTGAAACATGAGTCCAATTTGTTTCTTGCTCAGCAATGTTACCAATTTTAGCCTGTCAGGTTTCTTAAACTATCTTCAATGCAGCTGACTCGATACGGTGAAGCAAAGCATACCAACGATCTACTTGAGTCATTATCAGCCGGTTTTGGTTTGTAGACCACTTGTTAGTGTCATAGAACAACAAAAATGTTCATTTCTCAAAAAGCAGTGGCCACACCAGTCCCCGGAGGATTCTGTTAAAATGAAGTTTTTGAATAAGTAAGACTGAGATGGGGGCCACCGCTCTGTGGATCTTGGAGGTGCCCGTGCTATGATCAACGCATTCGAATGGGGGGTGTAATACACAGTATGTGGCCTCCTATCTTTATTGGCCGCAGTCTGTCGGTAGAATTAATAGGCAGATGTGAGCTATTTCAATTAAACACAAACAATGCAACCCCTGACTTTTACTGCATGGTCTAAGGACATGATGTGTTCATCCTGGAATGCATAAGGTTATGATTTCAGGTTTGAAAATGATTCAGGAAGAGTATCTGCCCAACACCTCAAGGAACGTGGGGACACCCGTCTTCCCATTCCTCCTTTAAAAAGCCCTTCACATTATATAATTGCACCAGTTAGAAAAACACTCGGAGAGTGCAGCCTCAGGAGTCACCAACTGCCCCCCACCCCCCTGTGATTCTTCTTTGCAGTTGGGGTTGAGGAGCTCCCCTTGGAAATGACCAGGCGGCGCTCACACAGGGCTGATACGCTCACAGCCCAGCGGCCCGTAGAGCATGAAGGTATAACACAAGGAAAATGAGCAAGTGAAGAGAACCAGAGTAACTTCCAGAGAAAGAAAGAAGAGGAACCGTGACCAGAAGGGCCAAGGGACAGGCTAAGGGCTGGACTGCAGCACAACAAGAGCCGGGGGTCTGAGTGGAGGCCTCCCGGTTGCCGGCAGAAGGCAGGAGACAGCTGTCACTCTCTTTGTTGCTGACATCAATATGGAAGCAGCTCGAAGGGCAATGAATGGAGAGCGGATGAGGAATGTTATGTGTGTAATAACCACTCCTCTCAAAACTGGCGCTTTCATTTTCAGATCTGCTTCAAGGAAACAGGAGAGGGACTATTCCACACTCTGGATCTGGGACAACAGTAAAACTTTAAAAGGGCTCGCTGTGCCCACCCCCCACCCCCCACCCCCCTGCAAACCTGGTCAGGTACAATACAGTGTCTGTGTGGTTGGTGGCTCTATGATACTTTTTGCCAAATCTTAATTCTTGTATCAAAGCACCACAATGAATGTGAGTAGACGTGGCGTGGTAGCCCACACCTCACATGGGTCTGTGCGCTCCGGGCAAAGGGACCGCGGGACAGACATCACACAGCCGCCCGATAAAAATCAGCAAGCAATGCGGGCCAGTCTATCTAGATGCGATAACCATCATAATAGAAAGTTAACCCTTGGCTTTTTCACAGGGAACACATACTTATAAGGTTTCAAACACAATTGTTTTTTTGTGACTCAGAAACCATCATGCAAGAGACACCTGGTGAACAGTAAATATGGAAACGGTAAGAAACCAAATCCGGACACCTTTATCAGGGAGGCACCACCCAGTTTGAGTGAACAAAAGATTCCTGGTTTTCTCTTTCTCAAAGAGTTCACTTCTGTGTGTGTTCTGTTTGTGATCTTCTTTCAGCTGATAGTGGCTTTTGGTTACAAACTCTTATCCTTGTATCTTCTGCCTCACAGCTGTTTAAAGTTCCCATTGGCCGCTGCCATTATCTCGTTTTTCAATGCAGCCCCTAGACCCTGTGCCCTTACACAGACGGCCCCACTTGAGAGCATGTGGCCGCTCTGACTGCTCCTTTCCTTCAGGAAAATGCTGGTGCAACAAAGGAGGAGTGATACTCGGAAGGTTTTAGGGAGCCCTTGAAAATGCAACAGACCGGTCCCAGGCCACAAAGGGGCCCTTGTGGGCTTGTTTATCTATAGGCCCGTGAAAACCTAGGAAGTCACTTTGTTTGACTGGACTAAAAAGCTTAAAATGGTCTCAAGCACAGATTTGCTTTCATTAAAAAAAAAGAAAGATCAAAGGAGGAAAGTATCATCTTCAGTCTCACATTCCTCCTTCTCTTGAATCATCTCAGTAAAAGGCATTAAGCAAACCATATGTAATTATTAATGATGGATTCTTTCTTCTTCTTCTTCTTCTTCTTTTTTTTTTTTTTTAAAGAGGGAGAGGGGGAAGGGCAGAGGGAGAAAGAGAGAGAATCCTAAGCAGACTCCCTTCTGAGGGTGGAGCCCGACATGGGGCTCGATCTCACAACCTTGAGATCATGACCCGAGCTGAAATCGAGTCCAATGCTCAACTGACTGAGTCACCCAGGCGCCCCAATTATTGGAATCTTTTTAATCATTTTCAGCTAGAGTCTGCAATATTTATTTGGCTTTTTTATGCATTTATCTCCCTCAGCAGTCTAGACCAGAAAGCAGTATTTTGCTTGACATGTGTAAGTAAGATAAAAGCAGAGATTACACACGCATGTATTGGAAATCATGCAACAGATTGTAAACACGGATACATTCTGACGAGAGGAAGATTTACTAGCCAACTGCTTGTGGCATAACCTTGACAAATAATCACTGTAAACAATTGCTTATACCCCAAGCTCTAAAACATCCAGATGGTAAGAAAGTTCTTTTTGTGAGAAATAACTGATTTTTATTTATTCAGAGAGTCTAAATCAATGGAGAGTGGAAACTCCTGACAGAAAACTTGTGTATTCAGAATAAGGAACAATAACACCGCCGCTGTGTTATGTCTGTGGGTGTGTCTGTGTGTGAATCCGAGGTATGTGTGAGTCTATCTGGGGATTGCTGGTATGTTTGTATGTCTGTGTGGGGATGGGGAAGTTACGCAGGAAGGCTTTAAGACGTACCGTTAGATCTCGGTTTATGGATATGAGGACTCCTGATGTCCATATGGAACTTTAAAAATTAAATCTTTATTCGACCCAGAAAATATTTTACCATAAGGCAGCTCAGATCATCTAAAAACAGAACAAACTGAAGATGCCAAGATGTCTAGATTGTGATACCCCTTTTTCTAGATAAAAAGAGAAAACATTCTCTCTGATTTGAACTCTGGTATGAAAATATTACAGGGGAAGGCAGGGTGAGATCCTGGACGTTGTCCTGTGATACCAGTATATCTAAGAGCTTGTCACTGCAGGTGCCGTGCCTGAGTGTCTGACCTGAGTCAGTGTCCAAACTCCAACACTCATCCCTCCCACATGTATTGTTCTATGAGGCTCGAAGCATTGCTACTCTAATGAAAAGTCTCCTTCACAACTTATTTAGGTATGGTCCCCAAACGAGGCACTGATTAAAGTGGCCACTTTGACATTTCAGTGCCCCTTCCCACACTGATCCTGAGAACATTCGTGAGCGATACTTACAGGGACTGAAGGCTTCGCAAATTCTGCAGAGCTTCCGTCGGTACCTGTCTCAGGTGATTATTCTGCAGCATACTGCCCATGAAAACAAATGAAGAAAAACGTTAAAGAAGGCTCACGATAACGAATAATAATTGGCCATAGCCATGCCAGGCACTGTTCTAGGCATTAGAGAAACAGCAGAGCACAAGACCAAGTCTTGGCCCTTGGGGAGCTTAACGTTCTTGTGTGGAGTGAATGATAAGTAAAAATTGATGGATGAGTCTATAACATCAGACAAGTGATAGGTACCATGAAAAAAGAATAAAACATGGATTTGGGATGGATGGCTACCAGGGGTGAGAGTTTTATTTTAAAGGTGGTCAGGGAAGATCTTTCTTAGGAGGTGATACTTAAGTGGAAACTAGAATGGAGTCATGGAGCAAATCCTGTGGACATCTGGGAAGAATTTCTGAGAAGAGGGATGAGTAAGTGCAAAGGCCCAGAGGCCAGAGCTTGTTTGACTCGTTCAAGGAGCAGCCAAGGATCATGGGAGAGGAGTGAGTGAGAGCAAGAGGTTGAGAGAAACTGAGGCCATCTCATGGAGGACTTGCAGGCCACAATGAGGCTTTTTTTTAAGTGTGGTGAGAAACTCCTATTGGAGGGTTTATGTAGGGAAATGATATGCTCTAATTTATGTTTTTATCCTTTTTAAAAATTTGAGTGTAGTTGATATACAATGTAACATTAGTTTCAGGGTACAACTTACTGATGTACAAGTTTCTACATTATGCTATGTGCATCACAAGTGTAGCAACCAACTGTTTCCATACATCACGATTACAGTATCATTGACTATTCTTTATGCTCTGCTTTTTATTCCTGTGACTTATTCACCCTGTAACTGGAAGCTGCTATCTCCTACCTCCTTTCACTGATTTTGCTAACCATCTCCACCCACCACCTCCCTCCGGCAACCATCAGTTTTTCTTCTGTATTGATAGGTCTGATTCTGCTTTTTGTTTGTTCATTTTTTCAGATGCCACTTATGAGTGAATCATGTGGCATTTGTCTTTCTCAGTCTGATTTATTTCACTTAGCATAATACTCTCTAAGTCCATCCATGTGGTCTCAAATGGCATGATGTCATCTTTTTCATGGCTGCATAATATTCATACACATATGCATGCACACAGACAATTCCTTATCCATTCATCTATGAATGGGCACTTGGATTGCTTTCATATCTTGCTATTGTAAATAATGCTGCAATAAAGACAGGGATGCATATATCTTTTCAAATTAGTGTTTTTGTTTTCTTTGGGTAAATACCCAATAGAGGGATTATTGGAACATACAGTATTTCTGTTTTTAATTTTTTGAGGAACCTCCATACTGTTTTTCCTAGAGGCTATTCTGATCGACATTCCCACCAACAGTGTACAAGGGATCTCCTTTCCCCACACCTTCACCAACACTTGTTTTATGTATGGTTTAAAGGATCCCTCTGATGACTATATAAATTAGACAAAATGGAAATATGGCTACAGTAGGAAGCTATTAAAGATCTTCTCTCTTCTTGTGTGTGTGGTCATATTTTAATAGCAATTAAATTCTTTTTGTGAAGTATTGCACTTTTGCTCGCCTGGATTCAACAGTTCTCAGAACATGAGGACTACAGAACAGTAACACCTGGTAACAATGAAATAAAAATATATCCCTGTTAGTAGGGAAATAGCAAGGGAAAAAAAATTCCCATTAGATTCCTTGTACTTTGCTAGCTTATTCATAAATGTTTATAACACCATAATTTCGCAGCCATTCCGCCTGTATTTCCTGGTCTATGTAAGCCAGAGGCAGAAGACTATTTCAGGAAGGCAGATATTCTACAGAAATATTTCTGCTGAGGAGGTCGCCTGCTTTACATTTGGATCTCTGAAAAAAATGTGCCTGTTTCTCTCCTGTCCACTGCAGGAGTTTCTTCTCATGCGATGACTCACTGGGAAACCAACCACACGTGTATGTCTGACTCTGAACTTGGTGTCCGCTCCACTGCACCGCAAGCGGCCTCTCGAGGCATATTGGCTGGATGTCCCGATTCTCGGTTGGAGAATGCACGGAATGATTACGGTATGGGTAAGAGTATGGGTTCTCGAATCGGTCTGCCTTTTCCCTGCCACCAGCAGTGTGGCCTCGGGGAAATCATCCAATTTCTCCACATCTCAGTGACCAATAATAATACCCACCCGAGGGCTTACTGAGATGATCTGATGAGTGAATGTATACGGAACACTCCGTGCTGTACGGTAAGCATTCCACCAAAGTCAGCCCCTTTTTGTATGAATTGGTAGACTCCTTGTCAAAACTAACAATGTGATGAGATCATATTGGATGTGACATTTTAATTAACCACAAAATAAAATGAGCAAAAAAAAAAAAATCTGTGCCAGTGGTTCTCAGACTTCGGGGTTGATCAGAATCCACTGGGAGACTTATTAAAACCCAGAGTGCTGGGCCCACCCTCAAAGTTTCTGGTTCAGTACGTCTGGGTAGGAGCCAGAGAATGTGCATTTCTAACCAACTTCCAGGTGATTCTGGTGCTGAAGGGCAAGGTGCCACACACTGAGAATTACCCTAAGCTAGACCAAGTGATTTCTGGTAGAATATTTTCATCTGAACTTGGGGCTACATTGAGCATGGAGATAAGGCCCAAGTTTTATGTCTTTTAATTTAAAACCATTTAATCTCTTTGACCTTTGGTCACTTATCTGTATAATGGGAATATAATAAGATCATCTGACTGATAAGGTGTTTGAGGATTAAAATATGAAATGTGAGTTCGTATACAAATGAGACACAAAAAATACTTAAAGGTCATAAGATTTACACTTTTCTTATCATGTCTGAGATTCTGTTTAAGAAAGAAGAGAATTGGGGCGCTTGCGTGGCTCAGTGGGTTAAGCCTCTGCCTTCGGCTCAGGTCATGATCCCAGGGTTCTGGGATCGAGTCCCGCATCGGGCTTTCTGCTTGGCAGGGAGCCTGCTTCCTCCTCTCTCTCTCTCTCTCTGCCTACTTATGATCTCTCTCTGTCAAATAAATAAATAAAATCTTAAAAAAAAAAGAAGTAAAACATGAGCTTTAAAAAAAAAAAAAGAACAGAATTATGTCACTTGTAGTCCAGTAGTTTGCCGAAAGAATTTCATTATTGAACTTGAATTCAACTAACATTTCATAAATCAAGAGTGTCAAATGTATTGCTTCTTTATGAACAAAGTCAAGTTTTAGGAAGAACTCACACTTCACATACCTGTCAAGGAACTGGGAAAATTGTAGCTTGAATTCCATATTTCATAATTTACCTGAATATTAAAATTTCACATTTCTAGATTATTTTACACTTTTCCAAGTAGTTTTAATATATGTAACATATATTATATATAGTTTTAATATATTATATAAGTTTAATATATTAAAACTCCACAGAAATGTTTTCTAAGTCATTCACTAATTGAGTGACACATTTAAATGATGGTAAGACACAGATAATGGACTTAACTGATGTCTAAACTTTGTAGGTAATACATTATTGTACAAAGTGTTTATTGAATAGTCTTTCTATGCTTTGCTAACCAAACAGCAAAACTATTAAAATGTGGACTTCCTAAAAAATTGGAAAATTGGAGTAGAGGATAAGAGATATTCAGGTGGTTTTCCTTCATTAAGTAGTTGCAAACTGTCTCCAAAGTTTTATACATCTTTATACAAGTTTTAAAACATCTCCGAAGTTTTATACATTCAGAAAACAGAACTTAAGTGAGCTTTGCTGCTGATAATTTTTAAACTACTCCTGAACTACCTCTTGGCAATTTAATTTTCGGATTACTTCTACCAGTAAAATACCAAAAATATAATTAAAAAAAAATCACTTAAGTCCTGATTCTCTTCCTAAAATAACTTCTGTTTAATTACTTTTAAATGACAAAACAAGAGCAAGTTATCTCCATTATATCCTTATAAGTCTCCAGTGAGTTAATTAGAAAATTCTGTTTTTGTTTAAGATATCCTAGTGGGAGACAAAACAATTAAAGGGTTTATAGCACTATGGAGTGCAATTAAAACAGAAAGCATTCACAACACGGCTGCTGATTTCTTTTGCAAATATTCCTTTATTCAGTGCATTGAATCTAAGCAGAAAGCTTATATTTTCATGGATATGGGTTTAGGCAATTTTAGCTTCATATTTATCATTCGCATACAGGCGAGAAAAGAAAACACTTTCTTTAGAGACAAAGAATGGTTGCGTATTTTCTTAATTTCTTTCCCTGATCTTAAAATATTAAAAATTTAAAAAATTAAAAATATTTAAAAATTTAAAATTTATTTTAAAATGTATTTAAAAGTCTAAATATATTTAAAGTATTAAAAATTTAAACTATTCACTATTTCCTACAGCATCCCGAGCTTCTTAATAATACAATGTTTGGTTATCTTTTTTGCCAACAGGACTAATTGAGAACAGGTATAGCGCAGCACTGGGAGATGAAATTATATGTTACAAGGGGACTTCAACACAGTTGATGGCTTGATCCTTTGGTATTCCTTCTGCCTAATTGTTCTGTGTTTAAAGATCAAGTAGCCGCTGAGACTCTGTTGTAAGTCTACATGGGAATGAGAGAATTTGGGCTCCTTGTACTTCTCCCCAGTTAGTTTTACCCATCACCTCCACATGGCTTTGGTTCTGGTGCTGGGAGGTAGGATGAGAAGCTGTTCCTTGACTGAATGGCTTACACGAGAAAATGAACCTTGGTTGAAGAAAGCCTGGTTCAGAATTCCACTGGACTAGGTATTTTGCAATGCAGAACCAATAACTTACTATTATTTTTTTCATGAGGCCAGTATACAGGGGTAATCTTAAATATTAGTGATCTTCCAGAGTTCACAGTAGCAAGATTTCAGATATAATGGAGTCCTAGCCAATGAGAGCTGTTGCTGTCTTAATTTTCTCAGCGGACTGGATTACTCTTCTGTCTGTCTGTCTGGCTGTCTCTCTCTCTCTCTCTCTCTCTCTTTTTTTTGTCAAATGCCCTCCTTACCCTCTCTATGCTGGTCATGGACCCAGATGGATATAACTTTTATATTACCTTTCTTACCATGCTATACTGTAATCAGTTATTTCTTTCTTCCAATGGCTTTTGGACTTTACAAAACATTTGGAAGAGTTGCCATGAACACAGAAACAGGGTTGTCTTGTTTTGCATTTTACCTCTAGCACTGTGGTCTCAACACTACTGGACCCAATTCTCCCTTTAATCCCAATATTTTATAATGCCCTATCTCTTTTATTTAGATAACATTCATAAAAATATAGCCTATTTACACACATCATTTTGAAGGAAAAAAATCAAAATAAGATACTGCCCTAACTATATTATGGAGGACAAATAAAAGAAATGTATAATAAACTGATACACGTGTCATTACACACATAATGTTCAGATAGGAGACATCTTTATGAACGAGTCAGACATTGCCTCTCCTTTTAATGAATAAGGTTGGGCGTGAGAGAAACCCCATGATCAGAAGCTATTTTGGACAAGAACAGGGAAATGAGATTAGAGGGCTAGATGCATATTAAAAGAAGAACCAGAGTTAAGATAGATAACAGACTGTACTTATATGGGACAGAAGGAAACAACCTTTATTAAAATAAAGATAACATGCTAAGACAAATTTTAGACGTCATAAGACAGAAAATCAGGAAGTGTTATACTCTCGCAGATGAGCATGGATATTTTCACAAATGACTTCCTTATAGAGAAGAGTAGTGTCGAAATAATTCTCCCCTAGGACAAGATAGGGTTGAAGTATCACAGTGAACACTCATCCTGTCTTAAAGCTCCATCATACACTGAGGCAAGCATTCATTCTCCAGGACTTCAAGAGGTCCGAGAGAGCATATAGACAACAGCGAATTGTAGCCAAATTGTAAAAAGAAATAGCACAATATTGCCTTCATAGCAGTCGGGTGGTAGACACTGCTGGATAATGGAAGAGCAAGATTAAAAAGCATCGGGTCACCCCCAAATAAATAAATCATTACATAATCATCATAGGATAGATTTTTATGACCACTCTCCAAAAATTTTTAAAGGCCAAAATATAAAGTATTTATTAAGCAACACTTGTTAATGAAATTCAAGAGAGCCTCATCCTGACGTTTCATGTTTCTCTGCTAATTTCATGGCAATTATTTTTAAGAAGTCTTATGCTTCCACAATTATATATCTTTAATTTTTTAAAAGATTTTATTTATTTATTTGACAGAGAGAGAGACACTGAGAGCAGGAATACAAGCAGGGGGAGTGGAAGAGGGAGAAGCAAGCTTCTTGCTGAGCAGGAAGCCCAACCCAGGGCTTGATTGCGGGATCCCAGGATCTTGACCCAAGCCAAAGGCAGACGCTTAACAACTGAGCCACCGAGGTGCCCCAAATCTTTAATTCTTTTGTGTGTGTGTGTGTGTGTGTGTGGCTTTGGAAGTAATTCTACTGCACTAACACAATTTTCAACAAAATATGTTGTTAGACACAATGAGATACCACTTCACACCAGTCAGAATGCCTAAAATTAACAAGTCAGGGAATGACAGATGCTGGCGAGGATGCAGAGAAAGGGGAACCCTCCTACACTGTCGGTGGGAATGCAAGCTGGTGCAGACACTCTGGAAAACAGTATGGAGTTTCCTCAAAAAGTTGAAAATAGAGCTACCCTATGACCCAGTAATTGCACTACTGGGTATTTACCCTAAAGATACAAATGTAGTGATCCAAAGGGGCACGTGCACCCAAATGTTTATAGCAGCAATGTCCACAATAGCCAAACTATGGAAAGAACCTAGATGTCCATCAAGAGATGAATGGATAGAGAAGATGTGGTATATATACACAATGGAATACTATGCAGCCATCAAAAGAAATGAAATCTTGCCATTTGTGATGTGGATGGAACTAGAGGGTATTATGCTTAGCGAAATAAGTCAATCAGAGAAAGACAACTATCATATGATCTCCCTGATATGAGGAAGTTGAGAGGATTTGGGGGGTAGGAAAGGAATAAATGAAACAAGATGGGATTGGGAGGGAGACAAGCCATAAGAGACTCTTAATCTCACAAAACAAACTGAGGGTTGCCAGGGGTAGGGGGGTAGGGAGAGGGTGGTTGGGTTACGGACATTGGGGAAGGTATGTGATATGATGAGTGCTGTGAAGTGTAAACCTGGCGATTCACAGACCTGCACCCCTGGGGCTAATAATACATTATATGTTAATAAAAACATTTAAAAATTAAAAAAAATGTAGTTAGAAATCATATAATACTGAAATAGACAGGATACATAAACTGAATTGTTCAATGATTTTAACAGAATATATTTATTCCATTTAACTTTTCCTGTACAAATCATAAGGCTTATGCAGAACTTCTTGTAAAACCTTTTAGTATTCTTATGCATGAAAATATTATTGATTTACAGTTGGCCTGGAGGGACAGAGAGAAGTCAGGTCAGATGTGGGAGAATCTTTTATACTAGGCTGAGTAGCACATCACAGGACGATTTACTTCATGCCGGTCATCTGGAAAACCAAAGATGTCCCCCCAAATTTCCAAAACACTGTGTGGCAGGTGGAATGACTGTGGTTGAGAACCATTATTCTCCTACCAAAATACTTTCAGAATATTTGACGATTGAATTTGCTTGTTGAATATTAGTGTTTAAGTCAGCAAAGTAAATGCAAGCATGAATTCAATTCCTGGTAGGGGTCTTGCTCCTCTAGATCCCTCTTCACATGCACAGCGATCTAGCTAAACTGCCAAGTCCGAAACTGCCATTGCCATGCTTACAACTTCCCCCTGGTTCCTGAGCGTGCCCAGAACATGATCATGCCCACGCATTTCTGACATGACGTAAAGGATCTCTGGGACCAGGCCCCTTTCTATGTCTTACAGGAAGCCAACTCTAAACCATCAGACCAGGCTAAATGTTCCCCACCCTTGGGAGTTTCACAGTGTCCTGCAAATATCTTTATCATACTTTTTAGATGCATCAGAGATCTGTTTGTCTTTGTCCTACTATCCTGATCCCACAACCTAGCACTACAAATAAACTCTTCAAGGGCATGGGTCATACTTAGTGATCCTTGTATTTTTAGCAATAATCTGTTCAATGCCACACACACACACACACACATACACACACACACACACACTTTTTTTCTCTCTCTCTGTAGCTCAGTACACCCAAAATACATGTTTAAGTGAATTAAAATAATTGATTCTAGTATAATTTATTTAACAAGTATCCAAAATGCTTTGTGGCACATATCTCAACATTGAAAAAACATTACCTTACTTGTCTTATCTAAACTTGATTTATTTATGATGCATTTTAAATGGTTCCAAGTATTTTGCTGAGTTCATGGAGATACAGGTGCATGAAAGAGTTTGTGCTACAACTCACAATTTTACCACAAAATGAATTCACATTAGTATTCAGTAATAGGACTACTTAAAAATATTTCTGCCTAGGAGCGCCTGGGTGGCTCAGTGGGTTAAGCCTCTCTCTTCGGCTCAGGTCATGATCTCAGGGTCCTGGAATTGAGCCCCGCATCAGGCTCTCTGCTCAGCAGGGAGCCTGTTTCCCCCTCTCTGCCTGCCTCTCTGTCTACTTGTGATCTCCCTTTCTCTCTGTCAAATAATTAAATAAAATCTTAAAAAAATATATTTCTGCCTAATAGCCAAAACAAGTTAAGGGTAAGGGGGACCAAACTCAACCACCCAAGAAGACCAAACGATGGTTTGGCTGTTAAGTTCGATTTTTAGCAAAAGGTTCAATTTAAATAGAACTGCTTTTCTAAGAGCCTATGTATCCCTTAGGTCAATAAGATGCAATTTCCATTATGGAGAAATATATCAAATGCCTTCTTAGAGTTTATAACTTTTATCTCAAAGAAAGGGAGTAAAATCAGGATATTCTCTCAGATAAAATTTTCCTGGTATGACTTTCAACTTATGTTACCTATTTTCTCTAACTAGTGACTTTTTTTTTTCCTGCACAGAGTAAAGTGAAAGAAAATTGAGCAGTGAGAATTAGAAGAAGGAGGTATTCAGTAATAATGAGTTTTCTGATGAACCAGCTGGGAAGTTGGATATTAAATAATAAGAAAACCACTCTTACAAGTCCCGATGAATGAACAATTCTCAATTAAATAACTACTCACTGAATCTGTTACGCACTTGGCTTTTCTTTATTCACAAGTGGAACATAAACTTGGTAGTGTTTTAGCTAATCCTTATTCAGTGCATTAAACGGAAATAAGCTTGACAAATGGTTTGAGGCTGCGGTCTCATTATGTCAGCATCATAGTGATTTATTCACTTGGTGATCAAAATGATTCAAGGAGGTGTCCCCAACTTCATTACATAAAAGGAAAGGGAAATACTGTCTTAGAAGTCTGAGTTGATAAGTTGCTTCTTTAGAGGCAATTTTAGATTTTAAATTAGGACAGGAGAGAGGGACTTTTTTCACACATGGACCCGGCCAGGTATAATGCAGTCCTGCAGCACCAATGAAGGTGGACTTGAATTTAAATGAATTAGCCTATGGTTCTGAATAGCTTATTAGAGGGATTCAGTCTTTAGGAGTTAATTAGCATCCACCTGACACTAAAATCTGAAATATAACAAATAAAAAAGAAATATAATAAATAAGACCCTGTTTACTTACAGAACTTTAAGACTGTAAAGGCCAGCGAATGCTCCATTGGGGATGTATGTCAAAGCGTTTCCGGCAAGACGTCTGCGGGTTTCAAGGGAGAGGAGAGACAGTGAGCAAAGTTCTCTTCATGTGGAATTCATTTAGTTGTTAAGAAATGCAATAGAATTTTGTTCAAACCACAAATGCCAAAAACAACTGTGTAAGGAGTCTTGTCTTGTTATATTTTGTGAAAAGCTTCTGTAAATTTCTAATCAAAAGGCTGGCGAAAGAAGTGCTTACCAAGAAATATAATAAATTACCTATTTTATCACAAATCATTTAATAGCTTCAACTATGTAGCTCTCTTTTCTAAAAATTTTTTGACAAATGTTAACATTGTATGATAATCTTCAGAAATTGTAATGTCAAACTGTGATTGTTATATGATTTTTGTAATTTTTCTTTAGAAGCCTAAATAAATCAGATAATCAAACATAAGAGTATTTCTGTTGCTATTATCCCACAAAATACCCAACTTTGTTGCTAAATCTGGCAAATAAGAATGAGACTATCACAGTCCGTTTTTTCCTAAACTCTATCGGAAAAGGGTAAAGTACTTTTAATCAATGGTTTTATTGAGCAAAGCCTTAAAAAACTGAAAACAGAGAGTAGTTAGGGTCAAAGACATTAATACGGTTTATTTAGTGGAAAGTTTTGACATCATTAACTGGTAATATTTAAAGAGTGTATAATATTTTTCTAACTGGGAAACAATCAAGGTGAGAATGTACGTAAAAAGATCGACAAGGTGTGGCATCTGGTTCAGTACTTTTTTGGCAGTCACATCAAAGCCATAACCTCAGGTGTTAGATGGAAAATCCAAAATGGAAAATGGAAAATCCAAGAACAGCGCAGAGACTCAGAAGAGCACAGGACCTTTTAAGGAGCTAATCACATTGTAGAAGGGTGGGTAAAACCGGCAATCAAGACACTCCCGTGTTTTCTTGATGGAGATGGAGGTGGGAGTAAAAGGGTGGAAAGGCCCACTTGGCCAGGGTTTATTCCCGAGGGGCTGAACAGCTTTGAATTTATATTTTGATATTATCTCCAAATGAGAGGTAATTCGGTTCCACTGAGTCCCACTGACAGGACTGAACTAAGCCATTCAGCATATGACTTCAAATCTGTGTCCCAGGGCTAGTCCGCCCCCACCAACAATCAGCTGTGAGTATCAAAATAAATATTATCTCATAAGCAGAACCTCTGAATAGCATTTTTGGTATGTGTATTAGAAAGCATGATTTTCTCAATCCAAATTAAATTGACAAAATGAAAATGTATCACATTTTTTGTAATCTCAGTTTCACTATTGTTATTTTTTTTTAATTAAAAAATATGTAACAAGAAACTGCCAAGAAGGTCTGCCTGTTCTGGGTCTGCAGCACCAACTTGCTCTGAGCCGTGAAGTAAGTTTATACTTCTGAGCTTTGTTTTCTCACTAATTACACGGAACAGTAAGATAAAGGAGCTACTCAGGTGCCTTCTAGCTCCTAAACTCTAGGACTTCTCGGTCTCATCTTGTGTTTGTGTTTGTGCCTATTTTCCTTCTCTTAACAAATGAGATTCAGATAGCTCTTATGTTGTACTCCTCCTGCTTTCCTCATGGTGCCTAAAGATGTCTTTCTCAAACTCTAAATAAATTTAGAGGTTTGGAACAGAATTAAGAAAAAGAGAGCAGAAAAACAACAGACTGCATTTTCTACTCTAGTAGCAAAATACCACTTTATGAAAAGCTTTTTTTTTTATGAAAAAATTTAAAAAAAATTTTCATTTTAGGAAAGCCTTGTTTTGAAACACGTTTGTGAAACTGGACTGAGGGGAAGAAATGGATGTCTTCCTGCATATGGTCAGACAAGTTTGAAGGCCACTAGCCTAGAGCACAAGACGACATCCAACAGATGTATGCCAATAACATATAATTCGGCTAATATTAAACCAGGGTGGTTTCAGAGGTGTTTTGTTTGTTTCCTATTAAGTTGTCTCACTAGAAAACCTTCTTTAGACTCTCACAACTGCCCTTCCATCGAGTCTTCCACACTGACTCTCTCCCTACATCCACTCACTCTGTGTCGCTGATCGTCTTTGTGAAGCCAACTCGGATTATATCACGACCCTCTTCAAAATCCTTCACCAGTTTGCATCCAAATGAAAAGAAATGCGAAGTGCTCAGCTCCCTCTCCACAATTTCCTGATCCCTCTTTATGCTGTAGCTCCACGAAACTATAGGGCTTGCTTTTCTGAGATGTGCCGTCCACAATCTCCCTTCCGGCCCTTTGCTCTATCTAAAATCTTCTCTCTCCTCTCCTTTCCTGTCTCTCAAAGCAATTTCATTTCTCATCTCATCCATCAAAATAGATGGATGGGCAATCTGTCTATTTTGAACCACTCTGGTAGTACTTTGTGTCTCTCTGTGGGTTTGCTGACTACCTGTCCTGCCGCACACATTCCCCCCCAAAATGGGAATTCTTTCAGTTTCTATTATAGGGTTTTGCATAGTGTCTGAAACAGAATATGCTGTCCCAGTAGTGTCCAGCTAATTATCTGAGTAGAGACCACTAACTGTCCCCAGCACCCATTGCCCCCTCCTTCTAGAATACTTCCCCTATCCAGAGTTTTAGCAGAGTATATGGTCCCCCAGCTAGAGACTACACTTCCCGGTCTTCTTTGCATCTGAACATGGTAATGCAACCAACTCTGGCTGTGAGCAAAGTGAAAGTGTGAAAACTCCTGTGTCATCTCCTTAGAAGGACCACTCACCCCCAGTTTTGTCTATTACAGGAAATTCCTGTAGAAGTGGTACTGGAGAGACAGAACTAATGATGCTGGTGTGGAGAACACATCAAAGAAGGCAGAACAAGAGCAGCGAAAGAGCCAGAAGGAGCCCTAGCGCTTGGATGACTTTAAGGAGCAGAGCTGTCCCCGCACGCTGGCGTCCACTTTCGGTGAATTATAGAATCACTATGATCCCTTGTTGCCATCTGCAAATAACTCTGTGACTGAAGGATTATTACCTGGCGAGACCAGTAAACCTTCACTGTTGGAGACTTTTCTAGATGTCAGGCTCAAGAAGCCACGCTTGCAAAACTGTTCCAAACAGCAGCATCCACTCTCCTCTCTTTATCTCCCTTTTGTCCTCATATCATGAGGTTGCACTTGGCACCCCTGAATGCTCACAATCTTTGCCTGTTGCTGTTTCGAACAGTCACGCTAAAGTCGGAAGACTTTTACTTTACCATTCCTCCAAGCAATCTTTGCAGCTCCGACAAGGATTTACAGAGGGCCTGCTCAGTGTGGACACCACCGTCTGTGCAGAGATGCAGCAGTGAGCCCCTGACTGCAAGGAGCTCCCTTTCTAATGTGGAGGGACGATCATTAACAGAAACACAAAGGAAGACCACCACACAAAACAGACTGAAAAATAATCAAGGCGAGGGGATGAGAGCAACGTGGAGGGCAGTGGGCTATTCTTCAAGATCAGATGGGCAGAGAAGCCTGTCTGCTGAGAGGGCGTTTCAGCAGAGGCCTGAGACATGCGGGTATGCATGTGAAGGGAGGAGCCCTGTGGTGGGAGTGGGCCTGGTGGGGTCCAGAAGCTGCAAGGAGGCCAGCAGGGCTGGAATGGAATGACGGAGGGAGCAGCGGCGGGGTGGGGGGCGCGGGGGGGGCAGTGTGGAGAGGCGTCCAGGGCCACTTCACGCAGGGCTCTAGAGGCCACAGAAAGGGCTCTGGCCGGGAGAGGGGATGCGATCAGACCTGTGTTTTAAAGTGGTCCTTCTGGGGATGCCTGGGTGGCTCAGTCGGTTAAGCATCTGCCTTTGGTTCAGGTCATGATCCCAGGGTCCTGGGATTGAGTCATGCACTGGGGTCCTTGCTTAGCAGGGAGTCTGCTTCTCCCTCTCCCTCTGCCCCTTCCCCCTTCTTGTGCTCGCACGTTCTCTTGCTCTCTCTCTCTCTTTGACAAATAAAGAAATAAAATCTTTAAAAAAAAATGAAGTGGTCTTTCTGATGGGAGATTTGAAAGGGCAGCACCAGGGGTGACTGGAGCAGCTCAAGTAGGAGATGCTGTGGGGGTGCCCCGGGGCACAGGTGGCCAGATGTGGTGGGCTCTGGTGCAGAAGAAAGAAAAATACAACCTGGCAACCTACTGGGGCTGGGCGCCGTGGAGGCAGTTTAAGAGAGCAACATCTTACATTTATGGTTATGGAGTGTATAACTTGCAGTCATTCGCCTAGTTCCCCAAAGTACTACGTGTAACACTGAAGTAAGGAACAGTGTGTGACTAAGAGCTGCTTATCGAATTAGTGCAGACTCAGGCTTGGTTGATGATTACATATGACTTAACTATCAGACTGGGCTGACTAAGAAGGGTAAATTTCACCGAAAGTCCCTAACTATCCCTGTTCACGGTCCTAACTTCACGCTACATTTAAGAGTCCTAGGGCAGAGCTTTCAGACGAATGACTTTAACTCTTACTGCTGCTCATGTGTCCAGTGTCCTCACATAGCTTCGATGGTCCCTGACATGTTTGTTGACTTTGGAAATGAAAAGGAGGGAGCAAAAACTTTGAATGTATTTTATTAGTTGAAATTATTCTTAGGGCAGATACTTTCCTATTACATTTCCTGAAGTATAGCTTATTTCTCATGCACTGTTTTTCTTTTCTGGGCAAGGACTTTCAGAGCCCTTGAGTCTGTATTTAGAACAAACCTGTGGAACCACGAACCTTTGTTATTAGGGGAGTTTGTCTTAAAGGAATTTCTGATGTGCTCTTAGCTATTTACTGGGCTGGTGGAGGATCTATCTCATTGAAAAAACAACAGTTTAAGGAAATCACTGGATCCTTCTCATTTTTTTACCATGTGGGATGGTTTTAGGAATTCTAAAATTAAATACATATAAACTATGGGGGGGTGAAAGGCTTTCAAATGAATACATGAATACTTAGAACTGCACACAAATCTTTCCTGTAATGATCTGAACTAACAAATTTTTGGCAACTATGTTCCAAACCCCAGAGACCTACATACCATTTGTCTGAGAGGTGGATTTTTTTCCTGTTTCTAAAATTATTTCATGGGAATATCTCTTCCATCATCCTTTTTTTCTATAATAAGATACAACTTAATAAGGAAAACTCTGACATTTTTATATAAAAATGTTTTTATTCTTAAAGATACTACTACATATATAAGACTCATATCGTCCCACTATTGTTAGTGTTACTGATCAACTGTCATAAAAAGAAAAAAAAATCAAGTTATAGTTGACACATGCCTCTTCAACTAAATCAAATAAGTAGATATTTTGGTGTTTAACAACCAATTAAAATATCTTTGAGAGTCTATGTTTCTTTGAATCTCTGTAGTAGTTTGAATCTCTAAAATAAAGAAATCCAAAGGATTTCTTTTTTTTGGTAGCCTTATTTTGTAAAAAATAGAGGGACCAGAGCAAAGCAATCAGATGTGATCTCTGATTATTTCTTCTCTTTGGATGTTGGCTTGGACAAGGAGAGGCATCTGGGTAAATGGGGTATGTACCAGGAGAGGAAGGGGTGCTCGACCCTGCTGTCCCGCTGAGAGCCGCAGGGAAATTACCATGTGGGGAACCATGGTCCAATGTGGGTTTCCCTGGCTGAGTTCCAAAGGCAGAGGAGCATTTGCGGAGCTAAGTGAGAGGGACTGGCAAGTTCTACCAGGCCTCCTGGGTCAGTTCTTCTGAGAAACTTTTGCCTTGTAATTCTTAGGGTGGGTTGTTTGTTTTACCCCTTCCCTTTTTGATTTTCTTCCTTCTCACCATTAGCGTGCAATAAAGCTTATAAAAGTCCCTAAACTTCCCTGGGCCTCATTTCATTTATTCTTTTAAAATGGTAAGGTACTTTCACACAAGTTTTTTCTGCCCTCAAACTGTTTTTCTGTTACACAGACATTTCCTACTTAACTTCTCTTTCCTCCCTCCTCTTCCCTCTACCCTGCTGTTTTCTTCTTGTTTATTATAAGATTTCTTTATTACATACCACTAACATTTTATTTTATTTTATTATGATTTTTTACATAACACTTTTAAAAAGATTTACTTATTTTAATTTGGGGGATGGAAGGGCAGAAGGAGAGGGAGAGAGAGAATCTCAAGTAGACTCCCTGCTGAGCACGGAGCCCAGCATGAGGCTGGATCTCACCACTCCTAGATCATGAACTGGGCCAGAATCAAGAGTCAGATGCTTAACTGACTGAGCCACCCAGATGCTCTATGTAACGTCTCTTAAAAAGATTTATTTATTTATTTGAAAGAGAGAGAGAGAGAGAGAGAGAGGGATGGGGGGGTGAGTTGGGGGAGGGGCAAAGGGAGAGAATCTTTAAGCAGACTCCCCATTGAGCACAGAGCTGAATGTGGGGCTCAATCCCATGACCCAGAGATCATGATCTGAGCTGAAACTGAGTCAAACCCTTAACAGAATGAGAAACGCAGGCGTGCAACCAACCTCTACCCACCATGTGACATTTTAAAAAGCATTTTCCCATACTTTGTATCAGGAGATAGATCAGAGATTATTCAGTCCATATTTTGTAGGTAAAGACACCAAAGCTCAGAAAGGTTTTATGTAAATGAAAAACATTGTCCCTTTCCCAGTTTTATTTAAACATAATCTAGTCTTCTGTCAGGGGGCATAGAAGTTATGTAACAGCAGGGCTGCTTAAATAATCAGAGCAGAATGAACTTGAATAACATAACCCTTAAAAGAAGTTAAAAGAAGACATTTCTGGGGGCGCTTGGGGGGCGTCAGACTTGAGTTTCAGCTCAGGTCATGATCTCAGGATTGTGAGATGGAGCTCTGAGTTGGGCTCCATATGGAGAGTCTGCCTGAGATTTCCTCTCTCCCTCTCCCACTGCTACCCCCTCTCTCTCTAAAAATAAATAAATAAATAAACAAATAAACAAATAAATAAATAAATAAAATTTAAATCCAGCCATTTCTTTGAGTACCTCCCCTACCCCCCAAAATTTCATTTATTTGAGAGAGAGCAAGGGGGGAGGGGCAGAGGGAGAAGGGGCAGAGGGAGAAGCAGGCTCACCGCTGAGCAGGGAGACTGACCCAGGGCCCGATCCCAAGAACCTGAGCTACCCAGGCATCCCCTTCTTTGGGTGCTTTCAATAGGCCAAGCACAGTGCTCTGAAGCATACAAGCAGTATCTACCTTTTATTAGACAATTTGTAAGCGCCAGGTACAATGTTAAGTACTTTACATACATTGTGCTATTTATTATAAAATCACTTTAAACAACATGATTGATTATTCCCCTCATACAGAGGGGAAACTGAGCCTAAGAGAGGTTACTTGCTCACACGTACGTAGAAAAGTTTACACAAGAGAATTTGATTCAACATAGTGTTTTGGCTCAAAAATTTGAGTTTTTAACCATTACTTTGGATAAAAGTAGATTTATCTGGAGCTTAGATGGTCAGGAAAAATCAGTCTAAAACAGGAAGAACATAAGGACACAAATGGCTGTACCACTGGGGTTAAGGCCACAACAGAATTGTCCTCACTGCTTCTAACTCAGATTCTTCCACTGTCCTCCAGACCCCGTGCAATGGTATTGCTCTCACCACTATAACTAGTGATCTTTCTTTCCTGCGAGCCCCCATCTTAATTCTCATCCTCTAAACAGAGATGTGACTCAAGTTTCTGTCCTCACACCTTTTCTTTTTTCCTCTAGTGGGTCTCCAACTTTGTCATCTCCCGAGAAGCCACAAAATTTCCGATTCCCAGGCCCCAACCCAGATTTAGTGAATCAGAATTTCTATGGGGGAAGGATTCAGGAATCTATATTTTAAAATAATAGCCCAGGTGATTTTAATAAGGGTAGAGAGCCACACTGGGAAACACAGAGCCTGTACCTTTTTTCAAGGTCTTTATCTGTTCCAGCACCTTCAAAAATCACCTCTTTTTGTTTTGTTTTGTTTTTTAGAAGGAGAGAGAGAATCTCAGGCAGGCTCCACACCCAGTGCAGGGCTTGATCTCACAACCCTAATGTCATGACCTGAGCCGAAATCAATAGTCAGATGCTTAACCAACTAAGACACCCAGATGCCCCCAAAATCACCTCTTTGTAGACAACTCTGTAGTCATCATTTCTAGAACAGACTTATTGTACCCCAGGCCCCCATTCCAACTGTTAGTGACATCTCTATTTGGATGTCCTATTGACACCTCACACCTGTATATCCAGAACCAGACATCCTCTGCCTCCAAAATATCAGTTGTTCCCCTTGAATTCCCTGTTTCACCGACTGTGCCTCATGGGTCTCCTGGCATCTAATCTCATGACTCACAGTCATCTCTCACCTTCAAACTTCCCTTTTGGTCCCCATATTCAATTAGCTTATGAGTCCTTATCTGTCTTCCTGGATAGGACGCTTCTGTATATCCCAGTGGGTCTCAGCCCACCTGTAGGGCTTCACAAAATACTGTCTGGGTCCCCACTGAGACCCATTAAATCAGAATCTCTGGGAATAAGCCCCAGTAATTAATAGTTTTAAAAATGCTCCAGGTGATACCAGTGCGTATGCAAGGATGCGATAAGCTCCGCCAGAAGCCTGTATGGTCTCCATCCCTAGAAAGGATGATTCATTTGTTACTTGTTGGGAGAATTAGGAGAAGAGATTAGTTAAAGGGTTTTAACAGTTACCCAGAAAAGACAGTAAGAACCTGACCTACGTGGTGATGAACTAGGGTCAACATTTGGGAAAGACAGTGTGGAATCATGAGCTCTGGATCTGGGAAACTGGTGGATACCAGGGGGTGAGAGAGGAAGAACTACAGAACAAAGGAAGTGAGTGACGGACACAGTGATCGCAGGTTTGGATATGAATGCTGAGGGCAAGTAGGAGAGGTGAGAGAAAAAGCGTGGTGAGGGGATGGACGAGGCAATCTGGTTCTGTACTTGTTAAGTTTTAAAGTATTGGTGGGGTAGGTTGAAATGCCACTTGGCAGATGATTCTCCAAGAGTGGTCCCTAGACTCTCAGTATCAGCGTCTCTGAGCATGTGATACAAATGCGAATTCTTGACTTCTCCCTCACTCCGCCCCACTTCTAACCTGCTGAAGCAGCTTTTAGCAGCTGCAGTAGGGCTCAGCAGTGGTGGTTTAGCAAGCACTCCAGATGATCCCGATCTCACCAGAAGTCCAGAACCACTCGCCTAGAGTAGCGGTCCTCAAATGTATCATGCATCAAAATCACCCGAAGAGCTCAGTAAATTTCTGACTCACTAGGTTAGAATGGGGCACAGAAGTAGCATTTCTAACAAGTACACAGGTGGTGCCAATACTGCGGGTCCAGGGACCACACTTTGAGAACCACTGGTCTAGCAGTAAGAGACAAAAGAACTCTGAACTAGAAATATTGATTTGGTGGTCATCTCTCTTAACAAAAATAGTTCAACTTTTGGGTTTCTTTCCCAGATGACTGCAGGTGTTTTCTAATGGGTCTGTAGCCTCCTATCAGGCTCCTCTGCTTCTGTAAGTCCCCGATCTCTTTGGCATACTAAAATCTTTTAAAGTCATAAGTCCCATTATTTCACCAGTGTACACAACCCTCCAATGATTTTCCATTGCTCTTATTTGAACTCTCTATGTAGCCTGACTGGTTAGGGTCCTTGCCTTCCTCTCCAACCCACCCCTTGTCGGTCCCTCTCCCTCTCACTCAATTTCAGCCACAATGATCTTCTTCCATGTCTACAAACGTGTCACATTCTTTCCTACCTCAGGACCTCCACTCACACTATTCTTTTGCCAGAAACATTCTACCGCAGCTTTTAGGACCACCAACTTCCCTTCATTCTCCTGATCTCAGTTTAGATGTCAACTTCTTAGAGAGACTTTCCCTCCTTGTCCTCTCTTGTTATTTATTCTCCACCTGTGTTTGTGTCCGTCATCACTCTCGTTACAATCATCAAATATCACGGCACTAGTTTCTTCACTATGTCTGTCCGATTAGAGCAGGGACCTGTTGAATGAGCTAGTGAACCACAGTAGGTCCCATGTTCCCAGTGGCTCAGTAAATATGTATTCAATGAATGAACTGAAAGTATCTAAGAAAAGAGACAATAAAATGACGTGCAATAATCTGGGGAATGTCTACATTTTACAGGAGTTGTGAGTGGAGGAGAAAGGATGCCAAGGAGAAAAAGAAGAGGAGCCAGAAAGATAGGGCACGTTCAGAACACTGCCCAAAACGTCATAATGAAAGTTACATACACGTGTGCGCGCCCATGCAAGGACAGATATCTAAATGTCTATCTCCACCTATACAGACAGATATTCGGGAGAGAACTAAAATAACTGTCACGAAATAACACTGGAGAAAAAGAGTTTCCAAGAGACAGTGTTTTTCATCATTTGTCAGATCAACGAAGACGAGAGACCAAACACTGTGACAAAGCCAAAGGGCAGGAAGAGCGTTCATGGGCATGAAGGTGTTTTCACTTTGCTAACACATCCAATATGTGACTTACAGTTTACCAAAGTTCTTTCATCATCATTTCATTTGATCCTCGGGAAAAAAATCTCAAAGGACAGGCAGGACAGCTCTCACCATTTTCAGCAACATGATGAGGAAGTAGAAGTAACAAGCATAGATTCTGCTCTCAGGAAGTTTGGTGGTATTTCGCATTACAAATTTCATCTGCAATAATCGGTATTACTATTTATATAGAGATTCCTCAAGGCCAACCATAATATGAGCAAATAGTTTCAGGGAACAATAGTAACTTAAAAACAGACCTCCCTAGAGCTTCTCATGTTTCCTTGACGGCTAAATCGAATATTTGATTCCAATAGCGTCAGAATCTGGAAAGATTTTAAAATACTACTCGGAAACCAAGGCCTCCAACTCACACTGTTTAAAATGGTAACAGTTCATTTCCCCCTCTGGTTTAATCAGACTACGAATCTAAGTTTAATGGGGCCTGTAGATGTCAGCATTAGGCACGCTCTGCCATTAGCTCCTAACATCTGAACCCACTCCGAGGGACCAAATGTAGGCTCTTCTGTTTGTCTAAATAGCGAACATTAACGTGAGTCCCTGGTAGAACTGAATCAACAGAACTGAGAGAGACACTGTTGGAGAGAAATGCAATTAGCGCTCAGGATGCTCAAATTCGGTAAAGAACTCTTCTGCGTTGATCGTATACATCCATTAAAGCTCACAGTTCGAAACAGCTTTTTTTTCCTAAGTCCTGGATCCCTGGGTTACCGCAAAATCAGGCTCAGGAAATAGGAAGGAAGAGGTCAGAATCTTCTCGAAGGTGTTCTCAGTTTATTAATGGAACTCGGTACGTGGATTAGAATTTAGCAAAGTTCTCTCATCATCCTTTCATTCGATTCTCAGAAACATCTCCAAAGGCAGCCAGGGCAGCTCTCACCATTATCCCCTGAGGCCCAGGGAGGTCAAGTGGATTATCAGCTAGTAAATGGCAGGGACGGGACGAGAGTCCTGGGCTTGGCGTCCAGACACTGCAATTTTCTCTCTGTAGAGCGCAGCCTTACCACACTCAATTATGGTTTTTTTTTTTTTTTTTTTTTTTTTTTTTTTTTTTTTTTTTTCCCAAGAGGAAAAGGCTTTCCTTCCCCTTGCAGCAATAGGACATTTGGCCTATGCTCATCTGGTCACCATGTAGATTAAAAAAAGTAAGTAACAGAGGATAAACATGACTTGAATGTGCCAACATACATGGGCCAGGTAGTAAGCATTCTGGCACCTCAGGAGGGAGAGGAGACCATTCAAGGTGATGCCCCTTATTCCTTCTAAATATTGGCCTCAGGCAAACACTTTCTCCAGGGCTATAATATACATATATTTCTAAACACTGACTCAGTGAGTACCTGTAGGGCTTTATGGATTCTTAGAGGATTTTAAAACCTGACACCTTTGTCTAGCTCCAGGGATGGATGAGGGATGAATCATGGCTGTCTACAGTTTGTAACATAGTTAAATGATTAAATCAGGGAAATGATTAAGTGGGGGTGATTTGTGCGAATGGGAAGAGTAGTAACTTGCCTTTGTTAATAATGATTTTTAAAAAATTGAGTTTTGTGGTAGGAGTTTTATTAATATCATTAATAGTATCAGTAGCAATTTCCTATTTTATGGCTATTAAATAAAGCATAGAGATGAGCTGAATAAACTGAATGAAAGAATACTTCTAGAATCGTGCTCTATAGTCATAACAAAAGATACACACACACACACACACAATGACAGATCTCTAAATGTCTGTATCTAGAACATATGGGAAGGGGAAAAAAGAGAGAGAGGGGAAAACAAACCAGGAAACAGACTTTTAGCCAAAGAGAACAAACTGAGGGTTGCTGGAAGGGAGGTGGGCAGGGGGATGGTTTCATGGGCATTAAGGAGGGCAATTGCGATGAGCACTGAGTATTGTATGTAAGTGATGAATCAATAAATTCTACTCCTGAAATCAATTTTACACTATAGATTAACTAGAATTTTTAAAAAATTTTGGGGAAAATAATGTCCGTCTCTAGCTGTATGGCTGTCATTTGCTAGTTCTGATAGTATACTATGGAAAACAAATGGCTTAAGTGTATGCATGCAGTTGTAAAATATTCACTAAAGTTTTGTATCTGTTGAGCAATGCTAAATTGGCGATATGTTACATCTGAAAATTCTGATGATACTTCTCCATTGTCAACAATAGGTGATGGTAGTAAATTAATAACCTGAATATCTAATCTCATCCACTGGGTAGACAGCTCTCTCTTACTCTCTCTTTTTCATCCCTCCACACATGCACAGACAGACAAAGATATATGACAGAACTATCATTACAAAACTTGGTTTAAACAACACTTTCTTTTCTTTCTTTCTTTCTTTTTTTTTTTTTTTTAAGATTTTTAATTTATTTATTTGACAGAGAGAGAGATCACAAGTAGGCAGAGAGGCAGGCAGAGAGAGAGGGGGAAGCAGGCTCCCTGCTGAGTAGAGAGCCCAATGTGGGGCTTGATCCCAGGACCCCGAGATCACGACCTGAGCCAAAGGCAGAGGCTTAACCCACTGAGCCACCCAGGCACCCCTAAACAACACTTTCAAGGATTCAACTGTGCAAACCACTGTTCCAGGTACTATTAGGGAAAATAAAAGCACAGAAGAACTATGCACAATTCCTAATGCTCCCTCTACTTTCTGAGTGTGGCTTGGAAGGTGAGGTTGAATCTTAGCCTTGCCTCTTGTCACTGCATGATCTTGAACCAGTTCCTTAATTTTCTCTGTACTTCATCTTTTTTTTTTTTTTAAATCTATGAAATGGGAATAATAAAGATATTTACCTTTATGGGGCTGTTAGGAGGATTCGTGGGAAAAAGCATATAAAACATTTTGAACACTGCATGGCACACACTAAACTATGATTGTTGTCATTATAATATAATATTATTTTGAAGACCTTATACTCTAGAAGAGAATACAGAGTTACACGTAGCTAAATCTAGTAGAAACTATCCACAGCATAACAGAGGCATAATTGCAATGCTCTACAAAACAGTTGCTTTTTTGTTATGGTTTGTTTTGTTTTAAACACAACACCCCCAAATTAGCCTTGGGAACAAAAGAATAAACCAAGCAGAGTTGATCATTTTTCCAGATTCTATAAATACTATAGAATGAATTTTTTCTTTTGCTGCAAAATGAATAATGATGTCTTCAAAACATCAGTCAGATGCAACACAGAATTATATATGAGAAAGTGGTCTAGCTTTTGAATTATGCTTAGCCAGTTCAGCAGAGGGAATTCCAGAAGAGAATGAAAAACTAGAATGAATAGCCCATTAAGGGTCTCCTCTATTTCTGAAATTCTATGATTTCATGGTCAAGACACTTAATGGAGTTTCCAGATATAAATATAAGACAATACAGAAAAATATCTTTTTCAAATGGTAGTTCCCTCCCTCTTTTTTTTTCCTTGACTTTTTTCAATGGTCTTTTGAAAAACTGGCCTTGGAACAGAATTAACATTTACCTCCTGAAGAAAGAGGAATTATTTAGAATGAGTTGGGGTCACTGAGGGAGGAATTCTATTAAGCAAAGTCCTTGGGGAAGGACTTTATTGATTCAGTTTGGGGTCTAAAGTGGAGGTGCATGTTGACACAGAACGGAAGCCTTGTACCATTGCGTAGTGTAAGGAAATGACAGAAGAAAGCATAGCAAATACACACTTTCAAAATGCGGGGTTAGGGGTGTACATAGGACCAAGCATCGTGTATTAATTATGGGGAGAAAGGGAAGATGAGAAGGATGGAAATCAGGAAAAAACCCTAACTGAAAGTTGCTAAAGGTAGTCAATAGAAATTTTGGCGAATGTCTACCATGTCTGTTGCTTTTTCCTAAGGCAGTTAACTTGGATGAGAAGCTCCTTTTACATGTTTTGCTTTCTCAGTATTCATTTGTTCATCAAAAATGTATTGATTATTATCACATACAAGCCACGACTAAGACAGACAAGGACTCAGCCCTGATCAAGGTTACTTTTTAGCCACGGAAATGGCTAGAGAGAAAAGGGGAAAAGAGGAGCGTGGACAACCCAGAGTGAAAAACTCTGATTGATCAAAACTTGCTGCAGAGTCTTGTCATCTGAGCTTCCCCAACATATTCCTGGATAACAACCTGGGCATATGGTCAACTGATTTCAGTGGTTAGACAATAGCATTTGTTAAAAATATAAGGCTATCAAAAATACAGATAAAACCCTAAGGGGAGAAATTTGAGAATGTCATCCTCTTGCAAAGGGAAAAGACTGATGCAGTGTAATCTGGGTATGATGGAACATTCTTCCCACTTCCCGGGGTGGATCACTCAGTGCATCAACCATTTAAATTACTCCCCAGATTGGACCCTGACTTTCGGATTTATAAAGGAAGTATTTTCAAAAGAGGTCATTGCCTACACAATTCCTTTAATCAACAGTCAGAAGATGTACTCAAGGGATGGTGCCAAACTTTCTTCATGAGGACTGCGATGGCACATGGCTCCCTTCGTCTCCATCATTCCAAAGGGTAAGAGGATCAAATGAATTTTTAAATACAAATTTTTGGATTATACAGTTCTTTTTCATCTTCTGGAAAGTGATTACGGGACTTAATCAAGACTCCTCTGTGTATCATTAGCTAATTTTAGCTTCCTCCTTTTTTATTTTTTTTACAGGGAGTTTGGATAGCCCAGTTTGAAGTCCTCTGTGGATTTCATGTTTTTCTGTTCAAGCCTTGAGGGAAGCTAAATTAAGAAGTAGGAAAATAGTAATTAAAAGTGATTAGGACAAGAAGTTTTGGTGCTACGGAATGTGGACTTCATTCTCCCCGTCACAACCCGAACCAAGCGGCAGTTTTGGTTTTGATTATAGCTTTACTTGCTATTTTAATAAACGTGAACCGGTATTCAAACTTTTAATATCCTGCCGCTTAACTATTTCCAAAGAGACATCCAGGCCTCTTAAACTGCCTTTGTTTTAAAATTTTAATTTGTTTGGCTCAAGTCTCACCTTAGAAAGTTGTAGCCTCATGGTCAACTCCTTTATAAGTTGATTTCCAGAATCTTAGGCAATTTCTTTTTTTCTCCCCTCCCAACTAAGTGTTTCCTCATGTGCCAAAATTGTTGGTGCTGACAGCTTTTTTGCCTTGTTTTATCTGGTTCCCACAGTGAGTGTGAGGGGCAAACCCAGGAATGTGCTCAGTGTTGACTGGACGCATCACTACTACGCAATACTTACAACTCCTCTAGGAAGCGGAGGCTGTACAGGGGATTCGGGGGCAGCTGACTGATGTTGTTCATACTGAGGTCTCTGGAGAGGAAAACAGACAGCACGTGAGAAGCGGAGTCCGCCACCACCAGGGAATCCAGCTGTTCCCTCCACACATTTTCAAGCAATACGTTCTTTCACTTGACCAATGAACCGCTGTTTTGAATCTTAAAGATATTCCTTACCGCTCCTACCCCAGCCCCAGCCCATCTCGGGCTCTCTGTCAAATGAGAGCCCCTAGGAGGGGCTCCTATGAATTCAGAATGATTTAGACCATTCATGGGTACGATGGCAGTACTTCACGTTTAAAATTATGGAAGTAGGACGGCAAAGGAAACAGACATAACTCAACCCTAGACATAACCCAACTTCAGGTCTTGCTTTGAATTTTGTGACAAAGAGAAATGCCTTCCCCTTGCAACTCTCTGCAAGTCCCACTTATAAGTACCTTGTAAAAACAAATGTTTGGATTCAAAGAAACTTAAAAAAACAAAACAAAACAAGACAAAAAGACCATTCCCTCCTTCTAACATGTTCCCTTTGCAGGTTCTCAGATTGCATTAAATAAGTGAAATGAACCATAAAACAAGGGTGTAATGTGATCCCGCTTCGGAGCACACTTCCTGCTGGGCCCGCACAGTAGTTCCTGGCACAGGAAACAACAAGCCACTTCGGGCAGAACTCAATCAATTTTTGTTTTAAGGGAAACTCCGTGTAATGCGATTTTATTCTGTTTTTACTTTTCTATTTCATGACGGTCTCCCACATAACCCTACAGCGTCACTGATAGATGCCATCTGTATCTCAGAGGACAAAAGACCGGCGGCAGAACAGACTGTCACCAAGACCAGCTAAGACTTTATGTGATAGTCGGCTGAAGATTGACTTAAAACATGACTGCTTGCTCAAACCTGAAGGTTCAGATTCTATTCAAAATTCATTATAATCTCAGATCGGGTGTACATATTTAAAATTTATCTCAAGATAAGACAGTGAGCTTTCTTTTTATTTATTATTTTTAGAACTGACCTAATTGGCATATGACATTGTAGTAATTTTAGGTGTACAACATAATGATGTGATATATATATATATATGTATATATATATATATATATTGCAAAATGATTACCATGATAAGGTTAGCTAACATTCATCGCACTTACATTTTTTTTCTTGTGAAGAGAACTCTTAAGATTTACTCTCCTAGCAACTTTTGGATAAACAATACAGAATTATTAACTATATTCGCCCTGCTTACATTACTTCCCCAGGACTTTTTTTATTGTATAACTGGAAGTTTGTATCTTTTGACCACCTTCATCTATTTCAACCATGAGCTTTTTAAAAAATCCGGATTATTCCTGTTATTTAAGTGGTCACACCCATAGCATCTAACCTGCTGTTGTCAGTATAGGTTGCTTTGTTTCTTTATCAAATATTAACTGTTAATCACTGATGGTTAAGAATGCAGGGATTGATCATTTACTCTTTAAAAAGTGACTGAAAAGTCACTAGCATGAACAGGAAGATTAAAATATTCAGTTAAATATTTCAGAGTATGGTAAAAAGACAATTATACATTTTAATATCTGCCACTGAACACTTATATAGCTGAGTAACGTGCTATATTCTTAAGCTAAAACTAAACGATGTCAAAAATATGCACTAAAATATTTGGTTTTCCATATATTGAATATCTGGATGGTTTTCTTGCGCTGTCCAGGTAACAGTGGCAAATAACTGATCAGCAATTTAAATCTGTTGTGCAGTTACTTCTCTGAAGTAGCAAAGTTGTTTAGTTTAGTTCACTGAACAGACATGTATAAAATTAATCAATGAAGTTTCTGGATTCCTCACAGGGACTATATAATCCAGGCAAAGACTTGATATTTCTTAGGTACTCACTTATTTTCTCATTGATATCCCACTTATTTTTTAAAAGAATCAAGATGGTTTGCTTTCGGAGCATGTTTATTAGCAACCAAGATCCAACCAGTTTCAACATGAGACAGCTGGTATGGAGAGCACTAAGTTTCCTTTCCTGTTATATTTTTCTGGGTGATGTGCAAAACAGTATGGGACATACATCACTCTTGTCTATATGCGGAAAGCTCTAAACAGAATGAGGACATTTACATTTAAGGAGATTCATAAACATTCCACATGACTTTAATATTCACTATCCTATCTCAGTTTCCTGGAAGTGAAGCTTATATAAGCCTCTACTCTCAGGGTCCCCCCAGAACACTTGGGATGGAGGAATGGCGGAGAGAGCAAGGCACTGTCAGCGTATAGAGTCTTGGGTTTGAATCCTGACCTCATTCATCAGCTGCATGATCTCGGGAGAAATCATCTCCATGTGGCAGGTTTCCCTGTAGTTAAACTAGGGTGTCTCTACCTTAATAGTTTATGCTATTAAACTCTTGCTAGCTGTTTCCAATCGAGAGAGAGTGACTTATTTCTTAAAAAGAGGAATCTCCCTTTCCCAAAAGGAGTTAATAACTTCTCTGTTTTACCTGATATTGGGGTTCCTCTTAGAAAATGAGCAAATCCTGCTAATCCATTACTTTACCGCCTGTTTTCTAGTAAGTTTGTTTTCTTTTTTAAAGATTTTATTTATTTATTTATTTATTTATTTATTTATTTATTTGAGAGAGAGAGAGAGAAAGTGTGAGAGGGAGAGGGAGAGAGAATCTGAGGCAGACTCCATGCTGAGTGCAGAGTCCAATGTGGGGCTCAATCCCATGACCAGGAGAGCATGACCTGAGCTGAAACCAAGAGCTGGATGCTTAACCAACTGAGCTACCCAGGTGCCTCTTATGTTTTCTTTTAAAGAACTTCTAAGCAATGCATATAAGCCTATAGCAGAAAACAACTTTTCATATCAACTATCTAAGGTAAAATGAAATAGACCTCTAAAATATAAATTCCAAGCAGATAAGGTAAAAAGGAATTTGTCTGTATTTACTTTTTTCATTCTGTGTTCACCTTTGCATTGATGTTCAAATGGAATGGTGGTCCTCTAGTTTCCCAAACTAAACTATCCATGGTGAAAGACTGATTTTTTAAAATTTTGAATTTGCTGTGGGTTTATAATTTAAAAAAGTAAAATAAAATAAAATAAATTACTAGAAAAGGGAAATAAAAACACTAGAATGCATAAAACAGGAGCTCAATATTTTGTTATGTGATTCAGTAGCAATTTTTCAATTACTATAAAAGTTTCTAAACTTTACTCTCAAAATTTTTTTTTTTTTAAAGATTTTATTTATTTATCTGACAGAGAGAGACACAACAAGAGAGGGAACACAAGCAGGGGAAGTGGGAGAGGGAGAACAGGCCTCCCGCTGAGCTGGGAGCCCAATGTGGTGCTCGATCCCAGGACGTTGGGGTCAAGACTCGAGCGGAAGGCAGATGCTTGAAGACTGAGTCACCAAGGCGCTGCTTTTACTCTCAAATTCTTATCTGTTGTGGATCATAAAAAACAACCATGTCCTGGGAAAGACACTTCCCTGGACCGCTCTTTGATTAGCAATGCTCTTCTTGCCTTTATGTCAATTTTGAGTTAAAAATGATAGAATAAGAACATTAAAACTCTGTACAAAAATATTCTCTTTCTTACTTAAATTATTTGTAAACTTTTCTTTTTAGTATTTGGTCCTTCTGACCCCTGGAATGCATATAACTTTAGCACCAAATCGGGAGATTGTAAGATAATTTCCAAACCTGTACATTATTGATTTTTTAAACTAGGATTTTAAAAGGTGGCCTCATGTTGCACCACATTTTTGTCTATGATTCAGTTTCCTAACATTTGTGAAACAATGTAATGGATTTCTTTAATTTTTTCATCTTTTGCCAAAATGTTGGAATTAATTTTGAAGAAGTGGTCACTATGGACAAAGATTTCATAAGACATGGAAGATTCATTGTGACAAGACGGTCAAATATGTTTGACCATTCTTCCCTGTCTCTGACCCTACTCTTGCTGATGCTGTGTTAATGGCCATGTCTGGAAATCTAGAATAGGGGTTGGAGAGTTCAGTGGGAGCAGTCGACTCTATATTGGAATCATCTCAGGACCTTTACGGAATATTGATGTCTGGGTCCCATCCCCAGAGTGCCTGAGTTGATGGGTCTAGTATGGACACTGGGATGTTTAAAACCTGCCCTAGTGATTGGAATGTTCAAGCAAGGCTTAGAACCACGGCACAGGAGGAACCCTAAATTTCCAGATGAGAGCTTTGAGCTCTACAACTCACTCAGAGTTTAGGAGGCCTGATTGTTTCCTAGAAATAGAGTTCTGTCCAAGCAGACAGTCTCTCTCTCTTGCAAATGTCTTTGTTGTTTGCAACTCTATTGTTTTTCTTCATTTGACAAATCTGAGTTGAGCATTAATTGTGGGTAGGTTCAGGGACACAATGGAGAATCAATCCAAGTCAGCTTCAACTTTTCCCTTTCCTCCTGTCCCTACATCCATAAAGATACCCAGTATTAATTCTATAGAACTTTCTTCTGGATCTGGTCTCCCTTCCTTCTTCTTGGCTTCTACCTTTGGTCAAGTCCCTGTTACATGAATAACCTTTTTGCTCTTCGTGCTTACTGTGTCTCCTCATACTGTGTCTAGGTCACCTTCTGTACCATGGCCAGATGGGTCACCCCAAAAAGCCCATCTATCTGATTGTCACTCCACTCAGACCCACTGTTAGCCAATAAGAAAGGCAAACCCTCAGGTGCATCCACAGGAAAAGGGGCCTCCTCTGGAGTTGGGCATGACGAATTATAGAAAAGATCTTTGCACTGAATCAGCAGAACAAAGTGACTAGTTTGCAAGCAGAGCTTGGCCTGGAGTTCAGCCCCTTCAGAGGAGTCCCTGTGCAGGGCAAACCTCCCAGCTCTAGCCATATGGACCTCCTCCATCTGAGAACTTTGGCTGGCTCCAAGCCTCTTAGAGGAACAAATACCTAAACTATTTAGGCTTTTCATGATTTGGCCTAATGTGTGTTTCCACCTTGATTTTATGTCACTTTCCTCTATGCAATGTGTGGTCCACATATATACTTGAAATTCTTGCTGTTCCCCTTTGCATCTGTTTTTACACATGTGATTCTCTTTCCCTAGAATGCATTAGCTTCTCTATTTCCAAATTCCTACTCGTGTGCTCCCCCACCCGCCCCTCACCCCCATTTAAGATCTAGCTTTATAGACCCTTGTGTTCCTGACACAGTCTTTTGTCTTTCCAGCTTAGTCTTCTATTTCAATCTCTGGTCCTTTGATACTTCCAGTATTAGAGCTTTGTCTTAGCCTAAGAACCTAGCTTACATCATGCATTGGTCACCTGGATCACTACCTCACCAACACCCTCAACCTCACGGTCCCTTGTCTTTTGTTTCATTCTCTTGGCAAAATCCCAGCTCTGGAAAAACACCATAATTCATTTTCTCTGTTCCTATCCCAGGGTACTGAGTGCTACTAGAAAAGAGAAACTCACAAATGTGCAGACTGGGGACTATAAATTCATGGTCTTTGTGGGTTCTCAACACTGCTGCACAATTTTGTTATTTGTGATTGCTCAATGTACTCCCTCATGAACTGTGGCCAATCTTGACCACTTGCTTCAAACCTCTTAATCAACGACTCCCATCATGGTACACCTTCCTTCTCACTTCATGAAAACAACTGAGATTCTTTAGACCACCACACATGAATAAACCAAATTCTGGTTCTTTTTTGTCCCCTGCTTAATATACCCATACTTTTCTACTTGCTTAGCCTTGCTGATGGGTCCCATCCCCTCTAGGATGCCATAGCTTGTTACTCATGAATAATACTCCCCCCCTTCTTTTTTTTTTAAAGATTTTATTTATTTTTTTGATGGAGAGAGACACAGGGAGAGAGGGAACACAGCAGTGGGAGTGGGAGAGGGAGAAGCAGGCTCCCTGCTAAGCAGGGAGCCTGATGTGGGGCTCTGTCCCAGGACCCTGGGATCATGACCTGAGCCAAAGACAGACGCTTAAAGACTGAGCCACCCAGGTGCCCCTGAATAATTCCTTCTACTTCCTCTATTTTTTTTTTTTAGCCTATTTTCCCCTTCAATGTATAAACAGAGTCAAGTCTTTTCCTCTACTAAAACAGACAGGAAGCAGGATCTTTCAATCCCATGTCTTCCTTTACTTGCTGCTCAGTCTTTCTCAATCCCTTTGGGGTTATTTATAGTCTACAGTTGTAGTCCCCACTTCCCATTCCCTTTCTAACCCACAATACACAGACTTCCATCCCTACACTCCAATGAAATTGCTCTTGCCAAAGAAACAGGGACTTCCATATTGTCAAATTTAATGAACACAGGACTTAGTGAGCCTCTCTCCTGCATTAGATTTACTCTTCCTGGAAACTGTACTCCATTGGTTTCCAAGTCATCATTCTCTCAGGATTCTTTCCATAGTTTCCGAACTTTCTACTTTATAGGCTCCTTTGTGGGATTTTAGTCTATTTATCCCTTAAATGTCAGTGTTCTGGAGTTCTGCCCTTGGCCTAGTGCTCTTCAATCTCTGCCCTTTCTTCTTGGAGACTGTTACTTACTTCCCTTGGTTTAAGTATCTCTTAGATGCCCATAACTCCCTGATCCTAGCCTTAATCCCTCTCTCCTAAATCTTAATCCCTCTCTCCTAAATTTCAGAACCATAGTTTTAATTCCTGTCTCCTAAACTTCAGACCCATATATCTAATTTCCTATTCTTAATCCCTCTCCCCTAAATTTCAGAACCATGTATCTAACTTCCTTCTGCATACATCCAGTTAGCAATCTTGCAGGAATGCGCCACGCGTGACCATGCACCATGTTCAAAATGGAAATAATTACTTCCTATTCCGTATCTGTTTCTTTTTCTGTAGTGCCAGTTTCTAGTTAGTGCCATTGCCATCTTCCTTCCAGGAAAGCCCAAATCTTAGATACCATTCAAGTCTTCTTTCTTGCATCTTCTCTGCCTATCTCTTTTTCTCTCTCTTTACTCTTCCTTGCTGCAGGTGTTCACCATCTCTGCCCCAGTCATCTGAAATTGCCTCCCCACTACATGGTTGCCTGCTATCAGTCTTATTCTTTTAGGCCTACCCTCTAATGGTTAGAGAGATCCATTTAAAAAAATGCAGAATTAGACAAAACACCACCCTACCTAAAACCTCTTCTTTTTTTAAGACGTTATTGTTTATTTATTTACTTGACAGAGAGAGTGCACAAGTAGGGGGAGCAGCAGGTGGAGGGGTGAGCGAGAAGCCTGATGTGGGACTCGATCCCAGGGATGACCCAAGCTGAAGGCAGATGCCTAATGACTGAGCCACCCACGCACCCCTAAAACCTTTCAATGAGTATCATTTTCCAAATGAAATCCATGTTTGTTACTATGGCACTGCAAGATCCATTGTGCAGCACACAGAAGCTTTACTACTCTGCCATATTGATTTTCATTCATTGTTCAAGACTCAGGTAGGGTGTCATTTCCTCCAGGAAGCCTTTGTCCAGCTATAAGGTTAGGGTAAGTGATTTGTTCTCTGTCTTCCCATATCACCCCACACATTTAATGGCATCATACTGAAGTGATATGTTTATGTGTCTATCTTCTACAGTAGGCTCTGACTCCTCATGGTCTTTTTTTGTTGTTGTTTGTTTGTTTGTTTTACAGTATACTTCTAGTGTCTAGAGAAGTCTTGCCTTATAGAAGATACTCAATGAATGCTGACTTGAACTCTCTTCTACTGCAGCCTTCCTATAAGCAAGCAGATGAACTCACTCAATCCATTTTTTTTTTTTTTAAATCACGATTCTCATCAAATAGCTACATTGCTTCTAAGTGTGATGCATAAAACTCTTCTACTATGAAACACTATTGGGAACAAAACCCACTTTGTGTATACCACCTCTCACAACAATTTTTGCTCAGAATTAGTGTTATGGTTTCTCTCTTCAGTCAGCCTTATTTGCATTCTGTCCTAGAGATTCTTCAAAGATTCTTGTCCATTGAAAGTTCCCCATCTACCCCCATAGTCAAGCATCTCTACTTGAGCTGCTGCTAGTGTTTCTACTTCCCCTCCTCCTCCTTTTTCTTTCTCCCCTTCTTTCCCTCTTTGTTCCTTCTACTTTTCCTTTTCTCCTCTTTCTCTTGCTGAAACATCCTTCCTATCATTTTTATGGATTTGTTGCGGGAGGAATGCTTGCATTAGGTACTTACTCCACCATCTTAAAATCCAGGTATGGTTAATATTTGAGACCCGGTACAGGAATCAGTGAACAAAGAGGCCATTCCTTATACTGTGACTATTAAGCAAATTAAGAATACAACCCCCCAAAATGGTTCTTTAATCTCGGCCACAGTTGAAGACAAATATTTTCTTCTTTAGCAGCGTAGTGCAATTCCCATTTCTTCTAAGTACAATCATTTAAAATTTGTCTTGGGAGATCCAGTAGCATTTAGCTTTCTGCCAGATACTTTTGTTAACAATGGATCCAGGCTGGAGCCATTCCAGCACTTTTTAATTGATCACTTTTCAAATACACTTCTAGAGATAAGCCGTCCTGTGAACTTCAAAAGGAAAGGTGCAGGCTGGAGTAGCATTTTATGATAGTATGAATAATATTATTTCCACATACTTTTCTTATATTATTAACTCCAAAACAATGTATCTTTGAAGAACATTTTTAATTGAAGTGTTATATGGGAAAATGAACAAATCTTAAGTGTCCAGCCCAGTGAATTTTCTGTGTGAACATACCTTCACAAATCAGCACAAATCCAGAAATGGAACATAATCATTGCCTCAGAAGCTCCCTTATGTTCCCTTCCACCCACTTCTCCCCAGAGGGAACCAGTCTGCTGACTTCTAACACCTTATATTAGTTTTGCTTGGTTTCGATCTTTCTATAAATGGAATCATATAGTGCATAGTTCCTTTTTTTAAAACACATTTTATTTTTTAGAGTAGTTTTAGGTTCACAGCAAAATTAAGAGGAAGCCATAGAGATTGCCCATATACCTCTTGCCCACCTACATGCCCAGCCTCCCCCGTTATCCACATTCCCCACCAGAGTGGTATATTTATTATAACCGATGAACCTACTGATGCTTCATGATCACCCAAACTTGGTAGTTTACATGAGATACACATGCTGTTGTACAGTCTATGGGTTTGGACAAATGTATCCACCATTATAGCATCAGACAGAGCATTGTTACTACCTACAAATCCTCTGTTTTCCGTCTGTTCATCCTTCCACTCCCCATCCCCAATCCTGGCAATCCTGAATCTTCTATTGTCTCCACAGTGTTGCCTTTTCCAGAATGTTTTATAGTTGAAATCATACATGATGTAGCCTTTTCAGACTGGCTTCTTTCACTTAGTAATACGGAGCAGAGTTTTTTGTGTTTTCCAAGCTTCTTTCGATCACTGTGTTTATAGTTATCCATGTGTTGCATGTAGCAATAGTTTACTCCTTCTCAATCCAATATACTCTCTCATTTTATTATTATACCACAACTCAGCTGTTGATGGACATTTGGGTCAGTTTGTGTCTATGATGAGTAGTGTCGCTATAAACATTCTATTTTTTAAAGGATTTTATTTATTTATTTGTCAGAGAGACAGAGAGCACAAGCAGGGGGAGCGGCAGGCAGAGGCAGAAGCAGACTTCTCAGTAAGCAGGGATCTGGATGCTGGACTCAATTGTAGGACCCCCGGTTTGTGACCTAAGCCGAAGGCAGACGCTTAACCGACTGAGCCACCCAGGCATCCCTGTTATAAACATTCTTAAATATGTCTTTTGTTGAGCATATATGAAGTATGTGCATATCTGTTGGGTATATATGTGAATATATACCCATGTATATACATATATATACATATATCTTGTTGGGTATGTATGAGAAATGGTTGCAATTTCTGTTGGGTATATATCTAGGAGTGGAATTGCAGGTCTTGGGGTATGCATATATTCAGCTTTAATAGATCCTGACAAGCAGTTTTCTAAAGTGATTATGTTGGGTCATAAGTCCACCAGCAATGGATGAGCATTCCAGTTGTTTCATACCTCTTTTTCTCCATTTATTATCATCAAAATTGGCATTACTGCTCTTTAAAATTTTAGTCATTTTCACTAAATGTACAATGGCATTTCATTGTGGTTTTAATTTGCATTTCCCGCATGTCTGGGAGAACTGAATACCTTTTCATGTGACTTTCAGCCATCAGGATACTCTTTTGTGCAAAGCGTCAGAAGAATGTTTTATTTTATTTGATGACTTTCAAGTTAAAAATAAAACTTACAGGTTGTAAGTGAAATGATTTGTTTATATGTAAAGAAAGACTAACAATTTTTTCATTTCTTTTCTAATACTATTATTTTTCCTGAGGTTTCAATGGTATTCTTTGAAATAGCTGGCAGTGTAATAATTAGGAGACAGTATTCTAGAGCTATCCTGACTTAGTCTGAGTCCTGGCTTTGGTATTTCTAAGCTGAACAAACTTGAGCAAGTTATTTAACATCTTTGTGCTTCAGTTACCTAATCTGCGAAACAGCAATAATGATACTATCTGCCTTACAGAATTCTTATGAGAAATAATTGAGCTAACAGATGGAAGGTACTTGAGTAGTATCTGGGATGTTATAAGCACTGCATAGTTTGCTATGATTATTATTATAACATAGAAACTCTTAGTGTTTTTACACATGAAAACTTTTACCTGTAGAGATTTAATAGGAGTGGAGAAATGTTTGCTTATTGATATTGGGTTACCTTGGAAAATCTTTAAAAAATTATAGTATAATTTTAAAAATCTTTAGAGATAGCTGGCTTATGTACTTATGTATGGGTCCCTTTGCTTTATTAAATTTTTAATGGAAACTTTGAAAAGACAGAGCCTCAAAGCAAACTCATTTGAAAATTTTACATTGTCACCCTGATCCAACAGACATAGTTAATGTGACTGGGTAGTCATGAACCTTATTTATATTCTGTGAAAAACAAGAGAAGAGACAGATGTAGAGGCCACTTTTAGGCAGGCAGGCTTGAGCGATGGAATGTAGAAGGGACCCACAGCACCCCCCTGACTGAATAACACAGGCCCATCAGGGGACCCTCCTCAAAATATCCAGAGGCCCCCCGTGACCAATGGGCCGCTTACAACCAGGCATGGTTACCAGAAAAGGGAGAATTCCATACCTCACCATACCTCCTCACCTTCCCTCTTTAAAAACAGCCTCCTCCCATGGCCTCCTGGCAGACAGCCTCTCTCCTCTGCTATCCTGCCATCTGCTCCCTTGCGGTATAGTCAATACACTTCTATCTCCCTTGTCCTGTCTCAGGTGAATCCTTTCACCCAATAGTCACTAGCACCGCATTTGGGGCCCCCATCTGATCGGACAGACACCCCATTTAGACACCACAATAGATGTAGTTGTCTGTGAGTGGACCACTTATCCAAAAACTCGTGTCCTCGGAACACACCCCAAGTAGATAAACAAGCAGACAAAATGAAACAAAAATAAATGGACAAAGAAAGAAATGACAACAAACCAAATCTTTCTACAGCTGTCAAAAGTAGAAGCCCACAAAGTTAGTCATGAACGTTTGTGCACGTCTCTCAGAGGAAGAGTTCTCAATCAGAAGCGAAGTATTCTTTATTTGGGCATTCGTGATGGGGTTTTTGTTTTGCTTTGTTTTGAAATCTACTGCAGCAAATTACCCGTGGGAAGCAAACGTGACAAGGTTGGCAATGAGGTGGGAAAGCAGATTTAAGAACTGGAATGTTGGGACACCTGGGGGTCTCAGATGGCTAAGCGTCTGCTCAGGTCATGATCTCAGAGTCCTGGGATGGAGCCCCTGTTGAGTGCCCGGCTCAGCAGGAAGTCTGCTTCTCCTTCTCCCTTTGCCTCTCCCCACTGCTGGTGCATTCTCTCTCTCTCTCTCTAATGGTTGTCTGTGCCCAATCACAATAACTAGCTTTTTTCTCTCTTTCCCTCTCTTTCTTTCACATACACACATGCATACACACAGACACAATCTAATGAATCTTCGGATAATAACCCATTTTACAGATGAAGAAACAGAGGCACACAGAGATTTAGCTTTTCTAGGATGACTCTAGCAGTAAAGTGGCAGAGCGAAGCATGGTCTGAAGCTGGTCCATCTCACTCTATAGCTTGTGGGATCAACCCTTTGCAGCTGCACTGTAGACTGGAATCCATGATCTAATTCCCTTAGATTCCTTAATCTAGTTAACTTCAGGTCCTAATATTTGATTGACGTTTTTGACTTTTAAGTACCACATATGTAAGAAGAGACCTCAGGGAAAGTCTCTTCTCTACTGTTCACACCTTTGTGTGGTATTTCTGGCTGCTTTTACCTCTTCGCCAGCCCCTGGGAGTGACTATTTGAAACATCTCTCCAGCCCATCGACTCTGCTTTCATTTAGCCTTTGGATATCATCTCTTGGGTCCTTCTTGGCTCCAGGGTGTGTAGCCCCTGGCCCATTTCTCTCCCAGCCCCAGATCTCAGAATTCCAGTTGGAACCCTGGGTCTTCCACACATCCGGGGTGAGCAGTCAAGCAATGCAATAAGATCTTAACGGTCCTCTCTGCCTTCGTTCTTTCCCCCTTCCCAGTCCATCTGGAGTCATCTTGATTTTTTTTTCCCTGAAGGATAAAGGAGATAATATCTTATATTGTGCTTCCTTTTTTCTTTTAACAATAACTCTATTTGTTTGTCTAAACAGTTTACAAAGCTTGTTTATGCCACAAATTGGTCTCTGTGTGAGACAGTTGAATATGAATATGAGTAGAGTCCTACTGAAGACTGTGCTATCATTCACAATAGTAATGTTCATGTGAGTAATAGATTCTGTTTTTCCTTATGCTTAGAAAAAAAAATCAAACAACCCACTTTGGAATTAGAACAGGGTTTTTCAATCTTGACATTCAATACTGACATTTAGGGCCTGACGATTCTTTTTGCTGTGGGGGGCTCTCCTGTGCATTGTAAGGTGCTGGGCAGCATTCCTGGCTCTACCCACCAGATGCCAGGAGCACCTCAACTCCGCCAGCTGTAACCACCAAGAACTTGCAGAGACCGCTGGGTGAATTCTATTCCGCACCCTCTCCCCCCATTTGTATGGAACTTTTAGTGCTCCGTAACTCAGAATGTGACTGATTTGGAGACAGGGTCTTTCAAGAGGCAATTAAGTTAAAATGAGGTCATTACGGTGGATCCTGTTCTGCTATGACTGGTGTCCTGATGAGAACACACAAGGGACAGAGGGAAAACCAGGTGAAGACACAGGGAAAAGACGATGAACCACAAGTCAAGGAGAAAGGCCTCAGAAGAAAACAACGCTACTGACACCTTGATCTCGTATTTCCCAGCCTCCAGAAGTGTGAGAACATAAATTTCTGCTCTTGAAGCCACCCGGTCAGTGGTGCTTTGTTATGGCGACCTTGAAAAACGAACGTATAAACGTTGCCAAATAAATGATCCCCAGGGTCAGAATGCCCCTGGCTGAGAATCACTGAACTGGCACACATGAATCACACACAAACTATTCATTTTGCCTTTTGCGATGACAGAAGTCATGTAATGACTTTTTTCTTCGAAAGAGGAAATTTAGAAAAACCTTCCCTCCCTACTCCTCTTTCACATCATAAACGTCTTTTAGCAGATAACTTCATTACTTAATTATTGGACAACAAAAATACGAAAAAGTCAAGTGAAAAGCTGTAAGATACAAGTGTGTATATATATACACAATATATATACATTATATACATACACTGTACATATATAAAATTTTGGGCCTATGGTTGTGCCTGATGGTTCCATAATCACTACATTGAAAAGACTCTCAAGGCAATGTTTCAAAGAAAATATTTCAAAAGCTTTGGTTAAAGGAACTAGATCTATTTTATTTCACCCAGGCAGAAATTCCCATTGTTATTTATTTATTTATTTATTTATTCATTCATTTATGTATTTATTCTGTTCAGTAAGCAAGTTGCCGAAATATCTTGCAATGAACATGGTATGACTAAGGGATCCTTCTTTTCCAACAGAATGAAATCTTTCTTTTCCACCCATATTCCATCTACTGTCCTGGAGCACATGCAAACAATCTGGGTTGATGATCTGAGCCATCATCCTACCTTAGCCCATGGGATCAAAAAGCCTTTGCTGGTCATCCACCATTTGCAAAATGGAGCCTAAGTACTATTATCTAGATGCGGTATATGGAAAGGAAAATGGGTTACAGATTTGGGAAAGAGGTCGGGGTCTCAAATGATGGTTCTGTCACCCTGCTATCAGATTGTGTGTGTGTGTGTGTGTGTGTGTGTGTGTGTGTGTTTTCTTTTGTGGCCTTTATTTCTTAATGTTGTATTTTAACACCTCTTTCATGCTGCTGTGGTGAGGATTAAATGAGGTAAGCTTGCTGGGCCTCCCTGGGCTCAGTGTCTAGCACTGGAAAGGGCTTCCCGGCTATGGGTTGAAGTCTCCATGGTCCAGTCCTAATGCTCTGGGTTACGTTTCCCTCTCTAAACCTTTCCAAATACAGATCTTCCTTCCCTTATGTTGGTGTTACATCCTGATAAACCCATCGTAAGTTGAAAATACTGTATACTGTAAGTCAAAAATGCATTTAATACACCTAGCCTACTGAACATCACAGCTTGGCCTAGCCTACCTTAAATGTGCTCAGAATACTTACATAGCCTACGGTTGGGCAAAATCATCTCACACAAACCCTATTTTACAACCAAGTGTTGACCATCTCATATGATTTATTGAATACTGCACTGAAAGTGGGAAACAGAATGGTTGTTGAGTGTATGGGCTGCCTACCCTTGTGATTGTGGGGCTGAATGGCGGGTTGCCACTGCCCAGTATCACAAGAGAGGATTGTACCCCATGTTGCCAGCACAGAAAGGAGCAAAATTCAAAATTCCAAGGGTGGTTTCCACTAAACATGTGTTGCTTTTGCCCCGTCGTAAAGTTGAAAAATCACTACGTCCAACCATTAAGTTGGGGACCAACGGTCAACTCTATTCCAGTCATAACAGACTATTTTCCTGGTGTGTCCTGAGGTTTTGCTTTTTAGACTGACACAGGCAGTATTATTTCCAGTGAATTTTCTGTTTAGGGGAAGGGCTTTGGGAGAATCTTATCCTGTGGTTTCCTACGCCCGGGCTTTGCTAGGGCTGTGAAGACTAGAGAGTCTTCATGGCAAGGGCCTGGCCCAAGGCTGGTCCAGGGGAAGCAGCCATCACCTCCTCGTCACCTAGGCCTAGGTCCTACTCAGTGCTCATTCCTAACCGCTCTTCCCTTTCTTGCTTCTATTCCTGGCCCCCTCCACAGATGCTCCACATGGAGGCCAAACTTAGTTTTTCAAAACAGAATTAGATAATTCCCCGGCACTGCCTGAAATCTTCCAATGGATTCCTGCTCGCTTTTAGATTAAACCCAAATGCCTTGGCATGGCTGAGAGGCCCCGAGCGCCTCACCCCCCATTCTCATCCTGACTCACTGTCCTCTGGCTCCCTGCACTCAGGATGCAGCTGCCACTGTGAGGTTCCCCCATATCCCAAGGACTTTCTTCTGTGGGCCTGTCCTGTCCATCACCTGGCACCACGATGCTCATTGGCACGTCACCCACCCTTCCAAAGGCTGGCTCCTCTTCATTCTTAAATTATCACTTTTTCAGATGTTCCTCTTGGTCTTCCGATCCAGAATAAGTCCTTTCCCATCTTTCCCTGCTCTTCCTCCAGCCCACCCTGTCCTCTCCCCCCTCTCCCTACCTCCCACCACCATTCTTTCCATTTAGAATAGTTTGTGGTCACATCTTTATTTACTTTCCTGTCTTCCTTTCTTGAATGCAATGAAGGCAGGGTGTGTTCAATCACCAGCTTTTAGCACAGCATCTGGGGCATGGTTGACAATCAATAAATAGTCTTGTTGAGTGACTGACCAGCTGAATGAATGTTTCATTCTCTGGCATTATTCCCCTCCTTTCTTATTTCTGGGAGGATTATTTTCACTAAGTATGTTTTTGTGGGTCTCTGAGGAGAGTACAGCAAGCAGATTAAAGGATACTGGGTCTACTTCGCGTTTCCTATAAACAGTTGGTCACAATGTTTTAAAAATAACTTTTAAAAATAACATTACTATAAATGCTGATCTATTTTATCGAAAAGATATTAATGAACAACAGCTAGGAAAAAATAAAAGGAACTCAGTAAGTCTCGCTAATTTTTGAGTTAGTTACTAGCTGAGTGTGGGAGATGTAGAAACATGATTGCATTTTAAATAGAGCACAGATTGTATTTTTATTTTGCTATTGAGCGGTATGTGAACCTGCATAGACCCACTTCACCCTAAATTGGATTTTTCCTCCCACTAAATGGAAAAATCTTTCTCGTTCTTACCTCAGTGATGTGGGGAATGTGAATGAAATATTTATAAAGCATATTCTGAGATCCTTTGAAGTGCCTACTTAATACTTAATGAACTCCTGTTATTTTTGCAATGCTTTTAAGCATTTTAAACTCAAAACAAAGTAGTCAAAACAGAAATGTAATTCTCCAAAAGAACAAGTGCTACAAGATAGACTGAATTGAATTCAACTGCCCAAGAGCTTGATTTAAGCATTCCTTTTCTTTAAACTAAAATAACCCTCTGAACCCCACATCAGACTGCCGCTTGCATTCAAAAGATGAAAGACAAAACGTATCTTCATGTGGCGGCACTTTGCAATTATTCGATGGGAGCCATCTTCTAGCTTACTGTTTGTCTTCCTTTCTCTCTGGGGCAGCTAGGCCAACTCTAAAGAGACACTATTCCGTATCAGATAAACTGTTTTCCCACTCAACCAAGATTCCAGGAGTGGAGGCAGAGTCAACGATTAGAGAAGAGAGACTTTAAAACCGCAGACACTTGATGGTGACCAGATCAAATGCTAAATCAATTTGAGAAAACTGAAAGACTTCATTTTTGCTACCAATCACGTGGTTTAGCTATTTACCTTCCCCAGGACCTGTCATAAAGGCAACTGCCTGACTTTCTTAAACATTTGCTGTGGAACATTCATTTGTATGCTCAGAGTGCCTCGAGAGCCAATAAGTCACTGATGAACTTTTAAAACAACCAAAGGCATAATTATTTGTTGTTATGGGTTAATGAGTTGCAAAGCTTAAGGAAATGTAAAAATAAGTATAACATTTTAGACCAAGTGTGACTGCCTATATCATTAGAGATGCAAAATGTCAGTATAAGGTACATCAAAGATATAATTATTAAGTGAGAAAAGAAGGAAGAGAAAAAAGTGGGAAAACTTCAAAAAGAGAAAACCCATGCTTGTATTTTTACAATGAATCTTGTCAAAGGCACTGAATCCTACGTGGGAATTCAACAAACGCCTACTGATGATTAAGCTAAACAAGCAAAAAGGCAAGGAGTTCTACCAGCCGTAAGGAAGTGAGTTCACAAATCTTACTACAAATACAACAGTAAGAAAGCAAGCTCTAACACTCACGGATACTTGCCATCACCTGTTCCATTGCCCAGTCCAGCTGCCCTGGAGTTGGGACATGCACAACTGTGTGGTTTTATTTTATTTTTTTAAAGATTTTATTTATTTATTTGAGAGAGAGGGGGAGAGAGAGAGAGCATAAGCAGGGGAAGGGGCAGAGAAGGGGGAAGAAGCAGGCTCTGTACTGAGCAGGGAGCCAGATGCAGGGCTCGATCCCAGGACCCTGGGATCATGACCTGAGCCGAAGGCAGCCACTTCACCAACTGAGCCACCCGGGCACTGCAACTGTGTGGTTTTATGTGACAGTCCTTCCTACTATGGCACGCGTAGTTCAGTGTCAAGAGAGGAGGTCATCATTAAAAAGAAAAATTCCTTGGGTAGCTACTAGAATAAAGTCTTGGTGATAAGATAAGAATTTCCTTCATTGATACCATGCTGTGTATTTTAAATTGTGTTTTCATGAACAGGAGGCTTTTTACTTTTTTATTTTACTTCTTTAAATTAAAATTAAATTTCAGTTTTATTTTAGGTTGAAGTGATTATATATTTGCACCTAGATACATAGGCATTATATTATATCATCCATGTTATGTATATAGTTTAAACAACTATAAGCCTTAGAATGAAAAAACAAATACAAAAACAAAGTCACCAGACCCCTCCCATCCCTGATTCCCACTTTCCAGAGGCAGCCATTCGTACATCTTAGCCCAGAGTCTCTCAGGGCTCACTCTCTCCAGACTGGAACTTTCCAGTCTTTGACCAGGCTTATTGTTTGTGCTGAAGTTTGGGTCGTGAGGAAATAGCTGTCTGGCTGTGTGAGCTAAGGGAGACATTTAGCTTCTTATAATTAAGACTTTCAATGAATCTCCCTATTTTTAACAGTAGTAGAACCCTCAAAAGTACTCTTTTTTTAGGAATTGGGCTGGTTCTTGACTAACACTATGCAGTTTCTCTGCTAAGTCATTTCACAAATTTTTAACACATCTCCTCTATTATAATTTTCTCTCCTAGTCTTTTTGTCTTTGTGGGTTTATCTTTTCTAAATTACTTTGCTGCCACTCAAGATTAACATATGTTTAATCTTCTATGTGTTTCTGACATTTTTCTTAAGGTGAAACCACATGCCCATTATTCAAATATCTACTTGTTTTAGGTATAACGTCTGATTACTCCAACCCATGCCAGTCTGATTAAAAACAGCCACAATATATCATTTATAGGGTATTGCTCCCAGTCACACTTAGGAACTTTAGTCTCCAACAGATTTCCTTCCCCAGTCATTCTGGAAGTTCCAGCCTTAGCTGGGATGACTCATCTGCAATGCAAGAACTAGTGTTTGCGACCACATTATGGTAACTGCTGTTGACCACTTCTTCTGCCCTAAGTTGCCTCCATTGTATCAAAATGCTATCAGTGACCAGTTAACTGTGCCCTAGGTACTTATCCCAGGCATGTTCCACCTGAAAAGTACCCAGGGCCACGTTGGTACTGCCATTGCCATTGCCCAGCTCCTGACCCAAACATCTGCAGCTAGGCACCATTTCTTTTTGATATTTCCTAGGAGGTTCCTCCATGCAAATAAACTCATCCTCCATCATGCTTGAATCCCAAAGTAAGTGCAAGTTAAGCAATTTACCCAGACTGATTCCACTTATAAGTCTGTATACCTCTAAGAACATGTCCTTGATTCTTGCAGGTCCAGAAAGATGTCAATACATTTTCCATTAGTTAGGAAGGGCTTCTTGAAGGAGCTGAGTTTTCAGCAGTGGTTTTCTTGTCAGAAGAATAGTAAGGTAAAGTGGGTATTTAAAGGGAGTAGGTGCTGGGGTCCCCGGATGGCTCAGTCGGTTTAGCGTCTGACTCTTGATTTCAGCTCAGGTCATGATCTCAAGGTCGTGGGATCGAGCCCTGCAAGAGGCTCTGTGCTCAGTGCAGAGTCTGCTTGAGATTCTCTCTCTCCTCTGCTCCTCCTCCTGCTCTCTCTCTCTCTCCCTCAAATAAATAAATAAACAAATAAGTAAACAAAATCTTACAAACAACAAATGGAGTGGCTCGAGTTCCAGTTGGTAGGTTTGGGTAACTTTGCTGTCCACGTACTCATCTGGCTGGCAGACAAGTGTCCTAATCTCCCCTCATTGATATGTGACTCCCATTTGACCTACTCAAAGAGAACGATCCTCCTAAACAAAGGAAAGCTATGTTTTAATCATTGATATATTGGTGATTTTTCTATCCTGTTAGCACCTCCAAGCTAAATCTCAAGATCCCAAGGTGGGAGTAAAATGACCAAAGAGGAAATGATGTGTACAGAATAAAAGTCTTCATTTTCTAATAAGTAAGATAAAAAATGGTAAAAGTTTCTTAGTCCTATAAACTCCAATACAAAACCAATCTCCCCATGAAATCCCTCCAAGATTTTAGCTGGTTAGGAATTAATCTCTTCGGCCACCAAACCCTCAGAGAACTTTTTATTTCTTAAACTTATGTAAAACAGTTAATCACAATGTTCCTAATATCACAGTTCTAAGAAGCACCAACATTTAAATCGAGGCTTTGAGAGACATACGGGCTCAATTGAAGGGAGGGGTGAGAGACGGCCGGCATTTCCGGTAGGAGAAGAGCATGCGCAGAAGCATAGGGGCATGAAAAAGTAGGCTGTTCTCCAGAAGCTGCAAATGGGTCGTCAGGGTTGAATGGAAGTGCTTATGTTGCAATATGACCCAACACAAGGCCCCAAGAGCATCAAGGGCCAGAGCCAAACCAAGCAGGCCTCATATGCCATGCACAGAAGCTCAGACCATCCTGGAGGCTCTGAGAACCACTGCAGGACTGAGTTGGAGCAGAGAAATCATCTTTGGATTTAGTAAATCTCTTCAGTGGTAGTTCTTTTTCTTTTATTTAAAGACGTAAAAAGGGAGTGATGTTTTATTTTGGGGGGGATCATGGAGTATATTTTACTTTCTATTCTCTGTTGAGAGCAAGAATTGAATGTTTTGTCACTTTTGTTCATATTCCTTATTAATTTTGAATTAGATGCACTAAGGGGTTTAAATTAGAACAGTTCTTCACACGTTCTTTCCTTTGTGGTCAGGCCATCTTTCTAGCTGCATTTTTAGGAGAATTTACATGTCTGCTAGCCTCAAACTGACTGTAAGAATCTTCCAAACCCTACTTGCAATTCCAATTAGTCATAGATCAAAACATTAATGTGGACAGATTAAAGCAGAAGTCCTCATGCTTTATTTCCTAATATCATCTGTCTTTGCTTTGAAAAGCACACCAATGGAATCTTCTGCATCTGTACACCCCAAAGGCAATTTAATCTCCCTTGGCCAACATTACAGCTTTAAAGTAACTCTATGCTATGATACGTTTTTCCTCCTTTCCCAAGTTGAAGCATTATATAATTCCCTTTTTTATCAGCCTCTTTCTTGTAAATGGTCAGTGGCCACATTGTTTATAGCTTTTAACACCATCTAAAAGAAACCTTACAAGCTTAAAGTTAAGTAAATTGATTTTCCACATATTGTCATGTGAAACGGAAGATAGGCGAGGACATAATCTAGAGTGTATTAACCTGTGTTACTTTAAAATATTTTTACTAATCTAGGATTTTCAAAGATTTTGGAAGTAAAGAACATTTATGTATAAACTTTAAATGTGAAAACAATTTCTCCTACTTTACTGGATCTATCTTAGAATAGATAGTCCATACATGTGGGTTTCCTACTTAAATTGAACCTTAACCTTCAAAATGTCCATTTTTTTAGTGTTAAAATTACATATAGAAGGCTTTAAAATTTTGATTCTATACTTTAATGCCATCTTAAACAAACTAAAACTTTATTTTTTTTTAAGATTTTATTTATTTGCTAGAGAGAGACACAGCGAAAGAGGGAACAGCAGAAGCGGAAGTGGGAGAGGGAGAAGCAGGTTGCCGCTGAGCAGGGAGCCTGATGTGGGGCTCCATTCCAGGACCCTGGGATGACAACCTGAGCCGAAGGCAGACGCTTAATGACTGAGCCACCCAGGTGCCCCAGATTAAAACTTTTCCTAATTATTCATGGTTCCCATCATAAAAACACCAGTCAGTACCCACACAGAAACTTATTTTGAAACTATTCAAAAGTTTCCTCAACTGTAAACCAAATGATGGTAAATAGGGTTGTTTTATTTGGAGCGCCTAGTTTAGGAATTCTTCCTCCTTTGTTATTGATTGGGTTATCCGTTGATAAATCTCACAGTTATCAGTGAAAAGTGAAAGACTTCTTAGTGTTCAGCTTTTTATGTAGTTGCTATTTATACTCAACATACATTCAGAAACAAAATAATCAACCTTATAAAGATTATACATAAAAAACACCGAATGGAGTGTGAAAGAGAGTCAAAGCCTCCTTTTCAAAGAGACTTAAGTGTATGGGATTTGTACAGTAATAGTTGATGCTCAGAGTCCTATTACATTTCCTGGCTCTGTGTAAAGAGGGGAAAGTTGCTGGAAAACTGACCTCTGGGAAAGCGAGGTATTGCTCATCTGCCCTGTATGACCCCAACTCTAATGGCTCCTGATGAACACAAAGTGTATAGAAGAGATATATATACAGAAGATATAGATAACTGTTTCATAATTGAATGCCATATTCTGAAATCATACTTCAATTTCATTGAAAAATTCTATTCTCAAAATTAAGGATTACTTAGGCTAGCACCCCAATTTACCTCTCTTTTTAAAGCAAATCTTAAAAGTTTTTTAAAATGAATTAAGCAGACAGGACACTGGAAATTAATGAAAACCTTATTCATCTTTCAGTCTCCTTCTGAACAACTCACCTTGTCATATTAATTCATTTAAAGTCCATTTGTCCATCATTCGGCAAATTATTTATTTAATTTTAAAAAACTGAATTATAATTGATGTACAGTATTATATTGGCTTCAGGTGTACAACACAGTGATTCGACAATTACATATATTATGAAATGAATTATGAAATGCATTTCAAGTCCATTCATTCATCATTCAACTAATAATGAACATTCCTGAAAGTGTTGAGTAGATGTTAATTTATAAATACCCAATGCAATTTCTCCCCAAGTGATAATTCACTCACTCGCTCATTTACTGACTCCACCAACATTTATTGAGAGCCTTCTGTATGCCAAATCCACAGGAAACGCTGAGAATGCAAAATCCAACAAGACACGGACACTGTTAAAAATCTGTCAGACTAGATTGTCATCTCTTTGACAGCAGAGATTTAGTGAGAATTCAATACTAAAATACGGCTCCGCTCACGTATGAATTATTTATACTTTATAATCTAGTATATGGGCTGAAGCTCTGACCTATGGATTCATTGAATACTCTCGGAGAGAGAGAATTTAATCTGAAGCCCCATAAGCTGTGTTCCCAGATGTTCCAAGTGAATTCCGCTCTCCACTTGGGATTAGTTTTGCACTGTCCTTTTTGATCAGACAACGCGCTTCCTACAACCCACTTGTGCTGCCGTATGCACATGCCATGTGTAACACATTCTTTGCTACTGACTGCAATGATTGAAGTCAGATGTTATAAGCACAATTCTTCACGGTGTCATAATGTTGGTGTTGAAAGAAGAGGATCACACTTTTCTTCTCCAGAACCCCCAGGCCTATCTTTTCCGAGGTTTTATTTGTTTAACAGCATTCTTGAGACAGAAGACTCTGCCTATTTCCCATTTTGAAAGAAGATTTCTTACCATACAATCTCAGACAGGACAGGAGGGCCTGTGGTGGCAGTTTCATGTGGGACGTGTGTTTAGATAAGGAAAGCATGGTAAACCCCATCACCTCCATTGGGACAGTTCTCTTGATGGGCAATTGGCCTATTCGTTGGGTATGTGTATATGAGCACGTCAGCATGTGGGACAGCCTCGGATACCAGAAACGGTACCGACCAAGGGGTTGGAGGCCTTCCATTCTCCACCGACAAGGCGCAGGGAGCTGAGCAAGTTACCCTCTCCGTGCACACCTTCACTTGCCTGTAAGTCGGGGTAACAATAGTTCTGCAGATTAAACCAGAACATAATGGGCGTATATGTGTGCATTTTATTATGAGTTGTTCATGGTGTATACAGGATAGCTATTAACCATGAATATTATATATGCTGTAAACATGCCACCATTCATGAAAGAACCAAGACAGTTCATATTATAAGTATGTTAAAATAGGTCACCTTCCCCCCGTGATTCAGAATATACTACATCATCTTTTTGCAATCATGATAGATGATATTTTTTGAGTGCTATTATTTTTGGAAAGATTTTATTTATAGAGAGAGAGCATGAGAGGGGAAAGGTCCGAGGGAGAAGCAGACTCTTTGCTGAGCAGGGAGCCCTATGTGGGCCTTGATCCCGGAACTCCAGCATCATGACCTGAGCCAAAGGCAGTTGCTGAACCAACTGAGCCAGCCAGACACCCCTTGAGTGTTATTATTTTGCAGGCGCTATGCGAGGCATTTTCAGTGTTCATAATGATCTTCTGTGATGGGTACTGTGATTACTTCTGTTTTATGGATGAGAAACTGAGTCACAGAGAAGCTAACTACCTTGCCCATGATCACTACCTGGTAAACTGTGGAGGATCTGACGATCTGACATGGAGCCTTCACTCTAACAGCTTTGCTGAGCTATAATTCACACACCATACAAGTCACCCATGAAAAGTGCACAATTCAGTTATTTTTTTAGTATATCCACAGAGTTGTGCAACTATGACCAAAATCTAATTTTAGAACATTTTTCTCAGCCCCAAAAGAAATCCTGTGCCCATGAGCAGTCACTAAACAATACTGTCCTCCTCTCTTAACCCTGAGCAACTACCAATCTACCTTCTCTCATTTGCTATTCTGGACACTTCCTACACAAAGTTTATTTGTGCTGTAACACATATCAGCACTGTTTCTTTTCACTGCCAAGTAATATTCCATTGTGTGGGATATACCACACTGCATTTCTCCATCTTTTAGTTGACGGACATTTGGGTTGTTCCCATATTTTGGTAGAGCCCTCATTCTCACCAGTTAAGGTAGGCTGCATTATTTATAAATCATCTACTCTACTATTATTAAGGTTTATTTATTAGCTATCCTGCTCATATGCCTTCCAGATAAAAATAAGGTATTAATTGATCAAACACTTATTGACCAAACATTATATTCCAGACAGGTATGTCAGAGACCTAAAGGAAATTCCTGGTCTCATGGGGTTTACTGAATAGGAGAGAGAAACAATTTAAGAATTACAAAACTGAGGATGCCTTGGTGGTTCAGTTAAGCCTCTGCCTTTGGCTCAGGTCATGATCTCAGGGTCCTGGCATCGAGCCCTGCATCGGGCTCCCTGCTCTGTGGAGAGCCTGCTTTTCCTTCTCCCTCTGCCTGCCGCTCTGCCTGCTAGTGCTCTCAATCTGTCAAATAAATACATAAAATCTTTAAAAAAAATTATAAAAGTGATACATGCTCTAATAAAGATGTAACCAAGATATTATGGGAGCTCAATGGAGGGGACCCTAGTTCAGCCAAGGGGAGCATTTAAAATAATGAAACAGAAAGACTTTCTTGTGGGGTGCCCTAGTGCTCCAACTGGAGTGGGGGGATGAGTAGGGATTATCTAAGTAGAGAAGAATGAGGAAGACAATCTAGAAACAGAGACAGCCCATGCTCTACAAGGGAGCCCAGTGGGTACTATGCATGGTACATGGTACATGCATAGTTTGGCCATGGAGGATTTGTCATGATTTGTTACAAGATGTTTACGAGGCAGTGGAGGGAGTTGAGCCTGTCTGGAGACAGGAGTGAGTGAAAGATTATAGAGGGATTTATAGGCCATGGAAGGAGTTTGGGCTGTGTTTCATAGCTCTGTGTTTCCTAAACTACTCAGTCATTATTCTGCCATATAAGGACAGTAGCTGAACTCTTATTTTATATATCTGCATACATATATATCTATATATACACATATGTATATATGTATATACATATATAATTTATGTGTATTACATATGTGCATGTGTATACATATATACACATGTGTATATGCATATGTACATATCTACATATACATATATACATGTGCATATAGGTAGATACATATGCATTGATGTATCTACAGATATGTAGAGGTATATTAATTGACTTAAACTGCCTAGGTAAGTTTAATAAGAATGGAAGGTTTCTATCACTACCTGTAAGTAGAAAACCAGTATCACTTCTCATAAGTAGAAGGAAACCATTAAAAGTATATACACTGAAAACCAAATGATGTTATTAAATTCTAGTTAGACTCCTACCTATATTTGCCAAGTCAGACTGACCCTGAAAACTGTCTTCCCTTTGATAAGAGTGGAATGTAGTGGGCTTAAAAGAGATGTTGAAGACAAACCAGCCCTAGATGAGACTTTTGCATTGATGAAGCCAGGAGGGTGAAAGAGAATCGAAAAGGGAGTAACTTTCCCACCACGTGATGCATTGTTCTAGATTCCTGACCAAGAGCCAACACTCAGATACTCTTGGGTATGGGCACCCAAGGAGTCACTGAAGAGTTTTGGGGAGAAACATGTATGATATTAGGATGACATTCCTAGAAAGACTGTCCAGGTGTGGCCTGGAGAAGGAATTGGAGCCAGTCATCCCAGAGAGGGTCATTCCAATAATCCAGGTGAGAAAAGAGTTACAGAAAAACGTGGGGTGTCTTTACTGTACGTGTGTGTGTGTGTGATGCTACCCTGGTTATGGGTGAGCCTTCATTGGGAGCTAGCTTTTAAAAGAGCAGGAAACTGACTACTAGGCTTTCTAGCTGCTGTGGGGAGGGACTGGAGGCTCCTGTGTACAAATCCTTCCTTCATGGTACTGGGCCTTTAATCGTTACCAAGGCAGTTAAGAGGGAATATTTCTTCCTTGGTTTGGGGGAGGGGTGTGGCCAACTGATGTGAGCCCAGAAACCTGCCCTAAGCCCTCATGTGTTTATCCTTTCTGCTTCCACTTCACTGGATTTTCTCAGTTTCTCTGCTTTGACCTCATCCCCAATTCCTGCCCCTTTCGGCTTCTTTGTGTCAGTGTCGCTTTCTGTCAGATCACTGTCAGCGACCCAGGGAAATGGGCAAACAAGGCCAGAGCACGCTGCTCCCGAACACGCCGGCGCCTGGGGCACCGAGAGGGCAGCTGGAGCCTGACGGGCCGCACCCAGCACAAAGTGATTCATCCAGTTCTCTGAGGATCAGTCAAGAAGATGGGAGGTGTCATCTTTTTTTTTTGTGAAATCCCTTTGAGAGTTCACTGAAGTGAGCAGAAGAAGGTGATGACAAAGTATGAAGTGGGGCCAGTTCTAATCCACATTGTGACTGGGTATTTTATAATTGCATAATACTTGAAAACTGCATTCAGATTTTTATCCTATGAAGAAACATTTTGAATATAATCTCTTTGGGAATGTTCCTCTTTGGGCTGAATAAATTTTCCTTGCGCCAAAAACCAATGGCAAGATGCACACAAGACTTACTGGCAAGGAAAACAATGCCGATATTTATTAACATCTGATTTATAATGTATAAGTGGCCATGACATTCCAGAAGTCTAAAGTAATATACATATTGACAAAAGAAAAAAAAAACCTAAAAAAAAAAATCCAAACACCTTTAAAAAGCTTAATTGTATACTTGAAAAATGTTATTCTAAACTTTCAATTCTGGGGGGCTTTTTATAGCTTCTATTTTGGTAGAAAGGTATTTGAGAGAGACACTCCGTATGCACACTTGTCTGGCAAGGATTTATCTAATTCTCCCTGATAGAAATATGTGTGAGCCTTCTGAATATGGAAATATGTTAGACGAAGGCTCATCATCTTCTTTTTCTGAGCCACATATTTTAGGAATTCAGCAAAGATGTGGGAGAAAAAAAAAAAAAAGGCAGGAAAGAGAAAACTCAACAACATATCCACACACCTAAAAACCAGAGACTACCACAGAGATCCTTCAAAGTCGTCTTCTATAGTGGGAGGATTTCCTTTAAATCCTTTTCAAAAGCATATGGCTGGCTTTGAAAGCTTAAATGGCATTTGTCAACCATCAGTAAATCTTTAAAATTGTTTCTGCAAATAGGCCAACTCAGTTTCGGCTTTTCCCATTAATCTTTAGGTAGGACCACTGAAGACTTTTTGAGAGCCTAGAGAATGCCTTGATTAAAAGGCTCATTCAAGAGGGAAGGCTTTAGCATTCACCTTGGGTACATAGTCATTTCTCCAGGGTATTCATGGGCTGTTATTTCAACTCTGCAATTGTGCCCCAAACAAGACATTTTTTCCCCTGCAAAGCTTTGAGTAGAGACATTCTTTAGTGAATTACTGAAATCTCGCCCTTTCTATTTGTCACAGCTTGTTATTTATTTATTTTTTTTTTTTATCAAGTGTAATCAGTTCAAATAAGACCCTTAGTTTGGCAACTTTACAACTGTTACTCTTTAAAAGAGGCAACATTTTATTTTATTTCTCCAACTGCGCCAGTAGTCCTGCTCAAACTACACCTACCTGTCTTGGGTGATGTCTTGCTTACCAGTTCATTATTTGTAGCGATGGAATACAGAAACAAAGCAGATGAAGTCTGACACATGCACAATATTCAATTATAATTTTTAACTTTCACAATGTCTGGTGAAAATTAACCCTCTTATCACACAATAATATAACATAATGTTCCCTGCTCTCTTTAAAAGTAAAAATATTTTAAAAAGCATTTGTTATCAATTTTATAGAAATATCGTGGGAATTAGTAAGAATTCGGATAAGATCTTAGGCCCTTTTTGGATGTAGTGATGCTATACAAGTTTCAACAATACAATACTTAGGATTTTCATGAGGTAAAGGCAAGCCTATCTAGAGATTTCACCTGAGGTTCATCCCTAGAACTTCCAGCATTTTCATGGAAATGATATGAACACAACCAGTAGTTTCTAGTGTTCAGGATTACGGCAACTAAAATTACTGTCCATGTTGTTTTCATGCCAGCTGCCAATTTGGTCTCAATTATCCCAGTCTTTCAGGTCCAATGGAAAGTATCAATTTTGATCTCTACCATCATTCCAAGATAGTTTTTGAAGGTACTCGTGATCACTGAAGTTACATGCAGATAACACCGTCCTTAGGAAACGACACTATTAATTAACCAACCAACAAACAAACCCACTTTGAATACGCCAAGAAAGACCATGATAATCAGAGACACAGTTGGAAGGACAGCCAGCCAGTCCTACTGCAGATGTTAACAATGACAACAATGGAGCCGCCATAGTATCTTCCGTCCCGAGTCCCCTGGCATTTATCATGCCCCCAACTCTTCAGGCCCAATTCACCCCAAGGGTACTTCCACGCCAGCGAAAGCTTGAACAATTCTCTAGTAATTGTACGATTACCTTTACCACCTTTTTAAAGTAACTTTTCATTAATGAAAACTTCAACCTTCTAGAAGCAAGTTAAAATAGTCATCACAGTGAACATTAAGGCAAAGTTCCTATTTGGACATTCTTTGTGTAGTCCTGGGGAAAGAGTAGGACTCAGGCAGACCTCTTTTCAAATCCTCTCTCTCCACTCTCTCTTTCCAAGGTTTGTGACCTTGGAAAATTCTTCAACTACTTTGATTTCTTTATTTATAGAATAGAAATAACAAATCTCACTGGCTTGGCATCAGTGGTGAATAAGATAACATATGGGGAGTCTGGCACATCATAAACCGTGGCTATTTTGGTTGAAAAAAAAAAACTGGTCTACGTTATTTTCTTTTTTGCCTTCCTCATTCTCCAAATATTCAGACCCTGCCTCACACAACTATTTTTGGTAACTCTCATTATCACTCGGGATCCACTGCAATGTTAAAATCAGTCCCATTCTCCTTATTTCCAGTCAAGACATGTTGCCAATTTCATTTAATAATAGCTCCTGAAAGAACCATGGTGATGTCCCTACTTCCTCAGTTGCCTTAAATTTGGAAAATGTGAAAATGACAACCAGACCTTAGATACCCCCCAAAACTCCTTTTAATTTGCCAGATTTCCTTAGATACTATTCATAAAAGGCCAGAACAGACAGAGGCAATCATTAATCACGTGTAGATTCTATTTTGATTTTTTTGGTAGGTAACTTAAATGCAAAATAGTATCATCATTACTGTACTACTTTCTTTTTATCCCCCCCAATAAATGGATGACTTTTATTTAGCCTACTACATTTACATTGCATTTTTTCATCATCTTCCCAGTTTAAAGGTATGGATGCAAGATGATTTTTCTCTGTATGATGCCCTCAGTTCCACATCACTTAATATTTTGCTAAGCAAGAAGTCCTGAATTACTGCAAGCTCAGTAAGAGCACCTCAGATTTTTTGAACTCTATCTAATAAAAGGGAATCTTTGCTGAAGGAATGTTAAGCCCTTCCAGGACTGATATTACAGAAGTAACATAATTTCATAATCCTCCTTGCTCCTTTAATTCTCCTCTTGATTCATAAAGAAAGATTATACCAGGATATTTTGTCATCATTAAAAAAATACAAATAAAAAACTGTTCTATTCAATGGCTAATCCTCATAGCAGTCTGTCTGTAATTCATGACTTTCTACTTCTACAAAAAGGCACAGGAATCACTCAAGTACACCAACCATCTAGTCAGTGGCAGCCTGCCAGTCTTCCCAGGTGCAGTGTTGGATAAAAAATTATCTCATTCTATTGAGTTCTACCAGTGTGCTAGACATTGTGCAATGGAACGGCGCACAGAACAGGTGCAACAATTACTGCCTTTCAGGAGTTCATGGTTGAAGACCAACAAAACATCTCTGCTGCTGCTGTTTCAATGACTTATTTTTACTTAGATTTTTTTCTGAGTGGTTAGGAAGTGGCATTTGATAACCTCTGCACTGTGTGAACGACCAGAGACTGCCTGTTTTCTCATTTCCAGCTAATCAGTTTACATCACCTAAAAAGGGAGTTTTGAGGTGAGTTTCTACTAGAGGACTTTTGCCAGGTGTTGAAAGGCAGGAGGCTTACCCGATGGAACAGGAAAATAGAAGTACAAGAAGGGAGGAAGTGTATGCAGTTGCTTGGGAGATGAGTTGTGCTAGTGTGGTAGCATTCTGAGGCTCTTCTGTAACTCCCTGAGGAGTCCTAAGAGACAGAGTTTTGTGTGAAAGACAGTGGAGGAAAGCCAAAGAGCATAAACATTCTTTGGGACAACAGAAAGGCACAAACATATATATATATATACACATATGATTAAAATGGGAAAGAAACAGGCTAGAACCTATGGGACAGAAGGCTAGAGCCCGTGGAACAGAAGAGAGAAAAAAGGGAGGAGGAGGAGAATTAAAGTCTGAAATAATTTTCAGGATCCTCTGGGGAGGGCTGGCCATTCCCAGAGTAGCACTGCTTCAGTGTGGTAAGTCAAGTCCAGTTACTCTCCTAAGAAACATGGCAGCCTTGCCTGTTCCCTCCCTCTTCCGGACCAAATCTTTCTTGGCCAGTTGTAGGGAACGTTATGGTATGCAGTCCAGATGCCCCACCTTCGGGACTGAATCACTTCATCTCCTCAGAGAGGGGTCCAGCTGAGTCACTCTGCTGAGCAATTGAAGGGTGCCTCCTTGCTCAAGGTCACACTCAGGAAGGAGGATGGGAGAAAAAGACCTACATCCAATAACCCGTCAGTGTGAAGTATGAAGGAATGCTTCCGGAGGGCCACCAATGTTAGAGCTCCCTGGAGGACTGCCTGAGGACTCTGCTGCAACCTCATCTCAGCTCTACTTCTCCCTCTGGGCAATCCTGCCCCCTTCACTCCCCTCTTCCCTTACAGCTGTCATCTTGAGGGCATGTCCCAGGAAACTTTCTGTACTCAACTCCCAACTCTGAGCCTGCTTCCCAGGAAAACTTTTCTTTTCTAACCTCCAATTCTTTTTCTTTTTTGAACATAGAAATCTCACACCAATTTTTAATGTTTAAAGAATTTCAAATGAAGCATCACTACTAGAATAGATCAAGCAATGATGATACTGAATATACCTTATTCAAACGACATACATGTCCTCACACAGCCTAGCTTGCTGAAACTCACTTTAATATGAACTTAGGACTATTTCCCTTGTATCTATTTGGGGGCTCTAATTGGAGCTTCTGTGGTATAATCCTGATTTTTCTTAACTGGTTGTTCATTTTTCTGTCTCTTTCTTTCCTCCTCCAGGATTAGTCTGGAGTCCTACCTCTCCTCTATTTGTTAACCCCTCTCGACAGTCATTATCTTCCTAAAAACATTTGTTAAGTATACTGGATGGTACATATCTCTGAGTATGTCTGGTACCACTAGCTAGACTGTAAACTCTGGTGAGTTGAGGCTGCCATAGTCTCCTTTATATTTCACATGTAGTTCCAAGTGTATTCTGTGTACTGCTCCTGGTTCTGGGATAAATATGTGGGAGTACTGTCCTCCCCGCCAACTTCCTTTTTCTCATCTTCCTTTCCTGTTCTCACTCAACAAATATTTTCTTGGTACTTACTATGTGGCAGGCACTGTGCTAGGTTCAGGCGATTCTACAGTAAACAACACACACATAGTTCCTGTCTTTCTAAAGGCTCATACCGAGATACTTGTCATGGAAACACACATCAAACTAACTGTAAGGCAAATAATTATTTAATATCACTGTAAGTGTTGTGAAGAGAAATAAGATATTTTGATACAAAAATGATTTAAGCAATCTTCGTCAAACTAACATGTAAGTCCACTATATAATGATATATTATGGCAGAGGCTTCTGTTCACTTGGACCAAAGGTGGACACATCAAAGGGCTATGAAGTAACCTCTGAGGATGGGGTGTCTGGGTGGCTCAGTTGATTAAGCATCTACCTTTGGTTCAGGTCAAATTCTGGGGTCCTGGGATTAAGCCTGCATCAGGATCCCTGCTCATCAGGGAGTCTGCTTCTCCCTCTCTCTCCCTGCTCCTTCCCCCTTCATGTTCTTGTATGCTCTCTTTCTCTATCAAATAAATAAATAAAATCTTAAAACAAACAAACCTCTTAGATAGTGCTTTGTTTTTACCTACACCAAAAAAAGACACCCAAACACATCTGGCTTAAAAGCCAGACAAGGTCAAGGACTTCTATGTGGCCACTTGAAATATTAGAGGTTATATACACATACACAGACACAGATATGCACACATGGAAATATATTACATATACAAAATATAATTTGTATATGCTAAAACTTATTCTAATAACCTTCAGGGACATAAATAAGAAATGTAAGAGATATAATCTTTACCAGTAGAGTGATCAATTAACTTATGTTAATAATTCCTTCAGTACTAGGTAAATTGGTCTTGAAGCTACTTGGCCAATTTGAGAGTTGAAGAGAGGGACTTCAATAATCATCTTTGTCATCATCATAGTTAATATTAATTGATTACTTGCTACGTGTTAGGTGCTGTCTTGAATACTGGGTAGATTCAATCTGATTTTTATCTTCCTGTACAGTAAGTACTACCACTGTCCCATTTTACAAATGGGGAAACCAAGGTTTAGCGAGAGGAAGTAATTTCCTCCAAGTCACAAACTAGTAAGTGTCCAAGATTCTAATGCAAATGTTTCTGGTGCTAAAGTCCGGGTAAAGCTCTTAACTGAGGCTAAGAGACGGAGCCATTGGAATCAGTGCCAGGCTGCTGCCCAGAGCGGTGCACTGCACAATTCCGAGAGTCATGTGATCCGGTGAGCTTGATCCCCATGGCACTCTTCAAAAACAGATGCCTGGGTTCATGTCCAGGCATGGACATGATCCACCAAACCAGAATCAGGAATGTGGACTTTCAAAGAAAAAAAAAAAAACCCTCCATAAATGATTCTGACTTTGCCCCCAGTCTGAGCTCTTGAACTTCTAGTTGAATGTATAAATACATTCAAGTGTTTATGGATTTTACCTAAAATCTATTGTTAAGTGCCTACATGTGCTACAACCATAATATTGTAACCAAATTTTTAATAAAATATAATCTCAGTTGAAGTCCTTTTAAGCACATTTTTTTCTTATTTGCTTATTTTATACTAGTTTGTAAATGCATTATTCTAGTCATGACACAATTAAATACTAAAAATTCAGGCTCCTTACAGCTCATGGCTCTCCCTGTATGACTTCAGCTACATGGGCTTATGTTCACTCTGAAGAGTGGTTCACAGATGAAAGAACAAAGGCTGTTTGGGACATTTCGGTGAAGTTTTCTGAAGCTTTGGGTAAGAGGTGTTGGATTCGAGGCACTGGGCAATGTTAAGGCATGGTAGATCTTCACGTAAGGGGTGGGCACAACCAAAGCTGACCTGAGAAGACAGAATTGACCAGCGTGCAAAGGTAAAGCCAGTGGGGCAGGAGGAAGAGTGAGGAGAAAATTGCTGTGGTCCGAATGGGACTTCCCTAACATGAATCTACCACTAGGAGGATGATTGACAGCCCCCAGGCAGGCCAACGACTCTTGGCCATTGAAGAGGAGATGACGCTTGAGAAGAGCCTTTACGTGGAGATGGGGAAGCAGCCAGTGCAGCCACACAGATGGGTAAGAGCAGAAGTATAGAGGCAGGAAAGCAGGAGCATGTTAGGGAAATGGGGTCCCTTCCTATTTACCAGAAGAACAGAAAATTTGAAGGGCAAGTATGGAAACATGAGGCCAAAATGTAAAATCACTGAATTGTCCAGCCAAGCGGAGCGTTAGTTCGAAGTGAATCTAATACTTCAATTTGCTAATGGAGACACTAGTGATAAAGAGATATTAAATGGCAAGTAGAAGCCAAGTGGAACCGCCTCCAGGATTCCTGTCATTGGAGCACAGCTGCACGTGGTTGGAGCTGGCTGTGGAGACCCTGTGTGTGGGGCAGTGGATCTGGAACTTTCCAGGGCCCGGTGCTGCTGAAGCTTTCTGAACCGGGAAGTGACCTGATCATTATGAAATTTAGGAAGGTCAATTAGGCAGCAGTGCACGTGTGAGAGGAGAGCAAGGAAAGGAGAGTCATTAGGAAGCTGAGTACGTGTGGGCCAGACACAAATAATCCGCTTTATTAGCCCCATTTCACAGATAAGGAAACTGAGCTTTGGACTGTGGCCAAACTCAGGCGGGGCGGGCTCCAAAACACATGCATGTGAAGGCGGCAAGTGTGTAGGGCAGGAGGAGGGGCTCCTGGGCAGAGGCTAATGCGGCAGAGTGCTCTGGGAAGACTGTGGACTGAGAGAAGATCCTTTGGATTTGGCAGTAGGAGATCAGTGGTGGTGTGTTGAAGAGAGAGCGATTTCCACTGAATGATGGAATTGGCAGGCTGATCGCAGGAGGAATGAAAGAACGAGTGGGTGGAAAGGCAGCCGGGAATGTAGCCTCCTCTTTCCAGAATTCTGGCAGTTGAGAGGAAGGAGAAAGAGGGGCAACAGTTTGGGGAAATAGCAGAACAGAGGGAGGAATGCCTCATTCCACTCCCGGAAAACATTTGTGTAACGTGCATGTGTTCCAGATACTATGCTAGGTAGTGGGGCCCACAATGATAAAGAGATGTAGGAGGGAGACACAGAGGATGTCCTGGGAAGCAACCATCTCTAAATGGAAATCCCTTTTGCAGGTGACTGAATTTAATACATAAAATGATATCAATCTCTTAGATCTCAAACTTCCAGAAGACAATGAAAGGATATGTCCTCCCTTAGCACCCTGCATCGCGCACTCAATAAATTTCGCCAAAGGAATAAACCACGGGTACCCGAGGAGAGAATAGGAAAACCCAAAATGAAGGGCAGCTCTGGTGAGAAGGCAGGACAGGTGGCCTTTGAGACATGCGTCCTTGCCCCCATTCTGATGCTTTCTGGGTTCTCTCTCTTCTAAGCTCTCTCATCTGCAGTGACTACTGCCTCAGTTCGGCAAATCTGAGAATTTCCTTCCTCATGCTTTCCTGCTCTGCTGCCTCCGCTGATGCTGATAGCTTTCTTCTTCTTTTTTTTTCTTTAAAGATTTTATGTATTTATTTGACAGAGAGAGATCACAAGCAGGCAGAGAGGCAGGCAGAGAGAGGGGGGAAGCAGGCTCCCCGCTGAGCAGAGAGCCCGATGCGGGACTCTATCCTTTGACCCTGAGATCATGACCTGAACCAAAGGCAGAGGCTTTAACCCACTGAGCCACCCAGGCGCCCCAGCTGATGGGCTTCTGTAGGACACGCCCATCCCTGTGGTGGAATCCCCGCCCCCTCCACCCCCATCCTTTAAAAGTAGAGCAAACCCAACCCTCTCCGGCAAGTATTTTCAACCCCAGGCGGAGTGAATGGTTTCCTTCTCAGGCTCCACAGGACTTCATACTGACCCTCTAGTAATAATCCCAGCTCACCTTGCCTTGTATTTACTACCTGTCAGGCACTGCCGTAAGTGCTTTGCAAATAAGAACCCTCATGAACAACCCTATGAGAAACATTTTGTTTTACAGATGGGGAAACTGAAGCCAGAGAGGAGTTAAGTAATTTGCTCAAGGTGGTAAGAGCAGTGCCAGGATTCCAACAGAGAGTGACTGACTCCAGAACGAGGCTCTTCACTATTGTACTGCTTTGGTTTCCTTGTCTGTCTCCCTCAACTAGATAGTGTACTCCAGGGAGCAGAGGTTCTTGTGTGATTCATCTTTGTTTCTTGGGCTTAGTCTAGATAATAAGTGCTACGTGTTAGGTGAATGATTTAAAGAATTAATAAATGTGGGCACTTAGGTCTGACCGGCTCCCCCTTGTGAACAGAAATTGGAAGAGTTTACTGTGAATCAGAGGAGGACAGAGGGAAAAGCTTGCCTTCTGCTTCTTGGCTCCTCATCTAAAGCAGGGAAAACACACACGTCCATACAACGCGATTACCACTTCTTTTCAGGTTGTGATTAGGGGTGCAAATAAATAAGTTCGTAATTATGCTTCAGAGAAAATGAATTCAGTATGCCCGGTAAAACTATAAGCTAGTAAAGTAAAAGGCACACTTGGGAGACTTGAACACAGCTGCAGAGCCCCTTGCCACACAGATCTTTGTACCATATTCCTATGGGAAGTCTCCTAGCAATGCTAGGTCTGATCTCCGATGAGGATCCTGCCCCCTAAGGGTAACCGTGTTCAGACTTCTTGCATTAGGAGGTACTTAGAGGTCCCTGGCATCATGCTGGATGTTAGAGTCACAGAATATACAGAGGAGAATCCAGCCAGTGTCTAGAACATTCTTTCCCTCTCCTTCTGGCCAACGCCAACTTGTCCTCCAAGATTCCACATTAAATAAATGTCAATGGAAGTCTTCCCTGACCACCAAGACTAGGCAGGTTCTCTTTTAGTGCATTTCCATTCTCCATCAGAGTCTTTGCATAATTCTAAGAACATAAATTTAAGCAATTACTTAATGTCTCTCTCCCCTGTAAAGGCTATACCGCTATACTCTTAGCATCCAGAACAGAGTCGGTAATAGATAAGCATTAATTTTGTGAATGAATTAATGCATATGCAGGAACATGATGTTAACACTACTGAGGATTTGCTCTCTCAGCGAAGGATTGAATTCTTGATTCCTAAATATTGCCCTCTTTTCTAGACCTTATGACAGTTAGCAACAAAATGAAACTAGACTTATTTGCATTTTTGAACCCTTAATGGCCAAGAACTTTAAAACAATGTTAAGGAGTTAAAATGTTTGTTGATGGCAGCTTTCCGAAAAAAGGAGAAAAACATGAGAAAAGGCAAGTCAAATGATTTTGAATAATTTTAAAGGCAGGGTAGAAGACTAGTTTTATTTTCCGGCTTCCTTTGGAATTATTCTGTAACAACAGTTCCTATATAACCCTGAAGTTTGGTGAGCTCCAACCTCACAGAGAGATCCTTTGAAAAGATCCACTTATTTTATAAGCCACATTAAGTCTGACAAGTGTACACTTTTGTATCTAGGAACCCCAGCAAAGGAGATTAGTAGCCGAAAAAGCAATTAAGTTTACAGTAGGGTAACAGATACCATATCTAATACAACAGCTTGGAAAAGGAAGTAAAGCAAAGGTCATATCAACAAGAAAAAAAAGTAACATTAAATAGCAGGGTTTTGTTTTGTTTTGTTTTTGAAGAAACAAAATCCCATATTCCAAAATCTTTCCATCTCATCCAGTAACTACATGTGTTTGGGTGTTTGAAAAAATAAGAGAAGAGGTCGCGGCATTACCGAAGCTGGTAACTGGCCCAAACCCCAGGGAACCAGGCTGTGAAATTCAAGCATCTGGAGCATTGGGTTCCTGATTAACTTTTTCAGTTTGATCTCAGATCCCACTCTAGTAGGTGCCTTATTGTAGAATCCCAAGCGGGCTGTGTCTGTGTGTCTTACCGGAGCGGCGGCTTAGGGTTTGAACAAACACATCCAACTATCCCAACTTAAATACAACAACCCGAACGCAGAGCTATTGGAAAAACCAACCATGTTTTAGGACTGCGTAATAATCGGGCCCTTTCACATCAAGGTAAAGGTGTCCCCACCAAAGAATGGGGCTCTGTGACACAGACACCAATTATAAATCACCCCTTGGTGATTCTGTTTAGTTACATAGCATTGTAGACCCCGGGGCTTACAATGGTTGTGCAGCCCATGAAACTATCTTTAGCTGGAGTTCCTCTTCTGTGTCAGTATGCTATTTTGAACTAACAATGCTCTCAGATGAGCCGAAAAGATGTATTTAGCTCCCACCATTACAATTTCTGATCCTCTTTACTTTAGCTCTTTTGAAATAACATGAAAGCTTTGGCTTGCTAATTACTTTTATCCAGCCCATAGAAAAATTAGTTTATCTTCCTGATCAAAGCAAATTAGGCAGATCATGGCTGATTAGAATGCAACAGTAAAATCGCCATACTTTCCCTTCCATCCCCTTTCTCTCAGAAATAGGGCCTGTGTCAAATATGTAGGTATTTCCCACGGCCGGGCCGGACTCTGTTTCCAACAGGGACTGCAGCTTGGACAATGGTTCTTACACAGACACTAAAGTTCTTTAGTTCAGTCATTGTGTTCGAGAAGAACTAGTAACCCTTTAGCTAGCATTTGATGAAACATCTAGATTTACATATTTCCTTAATTGCATTTTTGAACGTGAGCAAGATTTATCAGACCAGAGTTAAATGCCTCTTTTATTCCCGTACCCAAGGCAAAATTCAACTCGATGCTCTAAAAAAATTAAATAAATAAATAAATAAATAAAAGTGAGGTGGGGGTATGTGTGGAATCTTACTTAATTCCGATCTGAATAAATTTGAAGGCTTCAATAAAGTGGGACGAGGGAGTCACATTACCAAACACAGGAAAGATATACCTTTACCTTTCAAAGAGGAAACGTCCATTTCCAAAGATCTGGCTTACTCAGTTCTTTCAAAAAGGCTATTTTGATTTTCATAATGAATGTTATTCCTGGTTGCCAGATTCCCCAGATCAGTTGCTAAAAACCTCCAAAACAGTTGTCCTTAATAATTTCTCGCTAAAATTTCCATCGAATGTAAAAACTGGAAGGTTAGATTTACTCTTCCTTATTTATTTACTATAAATTAACAGTAAATCTTGTATTTAGCTCCATTTAAACCTCCCTCTGCAGCTGCCCATTTGAAAAATAAAATGGTTGCCTTCTTTCACTTCAGTGGGCACAATACAAAACATCCATTGAGCTTTCCCTTTATTGCAGCTGCCAATGCCCAGCCGACTTTTAACAAACCAACCAAGCGGAATCACAATGCAGCTGCAACATTTTATGGTATTTCTGTTGGTTCTCTTTTGAGACTGAAGGTGTTAATTAGGAATCAAAGAACACAACCCTGCCAGCTTTCTTTCACAAACCATACCCTGGTCACTGCAGTTTTCAGAAGAAAATAAATCTAATAAAGGGATAAAAATGTTGTTTGTCACACCAGTAAAGTGTACTTAAGACCCTTTGATCAAAAGCTTTTTATGTCGTCCTGTCAGATGGGCTGGAAATATTGTATTTTTCCCCTTTCTCTCCCTTCTTCATGCAGACTTCTCTGAATTTTGAATTTAAAGACTGCCTGGTAGAAAAAAAAAATATAAGCATAGTCATATGCCAGGTTATTACTTATAGGCGGAAGCTGGTCTCATACAGCGGAGTCATTTTGTTTCTTAGAAAACTGTTCACATTCAACGGTATGTCATGTTACACGTTCACACAAAACTGGGCCTTCTATTAGCATATTTACCGTATTCTAACCACAGGTTCTCGCACATGCCCTTTAGATAAACATCTGTCAATACTCTATTTGGGGTAGATTATTTATTGCATAAATCTTTTCCAGTCTTATAAGATGATCCTTTTTTACATACACAGAATTGAATATCTTCATAAGCGTAAAACCCAGATATATACACGCACACATGCAAACATCCATATAATGTTGACTTTTCAGATAGTGTGTCATTTTTATACAGTTTTTTAGGCATCTCGAGTACCACGCATTCAGATATAACAGCGTGAAGTCATTACCTTTAATCTTCAGTCAAAGTTAAAAGCTTATGGTAAGTTTATGAAGTTAACACTGCTGGGAATTAGTCAAGCCTGCTAGCTTTCTCAGCAAGAGGTTTTGCTGCTAGATGCACACATCATGCCAAAATCCATTAATCCTGCTTGAGAGAGGCAGAAAGAAGGTCTCCTTGTTGATTTAATGTTAATGAAATGAATGGGCTCCTGAGGCTACCTACAGAGACCCTCTAAACTGCAAAACAAATAAAGTCATTTTAAGTAATGCTCACTGCAGGAGAGTCAACAATGCTCCCAGATTTGCTGTACAAAAATGGATGGTGGGTGTGGATGTGTGGACACCTCCCCTTTTTACAATCTTGCTACACCTGTCCTGGTGTACGATACACACAAATGTCAAACTGACAGATTCACAGAGACCTGGAGAGACCTCAGAGCATATGCTCACCTCTCAGACTTTACAGATATGAAAACTGAGGCCGGGAGGGTATGCACATCCTGCCAGAGATCCCATGGCGGATGGGGGTGGGAGAGAGCTAGATCTAGTTCAGTGGTCCTCAAAACGTGACTGCACACTGAATTTACCCTGGGGAGTAAAAAAAGTCATTCTGATGCCTCGCTTCTTCCCTCAGAGATTCTGACCGAGCTGGTCTGGTGTGGGATCTAGGCCTCAAGATGGTTAATGTTAGGTTCCAGATGGAGCTCATGGGCAGACAATGTGGGAACCATGGACTAGACCTCTAATCTAGCACACTGCTCCTCCGCACCTGCAGCTGGTTCTGTCTCGCTGCATCACAATGTTAACTATTTCCCAGCTCCTAGGACTATGCTGGGCTCCTTAGCATCCTAGGGAGAGTAGATACATGTGTTGGGAGATTTTCAGGTTTGCCAAATGAGTTCCATTTCTTCCATGTGTAAATGCAGAGATGTGCCCCCACCGTGGGTGTGTAGTATGTGCGAGTGTGTGTGTAGACCCCCTCAAGGATGGACATTGACCTGATGGGTGAGCCCACCCCATAGTGGAGACAGTCACCAGCATCTGTGCCCTCTTGGCCCCTTGAGCTCATGCCTCTCTTTTTCTCTCTGTCCTGCAGTTGATCTCACCTTTGCTTTTTTATTCTTTCTCATCTGCCCCTGTTTTCTTTGGGCTGCCGCTTTTCTCTTACCCTCTCACCACCTGGAGAACTGTGCTTTGCCTAAGGAAGATCCTTCTGACTCTTCACTTGAAATTGTGTGACTTTTGCTGCCTTCTCATCCAGCCTGGGTTGGTGATTGTTCCAAACTGCCTAACAGAGCGAGGCTGATAGATCCCACTTGTCCATTCTAAGCTGCTGGGGAACACTGATAGACGTCTGCCTGAATGTTCCTTCAGTTTTGGCTTTAGGGTTGTAAAAATAAATCCGCTTCTCACTTTGGTGATTCAGTGGGCACTTGAGAATTCCAGAATCATCCTTTCACACACAGTAAGAAATGAAAGTGTTCCGACAGGGGAGAGTTCCCTTGTCCTTTTCAGACCTGCTCTCTTGATTTCATTGGTCATGGGTGAAGCAGCTTGCCTCTTCTGCAGGAAGGTGTGGAGAATATGGGGAGATGGTGACACAGGGCTCATCCAGCAGAATTAAAAGGCTGTCTGGTCCAATAACCGCCCACCCATCTCTCCTCTCCACTGGGGATCAGTGGGCCTAATTCCAAGGCCCCCAGCTCAAAGACAAGCCTGAGTGGCGCTTTGACCCTCTATTTAACTTTGAATCCCTCCCCCCTCAAAGACTCAAGTCATTGGTATCTATTATTGTCCAGGAAATCATTTCAGTCTCATTGTCATCACTGACTGCAAAGATCCTTCCTGCGATTGCTCTGAACGGCTTCTTTTTAAAGACAGCTGCCGTAATTCCTCACGAAAATTCAACTCTTCTGAAGGTATTTTCAGATAGACATAAACCTATTCCTTACATGTTTTTCTCCCCCTAGAGTTACTTTTTTTTTTCAGCTGTTAATACGTTGAAAAAAATCAAACACATTTTTGTTGTGTTGAAAACATAGTTTTCCGGGGTGCATCTCTGGCTCTGAGAAAAGGCTGTTTTCCCTATGTCCTCTCTGCCCCCAACGCAATCCGTCCTCTCTTGCCTGCTGCTACTTACAGCAAGTCAGCCGCTGAGATTGGGCTTCTGAGAGCCCAACGAGACACCTAACTGATTTTTTCCTACATACTCCGGAGAAGTCATGGGGACGGGTGAGATGAAAATGAGAGGAGAAAAACAATTTCAGCCCCGGACCACAAGTTGTGGCCCATCCATTGACTCCTGTCTGAAGAGTGGGCTTTTACCATCAGGCCACGGGCTCACTATCCGTGACAAAGTGTCTACTCGGTCATCAGTCACCCTGGAGGTCTGTGCAGTGTCTACACAACATTATGCACTCATGTGAAAATATGAGATGTCATTCAATACACAGAAATTCCTATCTATTTGATACCAAGGATCAAAGATGAAAGAATCTTTTAAACTTGAACAAGTGCTGGGTGATACACCACTCATGGGAAGCTGCCCCTTTTTGCTTCCCCTAGTCTTTTACCTAGTAGGTAAAAATTCTTGTTTAATGAACATTATAAAGTTTTAGGGCAATGGATTTAACTATTTTAGGGAACGGCAATAAGAGGCAACTCTGTATTTGAAAAGCATGGGTTTAAGGGCTCCTGGGTGGATCAGTCCATCAGGCATCGGACTCTTGATTTCGGCTCAGGTCACGATCTCAGGGTTCTGAGATCGAGCCCCGTGTCAGGCTCTGTGCTCAGTGCAGAGTCTGCTTGAGATTCTCCCTTCCCCTCTGCCCCTCCCTGTGCTCATGCTCTCTCTAAACAAACAAATAAATAAATCTTTTCTTAAAAAAGAAAAGCATGGGTTCAGTGTTTTAACAGCTGTAACCTCATCAGCAACAAAGACCATAGCACCCAACATTTAATGCTCACTCCACACATAAGGCACTATGCAAAGTGCTTTACATGAATGATGTTACCAATCTTCACAACAATCCCATGAGGGAGGTTATCATAATTATTGACATTTTACACATGAGGAAACTGAGACTCAGAGTAACTTGCCAAGGTTACTCGAGATAGGTCTGAGATCTTTGCCAAGCTGTTCTCATTTCCAAAGTAGGGATAATTATAATTTTTACTGCCTGTTATGAGGGGCAAATGAGAAATTGGGGACAAAAAGCACTTTCTGAGTGGTTTTCTCTTTCAAGGGAGTTTACAAACACTGCAGTCTGCCAAGTGTAGAGGCAAGGACCTCTCTGCTTTCAGAATATAAGATTATACCAGCGATTGTATCAGTTTGTCTCCCTTTTTGTTACATGTTTGAGGGTCAGAGAAATGGGGCCTTGTATCGTAGATGTACAAAAGAGCGTTTCCCACGGAGTTTAGGGGAATAGGAGAGTGCCCCCTAGAGAGAGACAATGGTACTGACTCTCCCTGGAGCATACCCTGGGAAAGGTCTGCGCATGGACAAGAGGGTATTTTAAAATATAGGTTTTAGTGTTGTTTAGGTATGGGATGGCCTATGGATCAGGAGACAACTGTTAGTGAAAAGATATTTGTTACTCACAGTTCCCAAGAGTCGGGGGCATATCAGGCCATGCAAGGTCACACAAGGTCCCATGGGTGAGCACCAGAGTCAGGAAGAAGGAGGAGAAGGAGGAAAGAAAGCTTGGGCATGAGCGTTCATGGTGGTTTCCATGTGCAGGAATAGGTAGGGAAAGCAGACTAGGAACTGGCTAGTCAGAATAATTTCAGCAGGCTTGGGGGCACAGGGGCTGTCCAAGAGTGGTCTGGTACCTGGAGCTGGCGTCATTAGGAGAGGCAATATTACGAGAGTGCCTTGTAAGAGCCTAATCATGAAGATGGCAGGATTGTGGGCTTTGGATTGGTTGGTTTGCATATGAAAGTCACACTTGCAGAGGAGTACTCTCTATCTCTAGGAATTTTAGATAGCCCTGAGAGAGGCAGTGTCTCCTGGGTCCGCAAGTCCCCAAGGGAGCAAAATGCAGAAAATGAAAAACATGATTAATACACAGGGATTCTGAAAGAAAAAAACACAGGGATTCTGTGTTCTGATCTAAATCCCAGGGACACTCTTCTTTGGTCCAAGAAAACCCATAACTCAAGGAGTATACATAGTCTAGTAATGAAAACAGACAAGCAGACAAATATGGTGGTCAAGTATGGGGAGTTCTAGGACAGAGGTGGACTCAGCTTGATGTGGAGGCATCAAAGACTGGATTCTAGAGGTGTGGGTCACAGGAGGCTTTCCAGAAGAGGTGGATGCTTGAACTGAGTATGGAAAGATTCCTCCTACAAGTCCAAAAAATGAAAAAGAAGAGAGGCATTCCATGCACACACCAACATATGTGAACACCTGGAGGAAGGAAACATGGAAATTGCAGGTGGAGTTCAATATGCTGGAGTCAAGAGAGAGTCAAGGGAGTCAGAGAGTCAAGAGAGGAGGGGCTGGGTGGTAGAGCTGGCAGCAGGGGAGTAATAAAGCAAGAGAAGCTTACTTTGTGGGTCAAACTGCGAATTTAAACTTTATCATGAAAGCCACAGGAAACCACTGAAGGACAGAACAAGAGAGACATGACTCGAAGTGCATCTTAGACAAACAAGCATGGGGGTAGGGAATGTGTGTGCTGAGGGTCTATGTAAACCAAGACAGGAGGCTTTCACAGCGATCCAGGCAAAAAGCAAGGGGAACATGAACTAAGGCAATTTCAGTGCTAGGTGAGAAAGGGAGCACATTCAAGAGACATGAAGACAATCTCAACTTGGTCAAGTTAAGGCCACAAATGCAATTCAAATTATAATGAGGGCCCCTGGATGGCTCAGTGGGTTGAGGCCTCTGCCTTCAGCTCGGGTCATGATCCCAGGGTCCTGGGATTGAGCCCCACATCGGGCTATCTGCTTGGCGGGGAGCCTGCTTCCTCCTCTCTCTCTGCCTACTTGTGATCTTTGTCTGTCAAATAAATAAATAAAAATCTTAAAAAAATATAATGAACACATGTTTAACTACTGTGAACAGACATTTGGGAAATTACTTATTTATTTCTCAAACTAAATCTGATTGTTTCCTTCTCTTTTGAAGATTTTTAGGTGATACAGAGACACTTTCTCTGTATCTACCATGGGCTAAAAAAAAAAAAAAAAAGATGATACGGTTAAAATCCAGGCACATATATTTATGTATATAGCACACATAAAAAACAGGTGTTTGGCAACACCTAGAAAAGTAATTGGGAACTTTAGAATTCACTTGAGTGTCTGGCATTGGAGCAAAAAAGTGACAAGAAGGAATACTCAACTGGGGTTCTCAGGAGAGCGGGGTTCGAATTCTATCTTTGCCAGCCATGTGCTTTCGTGAATGTCATTTACCTCTTAGGAACATGAATTTCATCATCTGTGAAATGAAGGTGTTGGATTAGGTGACCTCCAAGGTCCTTCACATTCTAAATCCCACGGGTGGACATAGCGTTTGACTCATCAGAGACCTCTGCAACCCACCTAAGTGATTCTCATTCTGTTTATTTGGGCAATTAGGCTAATGGTCTAGCAATCATGATTAAATTTCAGTTTTGTACTCTGTAATGTGACCTTAGGTATACAGCTTAGTCCTGCTGGTAATCTGTGTATAAAAGATTATCCTTAGTTCTTTATAGTAGAATGTACTCTCCATGCAAATAGCTACTAGCACAAGCTTTGAATTGGTATGATCTTTAACATCAATCTATCAAAATTAGCCTTTCCTTTCCCAATATGCAATTAACTCTGCTTTGAGGCCTTTCTACAGCTAAGGCAAAGGGGGCCTCAAATTACTACCTTCTAGTCATTCAGGACCAGACTGTATCTACCTAACACTTCTTAGGATTGTAAGACCCTGGGGAAGCAGACTCTAGGCTGGGTGACCAGCAGCTGTAAGGCGGAAGGTGCATTCTTGCTGTCAGTGAATCATATTGCTAGAACTTCTGAGATCTTCAAATGAGATAGGCTTACACCCTGGGAGAATCTGGTTTAACTAGGATTTCCTTTTGCTACCCGAGCTTGAAGACTCAGTGAAAAAAGATCTTGAACTTCCTCTGTTGCCCAGAGCCCCCAGAGAACAACAGCTGCTGAGGGAAGGGGCTGCTGTGATGCGGGCCTCCCACCAGAGGGACAGTGATGTGGCTTCCCCAGGTTAAAATGAAAGACCCCAATTTCAGTGCACTTAGAGCTGATACTTTAATCCCAAAGACTCTTCTCTCTAAACTTCCCTCCATCTCTAGTTTGAAGCCCTGGGGGAAAGTATCTGAGATAAGGAAAAGGCAGGTTTCCTGTCCTCTGATACTATCTAGAAGCCAGGGATAGAGAAGGATTGAGAGAGACGCGGGGGGCCTAGTAGAGGTCTCACTGTCTGAGTTCTGCCTGTACAGCCTCTTGGGTAGCAGATTTCCTTACTTCATCTTTCCAACTCTGTTGACACTTTTTTTTTTTTTTTTCCCTAGGCTTTACTTTATTGGGTAGTTGATACTCCAATGGTCATAGAGTAGTTCTATGGGCAAATGCAGGCATGTCTGCTAAGGGTCCCTTCAGGACAGGAAGTTTGAAGGGAAAATAAGGAAGAAGATGTCTTATTTCTGTCTTCCCTAGAAGATGCCAAACTCATTCTGTAGATGCATTCAACAAAACTGTGGAATAAGTGTTTATTACCAAAGTCTCAATATATATATACACAAAAATAGATGATTTAGAAATGTGACTTCTTCCATGGAAAATTTTATTTGGTTTTTATAACCAAATAATCCTCACTGTATATGTATACAAAAAGTGAAAGGTTATTTCGTGCTGATAGATTGAAAGACCAGTTGATTATGTAACAGAGTTCCTTCAAGTAAGTGCCTCCCAAGAAAATTTATAACCTGAAAACTTAAGTGCCATGTGGTGTTTTGTGTGTTGAACCAATAAACTCATTAAAATAACATTGGGTAAACCCAAACACAACACAATGAAATTTCTAACACAGCCCACATTAACCAACCAACTTTAAAATAATATCTTTGTGATGTACTAAGGTTAAAAATTCAGCAAATTCTTTATATTTTTTCCACTTGAGATCATGTGTGGTTTTCTACTTTCCTGAGAAGTACACTTTTGCGGCTTTTTTGATCAAAGGCAGGTTATTTTTGCAAATAGACATCTTTTGTAGATGTCCCTGTTCTACTTAATTAAGGTCTCAAGAAAAAAGCAGCACAGAAATATTTAGCAGTTTTTCAGTGAAACATAAAAATTCTTAGGTCCTCTTCTGAGTGTAGACTTTGGAAAGGAAGGCACAAATGTAAGGTTAGTCATCTCTGTGTGTGTGTGTGTGTGTGTGTGTGTGAGGGAGACAAGGAGGAGGAAGGAGGAAATAAAGGAATTTGGCTGCAAAATTGAGTAACAGTTTGAAACACTTGGCTTCCAGTTGTGAAAGATGAGCAACACTGGGGAAAAGGCCGGGCTGACAAGGGACCACTTGAAGAAAGCTTAATCTCAGCTGGCAGGCTGACGGGGAAGGTCAGCTCAGTGCACGCGTTCTCAGCTGGAGGTGGGCTCCCTTTGCCAGGACGATTGTCTTCTGCATTTCAGCTTCTGAACTAAACCAAAGGTGCCTTCCCGCAGCCAGCTCCTCAGCCTCTCGCCTTGAAAGCGCTGGCTCTCCGCTGCCACGCCATGTCAAGGTTACGTGTCATTTCCACGGAGCGAGTGGCAGAAAGGAAACCGTTTCTTACTGGTATGTCGGTGCCGTGGGTGTTCGTGTGTGCAGGGCAGAGACTGCTTTCCTCCCTCCTGCCAGCCACAGTCCTTGTTCGAAGAGGAAACCAAACTCCTTCTGAAGGCAAGGAGGATAAAACGAATACAGAAAAAAATGCGTATACCTCACAAAGGGGACACTTGAAAGTGACTGCTGCGTAATTTTAAATTATTAATGTTAAAACAAAACTGGAGTTGAGAGTGGTGTTCTAGGGGATTTTAGAGATTTTATCCACGTGTATCTTACATTTTCTAAACATTGATTCTTACTGGATGAGATGCTCTTTATACTGAATATAATTTATAATTAATTGGCTAGCTATTGGTTTTTCATATCATTGACTTCGTAATGCCGTAAATGATTAACACACATTAGATTTCCGGCAGCAAATGAAATAAGACTGATGAAACAAGATGGATGGTTCAGGAAGAGTTTTTCTGTCTGAAGGGGGAAACTTTTCTGTGATGCATCCGGATTTCTAATTTAAACAGAAGTCGGTATCACTGCCCTAACTGTTAAACTGTGCACGGTTTACAGATAGCAAAGTAGACAAAACTTTGAAATAATTTCCATTCTGAATCAAATGGTAGTATGGCCTTTATGACTTCAGTTCATCTTATCAGCTTTAAAGGTGAATACAAACTCAAATAAAATCTGCCCATTAAGAAAGTGCATGTCTCTTTGACTCAAGAAATAGTTCCAAAGAATTCAGCTGCTTTATTTGACACATGGATCTGGTCATAGAAAAAAAAAAAGAGTTTTATTCTTGACTTGGAAGTTATTAGTCAACTGATCACTTTTTAGGATACTTAGGCAGCTACCACAATTTATCTCTGACTTGGGGGCAAGAAAAATTATTCCTGTGGAAGTAAGAAAATGGATATATGAAAAAATATCTACTAAACTTCAAATATCAGCCCTCGGCTATATAATGTTACTCTCACCTTACTGAAAATTTAAAACTGCATTTCCCAGTTAGCTGAAGAAATACTTCTGGTATTAGAGCTTCGTAAATTGTGTTGCTGGAAAAAAAAATGTGCTGAGATATTTCAGCACCAATTACAATCATGGGGAGGCATAGCTCTAAATTAGAAGGCTGGTTTTCTTGTGTTTCTGGTAAATTGGCTCTGAAGATAATTTCAGAGAGGTCCTCAAACACATCAAGGAATAGAAATATCCTTGAATAAGCAGACAGGCCTGCGAGTTAGGGATGATGATAGTATCTGTGTCACAGAGTGTTTGCGGGACCTATGAAGGAGTAAAGTACTTAGCATAATGCCTAGTACTCAGGAGGAACAATATAAATGTCAGCTGTTATTCTAATAAAGTAATTTAGATATGTAAATTCTGGTGCATTTGTTAAAATAAACCACTCCTTGCATCCTTTAAGCTGTATACAATTTAATTGTATTTCAAGTGGGGCTGGGCCATACAGAGCTGCGGGGAGCCTTGTGTGGTTCTGTTAAGAGCAGACGGGCCTCTTTTAGCTGCTGGGATTTCAACTCTCTTCACTCCCACACGTTCACTGTTTACCGAACACCGCTTAAGTGTCAGGCACTGGCGTAGGCACTTGGGTTACAAAGTGGACAATTTCCTACCCTGGAGGAGCTCACAGTCTAGTGAGGAGGAGAAACCCTGAAGGGAAGAGAGCTCATCATCACATCCTGGAATGTTATTCCACTTGACCTTAAAAGAAGACGCTTTCACAGACATGGTGCATGCCTCTGCGTCCTCTCAGTGTGAACTGCTGTTTTTCCATTCCCAGTCTTCAACACTGAGAACAGGGGTCATAAATAGATGAAGGTATGAGGAAAGAGTCCGGCTTGTAAAGCAGTTTTAAAATAGCTCTTTTCCTACTGCGGACACCCTGCTGACAGTCTTTTACTATTACCCCTAGACAATGCAATTTCATCGCTTGAAATCAAATGACTAATGTTCTTCTACCTACCGGTTTCAAAGAAGGCATTTTCATTGGGCTTGATCAATGTAATAAAAAAAAAAAAATTCACTGGGAGAGGTAGGAAAAAATGCCAGGGATTTCAAGAATGGGCCTGCCTCCCACCTCTGGATAACAAAATTAACTTTGAATTATGAAAAATTTTATGAAAAAATCCACCGTACAGCCGATGAAACATCTCCTTTTCCCATAGAAAAGGTTGTTCCCCGGGCGCCTGGGTGGCTCAGTGGGTTAAGCCTCTGCCTTCGGCTCAGGTCATGATCTCAGGGTCCTGGGATCGAGTCCCGCATCGGGCTCTCTGCTCAGCAGGGAGCCTGCTTCCCTCTCTCTCTCTGCCTGCCTCTCTGTCTACTTGTGATCTCTCTCTGTCAAATAAATAAATAAAATCTTTAAAAAAAAAAAAAAAGAAAAGGTTGTTCCCTGGGTGAGACGGAGTGTTGTAGTTGGTGTCTATGATGAGTGAATAAACATGTGGATTGAAGCTGACAGGCACGGGAATAAAAAAGTTGCAGGAGGTTAGAACACGTGGATACATGTAACAAATGAAATTCTGCTGGGAGACATCAAAAACAGCGACGGGACTAGATGATCAGCTTGTTTTCTTTGGTATGTAATGTATCAGTTGTGGCTCTGATGCAAGTCGGATTCATCTTTATGCTATAAAGTGAGACATTGTAAAGGAAAACACGGCAACAGGAGTGAAGAGGTTGAATCTCATAGGAAAGAATTTGCCTTCTCGCGAAGAATTTAATTTGCCAGAAATACCCACTTGTGGAGTGTTTACGAGGAGATATGCCACTTAGCGTCATTCTAAATTTATATAAGTAACTGAACAAAACCAAAAAATTACTCCACAGAACTGCTCAATGCAGAGCTCGCTACTGGTTTCCATTTCTATCTTATGGCATGTGATTTGGATTAGTTGGAAACATACTTCAGTTTATAGCTAAAATGACTTAAATGTATGAATTTTACAGAAAAAATACAAAAAGTGTTCTACTAAGGTCAGTAGTTATTAGTATCAGTTATAAAACTACAAATAGTCTGCAATGTTTATTACATGACAGCTTTTTGGAGTTAAGTGCTTACATGGATACTATCTCCATGCCTTTGACAGATGCCTTGGAAATTAAAAAAATCAAATAGTTCAGTTAAAAAACTTAACTTCGAGAAATCCTAGACCAGCTTAGTGTTTTTGAACTTCAAACACATCCAAGTGGGAATGGTTCCATTATCAAAACACATTTCATTTAACTACAAAGGTTCTTCTTTTTAATTCCAATCTTCTAATTCGTTTGTGATTGCTATCAGAACTCCTTTACTTTGAAGAAAATGCGTAAGGACAAAAAAGATTGAAGATCTGATTGAAGATCATATTTCTTTTATGTAAAACTTCATTCTCATCACACAAACTGTCATACACATATTGATCATATTCAGGAAAATATTTATTTTAAATCTACATCGCAAAATTGAATCAGAACCACTGTTTAAAAAAAAAAATCACTCGGAATAATTTAGTCAATGAGTTTCAGTAATTGCCCCCATTAACAAAAACACTACTAAAACAACGCTGGGAATCCTGGAGAAAAAGAAAGAGCTTCATTAAAATGAAGGAAAGTCATTGACATCTTTCTATTTTCAACGAATTTTGAAAGCAGTCTGTAGAGCAAACTGCATAAATTCTGCAATCGACCTAAATTTTAAGACTGTTATAACAGCTAAAGCCTTTTGTAACCATTTCTAAACTACAAACATTTTCTTTGATTTAAAATACTTTTCTTTGCTTGCAGGGAAGCAGAAATATATTAAACCATTTCAAAGAAGATTCTAAAAATATTCTTTAATTTTGAAACTGCATCTTAAATGCTTAAAACATATGCATGACAACAGGGCCATACTTAATTGGTTATAATTGGGGGTTTTGATCAGTTTTTATTAATACCAGTTTTGCTAACTATGTGTAAAATTAAATTTTGTTATAAAGTTGCATATGGAAAAGTAAGCAAGCTACACAAAAATTTTTTAAAAAATTCATTTTCCCCGTTCCTTTGGTTCATGTGACATGAATTTGCTTGTGGATAAAATATTCGTGTGTTTAAGCAACAGCAGGGAAAAACTCAGCATTCATTTAAAAATAAAGTGGCTGTTCTAGATCAATAAAGAAAAGTATATTTTCTATACTGAAACTATATTAGGATGTTCATAAGGATTTAGTTTTCTGTCTGGATGCCACACTAACTGGGGGAAAGACACAACTAAGTAGCATAGGGGAAATTATTTTTGAGACCCAATTAGCAAAAAATGTCCATGTTTCATGCATTAAAATAATTTATCTATAATAAGATCATCTACTTATTTCTGACAGATCATTACTGGTAGACTGAAATGTATTAAACACTGTAACCAGTTATTGCCTGCTTTTAGGTCTCAACCTTAGTGTTTCCCTTATTTTAATGCAGAGGGAGCTTTATTAGCCTATTTATTATTTTGAGAAATCAGAGCCCAAAACGACTGGGAGAGAGAGAGAGAGAGAGAAAGAAAGAGAAGATTAAGATTGAGATTTTCCAGTGTTTCCACCATGTTTAGTGGTCCAAATACAGATCTACTGGGGAATGCAGTTCAGTAAGAAAAGAGAATCAGTATTAATGTTTAGACTGGCTTAAGACTGAGCTTTTCTGGGGGAACAAAGATTACAAAACTGCACATAAATAGCTGTTGCCTTCTATGAAGAGGCTCAGGAAACGTTCTTTACCTACGAGTCTGGCTAGCCAGCTATCAGATGATGGCAAATCCGTTTGCCAAATGTGTCCAGCTGCAACTTGCCATCATCAATCTGTTTGAAGAAAATTAAACGCTTATTCTTCTGTGGGGAGGGAAGGAAGATTAAGAGATAATATTTTGACTCAAATAAATGGTGATAACCTACTACAAACAATTAAAGATAGCAGTCTGGCTTTTTACCCACGACAACCCTGGGCATGGTTTGATGTTCTCGCCAAAGCTTAATTATGGTGGGGCCCCAGCGGTACCCGGCTATAACTTCATGGTCTCTTTCAAGAGCAAAGGGAAGTTATTTCTTAAACTAAGGAAACCAATACATGCTTATTTCTTTGATTATGAGTAAATAAAAATTTCTCTTTCAGGTTAGGAGCGTACAAGTGAAGGCAGAAATGGTCAGATAATTCTAGGTGTAACCAAAAGAGGGCACCATCTGCCCTTAATGTCGACACAGAGTTCCTGTGGTTGTGAAAACAAAACACAAAACTCTCCAAGCCCCTCACCCACCGCCCCATCCCCCTCCAAGAAAGGGCATCCGGTGGTTCTTGACATTTTGTATTCTATAAGGAGACTAAATTCTGAAACCACACCTTATGAGGAACATGGGTTTGGTTATTTACTTCAGGACTGATTTCTACATTTAGCACTGATGGTGCCTGACATGTTAGCAGCAAGAAACAAGTTTTTAACATTCACTGGGACACTTTTCAGACACTTTGAGATTAATATTTTATAGCGCACTGAGAAAATTTCCCATTAGGCCGGAGTACAGGCTGTCATCAAACTGCACGGAGAAAGAGATGACAATTAACTTCCCAACGCTATCTTAACTCCAAGGAGTTATCTATAATGATAGATAGATAAGGAACGGTGGCAGGAAGATCTCCTCACCCACGGAGGACACAGTTAGATGCATTTGAGGTATGTCGGAATGAAACAGCATTTGATGCCAACTTTTAGTAACAGAAGCCTAACAAATGTTCATTCTTTCAAGTGGGAGGAAAAAAAGCATCCTGACACCACTCATAAATTTATTTTCTGTATTCTTATGACAAGTGTATGATTGCAATCCATCCGTGTTTGGGGGGACTGCACACCTCCCTTGTAACTAATCAATTTCTTCAGGGCAATGGGGAAGAATAGTTCCAGGCTCTTGAGCGTAGTTGCCAAACTGCTCTCAAAAATTCACTATACAGAAGACCCTATGATTCTTGAAACAGTGAGTTTAGCGTTTAAACCGGAGGCTGGGGATGAGCCTTTCACTTTGTAGTACAACAGACTGCTGTTGAGGAGGAAGAAATGCGAATTCTTAGAGAATGGTCATTTCCACCACTGTAAACATACCACCTGCATTGAATGCAATTGGAGGAAAACCTGGTGGGGAAATACATAATTTTATAATTTTTTCAAGTAAAGAAAAAAGCACGCAAAACAGTTTTATGGTAGATGAGAAGGAGACTGCCGTCTGCTAACACTAAAATCTAGCAGGATCGTGCCCTCTTTTCAATGCAAATATTAAAGCAAATAAATTTTTTCTTTCTCATTCTGTCTCCAGAAAAAGAATCACTATCTAGTGGAAGGCCTTATGCAAGCCTCTTCATGTTTCTTTTCTCCAGAAAACAACTAAACAGAGGAAAGAACCAGTTCACACAAACATCCCAACTCCCTCCTGCCAAGGTACATCAGAGAAGCCGAAACTGGCATGGCGTGGGCTTGGGGTGGGCTCACTGCGGTGACTCGAATTCAAACTTTAACGGGTCACCTTGTGACCACCTCGTGACCCCTTTTTCAGAGTGGCTCTGACTCTAGTCTCCCTCTGCCCGAAGGAACCGAGCCGCAGACACTCCATGGGTTTGGGGGAAGTAGTCGCCTTGGTTCCCGAGAATTGGGTTCCTCCTGGGTCACCTCATCCACCCAAACACCTGTTATCCTTCGGGTCTCGGTTTTCCAGAGACAAAATTATGAAATGAACCCCTGCCTGGTCTTCGCGGTTGGGGCTTTGGGGTCTTTGGAGGCTGTGGTGGGGGTGAAAGAGGGGGAGGATCCCCGAGGGATGACAGAGCTTCGGGTCTCCTCTGGGTTGTCGGCGCCGCTGTTTACCCGCCCGCCGCCTTCAGCCCACTTCCCTTTTCCTCCCCGGGAGGAGGAGATGGTTAAAGATTACACCGTGGCCGCGGGCACTTCAAAGGGCGGTTCGGGCAGCCAAAGGTAAAGATAACGTTCTGGCAGCTCTAATCAGGGTTTGTGGTTGCCACATTTTAATCACTTCATTAAAAGAAAAAAAAAAAGGGAAGAAAGAAAAGAAAAGAAAAGAAAAGAAAAGAAAAGAAAAGAAAAGAAAAGAAAAGAAAAGAAAAAGGTTACATCACACGTCCGTGCAAGGGATGCAAAGTAAGTTCCTTCGTGGCTGAGCAAGTTGGAGTTCTCCTTTGGGGAAACTTTTTACAGCCCGTGTCTTCGTGGAACGCGTCTGGATGCGGAGTGGAGGTTGCAGCAGGGATCAACTGGGCCGCCCGCCCTTACCTAGGCTCAGGGGCGCATATGCCTGCACTGCAAGCAGATGCCTACACCGGGAGCCCTGCGACCTGCCTAGAGCTGCATCGGGAAGCTGCGACGCACGAGCGCCTTCTGGGGCTTGCACTTGAAGCCGTTTCTCTGCGGGCCCCCAAAGTGCGCCCGTGCTCCCCCCGAGACACGTGCATTTCCCCGGGGGCCCAAACACGTCTGTCCAAGATGCCCTCCGCAAACTCGCCCGGTCCCTTCCAGACCCCCAGGCTGCTCTCCCCCTATTTGTCCCCTTCCCGGAGCGGGGCGCACTTACAGGTAGGAGGTGAAGACGCTGAGGTTGGAAGGCAGCTCCGAGAGCCCCAGATCTGAGCAGTCTACCCTGAGCAGCATCCTGCCGTCGGGCTCGCACTGACAGTGCGCGGGGCACCCCCGCAGCAGCGCGCCGGGCCTGGGCGAACCGCCCACGGCCGCCAGCTGCAGTAGGACCGGCAAGGACAGGAGCACGCCGACCGGGGAGGTGTCCATGGTGCCTGGGCGGGGGGCCGGGAGCGAGCCGCGGTCGGAGGGCAGCGTCCGGGTTGCCGCGGGCCTCTGCCGCTTAGCGCGCGCCTGCAGCGCTGGGCACTGGGCTCCTGCCCCACGGCGGGGGCGCCGAGGAGAAGCGCCGCGGGTCCCGGCCGTGCCCGCTGCCGCCACGCGGGCCTCCGGAGCCGCCCTGGCTGCAGCCGCCGCAGGGGCAGAGAGCGTTGCTGCTGCAGGCCGCCTGCTCGGTGTGGAGCAGCATCTCCGCTCGCACGCTTGTTTTTTAAAGCGCTCCAGCCCGAATTGCGCGCCCAGTGACGTCAGCGCAGCCCGGCTTCCCAGGCACCCCCCGCCCGGTCGCGCTTTCCCTCCTCCCGCACCCTCCCTCCTTTCCCGAGCGCCGGCTGGGAGGCGGCTGGCGGCAAGAGGTGCAGGCAAGTTCTCGGCGCTCGGGCTCGGTGGCCGCCGGGCCGATTCCGGCGCTCAGCACCGTGTGAGGGCTGCCCCCCCCTTCCCCTTTGCATTGTGGCGACCCAGATCCGAGAGCCGAAAGGGACCGGTCTGAGGGACACACACAGCTGCGCAGGGACCGAAGGATGCAGCACGCTTCCTCCAAGCCCACTTCAAATAACGGATGGAATACATGGAGTGATTTGGAGGAAAAAAAAAAAAGACTAAAATTCAGTCCAGAAAAATAGTTAAAGTTATCAGGGTAAGGAAACAGGTATTCCCGGGCGAACGATGGGTGGCCTTTTTGATCCTTACCTCACAGCACACTGTCTAGCTCGCTTTTGCCCTAAAATCAAAGTGCCTGGTTAATGGCTAAGTAAATACGGCTCATGAGCAAGTACTGCAATTCTGCCTTCCTAACTCTTGGGGTGAAAAGACGAAATGGCTATTTTTTTTTTTTTTGAAGTGTTTCAGGATCCCCTGGAAAGTCACCTTTAGAAGAACAATGCCAGACGGACAGACAGATGGCCATTTGCTTTTGTTCAGGGTGGGGCCTTTTCTTGCCAAGTGCCCCCAGTGTTCTGTAAGTGCAGCCTCCCCCCTCTCCAACCCCGCTCCCCTCCCCCAGTGCCCAGGCGGCAGGCGCCGGGTTCTGGGAAAACTTGCCGAGTACCAGGGCAGAATGTGTCTTCTCACGAGCTTCGGCAAGTGCCCTACGGTGAAACTAGGGAAGAAAGAAGGACTTGGGGCTTTCTTGGAGAGAAGGCCTCAGTGGGAACAAATCAAAGTCTCCAGGCCCCGAGAGAGGGTCTTAAGGAGGTGACGGCCCAAGCCTGTCACATCAACTCACAAAAATGCACAATTTTCTCTCTGGAGCACAATGCCTCCTTGTTATGAAGGTGGAGAACACTTTTGGCTCTCGAGGCCCCTCTTAGTCTTCTTCCACTTTGCCGTTCCCACCGAATTCCCTGTACAAACTTCAGAATTTTACAGTTGGGAAGTTTTCTCTTTCTTTTTTGTTAGGTATATTTGCCCTCCTTCATTGAAGGAGTAATCCCCGCACCTGGCTGATCACCTGTGGAGCTTTTATGGTTAATATAGGTACCTGGACCTAAATCAGTATTCTGATCATGTCCTTTTCTTGGGTGAATCCCATCATTTGCAAGTTTGTGATTCTCTGGATTAGATGGAGGGGTGGAGTGGCTGAGAATTAGAAACTCCATCCTCCTCATTTTGCAAATAAAGGAGCTGTGGCCCAGAGATATCGGAAAATTTGACAGTGGCTGCGGAAAACTGTGAGTTAAGCCTGGTTTCTGGACATGAGGGCAGTCCCCGGTTCTGGACTGTTCTCCACTTATCCCTATGCACACCACATCCCGTACCATCACTTTGTTCATTTCTACATTACTGTTTCTCCCAGCCATTGCTTCCACATGTATAGAATGCCAACAAATTGACTATTTTCCTTCCCACCTTTTTTCTTTCCCCAGATGACTTACTTTGTAAGTGCAACTCAAGATTTATTCTTTTTACGAAACCTCCCGTGACCGCAGTCTGCCTTCATCATCAAGCGACCAATATTTGTAGAACGAGGATCACGATGTAGCAGTGACCCGAGGGGCAAGTTAGCTCTCTGCGTGGAGCTTGCAGTCTAAAGGAGACTCCCCCAGAAGATGAATCTCACCGAACGGTATGTTGTAAATACCACAAAATTTAGTTGTGAAGTTTTACTTGAAAGCGTATTTGTTTTGTTTTGCCAACCTTATTGGGACAACTTTGGAGGCAGGGACTAGGCCATTTGTCTTACTGAAGCTCCTGGTAGTGACCCCAAACCTAACAAATATTTACTGACTGATCGATTTATCAACACAGGCATCCAAATATGGTTGTGTCCACCGTCTGCCTAGAAACTTTTGGCAATACTTTCTTGACTTCAGGGTTGTTGAAAAGAGCATAACACTCTAGTTGTGGAATGAATCGGGCAGAACCAGATTTGAATGTAGGTTCTGCTGGTTTCAGGTTATTTGATCAGAGGCACAGAATGAGCCCACCTGTCTCAGTTACCCTCACTGTAAAAGGGGTGGGGGGTAATTATTCACCTAAATTGTTCTAAATGTGAAAATGTCTCGAACTTGGCCTAGAGCAGAGTAGATTTTCATCCTATGTTAGTGCCTTTCCTCTTCTTTTCAGGAATTAAAGCTTGTTAATAAATTCATGGAGAGTAGAGGGATTTCTGATTCAATAAAATGGGGGTAGACAGCTGTCCTCAATGAAGCCAGGTATACTGAGCATCTGTTATCTATCTATCTATCTATCTATCTATCATCTATCTATCTACCTGTCTATTTTCCTGCCAATGTTTCTCCTCTCTCCTCTTGGTAGGAACACTCCACACTTCTTGGGAACCTTTAAGTGATTCTGATGGGGCTGTCTATTGTATGGCTCTACCTCTCTGCCCCTGCGCAGGTATATGACCCAAGCAAAACAATCTGAATCTGGGAGATCATCATAGACTCTAGAGTGAGAAGATCTTCTCTGGCTTTTTGAATTGTAAGGACAAGGAAAATTAGAGTCAGGCACACTGTTATTCTGCTGTAGAGAAAACTCCCTGGACTTTATCAGCATTAGTAAAGGGAAAAGCAAAATCCTAGGGTCATCTTTTAAACACCTGGATCTAAGAGTTTTTCTACTCATCACCTCCAAATTGGTGAACTAATGAATTTTGTTTTGTTTGAGGTGGTGAGTGGGAATTTGTTTGTGATTACTTACAAGCAAGAATGCTCAGTTAAAAACCTGAAGGCACAGGAAGTGTGGATATTTAAGAGTGACCTGATGAATCCCCAAGGTCTCGTAGACCTTACAAGATAGAAAAATCATATAAATTGAAAATAGGAATGATTTGGCTAATTTTAATTTTATTGCCTGAATGCATGTATGTTTGTTACTTTAACTGAGCTAGTAAAGATGAGAATACAGCACATCAGATTCCTTGCACACTAAAAAAAAAAAAAAAAAAAAAAAAATTTCCAGTAAGGACACTGAAGAGTAGTCTGTCTGTTTTGTGGAAATACCATTTAATTTGTAAGATCAGGTTCTCAAATTGCATTATAATGACCATCAGCATTGACTCAGCCTTTATACATTCATATCCTCACCAGGTCCTCTTAACAACTTTATGAGATAGATATTATTCTTACACCAGTTTTAAGGATAGGAAATGCAAGTGGTTTTCCTAATGGAGACCAACAAGTCGGTGATAGAGCTAAAATTCTAACTTGAGTCATTTGACTTTCTTTTCCAAATCCCTTGAGAATTCTAAACACTACCACTCCCCACCCTCAAAGACATACACACACACACACACACACACACACACACACTCTTAAGCTGGATAAGATCTTGGGGTTACTGTCATTTCATTGAGAAAGAAATTCACATATTTTCAAAATTTTTTATTTTTTAAAGATTTTATTTTTAAGTAATCTCTATATTGAGTGTGGGTCTTGAACTTACAACCCCGAGATCAAGAGTTGGCATGCTCTGCTGACTTAGCCAGCCAGGGACCCCATCACATATTTTTTTAAAGGAAAAGTATAGTCTTTTGGATTGCAATGGAGCCAGTTGGAACAGAGAATGGTGGCTTGTTATATGAAGAGTAGGCAAGTATATATTCAAGCTTTTTCCTCTTAAATATATACATTTCTGTTTTCTCTTGATAACTCACAGGAACACATACTAGTGAGATGTCAAAGCAAACAACAGTACCTTTACTTGTAATAGATAGTCTAAAGCAGATTCATTCAGTATTTTGTCGGGGTGATATGTTCTTAATTATGACTTTGGAAGGTATGTCAGTGTTAACGAGCTGGTATGTAATGGAAGCTCTCATGCCAGAATTTAAGTCACTTATTGCTTCTCAGAGTCTTTGATTCCAAGTTCCTAAAATCGATTCTGGTAAAGCACAGTCTGGTACGTGTCTGCTTTCTGGGTTTGCTAAATGGATGATTTCCTAATTCTTTAATCTTTGATAAAAGTCCACAACTAAAAACATTCATGTACACCACAAGAATTACTAATAAGCTTAGCTGAAGCATGCCAGGATAATTTTAGTTAACAGGTAAGTCAATATTTCTTTTACAAGTGTAGTGAAATAGTGTTTATACAACTGGTGGGCTATTATGGACTTATTTAACTTGTTTGAAAGAGTATAGAGTGCATTATTTGCCCTGCTCATTTTACATTCATGATATAATCAGGCTTATGCTGAATTTCTTAACTTCCTTTCAGCAACAAAATCTAATTAATTGAGAAGGGAGGAGGATTTAAGAATAAAGATCTATTTTCTTTCCGAATTATTTATTTGCAAGAAAGCATTAGTTCAGCTAGTTCAGTACTTTGAAATAGCCTGTTACATAAAATCAATTGGATCTGTCTTTGATATTATCCAACATAAAGGAGACCTTTAAATATATCCACATGTTCACAACATGCTAAAAGAAAGGACAGTGCTATATGATATTATCAATTCTTTAGTTCATTTTGATCCTCTTGTCTTATTTCATGTATGATAATGAACATGGTTCTACTGGTATGTGGCAGGCTTCCTGAGAACATATGTCCAACCACACTCACATGTGAACCAGGGGATGATTTTCTTTTCAAACTAAGAGTAAAACAAATGAGAAAAATATAATAAAATCCTGCAAATTAAATGATCTTACTGCTTATTCACACATTTATTTAATTCTGCCAAATACTACCTTAGTATCCAGACAAACTCTTCCATATGCCCAATATGATGGATCCTTTACCGGTCTTTTTAGAAGTATACACTTCAGATTTTTTACCATCTACCGTGTCCACATGCTTGTATTTAAAAGGCAGGGCTCAGACAGAACATAGACCTTACTACAAAATGATGAGGTGCTAACAGGTTCCTATTCCCAAAACCGCTTCCCCCAAGACCTGTTGCTAGAGTATACACAGATCTACAGCCCCTGATCTGCAATTCTGACATCCTAAGAGCTCTGCAAAGGGAAAGGTTCTCTGAAACAAATTTGGTGGCACGATTTGAACGGAATAGATGCAAGTCTGTCTTTCTTACATTTCCTGTTACTCTTCACTCAATTTGCCACAGAAATATTGGAGTCCTTGATTGCAGGGCACTAGCCCAGTTTCCACTGGGAGTTTTATGTAGTATATGGGGTTTAGTTTTTAAATCTTCCAAAATCCTGCATTTGGCAACATCTGTGACCCTGACGTTTTTGGCAAAGGGATTATACACCTGTATATATTTATATTTGGAATATTTATTTTATAAACAATTTTCAGAGGAAAAAGAAAGACAGAAAAGAATGACAGGGAAAAAAAAAAAAAGAAAGACAATATGACAACCTGTACCATTAAGAGTGAGACTCAGAGGAGAAAGGAAGTGGCTCAGGTGAGTGAGTGGCCCTCACTGAACAAGTTGCCCCTTGCAGAGCACAGGGCAGAACCTCGTGTCTCTGCTCTGGGCACATATTTGGGAAATGGCTAGGAGAAAACATTCTATACATTAGCAGTTAGCTCTCTCAAACACTGGAGAATAAGTATATTTCAGAATGGAATTGGTAAGTATATTTCAGAAAAGCAAACACTGAGATGTTAGGCAGAAATAGTAAAAAGAGGGTGCCTGGGTATCTCAATCATTGAGCGTCTGCCTTTGGCTCAGGTCATGATCCCAGGGTCCTGGGTTCGAGGCCCACGTTGGGCTCCCTGCTTGGTGGGAAGCCTGCTTCTCCCTCTCCCACTCCCCCTGCTTGTGTCCCCTCTCTCTCTGTCAAATAAATAAATAAAATCATAAACAAAAAAATGAAATAGTAAAAAGAGAAGAAATTGTAGAACTTACCTAGAAGAACAAATTTATGGATTTGCAGGATTTATAAAGTAAAATAAATAGAGAGCATGCTGTTTCCCCCAAATGCTTTATTTTGATAAGTCTGGTGTATTTTAATTGAGTATGCATAGTAGCATTTCACTGCAATTACAATCTCATAAAGCAGAGCAAAATATATTGCACAAACATTGTGGTTCAACTAAATGAGTCATAATAAAACATTGTCCAGATTGCTGCAATTAAAATTTACAGAAACCTTTTGTTGAGTGTTGTTAGGTTTGTGGATTAATAAAATGAGCCTGTTTGTTTTAATTTTTCTTTAACTAGGACTAACATTTTGATTTTAAGTTTCATAGATTTTTCTTCTTTTGCATAGATTTTAGGCCAGTACTTGGCAGAAAGAAATCTTACCGCACTTTCAAGAAATATCTATTTTCTAGAGGATGATCCCCTTCATTTCCTTATTAACCTTCACTCTCCTTTGTTTACAGTCTCTGATTTTCCCACTCCTATTTTCTCCCTAACTTCCAGCCAGGATTGCTGGGAGTGGGTGGAATAGCATGGGGGTTCTTGGTTGGGTCACCTACGAGAAGGGCAGTATGGGTTTTGGATTCTCAGAGACAGTGTTCAAATCTCTACTTTGTCATTTACAACCTGTGGGACTTGGAGAAGTTCATCTCTGAGGCCCAGTTTCTTCTTCTGCAAGGTGAGGACAAAAAAAATATCTACGAAGTTTGTGGAATTGTTAGTAGAATGGGGGCTAATTCAGTACAGGGCTTTGTATGCAGTAAGCACTTAATATATGGTAACAGTAAAGGACTTTCCATGATTGGAAAGTGAGAGTTTCTGAGTTCTTAAGAATTTCCTCCTTAAGAAAGTCTGTTGAACCCTATAGAGATGGTAGGATAGAAAGTGGCAAAAAGGTCTTTCACCTTTTTTTTTTTTTTTTTTGCTAATGACATGAGTATTTTGAACATTTACTGTGGTTTCACATGAGAGTAGAACATATCATGGAATTTTAAGTTCACCTTGGTTGGGAATATTTGCTAGTGAAACAGTCTGAGTTACATTTAGCGTACCTCAGTTTTCAGTTTTAGTAAAGCTTCCGTTCCTAGTTTTAATTAGATTGTATTTAATCAAAAGCAACGCTTGCATATGGGATAGATGCCCAGCATTGGGAATGGAGGATAAATATATATGGTGCCTGCTTTCAAGTAATTTACCATTAAGTTGAGAAGACAGACATGGAAAACAGGATGCACAATGTGAAATCCAGGGATGAAAAAAATGCAGCTGGGGTAAAAAGGAGGGGCAACTAAGTCTGCCTTGGAGGAAAGCTTCATAGACAAAGGCACCAGGACTTCGTTAAGTGAAGAGCAGAAGGATATCCTGGGGAGTTGGATGGGGACAATATGTAATCTTTAGATGATGATTAGAGTGGCTCTGGTTTAGGGTGAACACATGTGAGGCTTGGGAGACTAGCATAAGGCAAGGCTGGAGAGATCCACCAAGGCAGGGGGATTATGAGAGAGGGGGTGCTAAATGCCATCTTAGTAAGCTCAGGCTTGATCCTGGCACCACTAGGGGCCCAAGCACCTTGCTGCATGGAAATGACACTGTCATATTTCATCTTCGAGAAGAGAGAATGATAGTATCTACACAGGGCACTGTTGGAGAAGTCAAAGATGAGTTGGGATATATGTGGGGCAGAATTGGCAGAACTTGGTGATTGTGGTAACTCCAGAGAACAGAACAGTGGTAACATCTCTGTTGTCACTAGCCTGGGATATTGGGTAGATGGTGATTATTTACTGCAAAATATCATTACCGTTCTTGAGTCTTCATTTGTGCCAGGTGCTGTGCTAAGTGACTTAAACACATTCTTTTTCTCATTTATTTCTCTCAACCTGTAGGGTAAATATTATTACCCACTTAAACAAATAAGGAAAAGGAGGCTCAGAGAAGTGAAATAACTTTCCAGAGTCACTGGGCCGGTAAGTGACAGAGTTGACATTGAATTTGTGGCCTGTTGGGACTCTGAAGCCATGCTTCCGAGCCCTGGAAAGGGAGCGGGCTTTGAAAAGAATATCTCAAATTTAACTTTGAGTATAAAGTTAAATTAAAATTAAGTTAAAATAATTAAATTAAATTAAATTAATTAAAATTAAATATTTGGGTATAAAGTTAAACTCAGACTTTGAGTTTGCAGTTGAGAAAAGTTGCCCAAATCATGAAAGGTGCTGACCATAACATGTTGCTTTAAGGTTCAAATCTTTCTTGATGTGGACTCTGATTTGAGCCAGACATAAATTCTTGATCATAGGCTTGATGCAGTGACCTCTCCATATTGCTTTTCCCCATGGTAGAGCAGATACAGGGCTCTAAGTACCAAAAACTCAGGAGCCCCATCGGTGTCCTGACCAATTATGGTGGCAAATATTTTTGGTAATTTTTTTCCTGAAGTTCTTTATTTTACTTGAGCTTTTCCGGTCACACTGTGACTGAAATTTGATGCATTTTGAAGGTACAGTTATACCCTCCTCCCGACTTTTTTTTTTTTGATGGTACTGAGCTTCATAAATTACCCTAGGAATCTGTTTTAATATTTATTCTTATAAAACGTCTTACTTCTTAATCCTTTTTATATTATTGGGCCAAAAGATAGTTTTCAAAGGCATTCTATAAATGTTTGTTTGATGAGTCAGTTACAAGAGGAATCAAAGATGTGTGGTGAAGAAGTTATTCCTAGGAGGCTTACTCAGGCAGCCAGGTGGGGGGCTCACTAAAGGAAGAAGGTGGTGGAAAGACCACTGGCTCACTGAGCACCCACATGGGCCAGTATACCAACTAGAATGCAACAAATAGAAAAGTTTCCAAACTGTCTGTTTGGGAGAAAAGTGGTACTATTTGAAAATGGGCAGATTTGGAGAAGTAGAGGCCAGATTTTGATGTGTTGAGCTTGAGTGGGCCAAGACTCAGTTGGGTATTCAGGCTGGTGCTTTAGAGAGAAGGGAGGAGTAGATGTCTTATGTTTGGGAATTCAGTTCATGAGGTGGTCATGGTTGATACTGATATTGAAAGATGAAAGATGATGGATATAAGGGTGGAAACGGATGAAATGATGGAGGAAGAGACCGTAGGTAAATATCTAACATTCTTTGAGTACTAACTACTCGTCAGGAACTCTTCTAAGCATTTTAGAGATATTATCTCATTTAATTCTCACAACAACCCAATGAGAGAGGTACTGTTAACATCCCTGCTTTATAGAAACCCCCATTTCATAGATGAAGAAGCCGAGGCCCAAGATCACACAGCTGGAAAGTGTTAGATCTGGGATTGGACTGGAAGCAGGCTACAGTGCTACTTTCTGCTGCTTCCCAGATGGAAGGGAAAGAGAAAACAAATCTGAGGACTAGCAACCCTTGGAGGAGAAGTCCTGAAGAGGAGTTGGCAGAAACCAAAAAGGAGCGGTTAAAAGAGGGCATGGGAAGGAAGTCCAGAGAGCTTGTGGCCAGGATGGTGGGGAGGCACCATGTCACATACTATGGGCATTTTGTGTCTGTTGAAAGGTACAGCATAGTTGGCGTGAAGTGGGTGTCAGTGGACCGCTCGGGGTTCATCTCCGTGGTTTGAAACAAGGTTTTCTTCAGTTACTTAACCAGGAAGGATATTCAGAAGAAATATGTCTATTGAGCAGCTAGTACCTGGTTGATTGATAATAGTCTGTAGCTACATTTAAATACTCCTAGTTTTTCAACACCAAGACTAGTTACTAATCAATGGAAATTTGATATAAGTATACCCTCTAATAATTTTGAATACCTGAAGGAATAATTTATTTGAGGGAGAGAAAAGTCTGAGTCATGTGTTTTGTTGAAAAGAAATGCATTTAATAATTTAGGGCACGAACAGTAAAGAAAACTAAAACAGGGATAGGGTTTAACAAAATTATGTCAAATTAAGCACATGCCTGAAGGAAAGTTACACATGACTTCCAATTATTATTTCAGTGTTTTAATGAATAAATTTGTAATTCCAAAACCACCTCCCTCAAGACTATCCTCTTAATGCAATTCAGTAAGAATTTATTAACCACTATTATGGACTCAAGTATGCTAGGCATGGAGTGCATAAAGGGGGTGATTAGTTATTTGTTGAATAAATATTTATTGAGAACTTACTCTGGGCTTGGCACTGTGTTTGGCACTGAACATACAATGCAGAATAGACCAGAAATCTGGCGTCTTGAAGCTAGTGGTCTAGTGGAAGTCACAGACAATGATTAAAAACAGACACACACAGATATTTATTTACAAACTGACCTGAGTGCCATGAATGGTCTTTTTGGGAAGCAAGATTTACCAGTGAAAGAATAAAATAAAATCACATGCAAAAATGAGCTACACTCCTCAGAATGGTTTTCATGTCATTAATTTGCTTAGCCGTCCTTCTTCTCATGGATAGATGAAGTGAACACCAAACATGAATACAATTATGCTTCTCAATTAGTGGGGATAGAATTTTACTTTTCATCTGCCTTTTTTATATAGGCATTTTTTTCTCTTTCTCTCTCTCTTTTAAAAGATTTTATTTATTTATTTGACAGAGACAGAGAGATCACAAGTAGGTAGAGAAGCAGGCAGAGAGAGAGGGAAGCAGGCTCCCTGCTGAGCAGAGAGCCAGATGCAGGGCTCAATCCCAGGACCCCAGGATCATGACCTGAACTGAAGGCAGAGGCTTTAATCCACTGAACCACCAAGGCACCCCTTTCTTTCCCTCTATTTTTACATTGCTTATGATGCCGTATGATTGTGGTGGTGGCTTACTGATTGCTAGTTCATTCTAGTGGCAAATGGACAAAGAAAAGGGAGCAAGGAATCATATTGATACGTGGGGTTTATACACCTTAATTCTGAGGCTGCTTGAGAGTTGTAAAAGGTATGCTTTCTTCAGTATGGAGATAGGTAGCTATATTGAGTAACTGAACTTCCTTAGATACATATTAAGTTGAAATCTTTCAAGAACAAGAACAGTGTTTGCTACAGTGTTAAAAAATCTTGAGTGACCGAACACTCTAGCCCCCTTTCACCTTGGACAGTCAATTATGAATTGACACAAATGTTGACTTCTAATGTTGTTTTGTACTGTGGATTTGTCTATATATAAAATATCAGAAAAGGTTATATTTTCCCGTGAAATTCAAAACATTTGACAACATGCTTTTATTCCGTTTCCAAATGCTTTTCAACCTTCACACTGAGAGCCTGTGCTCACAGCCCAAAACAGAATATGTGTCAAAAAGCTGGCAAGTCTTCTTTCAGAGGAATAGGTGTATTAGTTACAAAGGAAAAAAAAAATGTGAATATCACAGACCTTGGAAATGGAGAGAAATCCAAAAGAAGAGACTACTTTGGAAAGAAAAAAAAAACGCATTTACTTTATTATGAAGTGTAAATGGGAAATAGATTAATATAATTTCTAAAATTATTTTGTCTTTCCTCCAATTTCCTGTTGAAATAGGTAAAATTTTTCACTAAAATACGTTTAAAATGTAAAACTTTTGTTTATTTTACATAATGTGAATAAGACAACAGAAATAATTTAAAAGGTGTATGGCAGAAGAGTGTTAAAAAGAGCATGTCCTTAACTGGTCAATTTAGAATGGTGCAAGAAAACATTTATTCTAATAATATTTAGTTAATATTTCTTACTAGTAGAACATAGACACTTATGCCAATTTATTGGCCAGAGCTCTAGGATAGCTTTTTTTTAAAAATCAGAATTTTTTGAGGTACTACAGGATAATAAAAACAAAAACCAAACATGAAAATCCCCCAAAATGTCATTAATAAAGAACTTGTGAGGGAATTTTACATATCCTGTGACTTCTTTCCTTCTTGGCTATTCTGTCAAGGTTCTAGGAAGAAGAACAAGATTGTTTTCATTCTGTTGAAAACTCCACTGAAAAAAGGGAAGCTGCTCCCTGATTTCTAACTTAGGTTCTTCTACATATAATCATTCCAAAAAGGGGTTGCTTGGCGAAGATTCATTGTTACCTCCAAAGAGGAGCAAGAATGGTAATGCTTGGAGGAAAAAGAGCGGGAGTGTATTGCTAAGGCTTAAATTCTAGTTTGATGTATAAACTAAACTTAGTGAGGTACTATAAAAGGAATGTGTTTGCCTAGTGGGTTACATATATTTATGTATGTATATGTATACACACACACACAAATACAGATGCAGACACACACACACACACACACACACCCCATACAGACTATTGGATGCTAAGGGACCAACTGTTAATGCGTGCTATAATAGATTTTGTTTCATAAGCAAGTTTTTAAAATTTAAAATTGATCTACATAAGTGCCAAAAGCCTTAAGGCTTTAATTATATTTAGGAGGTTAATTACCATCTTTCCTGGGCCTAGGAAAACTACCCCTTCATCATTTTCACTTATTCAACCAATAGTTACTGAGTGCCTGCTAAGGCAAGATGTTGTTCTTGGTTCTGGAGACACAACAAGCAAACACAACAGACAAAAATTCTTGCCCTTTACATTCCAGAGTGTTTACTAGAAAGACAGACAATTAACAAATAAGATAACTAAAACATATAAGCTAGCAGGAGGTAATTAGCTAAAAAGAAGCAGGGACAGTGAGCTAGGAAGCCTGTGAGCGAGGAGGGTGAATGCAGCTTTCAGGCACAATGACCAGGGCAGGTCTCCCTGAGAGGTGACATCTGAGTGACTAGCCGAAGGAGGTATAAGAGTGGGATTTGCAGATATCCACATGGAGGAATCTTTCCAGGCAGAAGAAGCAACAAAGGCCAAGGCCCCTGAGTGGGCAGGAGCACACCTGTGATGTTTAGGGGCAGCAAGGAGGCCAGGGCAGCAAAGTACACTGAGAGGGGACGGGTCATTGCAAGGACTCTGGATTTTACTCGGAGTGAGGTGGAAGCCACGGGAGGGTTTGAGCAGAGGAGCACCTTGGTGTCATTTACATTTAGAAGAATGATTCTGTCGGTTAGGTGGGGAATAGATGATTTATGAAGAGGGCTAAGTGAAAAGGCAAGGCTGTTGTAATCCAAGTGATGGCTTGGGCCAGCGTGGTCGCTGGGAGGTGATGACAAGTGACTGGATTACGGGCTGGATTCTGGGTATGTTCTGAGAACAGAGCTGACAGAATTTACTGATGGATTGGATGTGGGGTTTGTGAGGAGGAGGGAGAAATCCAGGAAGAATGTAAGGTTTTTGACCTGAGCAACTGGATGGATTGAGGTTGCCATTGATTGAGATGGGGAGGCTGTGGGAAGAAAAGGTTTGAGGGGACGGAGGAAATTGGAGTTGAATGTGTTAATTTTGAGAGCATATTATATGTCTAAATGGAAATACTGAATATGTAATTGAATATATTATGTCGGGCATTCAGAGACTCTGGGCTGGAAACTTAAAATTGATAGTAGTCAGAATATAGGAGGTATTACAAGCCACAAGGCTTTTTGAGATCTGGCTTGCAGATAGAAAAGAGAAGAGATCCATGGCCTGAGTTTGAAATACTCTCAAATCTACCCTATAACAGGTTGACTGTCAAAGATGGGGCATAGAAACATTATCAGTACCAGGAAAAAGTCTAGGAAAAAGTGGTCAGTGAGGAGGAGGAAACTCAGGATAAAGATGTACACTGGGAGCCAAGGGAAGAAGACATTTCAGAGGGGGATGCATGATTAACAGTAAAATATGCTCCTGATAGACTTAAGAAAAAGAGGGAGAAGTGTCCATTGGGTTCAGCATGGGGCAGGTCATTAATAATTCTAATGAGCAATTTTGATGGAGTGACGGGAACAGAGTCTACTTGGAATGATTCATTTAACCTTTTTGAAATAACAATAGAAGTCATTTAATCTGCTGGAAAATATCTGAGATAAATAGCACACTCAAAAATTATTCTCTTTGCAACAGACCAAAAACATACCTAGACAAAAAACAAGTGGCTTTTATTTAGTACCTATCTACCCCAGGCACTGTGCAGAAGTGCTTGAGAGACCTGAATTTATCTCACTTTCACAATAAGTTATGAATTTGGTGCCATTATCTCCATTTTATGTGAGGAAATTGAAGTTTGCAAAGGTTAAGGGGCTTTTTCTAAAGTCATATAATGAGTAAATGATGGAGCTGGAGTGTTGAAAGTATGTTCATATTTCTCTTAAGGCGAACAATTATTTGTTTCTCAGATATAACTTGCTTTTAGAAATTAATGGCCTCAAAAAAAAAGAAAGAAAGAAATTAATGGCCTCATTCTTTAGGAACTAAGTGTCATTCCTTCATTTTGGTCATTCTGTGTAATTCACATGCCTTTATTTTCCAAATATGCAGCACTTCTACAATACTGAAAATTTATAGCCAACTGTTTTAATAGTTGTTTTTTTATTTTCTTTGATGCAGAAAATTACTCCAAAATGTTCCAGCTTATTGAATTAGATTTACATAGTCAATCATGTTAAGATGTCATTAAAGAGAATGCAGTTTTCTAGAATGATTTTTATAGAAGTGTGCTGTATATAGAAGTTTATTTGGAGGAACTTGATTAAATTTTTGAAAGTACATTCTTAAAATAATGATTCTTAAAATAATGAGTCCTCGAGCTTTTATTGTGCCTATTTCATGTTCACAAGTGCTCTGCGAGGTGGGTGTTGTCGTCATATCTATTTGGCAGATGGGGAACCAGAGGTTTGGAGAAGTTGAGTAAATTGCCCGGTCTCAGGGCTGGTAAGTGGTGGAGTAAGGACTGACCCCACGTCCTCTGAAATTACATTCCATGCTCTTTCCACTACAACATGCATACAAATTTAGTTAATTCCAAAGAACGGCTTGAAATATTATCTTTCCTCATCTGTGTAAAATTGATTACCCTCATTTGATGCACCATTGTAACACTAACAGCTGGTGCAACCAGGGCCCGAAATTTTAGGAGGCACGTATACATTTTTTAATTAGACAGATTTTGTTCGGGAAATATGGCAGTGGGTTGATTTCTTTTTTTCTTTATTAGGATTGGTTCTACCCAGCCCTACAAAGGAAACACACAGTATTACTGTTTGGTTGGCTATCCTTATCATAGTTGCTGATCTTTTTTGAGGATGTAGCTGGATTGGGTTTGGTAGAGAACTGCCTTGAACACAGAAATATGCCACGGATTCTGGAGCCTGTTATGAAATGGGCCAGAGAGTACATATGGTTTTTCTAGAATGAGTCTTAAACAACTTCCCATCACCCCTGCCGCCTCAGCCTCACACTGCATTCACCACAAAGGTGTTGGTTTCTTTCAATGAGCACGCTCTTCCCACTTCTACTTTTGAGTTTCCTTAGTCAAGCTTCCATTTTAGGACCAGAATGGTCTATTAAAAATGCAACTCCGATAACCCACTCGTGTGCTTACAATTCTTCAGTAACTCTCCATTATATTTAATACAAAATACAGATCCCTTTCTGTAGGCTACAGGGCCCGACATGAGTGTAGGCCCTTGTCCTACTCTCCAGCCTCAGACAGCACTGTCTCCCTCAGCGCATTGTGCTCCAGGCCTTCTTAAAGCTCCTTCAAGTTTTTTTTTCTAAACTCAAGACTCACAGAATACTATTTCATCTGCCTAGAACATTCTCTCTTTTATTGTCAGTGTAGATGCTACTGTTTTCGAGATCCTCCTCGACCACCCAATCTGAATTAGACCCCCGTTATCATTTCTCTAATTACCTTGTGCTTTCCTCTGAAGTACTTATAACAATTTAGGATTACATTTTATCTGTATGTTTGTTTACTATCACACCCTCCCCCCCATGAATGCAAGCAGCATGAGCCCAGTTTCTATACTTGCTTTTTATCCATACTGTCTGGCTTATCGTAGCTATGCAATATAATTTCTTGAATAAATGAATGCCCGTTCGCAAACTTCTCAGCCTGGAGTGCAACAAAAATGGTTAAATTTATTTTTCATTAATAGCCTGAGCACCATGATGATATTACAACTGGAGCAAAGACAGGAGGTACACGTGTATAGTCAGTAATAATAAAGACGTTTTATGGATAGTTATGTTAACCCTATTTTCCTGTTGGATTTCATTGACCATCTTAAAAGCAAGTGATAGGGAAAGAGTGCAGAAGGATAGGGTTAGACATCCTAATCTATTCTGCTATATCTAGACATTCTCTGTTATGGAGAACATTGTGCAATCAAGAAGCTGGGATATGTATCATTGTGGGTTCCTTTTAAATAAATGAATATTCATATCAATTTTATGTCACTTTGACGGGGGTAAGTAAAGATAAAAGTCAATTATCCTTTATTTTCTCTAAATTTATAAATATTCTTTTTCTGTCCTCCCAGGAAGTGTGACTGAGAGCAGAGACTTGGTAAAGCTATTGTTTTAGCTCCCTCTGCTGGTGGTGAGTGATGCTTTTAGGGGAAGGCATGTAGAGAGTTCAAGTATTGCTAAAAGGTTTGGAACTCCTTTACCATTGCTGCTGCGCTCCCTGTGGTAAAGGGAGGAAGCACGTGTGCTCTTTTTTAAAACAATTTTTAACAGCCATGTTGAGATATAGTTTGCATGGCACAAAACTCACCTGTTTAAAGTGTGTCATTTGATAGTTTTTTAGCATGTTTGTTTAATTGCACAACCATCATCATAATCTACTTTTAAAATATTCACCTCCTCCCAAATAAACCTTCCATCCATGACACAACACTCCTCGTTTTTCACTCCATTCCCTCCTGCCCCTAGCATCCTAGCAACCACTAATGTTTCTCTATAAATTTACCTATTTTGGACATTTTGTATAGATGGGATCATGTTATTATGCAGTCTTTTGCAATTCCTTATTTCAGTTAGCGTGCTGTTTTGAGGTTCATCGTATTATAGCATGCCTGGGTCACTACTAAATTGCTTTTTATTGCTAAACAGTATTCCATTTTGTAGACATACCACATTTCATTGATCTTTTGGTTGATTGGTGGGCATTTGGGTTGTTGTCTGCACTTTTTTTTTTTTGCAATTATAAACGATGGTACTATGAACATTCATGTACAAGTAGTTTTCATATGGACACATGTTTTCAATCCTATTGTGCATATACTTAAGAGTAGAATTGCTGGACCGTATCTATATTTAACATTTGAGGAACTGCCAAATTACTTTCCAAAGTGGGTGCTCTGTTTTACATTCTCACACACATGCTCTTTCGGATAGATTTGAAAAGTACTTTATTATTATTATTATTATTATTTTGAAAAGTAGTACTTTAGCGAAAGAAAACTTAAATTTAATAAAACGGCTTACCCTCATTCTTCTGTTTTACTCAAGTCCTTTAACTTTACCTTCATTTCCTTTTTCACTTTTGCTCACTTTATATCTCTGTCTCCATTACTACTGTGAAATCCCTTTAGTTTTCCCTCCTGTAAAGATGGGTGATGAAATGATGCCTAAGCTTCCACTCAGCTCAAAAATATTAAGTGAAAATGGAAAACCAAAATATTGTCTTGATTGCTAGCTTCCTCAGTGACATTGCTGCAAAACTCCTTCTGGGAAATGGCTTCAAGTATTGACTCTAGAATCAGACTATCTGAATTTAGATCCTTGGTCCACCACTTTCTCACTGGGCAAAGACTTAATTTTCTTTTCCTTTTTTTTTTTTTTTAAAGATTTTATATATTTAAGAGAGAGAGAGAGAACATGCAGAAGTGGCGGGAGGGGCAGAGGGAGAAGGACAAGCAGATGCCCTGCTGAGAAGGGAACCCCACGTGGGGCCCAATCCCAGGACCCCGAGATCAAGACCCGAGCTGAGATCAGATACTTCAACAAGTGAACCATCCAGGCACTCTAAAGACTTAATTTTCTAAGTCGTATGTGTAAAATGAAAATAATATTTAGTGATAATCTAATGGGACTGTCATGGAGACTAAATGAGACAACGTGCTTCGCACGTGTGCCTGCAGCTCTCAGTAAATGCTGGCTGTTCTTCTGACTCTACCTTACTTCCTCTGAGCTCTTTGGATCTGGAAGTGGAACTACGAGTAGGTCAATGGATGTAGAGATTGCTCCTGGAAAAGGACAGGTGCTCCATTCAATAAGGGTTCTTTGAGAAAGCAGGAGGAGGAAAAGAATAAACCATCAGGATGGGTGCTGTTGTTTGAACGTGTACATACGTGGGATCTTGAGTCTGTATCTGCACCTTTGGAAGCAAAATGCTTAACCTTGGTGAAAATTTTGTGGAATCAAAGGGCTGAAAAGTAGAATGAAACAGAAATTTCAAACTTCTTATTAATTTAGCTCCTTTAAAACTTTTTTGGGTCCATTTTTTCTATTTAAGATCTTACTAAAGCAATGAGCCCGGTCTACAAAAGATGCTTATGTATGTATATACCCAAAATTTGCATAAACTTTCAGGGTATTCATGAACTGAGGCACCAAAGACTGCAGAAGTCCACTGTAAATAAGTGCTGCATTAAGCATGAAAGATTATTTATGTAGCTCCCCGTTAGGCATTGTGAAATTCTTTATTTTTACCTTAAAAAATTCCACTTTCATTTTCCTTAGAGAACTTGGAAGGTGAATGTAAAATTATCTGTGCTCGAACCATTAAAATGTTCAATTCATTTTTCCCTATAGTTTTCTTTTTTTTTTATTTTAAAAATTTTTTTTTTTAATTTATTTGACAGACAGATCACAAGTAGGCAGAGAGGCAGGCAGAGAGAGACAGCAGGAGGAGGCAGGCTCCCTGCTGAGCAGAGAGCCCGATGCGGGACTCAATCCCAAGACCCTGAGATCGTGACCTGAACCGAAGGCAGAGGCTTTAACCACTGAGCCACCCAGGTGCCCCAGTTTTTCCCTATAGTTTTAAAAAAAGATTATACTCATCGAATTTAGGGAAAGATAATATGAGCTTAAACTTAAGAGACCAAAAAAAAAAAAGCAAAAAAAAACCCCAAAAAACCAAAACCAAACTCAGAGAACAATGTCATAGCTCCCAAGTATGTAAAGATTCTTTATCATAACTGTGAGGAGACAAGGCCCCTGTTTGTGAACGCCTGGAACTTTTTGTACACAGAAGTAGGAGAGGGGAATGGAGAACGTGATGGCCTTTTCTCCAGACTGGAATGGACAAGGGAGGCAGCCCTGGGGGAGGACTGTAGTCCCTTCTGATATTTCCAGGAGTCTTGAGATCTGTGAATAGTCCAAAATCTTCTAGATTTGGAGCTCTATCAGCTTCTCCAAGACTATGAAGACAGAGGAGGTAGAAAGTGTCTCGTGCTTTGAGGTTCATGCCCTCCTGGCTGAGGAGTTAGTTCCCACTTGATCTCTAGAACTTGCAAGATAGCATTGGGATCAGATGTGAAATGAGGGCAGTTGTTTCATTTTTATGGGTGCGCTCATAATTGAGGATGCTGCCTCAAGATTTCCCCTGAGTTCTGCCCTCTTCATCAGCTACATTCTCTTATCTGCTCAATTCCTCTCTGCTTGCTTCCCACCCCCTCAAATACCCAGCCCCATAGTTATAAGGTGAGATATACTCTTCCTATGCCCACGAGATCTGGTTGGATTCATGATCTGGTGTTGTACTACAGAGATGAGGTCAAATTTTAGCCCTTCATTCTTACCCATACATCTACAATGAAACTCTGAATTCTAAATCAAGAAGCTCAATCTCCAATATGGGAGCCAATCGAAAAAACTGTACTGACATATATAAATTGGATTATTTTTATGGCTTCAAATATGTTAGATTTACTCTTAGGAACTTGAAGGTTATAAACTGCAACTCCAATTTGCTACTGTGAATAAGATGATAATCAAAGATTTTATTGTGTATTTTTTTTTTTTTCATGAGGGCTCTTTGGACCTGTAATGCAAGAGGCATTTCAAATTTAGGATTGCCCTTAAAAAGAAAACGCCACGTATGTTAAATTGTGCACTTAGTTTTTAATGTGGAAGAACACATTCCAGAGTCAATGAATTAACAAAATTCTTCAGCGCTCTAAAGTGTATTTGCAATTAAGACACCGCCTTTGCTGTAGGCTGGCTGATTCTTTCTCCTGGAAAGCTTTGTTTCCCTGTGAAACCAAAAATCCTGCCATTGATCTGTGCTCACAAAACCCTGTGGATTTAAACAGGACTCCCAGAGGTGGAACAACAGCAAAACCAAGAGATTCAATTTACTGAGCTTGGGTTACAGGAAACATATTTAATAGCAGACAGTTCCTGTTTTCATTGTTTTCCATCTAAGTTCCTACAAAATCAGATTGTCTTTAAATAGATACTGCTGCCATTGGGACAAGGTTCAGTTTCACATCCCTAAAGAAATAAAGAGTTTTGGAAAAACCCACTGTACCTCGGCCTCATGTATAATGAGCCTAAGTCAAGCCTAAAGGATCAAGATGGATATCATGCTAAAACAGTGATAGAATAACATCACCAAAGATGTGAGACCTACACTTTTCTAGACTTTTTAATATAGTCCTCAGTAAGCAAGGAGCGGTTTGCTGGTGGATGGACGTGAACAGGATTTTCAATTGAGAGTAATCTGTTTTGTGTGTTTTAGAAGCGAAACAGAGGTTGGTCTTAACGATTTCTGGGGAAAGAAAAGAGAGGAAATAGATTATTGAGAAAACTATCAGCTATAATCGTTCCCACCATTTGGAGAGATCCTGGGTTTGGCAGGATTCTTGGAATTTTGCCTTGACAGAGATGAACTCTGACCAAACAGCATTAATGCTAGTGCTAATGATGGTGATGATGATGATGATGGCTAGTGCTTTTTTTTTTTTTTTAGATTTTATTTATTTGAGAGAGAGAGAGCATGAGAGGGGTGAGGGGCAGAGGGAGAAGCCGACTCCCTGCTGAGCAGAGGGCCCAGTGTGGGACTTGATCCTGCGACTCCAGGATCATGACCTGAGCCAAAGGCAGTTGCTTAACCAACTGAGCCACCCAGGTGCCCATGGCTAGTATTTGTTGAGCACAGTGTATGTCACAGGTCCTTTGCTAAGCACATATATATATATGATATACACACATATGTACATATGATCTTATTTAATATAATAACAGTTCATAATGTTTAGACACCTTAACCCTGGATAGCTACATAGTATGATGGTTAAGGGAAGGTATAGGGTTTTTCTTGTTCTTCTAGCACTAATTTAGTGACCTTTAAGTAAGTTACTCTCTGAGTCTTAGTTTCTTAATCTGTGAGATAGCACAATAAAGCTTACCTCCTTGGTTTTTGTGAAGATTAAATAATACAGGTCAACAGCAGAGACAACCCTGCAGTTCGAATCCAGTGAGATCCTTGGGATGTAGGTGGAGAGCACTGGGAATAGCTTGCAGGAGGATTTTCTGCTCTCCCAGGTCTTTGGGGATGCAGGACTCCCTCCAGGAGTTGCCCTCTCAGTGGAAGCTTGGGTTATGGATGGGAACAAGTCAGGAGAAACGCAGGGGAGGGTGTTCTAGATTGGAGGATTTGCATATTCTTGGAGAGTTACTTGTCCAGCTGCAAGGGTGTGGAGTGAGCAGGTTGGGAAAAGTAAGCAATTCCTTTTTCTACAGGAGTTTGGAGGACATTCTAGGGACTTTGAACTTTCTCCTGAGGTCAGAGGGGAGCTGGTGAAGAGTTTTAAGTGGGATGTGCTTTCAGTGATATTCACTTTCTTTGAGATGAAAGATACTGTGTGAACAGAGACCCTTTCTTGACCCCATAGTAGAGCAAACCTATGACTTTGGCCTTTTTGGTTTTAGGACTGTTTTCAGGTGACAAGAAGTATCATCAAGCAGGTATATGACTCCTGCTGCTCAGATTTCTGTTTTACCTCTTACGGCTCTGAATAATTTCCTTCTCAAAGTTGGGTAGTTCAGAGGGCAGGAAAGGGGAATTTCTACTTACAGATAAGGTTGTGGCCCATGGTGTGGACCACACAAATACATTTTTTCTTGAGTTGTCTTATTGCCTATACTTAATATTTTAAATACAGCTAAAATGTAGTCTTCAGGTTGAGTTTCAGCTGCTTTTTTTTTTGATTGCAACCATTTACTGAGAGTTGGTTAGGCAGAGGAAACCATTTTTTAATGTTCGTCTAAGTAAAACAATAGTAAGGAACGTTTGTAGACACTTTGTCTCTTCTTACTCCCAACCTGGCTGCTTATTTGAGTGAAATACACAGTGAAATCCAATTGCCTATATGATTTTTGGGGTGGAGGGGATGGAAGGGTTATCTGTGTCTCTGCTTACTCTGAATAGAAAATTGATTCTATTTTATTATCACAATCTTACATTCCCCCAAAAGTCTAAATAATCATCTTTAAAACAAAATTAGATGGCAATGCTTTCTAGGGCGTATTTTATTAAATGATTAGCAATTACTATTTTATAAAATGTGTATTAAAATGTCAATACTTTCATAGTTATAAGGTTAAAAGTTAGGTAGGACAAAAAAGTTTAAAAAGTCACATTGGATTGTTTGGCTCCCTGGGGAAGCAAGTATTAACATATTGAAATCAAGTAAATAGTTATTGAGAACTCCATATGTTCTAGACTTGTGGTAAAATTAGAAAGTTTTAATATACCCACAAATAATAACCTATGCCTACTACCCAAAGGGTAAATAATTATAATTTCATTTCAAGAGAAATTAAATGATACAACTTTTATTGGAAAATTTTAGAATTTCCTAAGAAAGAAAAATATGTATAATGGATATCAAATATATTTGCTTTGAGTTGCTGGTGAAGTGACTTAGCACTCTTGGAGCATTTTATGTTTTACTAACATTGTTGTTAAATCCCATCTGGTGTTTGTAAAGTCTTTTACTATCCCCTGCTGGGATAGGCAGACATTGGTTTGCATGACTGTGTGTTCCCAAAATATTTTAAAAAGTATCTGGTGGATTTTTACCAACTGTAGCAGGATAATAGAAGACCACATTTCCATTATGATGCCTTTAGGAATGGAGACAGATGTCATCAGGTTACAAAAGATCCATCAGTTTTACACTGTGTGACATTTGGGGAAGAATGTACATGATTAGTGGTTTTCAAAATTGTTTGGAATTCAACATTCTGTGCAGATATTACTTGAAAAATATTTATAGGTTCTGAGTCTGTGAGATACAATTTATTCCTCCAGAGAATTCATTTGAGAATGTGTGGAATATTGCCTTGAACCTTAGTCATTCCGACATATTCCCTGGAAGTATAATTATTATCAATAAACAGGTTGTTCTGCCTCCTTGAGTGATTTTTATTGTATGATGATCACCCTATATTTTGGAAATCAACAGGATCTTTGTAGGGAGAGAAAATAATTCAGCGAGAATTTATTGAATCATGTCTATGTTCTAGGTAGTCTTATAGGGATTGGGAAAAATAAACAATCAGACATGATTCATATTCTCAGATAACTTATATAGTTCAGGCAAGGAGACAGATAAAAAAACAAGGTAAGCTGTTTCAAAAATGGACTATAATAAAGATGTTTTACTGACACTGAGAAGGAATATGCAACTTGATTGGGGGATGAAAAAAAAGCACCATGGTGAAAATAAAATGGGCCTTGAAGGATAAGCATAGTTTTAATTTTAAGAGGTGGTAAACATCATATATGTAAAATAAGTAGTAAAATTTAAAATGTATCATATTCCAAGGTAAATGCAGGTAGGAGTCAGAATGTAGGAAAAGAATTAAGCATCAGCCTTCAGTTCAGGTCATGATCCCCGGGTCCTGGGATCAAGCCCTGCATCGGGCTCCCTGCTCAGTGGGAAACCTGCTTCTACCTCTACCACTCCCCCTGATTGTGTCCTCTCATTCTCTTTCTCTGTCAAATAAATAAAATCTTAAAAAAAAAAAAAGAATTTGTGGACAGACACCTGACTTTTAGTCTTGGCTCTGGAACTAACAGTGTAAGCTTAAGCACTGCTTAACTAACATTTTTTTGAGTCCTTCTACCATCTTGGGCACTGTTTTCGGTGCTGGAGTTACAACGCTAACTGTGACAGTCAGGGCATCTAACAGCATGCATTTTAGTGGGAAGAGATGGGAAGAAATAAGTGCAAAAAACAATAAAAAATGACAATGGCAAGGCGTAATTAGTGCTGTGATAAAATAAAATTGGGTAGCGTGATAGGAAGATGAGAATACATACAATACATACAATAAAAAACTTTCAGATACTAGAGGACACTTTGCAGAATACATCCTCAGCACAAAGCAACAGCCTTCCCTATGCTTACGTCTTCCGGCAATACTGTTTGGTCTTCCGGAAGTACTGTTTCACGGTCTCAAAAGGGTTTGTCTAGCTTTTGCTAAAGCTCTGTGTCCTATCACAGACTCCTATTATCTATGTTGGGGTTTTGCCTTTGTCTTAGGGTGACTCAATGTTGGTGTTGTCTTCTAAAACTCAGTACGGGCTTCCTCAACCCTTTAGGACCTTCCCCCCTTTCACCCAAGACACCTGTCTTGTGGGGAATGTTCCAGATATTATACTTTTTACTTAGGCTAAATATACCTCAACTCTCCATTGGCCCATCAGTGTCAGGTAACTGCCTATGCTCCAAATTTAGATAATTGTATTCTTATTTGCATTTATTCCTCAAATCCTGCTCTTGAGTAATCATAATCATGTAACTATTAAAAAAATTTTAGGATTAGCTAGTATTTTTTTTCCGTATTTTTTTTAAATGGTCTCCAACACATACAAGTGCTTAAAATGCCATTTAATCATGAAGCGGATTAACATTCATACTTGAAATTCAACACATTATAAATAAGAAATACACATTATAAATAAGAAATAAAAAATACAAAAATATAGGTTCACAAATATACTTGCCTTTGTTCATAGGGTAGAGAAAGGCAGAGTGACCATAGAACTCTTGGTGGGTCATTTCAGCCAGGGGAGAAGGAGACGTGAGGTGCCCTGAGGGCAGATGCAGAGCCGTCATAGGGTTCTCAGGGGGGCACCTGGCTCGGCCTCAAGGGAAGAAATTCACAGGTATTTATGTCAATACTAACCTAAATTTTAAAAATAAATTACTTTCCTTTTGTTAAAAATTTTAACATAGTTTTGTACTTAGATGGAGTGAAGATATGGTGTCTATGAAATTAGTAACTGGGTCATTTTGTGAAGATAAAAGTATAGATTTAAAAATATTTATAATTGATGAGATCTTATTACAGTATATCTTATATATCTCTTCTTTTAAACTTAGGTCTTAAATAGGACATTATTATTCCTTAATTCTTAATTCTATTTGTTTTTTAAGGAGGCCTGAAACTTCTATAACACCTATTTATCACCTCTTATCAGTGACTTGGCAAATTGACTTGTCTCTTCCTTCCACCATTTTCATTTACAGTATACCCAAGGATCTTGAGAATCTTCTTGTTGTAGATTCCTCACTTATGTAGTTGTTTGGTAGGAGAGTTAATTTTGCTGTTGGTGTAAGCATCACATCCAGGCACAACAGAGAGCCATGTATTGCTTTCCCCTTGTGAGGGGCAGATACCATGAAGGAATAGGAAATGATTCTTCAAAAATTTTCTATATCTATTAGGTATAGATGATATATAATGAAGTGTACCATACCTTTTAGAGTCAAATAATTAGATTTTATTTATTATTTTTTTTAAAGATTTTATTTTTAAGTAATCTCTACACCTAATGTGGGGCTCAAACTCACAACTCCAAGATCAAGAGTCACATGTTCTATTGACTGAGCCAACCAGGAGCTTTAATAATTTTAGAAGAAGGTATATGAGGCATCAAGTGTAGTGATTTTCTGCTTTGTTTTCCAGAGGTGTACTGCTTGTATTCATTCAAAGGAAGAAATTAATTGATTATTTATGTAATAAACTGTAATTTCCTTAGACAATACAGTGGACTTCACTATAAAGTGACTTAATGAAAATGCCCTAAGTGGAGTGCCAAGACCATTCAATGAGTAAGGGGCAGTTTTTTTTTTTTTTTCAACAAATGGTGCTGGGAAAACTGGATATCCACATGCAAAAGAATGAAGTTTGGACCCTCCTGGTTACACCATATATAAAAATTAACTTGAAATGGATCAAAGACCTAAGCATAGAGCTAAACCTATAAAACTCATAGGAGAAAATATAGGGCAAAACCTTTATGACATTGGATTGGCAGAGATTTCTTGAATATGACACTAAAGTCTCAGGAGACAAAAAAAAAGTTAGATTTCATCAAAATTAAAAACTTTTGCACATCAAAGAATATTATCAAGAGAGTAAAAAGGCAATCCATGGAATGGGAGGAAATTTTTGCAAGTCACTTATCTGACAAGGGATGATATCTAGAATATGTGAAGAACTCCTACTACTCAGCAACCACGAAACAACCTAATTGAAAGTGGTCCAAGGACTTAAATAGTCATTTCTCCAAAGAAAGTATATAAATGACCAATAAGCACATGAAAAGATGTTCAACATAACTAATCATTTGGGAAATGCAAATCAAAACCGTAATGAGATATATCTTCACACACATTAGAATGGTTACTATTAAAAAATCCAAAGAAACAGAAATAATAAGTATTGGCAATGAAAATTGGAACCCTTATACAGTGTGGGTGGGGATGTAAAATAGTACAGTTACTGTGGAAAGCAGTATGGTACTTCCTCAAATAATCGAACATAGAATTATCATGTGATTCAGCAATTTTACTTCCGTGTATATACCCCAAAGAAATGAAAAACAGGAACTGGTACAGATATTTTTACACCCATGTTAATAGCAACATTATCACAATAGCCAAAAGGTAGAAGCAAACCAATGTTCATCAATAGCAGAATGAAGAAGCAAGCTGTGATGTATACATGCAATGGAGTATTATTCAGCCACAAAAAGGAAGGAAATTCTGACAGATGCTTCAACATGAACAGACCTTGAAGAAATTATGCTTAGTGAAATAAGCTAGTCTCAAAGGACAAACACTGTTTGATTCCACTTATATGAGGTACCTAGAACAGTCAAATTCATAGAGATAGAAAACAAAATGTTGGTCACTAGGGACTGGGAGAAGTGGGGTATGGGAGTTATTGTTTAATGGGTGCCCAGTTTCAGTTCAGGAAGATGAATAAATTCTGGATATGGATAGTGGTGACAGTTATACAATAATATGAATGTACTAATTCCATAGAACTATACACTTAAAAATAGTTAAGATGATAAATTTCTGTCATGTGTATTTTATCACAAAGAATAATAAATGCTGTAAGTATGTATTTAATGTCTGTTCCATGTATATTCCTGAGCTAGGGGAAGAGACATTTCCATAAGCAATGTAAGACCTGGCTTTTGCTCACAAGGAGCTTAGAAATTTCTCCGGAAGTTCTGCCGTAGTTAATAAAGATAATGCCTTGATTCATTTATGTCACAGTCATGTATTGAGTGCTTGCTAGGTACCAGGTGGTGTTTGGTTCTGAGGGAGCTTTAGTTCTTGTGGGAGAGGAGAGAGAGGGAACAAAATAAGTAAAATAGAGTATGCAGGTGGGAGGGGGGAATAGTACTATGAAAAAAAAAAATAAAGCTGAAAAGGAGAGTAGATTGTAACAGTGGTTGGGGTAGTGAATGTCTACTTCTAAATAAAATGGCAAGGATAAGCCCACCTAGAAGTGACATTTGAGCTAAGACCTGAAGGAGTTGAGAAGAAAAGACATGAGAATATCTGGCGGGGGGGGGGGTTGAAGTATTCCAAACAGATGGGCTCTGATGAGTCTAGAAGTGAGAAGGACTCTACAGTGCACATGATGGGGGGCAGTGAGGAAGGGGAAAAGTCAGGAGGGTATGGCATGCAGGGTGAGGAGTAGCTTGTTTAATATAGAAGATGGGTCTAAGAACTCCGGGTTTTTGCTCTGTGTGAGACAGAAAGCAGCTACTGGACTGGAGGGTCTTCAGAGAGAAGTGATATGATCTGACTTAGGTTTTAATAGGCTCACTCCATCAGATTAAAAATAAACTGTAGGTGGGTACATTAGTTTCCTATTTGTGCTATAATGAATTTCTACAAATTTACTAGTTTAAACCAATACAAATTTATTATCTTACGGTTCTGGAGGTCAGAAATCTCAGTGGGTTAAATTCAGGGGGTGAGCAGGATTGCATTCCTTTTGGAAACTCTAGGGGATAATCTATTTCCTTGCTGTTTTCAGCTTTCAGAGGCCACCTGTATTGCTTTGTTCCTTTCTCCATCTTCAAATTCTTCTCTTTCTTACTCTTTCTCATCTCTTTCCTCCACTTTTAAGGACCCTCATTGTTACATTGGGCCCTCATGGACAATCCAGGATAATTTTTCTGTCTGAAGGTCTTTAACTTAATCATACCTGCAAGGTCACTTTTGTCATTTAAGATAACATATTCACAGATTTTGGGTTAAGACATGGACATTTTTGGAGGGACTTTATTTTGCCTATCACAGTCCACCTCTGGCCCCAAAGATTCAGATCTGTCCTACATAAATAATGCATTCTTCCAGTCCCCACACCCCCAAGTCTTGACTAATTACAGCAGCAACTCTCAAAGTCCAGACAATCTCTTCTAAATCTCACTAGCTCAAAAGTCACAGATCTCATCACCTAACCAGATAGAGTAGAGGCTCTAGGTGTTATCCATTCTAAGGCACAATTCCTGTCCATCTGTGAACCTATGAAACTCAAGAAATAAGTTAGCTGCTCCAAAAATACAGTGGTGGAATGCATATAGGATAAAAGTTGTAAACATTCTCATTCAAAAATAGAGAAAATGTAAGGAAAAAGAAGTCATCAGTCCCAAGTAGTTTTGAATCAAGGTGGGCAAACAAGAATATGTTTCCAGGATTTTGGGTTTATGGCTCCGCCTTTGAAGCTGTCCTTACTTTTCCATGAAAGGTAGTATGGACTTCTACCTGAGAAGTTTTATCAGTCTGTTTTCTGCTTGTAGAATTTTGGAAGTCTGGAAGCCTTTTTCATGTGTCCTCTGTCTTTTTCAGTCCAAACTGGTTCCACTTTTATAAAATTTTTGAGTCTTGTGCATCTCTTGTGTATGTTTTGGTATTTATTACACTGGACAAGAGGCTCTTCCATAGGTCTTTCCTAGATAATCCCATCGCAATATTTTGTTGAGGTGGTCCAGGGGGAATCTTTGAGTTACCTGTTTAATCTTTTCCAAATCCTTTTTGTGATCAAATACTCTAGTCTTTTTGACCCTTCCAAGGCACTAGTAATATATATTACCAATATATGAGTAATTATTTGAGGTATGATCTGTATACATAAACTTCATAAATTTTAAGTAAACAGTTTGATGGATTTTAACATGTTTATGTATCCTTGTAATCACGATCTAGATCAAACTATAGAACATTTCACTTCTCCTAACATTTGTGTGTGTGTGTGTGTGTGTGTGTGTGTGACTTTTTAGTCAATATCCTCAGCAACTTCCCAGAGGTAATGACTATTCTAATCTCTACACTGTAGATTAGGCCAGTAAGTTTGTGGAGCTATCATTTTCTGATGGTTAGGATGCAGGATATGAGGGAAAGAAAATAAAAGATGACCCCAAGGTTTTTGGCCAGAACTACTAGATGTTGCTATTACCGGAGGTGGGGAAGGCTGTGAGGGAAATAGGTTATAAGGCAGGGAGGTTAGAATATCGGACACTCAATTTTGGACAAACCAGTCCAAGATATACACTAGATGTCCAAGTGGTGGTACTGAGTAAGCAGTTGTTTATGTGCTTTTGAAGTTTAGAACTAATGACATAAATTTGGGCATTGTCAGCGTTTTGATGGTCTTTTAAGCCCTGAAAGTTGGAGTGATCCATGGTAGAGAAGATGGAGTGCTGCAATAATCCAAGTGAGTGTTAAGAGATCAGGAAGTTGAGAGGAACCAGCAGAGCAGATCAAATAGGAACAATCTGAGAAGGGGAAAACCGGCGGCATTGCTACCCCGAAAGCCATCTCAAAGTCCTTTTTGCTAAATATTCAACATAAAAATCATTTTTATGGTTCTTAAAAAGTGTATGAACCACTGCATTAGTAATACTTTCCAGAAATACAAATAATGAACTGGCGGCTATTACAAAAGTGGACAAAAATGGTTTCAGCTGTACTTTTGAAATGACTAAGCATCAATTAACTGATACTCTTTTATGGTGATTGCTTATTTTGAACTTCACTTTGATATTTGGGCTTTGTTATTCCTTAAAACTGAGCTTCTCTCATAAGAAAATTTGCCTTGGTAGGGGGCACCTGGGTGGCTCAGTCAGTTAAGCCTCTGATTCTTGATTTTGTCTCAGGGCATGATCTCAGGGTTGTGAGATCGAGTCCTCAGTCAGGCTCTGTGCTGGAGTATGGAGTCTGCTTGAGATTCCCTCTCTCTCTCTCTCTCCCTCTGCCCTTCCATCTGCTTGTGCTTCTCTCTCTCTCTAAAGAAGTAAATTCTTAAAAAAGAAGAAAAAGGAAAAGAAAATTGACCTTGGTAAACTTCATAGGAAACAGATTACAGAAAAAGAGACCAAGAAAAATATCTCAAATCCATATAATGTTAAGTAGAGGTTGTTAAAAAGCCTTGTAATTCCACGCAAATTCCAACTTTTAGAGAGAATAGGGAGTTTCTTTTTAAATATCACCCTAAAAATTAGGCTTTACTGGAATAACCTCAAAAGATGCACTTGGATAAGCCAGGTCCAGGCTAATTTCCACCCAGATATCCACTAGCATTCAGTCAAGTGATACCCCAGTCATTCAGAGTTTCTTCCAAGCAGAGATTGTTAACTCTATCCATATCATTGCTGACTTTGGTTCTCTAATGAGAATGAATGACTCCTGAATGAACTAGGCAGCTACCATGAAATTCTTTCTGAAGGGACTGTAAGCAAATTGCAACCATAGACCCTTATGTTACTTAGATAACATTTATGGAGCTTCTGATGCTAAAGATGAGAATACCATGTAAGCTAGTCTGATAGTATAAAACTGCAAATGGGAAATTACACACCATGCATAGTCTTCATCTTAAACATTTTTCAGATATCCCAGAGCTGCTTAACACAGTAGTGCTATGTGACCTTCATGCCTTCAGGGAGGAAATTTTTTTTTTTTTTAATTTGACAGATATCACAAGTAGGCAGAGAGGCAGGCAGAGAGAGAGGAAGGGAAGCAGGCCCCCTGCTGAGCAGAGAGTCCGAAGTGGAGCTCGATCCCAGGACCCTGGGATCATGACCTGAGCCGAAGGCAGAGACTTTAACCCACTGAGCCACCCAGGTGCCCCCAGGGAGGAAATTATATAAACAATTACTCTCAGCAGATTGACTAATGACTTGTTAATGATGGCAATGTAACCTGTTCTAATGGTTGATTTGTCAGCAGCATTTCAAATGGCTGATCATGTGCTGTGGTGGTCTTAATTACAGTTCTTGATTGAGTTGGTTCGCAAATGCTTGCTATTTTATTTTATTTATTAGTATTTTTAAATATTTTATTTTATTTTTTGAGAGAGAGAGAGAGAGAGAGAGAGAAACAGAGAGCATGTGCAGGAGCAGTGGGATGGAGAGAGGGAGAAAGAGAGCATCTTAAGCAGACTCTGCTGAGCATAGAACCATAGCGGAGCTCCATCTCACGACCCTGAGATCATGACCTGAGCTGAAATCATGAGTTGGGTGCTTAACCAGCTGAGCCACCCAGGCTTTCCCATTATTACTTTTTTTAATGCTTGGTATTTTAACTTGGTTTTTGGAGGTAGGTGAAAGAAGGCATTAAATTCTCTGAAAGAGTTTTCTCTTCTGTTTTTAAATATAATTGAAAACTATCTTTTATTTATTGAGGGAGTGAAGTGTGGCCAAATTTACAAAGATCTGAGCAGTAAATTAATCAGCATCATATTTAGGTACGATTAACCAGTAGGTGCCTTTTGTTTTGTACCTTTTTTTCCTTAGTTTTCAGTGGTGTGTGTGTGTGTGTGTGTGCGCGCGTGCGTGTGCGTATGTGGTATGTATGAGTGTTTCCTAAAAAGTGGCTCTGAAAATGTAGAAAGTTGCTTTCTTTTATGGAAATATTGAATAAGGAACTAACAAGGATATGTTTTTCCACTCAAAGATGCAGGGACTCAAAATGCATTAAAAAAAACCCAACTTAGGGGCGCCTGGGTGGCTCAGTGGGTTAAAGCCTCTGCCTTTGGCTCAGGTCATGATCCCAGGGTCCTGGGATGGAGCCCCGCATCGGGCTCTCTGCTCAGTGGGGAGCCTGCTTCCTCCTCTCTCTCTCTCTCTCTCTCTGTCTGCCTCTCTGCCTGCTTGGGATCTCTCTCTCTGTGTCAAATAAATAAATAAAATCTTAAAAAAAAACCCCCAACTTATAGTGAATGCTGATTAGATGATCTGGTATTATATTGGTATTATATTTGGTATTGTAGTTCTTGTACTGTTATAATGTTAAAGTGCCTGACTCAAAGTAAATGTCAATAAATGTTTTTTGAATTTAATTGGGGAATGAAGTTGGGTTGGCCAAGAAATCTCATCATTGATCAGTTTCTTTGCTAGTTTGCTTATTAATACAACTATTCATTTATTTTATAGTTAATATCTGCCATCTATAATAGATTATGCTGGGTCTCATAAATAAATATGAGGAATATGATGTGGGTTTTGATTTCAAAGGATTTACAATTTCAAGTGGGAGATGATATATATGCGAGGAGCTAGAAAAGAATGTAAAAAAATTATTACAATGGGAAAAGATACACTGAGTTCTAAGTTTATAAGTTCCAAACTCTGGAATTTTGGAACCCCAAATTGTGGTAAGTTCAGGGCCACCTGTGAATACTGTGAATATTGTTTATCTTTATTTACCCGTTATAAACACTTTAAAATTCCTAATAGGAATTTTTATTTAATGGGACAACATAGTTTTAAATTTAACTTTCATAATACAAAGGCTAGAATGTCTAATAAAATTGACATGAAACTCACAAGAGGTTGGCCTATGCTGCCTATTGTCTCCTAGTAACAGGGTCTCTGAATGAGCTCTGCCTACTTTCTCTTATGGTAAATTATTCCTTAAAACTTTTTAGTATTAGAGATTTTAAACACAGCAATATTTTTTTCCAATTGCAGAATTTCTTGTAAATTTTGTGCTGAAAATGCACACTTTTTTTTAAACTTTATTTTTTCAGTGTTCCAAGATTCTTTGTTTATGCACCACCCCCAGTGCACCATGCAATATGTGCCCTCCTTAATACCCACTACCAGGCCCTCCCAACCCCCTGGCTCACCCAACATCCTATCCCCCTCCCCTCCAAAACCCTCAGTTTGTTTCTCTGTGGAATCTGAGAAATGCATACTTTTCAAAGTTGAGATGTACAAATAAATTGGTGGTTGTTACTATGATCCTCACTGCCTTTGCAGGGTATTGCCAAGGCTTTGATATAACAGCAACTAAAAAAGCAATAATACCTTCATATTTTATTGTAAAACATTTAATTCTATTAACATAAGAATTTTATAATAAATATGACGTATGTGTACTTCTATTAATGTCCAGCCTTTGCTATATTGTACTTTAAAACATCATTTGGTTGGGGTGCCTGGGTGGCTCAGTGGGTTAAGCCACTGCCTTCGGCTCAGGTCATGATCTTAGGGTCCTGGGATTGAGCCCCGCATCGGGCTCTCTGCTCAGTGGGGAGCCTGCTTTCCCCTCTCTCTGCCTGCCTCTTTGCCTACTTGTGATCTCTCTCTCTGTCAAATAAATAAATAAAATCTTTAAAAAAATCATTTGGTTAATTTAATTCTATCAGTAGGAAGGCACTACTGACATTCTTTTCCTTCTTCAGGATTTTTTTTTTAACATTTTTTTACTTAAAAGAATCTTATGCACTGAAACTGTGATCCATTGTTTACCTCCTTATTTAGTCCATTATGTTTATTAGAACTTGGTGTAACAAATACCTGGGTTTGAATCTTAGGTTTGATGTTTACAATAAACAAAGAAGATATTTAAAATACTTGATAATCTGGAACTCATGGTTCAGCTAGTCTTACAGTTGTTGGATCATGGAGAGGTCCATGGGTCCAAAGGGAGAAGATGGACAACAGTGAGGAAGGTGGTTAGTGGAACGTGGGGTACTTTCATAGTGAATCTGTGGAAATATTCAACATTTTAATACCTGACAAGAATCTACTACTGTGTGCTCACTGAATATGAACTCTGTCTATAAATTTAATTTCACTTTCTTCATCTGTAAAATAAGTAAAAAATACATACTCATAGAGGCCATGCTGCCTCATAGAGTTTTTGCGAGATTCAAATAGAGTGTTTGTAAAATAATAACAATAGCTTATGTCAAGCACCATTGGAAGTGCTGTCTTCTCTATAGCATACAGTTCTCACAAGGAGCTTACAAGGTGATTATTATTATTCCCATTAGGACAACTCTTGAGCCAACATGTTTATAATCCACATTTTATACAAGGAGAAAATGAATTCAGAGATTGGATAATGTGCCTGAAATCACATAGCTAGCTAGTTAGTTCCTGGGTAGAGATAGGACTCAAACACTGATCCTCATTAAAGAGATGAAAGTAAAATTTAATATATGATAGTAAAAATCAGTTCATTGATCACACACTACATATACAGTGGTATGGAATTTGTCTGTCAGGATTCCAACCATAAATCACTTTAGTTCCTTTCAGATGGCTGATTAATACTTACACTCTATCACCCTGGTCAAAATTTGATGAAGGGAAATGAGAGAACGTAGGAGGTAAAAGCACAATTAAAACTATGTGAAGTTGGGAAAATGTGCTCAAATTTGAGTTTAGTTTGGAGCTCAGTGTTATATTGGCAAGAAATTCTGTCTCTCAAAATGAGGTTTTCAATTTCTTTATTAATAAACACACCATGAGACATTGAGTTGCCTAAATGGGAGATATGGTAAAAATGTTCAAGCATCATACTTAATGGAGAAACCTTAGAAGCCTTCCCTTTAAGGTCCATAACAAACAGGGGTATCTGCAATGACCCTTTCTGTTCAACAAAGAACTGGATGTCCTGGCCAATGAAATATGAGAAATAAAAGAAATAAGGGATGAGACCATAAGGGAAGAGACAAAACTATCAGTATGTGTAGATGATTTAATTATTTACACACAAACACCGAGAGAATCAACAGACAAGCTTTTAAGGCTGAGAAGAGAAAAGACCAATGTGGTTACTTGAGCACAGATCAGTAAGTAACAATCAACGAATTCTTCTACACCAATATACGTTAGAAAATGTAACAGAACATAATATGGTATTTACAGTAGCCAGAAGGAAATCTATAAGTATCTAGGAATTGACTTAAAAATGCAAAAGTTATTATGGAGAACATTTTAAGACATTATTGGAAGACATAAAAGTAGAACTGAGTAGGAAGAAATATAATACTTGTGGAGGAAAGATTTAACATTGTAAAGTTGTCAATTCTTTCCCAATTAAAACATAAGTTTAATGAAGCTAAAATAAGGAGCCAAAAGGAAGTGAAATGGGCATGTACAAATCCACACATAGCTAAAACGATTCTTAAAAATAAAAGTGATGTGAGGAAATATCTTTTCAAATACTAAAATATGTTAGCAAGCTGTAGTAATACTATGATGTCAATACTAAAGATTCCAAGTAGATATAAAATAGCATAGACTCTAAAATAAATCCTTGTGTATATGGGAATTTGGTGAATTGTTGGTAGGTAATTGAGGAAATGATTTATTTGATAAACAGTATTGTGAAAATTGACAAAATATTTGAAGAAAAAACAGCCCCAAAACTTATACCACAGAATAATACAAAAATAATCTCCCCTTGGAATAGAGACCTGAAAGTAAAAAGACAAAGCTATAAAGCTTTTATAAAAAATATTGGAGAATATCTTTGTAACAATAGAATGGGAGAGTATTTCTTAAAATAGGTGAACAGAACATAAAGAAAAAAATTGCCGTCATTGATGACATCAAAATGAAAGATTCCTGATCTGTGGACGATGCAGTAGAATAGGAGAAGATATTTGGGATGTGAACAACCAAGAAAGGGTTAAACTGTAAGAAAATCCTCCAAACCAACCGTAAAAAGTCGGGTCATCCAATGGAAGAATGAGCAAAGACTCTATAGACAAATCACAGAGGGGCAACTAAAATAACTAAAAAGCATATGAAAGGAAGCTCAACTTGGAAAATTGAAAATTGAAACTTTACACATGAGAACAGTAACAATTAGAAAGTTAGATAATAGGTGATACTGCCAAAGTGTCTAAGATGCTTCAAGCTCTTCTATGTGGCTTCTCTCCAGCGGAACGCTAGTCTTTCCAACATGCCTCACAGAGCTTGGAGAGAAGGGAGCAGAAGCTGTAGGGTTAGCTAAGGGCTACGTCCTAACTAGCGGAGTGTTGTGTTTGCAGCATTCCACGGGTCCACGCCATCACAGGTCTAACCCAGACACGAGTGGGTGGAGAGGTAGATTGTACTTCTTCATCACAGAGCAGCAAGTCTGCATTACCGAAGAGTTTGGGAGAAGGGAGAGAACGTTGTGTATTTGAAAACCTGTTGCTCATTCATCTTTTTTTATTATGCTTTTTCCATTAAAAAAAATACTTTGGTGCAAGTCTCATTTGGCTGGAGTACTTCTTAGAGAAATTATTTCACAGGAATCTTTGCCCTTAGATGTAAGTGATCATTTGAATACATACAGAAATCCTGGACTACAATCTTTGTCTTTAAAAGCATCTGGAGCACTTAGTGTTGTAGAGATGTCTGTTTCCAAATGTTTTTCTCTTTGTGCATTTTCTCTTGTTTGCCTCCTCCCTTCTCCTATTCTGGTTTGGATATATGTAGTTTTACTTTCCTAAAGCCTTCAGATTCAGGGATTTCATCAGTGAATGTCTAGGTTTGTTTCTTTCCACAGAAGTTTGACCTGGTGCTCATTAATATGTTTGGGCTAATGAAACAAGCTTTCTCAGTAAAAGGAAAACTTATTTTATAATTTTTAATGAATTCTGCTTTAGCTTTACACGTTCCATTTCTCTATAGAGTCCCTATTATAAGCAAATTGTATCTCTTGGATTTGTTCTCCATATCTCTTATGTTTTGCATTTTTAAAAAAGATTTTATTTATCTATTCATGAGAGAGAGATAGAGAAAGAGAGAGAGAGAGAGGTAGAGGGAGAAGCAGTCTCCCCATTGAGCAGGGAGCCCAATGCGGAACTTGATCCCAGGACCCCAGGACGATGACCTGAGCAAAGGCAAATGCTTAACCATCTGAGCCACCCAGGTGCCCTATTTTTTGCATTTTTGAAACAAATTCACTGATTCAGTTTTTTCTATAGTAATCTCTTAAAAAATGCGGTGCTTCTATGATAATAATGATTTTGAATAAATCAATATTTGCACCCCTTAGATTATTCCTCTTTCATAGACATAATAGATTTTCAATTCTTGCTTAGAATACAGATAAAAGATTTTGGTAATGCTTTCTTCCATTTCTTTCAGTAAGTCTGCTTAAAGGGAAATTTTTATCTAGCGTTTCAGATTTGTAGCCCTCATTTTTTTTAAAAACAGCTAAACAATGCCGTAAGTTGAGCAGTCTTTCTCTTTTTTTGCAAATTCTCACACTGGGGATGCCTGCGTTGATGCTTCTCCAGCATTTGGAGTTACACATTTTGTAGATTCTGTAGATTATCATTCAAATCTTTCAGATCCTAAAAACACAATAATAAAACGTTTGTTTGTTTTTCTGGGCCAAGGGAGGTAGGTGTGGCTCCTTCTCTCTTTCAGGTCTCAGTTTAAGTGCTGTCTCTTCAGCGAGGCTTTTGGTTGACCCTGAAATCTAAAGCGACTGACCCTGATTTTCTTCTTTCAAGGGTTGGCAACAAAACTACGGCCCCCAGGCTAACTCTGGCCTGCTGCCTGCTTTCATGAGGGAAATTTTACTGAAACACAGCCGCACCCATTCACTTATGTATTGCCTATATCTGTTTTTGTAAGGCAGGATCGGAGTGGAGGAGGCCGTATGGCCTGCCAAACCATTCACTGTGTGGCCCTTAACAGAAAGGCTTGCTGACTCCTGCTCTGTTCATTGTCCTGTTTGTTTCCTTTGTGCCATGTATCATGTTTATAATTGTCTTATTATTTCTTTGGCTGTTTATTTTCACAGCCCCATAAGGATGAGAGCTCTATGAGGTCCTCAGTCTGCCTTGCGCATCCCTGTACCTCCGGTAATCGGTACAGTGTTTGGAATGGAACAGACCCATAATGTCTGCTGAATATATAAATGAATTAGATAGATATCAAAGTGTTAGATTATTCTACTTATTTCACTGGGAATTTGGGAGCGTATGGGGGAGAATTAAGTGTATTTTGGCTCAGTCAACATACTGCATTGGAAGTAGGTGACAAAAATAAATATTCTAAATAGGGTCTGAAGCTCAGATTTAGAAGAGAAGGTTGGGTTAGAGTAGCCTGAGAGATAGGAAGAAACCAGTAGAGAGTGTGCCCAAAGGTCAAAGGCAGAAGGATTTCAAGGGCAGGGAGTAATCAATTTCATCAAGTGCATTGGAGAGAGATCAAATAATCAAGTCTGGAAAATTGTCCCAGGTTTTAGCAACAGAGACCTTTTGACGTTGGCAAAGGCTCTTTCTGTGGAGCATTTGGGGCTGTATTAGTTTGCTAGGCTAGCTATTCTTGATGGGGTATTCTTGATAGTTTGTTAGGGTAGCTATGCCTTCTTGATGGGGAGCCTGCATCTCCCTCTGCCTGCTGCTCCCCCTGCTTGTACTTGCTTGCTCTTTCTCTCTCTCTCTGACAAATAAATGAATAAAATCTTTAAAAAATAAAATAAAAGAAGTTATTGTGAGGCATGAGAGAGAGCTGACAAGCAAGGGGACATTGAAGTTAGAGACCATGTAATTAGGAGGGTCAAGTGAATTTCTCTTGTAGTATTCACTGGGAGAAAGAAGGCTCATAACAGGTATCCACGATTAGACTTTTGCTTTATGGGAACAAAGAAAGGACAAAGGGGTTTTGCAGAAACACTTTACCCACCTTCTATTCGACACTCCCCACATAGTAGACAGGCTGCATGAACGTGCAAAATGAACAATACAGACTTCACTCCAGCTGTAAAAGGAGCCAGTTTGGAAGGTTTGGCCGTTGAGGAAAGCTCCTGAACCTAATGGTGCAGTATGTGGGGAAGTGGGTAGATGCCATTTCTGAACATGTTGAGAAGTGAAGAAATGTCCTAATGTTTCACGGTGCGTATCGTGATCACCATCTTGAGGACAAAGGGAAATAAATGTACCTGGGTAGCTGACTCACTGCTGCTCCAATTTCTACTAACTCTTCTCAGAGTGACGAGGGCTGTTGTACAATAGCATGGCACAGGGAGAGAGTGCACCAAGCCCTGCTTTTTAACTTAAAGAAGGCTTTGCCAGACCAGTATTTTGTCTTGGATCTATCACCGTGGGGAAAAAGTTTATCATTCAGAAAGAAAAGGCAGCATCTCAACAAATAGTGATAGGGTTGGAATGAAATTTGTTACTGGTTTTAGAACTTGGCAGTTTTCAAGATACATTCTGAATATATATGTTACCTCATTTAATCTATAAACAACACTGTAAGGTGGTTTTTACTGTGATGACTTAACTTACAAATGAGGACATTGAGGTTCAGAGAGGTTGATGATTTTTCCAGGACAGGAAACCAGCAAACGTTAGAATAGAGTTTTGACTCCAGGGCCCCAAAGGGTGCATTTCACCCTGTTCATCCTCAATCTGATGATTACTCCCAATAAATAATTAGTCTGGACAGCTCCACTGTGAAATAGGCAAGGTTTTCATTTTCCGTAAAGATTCTCCAGGAGTCTGAGACTTTTTCAAATTATTATTTAAAACTTCAATTTGTGGTTTGTGGTTGTTAATTCAAGGCAACATATTCACTAAAATGGAACCTCTCTTCTCTTGAATTTGCTCTATTTTCTAAAGACTATAAATCTCAAACTCTTGAAGATTGTACTTGGAGGCACTGTTAAATGAATAAAATAGATTACGTTCATGTTGGCCTCTAGAGGTCACAAATGCAACAGAATCTTGTTCCCTTCTCTTTTCTCCAAGAGTGTTTTTGACAGCCCACAAACCGCTATGGTCTTGATGCATGTGTGTGGTCACCATAATTCTTACGAGTCTAATGATTGCATTACAAGAATAAGTTTGCTTACAAATATGTCCAAAACTTTACTTTTTATACCAGCATTTTCTGAGTATTCATAGCTTTGGAGAACAGGAAAAAACAACAGAAAGACCTCTGCAAGCTATTTTTTTTTTTTTTTTAAATGCAGAAAGTGAGGTCATATTATTCTGAGAAGAACCATTGGAATTACTTGCTATCACTTTTGGAATTTGAGTAAATCAATATCCCAGTGACAAATGAAACACTTATTTTAGAGATATAGGCAATGAAAATATTTGAAAAATAATTCATTTCTGTACAAAAATAAATGAGAAAGTATTGTTAGTTTGCCATTTACATGGAATAGTTAAAATTTAAAATTTATATTGGCTTAAATATTATAACAATATTTTAAGAAACAATAAAATTGGTGGTCAGTAATGCTTTGAATTTTTTAGTATTTGAATTTTATGGTTTTCCTAATAAAAATCTCTGCCTCTTACTGGTCATTTATAACCTGCAGGGCATCGTGCTAAATGTTCTTTAAACATATGATCCCATTTATTTTCACAACAACCCTATGCAGAGCTTTTGTTAAAAATTGATTACTTTTATTTGCTTGTTTTTTCTTAGAAAATGTCTCAAACTCTTTCCCACTATATATTAATTTGGAAAAAATTAAGCACAGCTACTTAAAATTTCAAGTAACCACACAAAACAAAAATACTTGTCAATCAAGTACACGTGTTCACATTGAGAGACAATTAAAAAAAACAAAGGATTCCAGGCTGTCAATATTATATACAGCTATTATTGCTATATCACTACCTAATTTTTGTTGGTGTTTCTTAAAGATGACTTCATAAAGCCATTTCTCAATATATGGCATGCTATGAATTGTACTAATGAACAGTATTTAGCTGTAGCACCAATCAGGAAACAATATTGAAAATTACTCATGGTGTCATTTTTACAGAGGAAAAGGTAAGACTCGATGGGATGGACAGATAGCATCAGGAGAACCTTCCTCTCCCTTCTGAGCTTGGTTCTACAGCATGGAAAGAGCATGCCTTGGCTTTGGAGTTAAACAGAGCTGGGTTTAAGTTCCGACTCCATTATTTGGGGCAAGTTATGCTCTCTGAGCCAGATTAATGAAATTACAAGCATGGTGACCGCGTGGCCATTCTTCGTCCTCTTCACATTACTCTGACAGGCCGGCATTAACCCGTTAGTGCCACAGGAAAGAAGGAAGGGAACAGTGATGAGATGGAGTCTTCCCAACTCTGCATTCTCTTAAGCTCTTCCTCTCGGGCGGGTGGGTTCTTTTAATGCTCAGCAGTCCCTACTGTTTAATAAGAAGACTGGAAGAGGAAGAGGAGCACGGGGACTGCGGGCTGGCACTGGATCAGCTGGCAAGAGCAGTTTGGAATAACATATGTTGGAAATCAAGGGTTTTCTACATTATGCCCTAGGGGTCTCAGGGCAATTCTTCAAACACAAAGGACAGCAAAAGAGAATACGGTTTGTAAGGCAGACAGGCAATACAGGATACGGATTGTGAGGACAGGTTCCACTTGCCCCCTCTGGAACCCTTTGCACCTTACTTAATCTTTCTGTGCCTCAGTTTCTTCATCTTCAATGTGATGATTATTGTAGTCCTTACCTCATGGGCTGTTGTGAAGTTTCCATAAGTTAATATGTGTAAAATATTAGAACGGAGCCTAAAATGTTATAAGCGCTGCAAGGTGTTTACTGCTATTATTAATGATTACAAAATAAAACAACGCCAAGGTGACTGTCCAAGTTAAGAAAGTGTAAATTAGACTCGTTAAAAAACATTATTAATATAGGTTGTTTCCCTCTTCACCTTAAATTTTGATCCTGGTGTGTGGGTGTGAAAAACGGGAAACAATGCATAGTTGAAACCAGAGTGTAAATTCCAGGAGATGAAATAGAGCAGAACCACCATATTTATGGTTTTCACACCAATCCTAAAATGAATCCAGGTTTGCTTTATATTGGCACCTGTTTTGTTTGGTTTGGTTTTAAAGCGTAGGTGGTCCCTAAAAACCAGTATGCCCTTTGCTAAGTGTTTCAAAATGTCTGATGAAGATTCAACATTTGAACATAAGACCAGGCCACGTGATTTTGTTATAAAAAGAGGCTTGATTTGTACAATCTCTGAAAAAGAGCACTAAATCTTGCCAAATCTAATATCATAAAGACACAATGATATGATGTGCCTTTGTTTGTCTTTTCTTTTTTCTCACTGCACACTAATTTAAGAAAAAAAGCTTGAAAAGTAGAGTAAGAGCTGAATTTAGACTGCCTTTAACTGCATGTGGGTAGATAACTTTCCCTTACATCTAGATGAATTTTCTTCTTCTTTTCTTCTCTTTTCTTCTCTTCTCGTCTCTCTTCTTTATTGAAAGAGAGTGAGAGAGAATGCGCATGTACAAGCAGGGGAAGGCATAGAGGAAGAGGGGTATCCAAGCAGGCTTCATGCTCAGCACAGAGTCCAATGCCAAGCTCAATCTCATGACCCTGAGGTCATGACTTGAGCTGAGATCATGATCTGAGCCGAAATCAAGAGTTGGACGTTTAACTGAGTGAGCCACCCAGGCACCCCTAGGTGAGTTTTCATATGGATATCTACAGTTATCTCAATTTAATACAATAATGAAACATTCTCTCTTAAAACTCTCATTTGTGGGGCTCCTGTAGTTCCACTAAGAGCACCATCATTCACCTACTTTTCCATCTTGGATACCGTTGAGTCATTGTTTTGATCATAGACTCTGGTTAAATCTACATCTGGAAAAACTGTGAAGTCTCTTTCATTCCTACAGCTACTCTTTGCCACTCTTTGCCCTGCAGTTTATGCTTGGCCATGTTGGATACTCTAGGCACTTTTATGGTTCTGCATCTCAAATCTAAAATTCTGCAATAAGATTGTTTTAATGTATTCTTTTAGTTTCTTCTAGAATCTCAGTTTAATTACAGAAATCAGCATTTCTTTCTAGCAACCCAAGAGACTGTCCTTTCATTTCCTGAGTAGTGTGTGTCCTGGAACATGGGAGATGCTCCATGAATTTGTTGATTGAATGAATGAGCCCCCAAAAGGGTGCTAATTTACTCATATGCCAAAATGGCTTCACACAAGGTGGTTTTCTTTCTTTTTCTTTTAATCAATTTTTATACAAGGTGGTTTCAATTATGAAGTAGTTCTGAGAAACAAAATGTAAACATAATTTAATTGAATTAATGGCTAGGGGGGATTCTAGTTTCAAAAGCATTCATATCTTAGGAAATCTAAGATTTGAAGAGAAGTGTTAGTGAAGTCTAAGTTTTTCTAACATTTAGACAGTAATCATTTAGATCTCTAATCAGGTTTTTTTTTTTTTTTAAATGCAACAGGAATAAGAGCCCATTCCCCTCCAGTACGCCACCCAACCAAATCTAAGGCAGGAATGGCCAGCAGTCTACCAGAGATCTTTGCTCCACCCTCCACATGTTGAGCTGTCTCTAGGAGCTAGATGTGCAGACAGCCCTTCCAGGTGTTGGCGGTGTGATGTCATTAGTTCTCACCAGTGGATGACAGGGGATGTGAGTAACTTTACCTCTGGACTAAGAAGGTTAAAAAGTGGTATGCCTTCTCTATTCTATCTTTCTCCATCTAGCAGCTGACATCAGAGGACTATAAGACTTCTAGCAAGTGACAGAGAAACAAGGTGGAAAGAGCCTTTGTTAAATTAATATTTGTTCAGTAGAGGCTAGGGTGTTTAACAGTGAGCCCAGATTCAACAGAAGACCACAAAGGAATTGAAATAGAGAAGTTTATGACTCAGAGGTCCTGGAGGTACACAGCATGCATGTCTCAAGGGCCTTGAAGGGAGGTAAAGGCAGGTGCTGGCAAATGAAGCAACACTTGAAACACTTGTCTTTACTAGGGTCTATGGATGGAAGGCCTTCGGGTTCTCAGGCTAAGTAAGGCCGGATTGGTCATTTCAAATGAAAAGGATGGGGGAGAGTGCTTATCCTACAGTGGTTGGGGGAATCACATCAGGAACTCACATTTACTTGTGACACTGGGCTGCTATCTAGGGCAGGCACTCGAAGGAGAGGCTAACATCAGCTCAAGTTCTCTGCAGGCTGCTTAGCCACACAAAATGGATGCTGAGGCAGCTATGTTATGGAGCAGTTGAGCCAAACTTTCAGTAATCATCAATGGAGGAAAACCACCTTCACACCAGGAATATGTGCAATGGACTCTTACTTGAACATGAAATAGACTTTTATTATGTTAGACTACCAGAATTGTGGCGTGTATTTGTTATAGCTGCTAGTATTTCTCTGATACATTATCCTATTCCTGTGTGTACATATATTGACACTAAAGTAATATTGCATGTCCCACAGGTTGGCAATTTGTCTCATAAATTTTTATACCCACCGTAATAATTAATACAGGGCTGAACATGCTCTTTTCAATTCATAACATGGATTTTTATGTTTATAAAAACATGGATATCAGATGATTGAAACCATCTTCTATGAAGTATCTCTTGCTGTCTTCTTAATACATTCAACAGTAGTTTGGATGGTAAATCATCTGACTTGATTGCTAGTTGTTATTGCTGTTGTTGTTTTTTAATAAATTTTATTGAAGAGTTTCCAGACCAACTTTGACTTTACAAGTTTCCTGACAGTCTTACCTCATAATCCCCAAAGCAGAAATAACACGCCTTTCTTTTAAGTTTATAAAAACATTTTCTATGGTAACTACAAAGTGGTATTGCTCTAAGTTGCTTTATATCTGTTTCTCTCTACTCCACCTTAAACTCTTTGAAATAGACACTATAGCAAATGCATCTTTTTATCTCAATAGCCCAGTAATTCAACATTGATAAGGCTTCACTTCTGCTCTCAAGGTGCTATCTTTCATCTACTAGTAAGTGAGGAATAGATTTTCAATTCTTAGCTGTGTGTGTTACTTTCTCTCCCTAAACTAAGACTACTGAAACAGACTCTTATTTGTTGTCAAGAGGAAAAATGTCTGAAATATAATGATAAAAAAGTTAAAATGTATCCAAGTCTTGCCCATATGCAAATCTGGGGAAAAAATCACGTTTTAAAATAGAATGGCTACTAACTATTTCTAAAGATAGATTAATAAATGAGAAAAGGTGAGCAGGACACTCATGTATTTGAAATACCTGGTATTATACCAATGTTAATTAACTAAAAGAGAAAATTTTTAGAGAGGCAGAATGATAAAATAGAGCATAGCTGGATTGTGTGTCTTTATTCTAAAATGGACTGCCTATATATTATTGGGTAAGTTAGTGGGCACTTAAGTTTTCTGATCATGAAACTTTCTTATTTGTGAAATGAGATTGTTGATCACATATGATGTTCAATTTAAAATGTTTTGTCAGTAATTATTTTACTCAAATATATTATTTTTTAAAAGATTTGTGGTATTTTAAGTATTTACAATCACAATCTTGGGGCTCACTTTCTTGTCTTGTTTTTAAATTATCTTTTAAATAATGTGAACTATTTTACTTATTTTTACTTAAAATTACTTATTTTTATTTGATTTAGATATACATAAAAGTATGTAGAAGAAAGACTAAATTACTGTAGTCCTTCACCAAAAGAAAGAAACCACTGTTCATATTTTGTCATAGATTCCTTCAGTATTTTAATTATATATTCAATTGTACTGCCTATAAATATATTCTCTTTTTCTTTCCTTCCTTATTTCTTTTTGATTTTAATATTATTTTTAGAGCATTTCCCCTTGTCATTGATTTGATATTCCTTTGTATGGAAGATCCAGAGTTTGTTTAAGTCTTTCTCTGCGATTAGTTTAGTTATTTAATTATTTTCACATTTTTAGTTAGAAAAAACCTACTCTAAATAGGTATCATTCCCCTCAGGTTCTGTTTATAATAGCTGATCATGAAATATTATAAAGTGCACTTCAAGTAGAAAAGACTAAAATTCCATATTCCTAAGTTAGTTTTCTAAATATGACAAGTCAGGTTGACATTTATCACCATTGATAACTTACATTTTACTCTTAATTAAAAAAGCCTTAATTACTAGTAAAGCAAAATAAACTGGAAAAGTCAAATAACATGAGAGCACCTTTTATGAGTCTAGAAACCTTTTAAATAAGTGGTTAGAAGAATTTATGTTTTATTCTTTTAAGAAATTATTAATTGAGGGGCACCTGGGTAGCTCAGTGGGCTAACATCTGCCTTTCAGCACAGGTCATGATTTTGGGTTCCTGGGACTGAGCCCCATGTCCATGGGCTTTCTTGCTCAGGAGGGAGTCTGCTTCTCCCTCTCCACCTGCTTGTGCTCTCTCACTCTCTCTCAAATAAATAAAATCTTTTTTAAAAAAGAAATTATTAGTTGAAGTGGCACCAAGTTACATAAAGTAACAAATGGATTTCTAAACTTTTCTTTCAAAGGCATATCCTCGTACTTAGTCACTATTATTCTTTTATTTCTCACTAAATAATGATGGATAATGATGGATGGAAGAACCATTTGTAAAAAGTTCCTTTGCATTCACAATATTTCCTACAAATGAATATTTCATTATTTGGATTAAAAAAAATACACATTTCCAAATTTTGTTCTGAAAAAAATTCATCCCGAGTGAAACGTTATTACTACACATTATTTAAAGAGTTTGAGCACGCTGTGGAGCCAGGGCATGGTGTGCTGGAAGGGCATGGTTCCAGAACTCAGAAAATCCTTTTATCTTGGTGTTGTAACTGCTTAGCTGTTAGATTGTGAGTCAGTAAACCCCTTTGAGCTTTAGGTTTCATATTGGTACATGAAAAGATTTGAGAGCATAACCACTCAATTCACTTTCAGCTCTTAAACTTTATGGATCTCTGCTTCTCTTTTCCTAAGATGAGGAAACAGAAACAGGCTGTATCAGAGGAGAATAGATTATGATTCATGATATGATACACCAATTACAGAAATGGCTTTAATTCTCTGGTATGCATACCCATTACAATATGACCTTGAATTTCTCCTCACCAAAAGGTAGAGTCTATTTCCCTACTCTTTAAACCTGTGTTGGTCTTATAACTTGCTTTGGCTGGTAGAATTTCCAGAAGTGAAGCCGTACCCAGTTCTGAGCCAGGCCTCACTAGGCCTTGTGAGATTTCACTCTCCCTCACTAAACCTCCCACTGCCTTGAGCGTGAGTCTGTTGGACGGGTCAGCCCAGTTGTCACAGCCTTGGACCTGACTACAAAAGCAGGAGTGAGTCTAGCTCTGACCAAAAGAACCACCCAATCACCAGCAGAATCCTGAACTAAGTATCATTTAAAGCCATTGAGTGATGTAGATGTTTGTTACGCAACATCATTGTGGCAAATAGATAACTGGTACATCATCCTCTAGATCTTTTCCCATATCTTGCGTTTGGCCTTACTCTTGAGATTTTCAAGTGCAGGGATCATTTTTTCCTACTGCTCCAGTATCTCGCCCAAAAGCATTTTGTCCTGGAGGCATTTTGCATGATTTTTATGATTGAAGTCTTCATTTCTCCCCTCTCTGTCACACCAGAACTGCTCCTTGTGTATTTCTTATCTTGGTAGACATAGTATCAAAACTCTCTTAGGTTTCTTCCAACCAGAAACAATATTGGAGACATACCTAATACTTCTTTTTCTTCTCCAGTGCCTCCTTTCACCCCTTGCATTGCTGTTGTCTTAGCTTTAGCCTTAGTCTCTTGCTTCAGAATAGTTGCATCAACTTTCTAACTGACTGCTCTTTGCATATGAACTCTCCATAGCTAAGGCTGGGAGCCTGGAAACACAAGGGCACATGCTACACTTTCCATAGAGAAATGTATCATTGTTGGAAACCCTCTCAGAAGTACACAAAATCAGCTATATACATTAAAGAATCCAGGTCAACTGTTTTGTAGAATCTCCTACAATTAAAAAAAAAAACTTTAAAATTTCTGTAGTATAGAAAAGAAAAACCAACCATGACTATATCTAAATAAATTGGCTTTGCTAAAATATTATTTCTTCAGGGGAACTTAAATACTTGATGGGAAATTTAATGAACAAATTCATTAATCATTGCACTGAAAGTACTGACTAAAATGCTATTTTTTTAAAATAAAAGTTTTCATTTATCTTTGCACTGCCTGGCACATACAGACACACTCAGCAAATATTTGTTGTTGTTGTTTTGCTTCATTTTAATCATTAGTGCTTATCTGTTTGAATTGCATGAGGATGGTGGATTTCACATGGTTGCATTGAATGCTATACTTAGGTTCCATAAATATTTTCACATACCAATGAGTGTAATCAAGGCAGGAGATATTTAAACTGACACATGGTTTTTCTTCAATCAGAACTAGAAACAGTCACTTTATTTTGTGGCTTTTTGAAAAGTACACTTCTGTGTGTGAACATCAGCCTCTGTTTTCAAAGACTGGAACAGCTACAAAATGAAAACAGGGTCTGTGGTTGTTAAGACAGATGCTGGGTTTACAGTAAAAGTAAATAGGATTTTGTGGCTGGCACCTGATTTTTGGTGAAGATCAAAAGGATAGAAAGAAAATCTATTCACTGCTGAGAAAAGGAATCTGGGGTCTTTTGAATCATCATTAAAGCATTGACCAGATGCAGCACTTTTGCTGGGAAAGAGTCTTCTAGTGCGGGGGTTCCCAAATCTGAAATGCCATTTGGGCCACCTGGAGAATGTCTCAGTAAATCAACAGATTCCTCAGCTTGACCTTGTAGTGTGGCCCAGTCATCTGCATCCTCCAAAAGCTGACCAGGTGATTTCAATAGTCAGACTTGAGTGTGGGATAGGAAGCTATATACTGTTTTTTTGAAGGGCAGTGATATTTTTCCCAGTGCTAATTTTCCAAAGTCTCAAGATAAATTTTTTTTTTTTTGAGGAAAAGAAAGACATTATAGTATTACTTTTCTCAAAAGATGTGTAAGAAAAAGGAACTTTTTTTCTCCCCTGGAACTTACTTTTTTCTTGGGGGGGGTGGAGTTGTTAAGAAATTATTTAGACCTCTGTTGTAGAATCTACAAGTGTCAGAGTCATAGAAACAGGGAGTGGAATGGTGGCTACTGAGAGCTGGGAGTGAGGGAAATAGGGAGAAGTTAGTCAAGAGTACAAAATTCCAGTGATAAGATGAGAAAGTTCTGGAGATCTAATGTATAGCATGGTGGCTATAGTTATTAACGTATACTTAATTTTGCTGAGAGAGTAGATTCTAAATGTCCTTACCACACACACAAAAAGGGTAACTATATGAGGTGAAGGGTGTGTTAATAAGCTTGATAATGTATACCTCTATCAAATTATTATGTTGTACACCTTAAATATATACAATTTTTATTTGTCAATCATACCTCCTGTAAAGGTAGAAAAAAAACATTTTAAAAAACTAAGATTAAAAAAATAAAAGAAATTAGGTAGGTCATGTCTGCTTATGACAAGTTTTGGTTATAAACCTTTAAAACCGAATTTCTCTATTTAACCAGAAGAGAAAATCATTTATTTTGCATGATTACAATCCTTACTTCCTTTATTTTGTCATCTGGGCATCTTAGGGGATATTGTGGAAATGCCTTTAAAAAACATTATGCTTATCATTTCATAAGGCTTATTTGCAGTGTCATGTTGTTTATTTTGTACTGGAAGTTAAAAGCTCCCTCTAAGCCAGTAAGTTATCAGCTGTGACAGTTGACTGCAAAAAAGAGAATTCCTGAAAAAGGAAGGAAGATATGAAACCTTCCTGGGAAATGTTGGTCTGAAAACAATTTCTAAAAACTCAAGAATTTCCGTAGGGATGATGGGTTGACGATGGGTTGAATTTTGTCAAAAGATTGGCTGCCTTCATTAAAAAAAAAAAAAAAAAAATCAACTGCTGAAGTTTTAGCTAAAGCCACAGAGAACTGTCAGGAATCAACTAGATGGCAGCTCACCTGTCCTGATAAAGCTGTAATACTAAAACACATGTGAGTGGGAGCACACAAAAAAGCAACAGTTCTCCAATATGCCTCTTTATTCCTGGAGCACTTTTTAAAGGAGCCAATATATACAGGGCCACAGCCTTGGTTTAATGCATCTTTCAGTGATGTTTTGGACCAAGAATAAATTCCTAAAAGTCGAGAATAAAAGCTAGAGATGGATGTTGGGTATGAAATCAAGTTGAGTTTTAGTTATTCAGCAAATGCTTCTCTACTGGCAAGTTACTATGGTCCACACCAACAGGTGTGAAACAATGTATTTGCTATTATGACTGATGCAGTATCCTTTCTTGGTCCTTTGAAATTTATTTTTATTCATTTAGTTGACAGATTTGAGTACCCAGTATATGCTAGGTGGTAGGGATACAGGAAGAGATAGTTTTTTGCTCTCAGCAGCCTTTTGGTTTAGATAAACCAGTGGCTAAGTCTGGCCCGTCTTCTGTTTTGTGAATAAAGTTTTATTGGGAGACAGCCACAATTCATTTGTTTACATACGGGTCAGGGCTGCTTTCACAGTTACAGCGACAGAGTGAGCAGTAGTTACAGACCGGGTGGGTGGCTTTTGCTTAAACTGCTTTCTGACCCTTCACAGAAAAAGATTGCTCACCCTGGCCTGGGTTCTTTCTGAAGCAGGAAATCTAGGATAGAGAAGGTAAAGACATACTAAAAAACAAAACAAAACACAATGCCATACATACAGTAGATACCGAAAAATCTTTTAACAGGATAGAAAATATCTTTTGTTGGCTAGCTTGAACTCAAACTGTTATAACACTACATTAACGAACCCAAGACCACGCATGCACTCGATCCTCACATGACAGATCATCCTCTCTCTAGTTATTACAATCTAGTCTGTGAACACAGACTTAAATTATCAATGACCACGGACTATGGTGCAAAATCATGGTGTTGGTTAGAAGGGTGACAGGTTGAAAAACATGTGATTTAATCAATGCAAATTTTTTAACATGGCAATATAACTTAAAATGTAGCCCTTTTGATGCTGGGCTCATAGTGCCTTTGTGGGTTAAGCTGAGAAAGAAGTTTTGGGGAGGAGTAATGGCATGGCAATGAGGTACCCACCCCGCTAGTCTTTCTGCTCAGTGGGAGTGGCTGATGTCACAGCAGGATCATTATGGAAGATGTTTTCGTTGAAAAAAGCCAAGAGTCTCATCTTATCAGACAAAATTAATGGACAGGGACATGTTGCCACTGCTGTGTCACTAACCTGCTAGTTTAAGTATTTCCACTATTGCCCCTGAGTGAGAAAATGAACAACTCTTAATTTCATTGAGTCATCAAAGAATGCAAGCTCTCATTTTTTAAAAAATTAAATTAGTTTTATTTGTTTGTAATTTGATTTATGATGTCAAACTTGTTGAAACATGAAGTTGTCTGGTTTTCAATAAATAGGGATGACCAATTCAAGCAAATGACTTCACTTGATCCAGGAAAAATCAAGTCAAAATCTCAGTAAAAGGTCTAGAGAAGAGAAACACCATCTTAGTAGAGTAAATTCACTTAAAATGATGAAGCTTTGTGAATTAGGCAAACTATCTGGTTTCAGGACTTTGGCCTTCCATCTGGGTATTATGAGCTCACTGCTATTTCACTGTAAGTTAGCTTCCTGCCTTTGCTTTGTCTTGAAAAAAAAAATTGTTTTAACATAATCAAACATCCCAATTGACGAAATATATAGCTCTCTTCATTTTCTTCTACTTAAAAAAGGAACTATGATTTTAGGAAATTCAATTTTTTTCTTAGAATAAAATCTCAATAATAAAATGGTAAACTAATGGTTAAATTAGTAGGTAGTTGAGAAGTGCAAATATATGCTCATGTATAAAAATACTAAGAGGGTTTTCCCCCCTCTTTTTCTTATAAGCTTATTCTTATTGGTAGTTCTTTTGAGTTTTTTTTTTTTTTTAAGATTTTATTTATTTATTTGACAGACAGAGATCACAAGTAGGCAGAGAGGCAGGCAGAGAAAGAGAGGGGGAAGCAGGCTCTATGCTCAGCAGAGAGCCCAATACGGGGCTTAATCCCAGGACCCTGGGATCATGACCTGAGCCGAAGGCAGAGGCTTTAACCCACTGAGCCACCCAGGCGCCCCTTCTTTTGAGTTCTTAAGTCCTTCAGATCTCTGTCTAATATGGTTGGGTTGGCAGCTAGAGTTGCTCCAACTTTCCATCTCTCCTGGGAAAAGGGGAAGGACATTTGCTCTGTTACTGTTTTCCTTCTTTTATAAAGTCTGTGTTATTATAATACCTAACTAGGTTTCTCATGAGGATGAACAACACAGTGCATGTAAAACACTTACCAAATTCCCTGGCATATAGTAAGTGTTAAATAAATATTAATTATTAGTATTCAAAGTCCAAAATTAAGCATGCCAAACATTTCCTTACCCAAGCAGTGATTGTGAATTGGAGGGCATGTGCCCTTTGCCAGAAATCAGAGTTTGTGAGTTTAAATCTCAATATAGGATTCTAAATGTTTAATTCAGGGGAATCTAGCCTATTTTTCTTTCCCTTTTTTCCCCTTCTGGTATAAATTTTATTTTATTTTAATTAAAATTCAATTAATTTACTTATAGTGTATTATTAGTTTCAGAGGTAAAGTTTAGTGATTCACCAGTTTTATACAATGCCCAGTGCTCATTACATCATGTACCCTCCTTAATGCCCATCACCCAGTTACCCCATCCTCCCACCCACGACCCCTCCACCAATCCTCCCTTTGTTTCCTATAGTTAAGAGTCTCTTATGGTTTGCCTCCCTCTCTGATTTCATCTTATTTTATTTTTCCCTCTCTTCCCCTATGATCCTTTGTTTTGTTTCTTAAATTCCACACATGAGTGAAATCATATAATTGGCTTTCTCTGATTGACTTATTTCACTTTGCATAATACCCTTTACTTTCATCCACCTCATTGCAAATGGTAAGATTTCATTTTTTGAGGGTTGAGTAATATTCCATTGTGTGTGTATTGTGTGTGTGTGTGTGTGTGTGTGTGTGTGTGTACACACCACATCTTCTTTATCCATTCATCTGTCGATGGACATCTGGGCTCCTTCCATAGTTTGGTTATTGTGGACATTGCTGCTATAAGCACAGAAGGGTGCAGGTGTCCCTTGGGATCACTATTTGTATCCTTTGGGTAAATATCTAGTAGTGCAATTCCTTTCAGTTTTAGTTTTTTGAGAAGCCTCCATACTGTTTTCCAGAGTCAGCCTATTTTTCTGAGCTGGAATAATTTCTTCTGACGTCTCAGATCCCTTGGGTGTGGGTGGGATATGCTTTGTCTTGTCAGGGCTGAGCAGAGAGGAAATAGAGAGGCCTTATCTTCTTAGGAAAAGAGATAGTGGTTTAGAAGTTCTAACTATTCAAGAAAATTTTTGCATTATGTCTAGAACACAAGTAACACACGTAATGATAAAGACCAGGTGAGGCTAGGGATGGCTATTGCAATGAGTATGTATATTGTGAATCAGAATGGGTATATTATAAAGGAGATATGACACAGTTTGGGAAGGTAGCTGTTCACCTACTGTAACTTGATTTGTTGACAGTGGAGTGGTTGGATGAGTGGTAACCACCAGGGAGCTCTTTAGAAAAGAGGCTGTATGGTTGAGGATATCTGGGAGGCTGCGTCACTATGTGCTTTAGGTAGGTTATCTCAGTGAGCATCACACAACTGTACCGGGGGGTTAGTTCACAGATGATTAAGTAGAGGCCGCGAGAAGTTAAGCAGTTCTCTTGAGACCTCATTACAAGTAAATGGCAGGACTGGGATGAAAATTCAGTTCTCAGACTCTACAGTTCATGTCCCTGTTATTTTATTTTTTAATTCTAAAATATCGCCTACCTTTAAAATAGGATGTGCAGACAAAAAGAAACAAACACACAGAGAGAAAATTCATAGGCTAAATACCTGGTATTTGGAGATTGAGAAGGAGCCTCAAAGAAAAACCCTAAAGCTGAGGGCACAAGAATCTTAAAGGGGAGACGGAGCCGTATTAACCAAAATTGGGATTTGTGAATGGGAAGCAGCCAGAGCCACTGTGCTTTTCATCCTTCTTCCTACTGCATCGGACATGCCTCTCACTTATGGTGATGTGATGGGAGATACTGTGATGTCCTGGAAAAAGCCCAGACTTCAGTGCTGGATAAACTCTGGCTGAAATCTCGGCTATGCAGTTGCTGGCTCTGTGAAGCTAGGCAAATCGCTTAACCTCTCTTAATCTGTTGAATGGGGATAATCTCACGTGTAATTGAAAAGAAAACCTGCAAACATTCCGAGTATAATTATAACAGTAACGATTTATAATCTCCCAGACCCCCTGCTTTATCACAATGAAACTAATCCCTCCTCATCCCTGATTGTTCTTAGGTCCTAGGGAAATAGACTATGAAGTGGAAATTTGCATGTAGGAGATTTATTTGGAAGTGACCTCAGGAACATCACCTGTAAGAAAGGAAAGAGGGAAACCAGAGGGGGTAGTGAGACAAGTTGATCTGTGATACATTCTTGCAACATTTACATTGATCCCCTTCCTTACTCAAAAGCTGAGATGACACTTCAGAAGTGCCCTGAATTGAGCCTTTGTACCTTTGTCCTCCAGTCACTGAATGCACCTGCCTCCAAGGACAGGGCATGACTTTGGGCAGACATCTATCTTTAGCTAGAGGCCATTCTTTGAAAGGGACTCAGCTGCGAGTTGTCAGCTGGCAGCATCCTTGCAGCCAGGAGAAGTGCCTCTGCCAGCCTTCTTCATTGCTTCCTTCTCCTACCTCAGCCCTTCAGTGTAAGGGAGGAGCATTCAGAATGACTGCGTAATCTTTTGTGTGCCTAGCACCATGGTACGCATGTCACATATATCATCCTGTTTAACCCCCAGACAGTTCTCAGAAGTGGGAGGAAACGAAAGTTTATAGAGTAACTTGGCCAGAGCCAGGTTTTCAATGCAAAGCAGTTCATGGTCAAAGGCCATGTTTCTCTTGTAACATGGCTACTTCTTCTTTGCCCATCACCCCACAATTTACCCAAGGTTTCCAATATTACTACTTCTGGTAATCCTTCAGCAGATATCTCAAAAATATGTCTTACCACATAGCTTTTTGGAAATGTGTATATTTTATTTAAAAATACCTGCATCTTCCTTTTTAATATACTGTATTTCATTTGCAGGGAGTTTTACAGTTTAAAAGCTGATGATCATCAAGGGTCTATAAATATCAAGGTGAAGACAAAATAATTTTGTTATGTTCATCAGGAGCTCGCTAATTTAATTTTGAATCTTTTCATCAAAAATCCTTGGAATATGATAAAAATATATTTTTAGATTGGGATTAGTTTCTTAGACCTGGCATGAGTCACTAAATTCTGTCCTCCCTCATTTTCGGTAAGGACTTGGGAAAGCAGTAACGTAACCAAAGAAATTTATTAGGCTATAGTCAAGTGGAGAGTTTATTATTTTTAATTTTTAATTTTTTGAAGTTTATTATTTTTTAAAATGAGGATATTAAGGTGATGTCAACTTAGTCACAGATAAAAGGTGATTTTTTTCTTCTTGATATCATCTCCCTATGAATTCTTACAGTAGTTTCTAGCCTAAAACAGATCATAGGTGGGTTTTTTCCCTTTAAAAAGAAGTGCCAAGGGGTGCCTGGGTGGCTCAGTGGGTTAAAGCCTCTGCCTTAGGCTCAGGTCACGATCCCAGAGTCCTGGGATCGAGCCCCGCATCAGGCTCTCTGCTCAGAGGGAGCCTGCTTCCTCCTCTCTCTCTGCCTGCTTCTCTGCCTACTTGTGATCTCTGTCAAATAAATAAATAGAATCTTAAAAAAAAAAAAAAAAAAGTGCCAAAAGGGGACCATGTTTCTTGGTCCAATTTATGCCCTCCAGCACTACTGACAGTTCAATGAATTTTAAACCAATTTCTGGTTCTTTCCTTACTTTCACTGAAATATTTAAGGTACCTCTGAAAAGCTCTTGTGTGTTAGCCCTATATTTATCTCTAAAATATATTGCTGTGAATCCAATTTTCATTCCAGTGCCTCCCCTCAACCCCACCATGAAAAGTAATGTAATTCTCTAGTATTCTTGGCTACTAAATCTCCAAGTCCCAGAAGTTCTACACCTGTCTACCACCTCGACAAATCCTGCGCATTACAGAGACACCTCCATAGACTGTTGAGAAGATCTCACTGCTTCTTTGCCTTCATGGAAGGAGCTGTTTTCTTGTTTTGTACATTTCCTTACAAAGAATGGATTTAAGAAACAAAAACCACCTTTCCAAAGTCAAGGTCATGGTGCTCAATGGACAAATGTGACAAAATCCTTAGGCAAAGTCCACAGACATACGCCGCTTTCCTAACATCTAGGACAATGGCAGCACTAAGGATTGGTTTCCGATCGGTATGTGATTTTCTTTGTCAGGTGGTTCACTCATTCCTCACACTTGGAGCTAGTCTCCTGGTCAGTCCTTCCTAAAGTTTCTTCTCTGCTAGAGTCCCTTAAAAATTTAGTTCATACAGACTGGCCTCCCAGCAGTGTAGCAATATAACTTCTGCAAGGCTTTCTTTGTTTTTCTGATGCCATGGCTTTCTCTGTTCTTTTATGTAATTTAAAACCAATAGTATTGTTTCAGTACCTTACTGGTTAAGCATTTTCCATCAGTTCCTCAAAAAAAGAGAGTTTTTGAGTTTTGACCACCCTGATTAGTCAAAACGTTGAAGCACAAAATGATTTAAAGTTTGTATGCTTTAACGATCAAGTAATTAAAAAATACCCTTTGTTCTTAGTTTTATGTGTAGGAAAATGTTGAGGTTAATTCGCTGACCATGTGGGATAATTTGACTCTCAATCAGTAAATTTAAAAGATCTTTCATAACATAAAAAAGATCCAGCCCTGCCAAGGACAGATGACTGGCACTGAAATTCCTTTGTTAGCTTAAGTCATTGACATGTAAAACAAAAGAAAATTCTTTGGCAGAAAACACAGGAACGTCCAGATGGTTTCTATCTATTTTCTCATTGATTGTATAATTAAAATCCCCTTTAATCATCAGAAAAATTGAGATAGAATGTTTGTAATAGAACAGTACTGTGTTTTGAAGAAATCCTTCTTCTGTGGTAGGTTCGCTAGTGATGAAGTACTGGCAGCAACTATTTTGTGAATTTGCCCTATGGAGAAAAAATATCCAGATAGTTCATGAGGGGATAGGATTGCCTATTTGTAGCATTGCTGGTTGTGCCAAATAAGGTCTAACACTGATCCGCCAACATGAATATGAAGTAATGGCGATCACCTGCCTTTTAAGTGATCTTTCCCTTTACCTGCAGTAGAATTCACCACTTTGATGAATTAAGAGGTGGACTAGTTCACTGTGAGGTTGGTTACTAAGGAAAGCACCAATAAACTAGTTAGCAAACTACTTATAATGCATGTCATCAGCAGTTACGGGATGTAATTTATTTACCCCAGGAGACCCTGACCTAATCTTGCTAAACTATATTCTGTGAAATCAGGTACCTATTGACCCACCTAAATAATACTGGTCAGCAGAACTACATTCCCACGTGTTCCTTCCTTCTACATTCCATCTACTGATCACTTGATTGTATATTATTACTCTCTACCTATAGAATGTACGTGGATATGCATGGTTTACACTTGATCTCGGCCAAAAGGCCAAGAAGTGCTTATACCTGTGGTTTTAGTTGATGGATGACTTCATCTGTTTAGGTTGAGTGACTATTTAGAACTTTATGGTGACCTTACACAACATTCTATCTACATGCTTATATCCATGTCTGTAGCACCTACATCTAAATCTATTTTCTTGGCTCATAAATGGTGTCAGTAATGGTTTTAAAATGGAAAACAAACAAAAATGAAAAATTCTAGTGATTGGCCAGCAATTACTGTGGTTGTTTTTTTGTTTTGTTTTGTTTTGTTTTACTTGAGGGTTATTTTCAAGGACTTGACTTTGGTCTAAGTAATGAGACAATATTGTCATGTTTTTCAGGGTGCTGATGAGACAAAATACAGGAACATAGGATCTCTTTTCCAGCAGTTCTGGGAAAAGGCTACAGAGTAAAGTAATGGTGGACCCAGTACTACAGAGAAAGCAGTACTATTGTTCTAGCTGCTGAGTTCAAAGAGAAAGGGTCTGGAAGAATACAGTGAGGGTTTAGTTTTCTGTGTTTCCTTGTAAGCCTGGGTAATGACTCATAACCAAGAAGCCTAAAGGCACAGGAGGGTAGAGCAGGAAGCAAAGGTCCAAATAACTGTGATGCTTACTAGGTACTTACTATAAACCAGGGATTTATAAGTGCTAAGGACTTCACACAGATTATCCCATTTAATATCCCTATCCCCATTCCATGCATGAGGCTAGCAGAGGTTTAGGGAAGTTAGGAGATTTGAAGGATCATTGATTCAAATCTGGATATTTTGACTTGAGAGGCAACCTTTTCTGGGATATTGCATTGTTCTCTTGAAGTTTAAACACTATCCTCATTGCATAATGAAGCAAAGGTGTTCATCACCATTTTAATGAGGACCTTGAAAGTTCCATTATCAATGTCAGGGAACATTCTTGCAGCAAACATTACTGGAAGGGAAACTGATATCTGCAGTAGTCTGCTGTTCCTTTCCTCTCCCTGCACTTCGGTTGTTCAAAAAGGAGTGATGGTTGTAGGAAAGATTGGAAAGGGGGTGGGTGGTACTCAGGGTTTGACCTGTCTTGATTCTGCTCAACAGTTGCAAGAATGTTTCCATACCTGCTCTGTATTTCCAAACCAAAGTTTGTTTTTGTGTAGGTTTTTAAAAAAAAATATTTTATTTATTCATTTGAGAGAGAGAGAGAGACGGACAGAGCACTAGTAGGAGAGGCAGAAGCATAGGGAGAGGAAGAAGCAGACTCCCCACTGAGCAGGGAGCTTGATGCGGGACTTGATCCCAGGACCCTGAGATCATGACCTGATCCGAAAGCAGATGCTTAATGGACTGAGCCACGCAGGCATCCCTCTGTGTACATTTTGCGTGGCTTTGGTTGGCATGTGACTGTATTTTTAGTTGACTGATGACTTCGAGCCCTGTGGTGACACTGCAGTATGACCTATTATTTATGGCTTCGCTTTATTGAATTTTACAGTAATCCAGGGAGGCAGCTATTATTATTCTATAATATGAATTTGAAGTCACGCATTCTGGCCCCCTCCTGCCCATATTCTAATACTGCTAGGTCAGGATGTCTCGCAATTGATGGTGTGTGTGTATCTAGTTTAATTGGCAGTACTATTTTTTTCTTAGCGGCACAAAAAATAATAGTGCAGCTTTAAAAGATGATGGTGTTTTGGATGTAATGAGATACAGTATCTCTGGTTTATGGAGGCAACTTTGGAGTTTAAGTGATTTCTTCTAGTTACCCAGCTGGGGATTGGCAGTGACATGTGATGGCTAATTGTTGAGAGAATCTGTTTCTCTTTCATCCCGTGCAGAGCTGGTCTACATTTCCCAACCTCCCTTGCTGTTACATGTGGCATGAGACACAGCGACAGACGCATAACTGGAACTGTAGAAACCACGTGTTTTTCTCCACTTTCTCTTTTCCCAGCGACTAGCTGGATGCTCATGGCCTCAGTGACCCTGGGAGCCACCTGCTGAAAGTGGCTGAACTTTTACCGATTTGATTTATGCAGGACTATGTGGAGCAGAGCTGTTTCCCTTCCCCACTTTCTCTAATCTACTGATTGACTTTCCATGAATGAGAGATAAATGTATATTGTGTTAAACCATAGAAATTTAGGGATTCATTTGTTCCGAATAGATTTTCTTACCTTAACAAATGCATCAGTAGAACTAGAATTCAGACCTTGTCATTCAAATTCCAAAACCTGTCTTCTTAACTAGCATTTCTTTTTTTTTTTTTTTTAAGATTTTATTTATTTATTTGACAGACAGAGATTACAAGTAGGCAGAGAGGCAGGCAGAGAGAGGAGGAAGCAGGCTCCCCGCTGAGCAGAGAGCCCGATGCACGACTCGATCCCAGGACCCTGAGATCATGACCTGAGTCGAAGGCAGGGGCTTAACCCACTGAGCCACCCAGGTGCCCTTAACTAGCATTTCTTAAAGTTAACAGGTAGTATATTGAATAAAGGTTTTCATGGTGAGTGAGTTTGGGAAACACTTATTTGAGTAAGTTTTGTGATGTAAGACTTCTTGGAGCCATGTGGGTATGGATTGTGAATCTCTAAAAAGTGTCATATGCAGTTTTGATAGCTCTCTATGATGCTGACACTGTACAATTCTAACGACGTTGAATCATGTCTCTATAAAAATGTGTTACTTTGTACAGGGCCATATTCTTTCTGAAGGCTGGCGAATACCTTTCGAATTACACTTATAAAGAAACAATTTTTAATGATTTTCTGGTGCTATATTTAACAGTCTAGCCAGTGAATTTTGTATCCACTCAAAGGACTTAATTTCCATACAACTTATTTTGTATGTTACTAAATGATAATTTTTATTATAACTCTTTCGAGGTCGGGGTCTGAGGTTTTCTTGTTCCCCACTGTATTCACAGCTCCTTGGCACTCAGAAAATGTGTGCTAATGTAGTTAAAGAGGGAGCATGGTATAGAGCAACGGATGTTGAATTAGGTGTTGAAAAGTGTCCTTAGTGTGGGATCTGTGAGCCTTAATGTCCTCATTTATAAAATAAGGATAATGATATTACTCCAATGACTTGAAAGGATTCTGTGATGATCAAATAGAATAATCTAAGTCTGAGCACTTTGTAAAACTGTAATGCAACATCTTAGTATTACTATTAGAGTTAAATACTTAGTGTTTGGTAGACTTTATTTAAAGCATCTATTTTTAGGCTTTGGTACAGACTTTATACCCGTAGTTGATAAAATGGAATCATATGTCTCTTCCTTATGGAACATGAGGGAAGTTGAAAAACCAGTAAAACTTATGTGTGCATCTTTGCTTGACAGCTAGGGCCATTCCTGTTTTTTGGGCGTCCCAGAGAGTCACGTGGAAATGCATTTAGCAAGGGTTTGAAAGAAGGTTATAAAGAACTCCAGAAGAGCCAAAAAAAAAAAAAAAAAAAAAAAAAGAAAGAAAGAAAAAAGGAAAGAAAAAGAAAAAAGTTAGTTAAAAACCATATAATGAATAATTTATAAATAAATTAATAATTTATAACCACATAGTTTAGATTATTTATCTGGGAATACTAATTCAAGTTTGGAAACCTTTCTTCTTCCTTTGAATTTTGCCATGTCTGTTTGTCTTAGAATGAGCAACACATTAATAATCAAAAACAGATTAGTGTTTGAACAAGTACCCTTCATATCAACCCCTGATTTCCCTTTGCTTCTATATAAGAGAGGGCTCATTACTTTCATTGGCATAGACTTCTCATTTTGAAAAGTACTTGGATGACGTGTCCTATGGTACTGAGTATACTCCCTGCTAACGTACTTTGTATATTTGATGGGTTGTCGAGTTTATTTGGACCCTCTCGAAGTGTTAGCAGTAAAATTATCTTAGATTGCTTTCTTTCAAACATTGATCTTTCGTCTCTGTTGGAGCAGATATTTTTATTGCCAAATGACAGGGCCACATGTGTGGACTGTTTTCAGGCAGCAGTATATGGTACGGCAGCAAGGGAAGGAAATAAAGCCCTTAGGTTCTGGTAATGTACCGAATAGCTTACTCTCTTTTCCAAGAAACAATTCCAGAAACAAAATGTTTTCTCTTGAGCTTAAATGAAAAGCAGATACAACAAAGGCTTTCACTGAGAAATAATAGATTCACTGGCACCAGGTACTGAAGGAATTGCACATTATTTAGACTTCTCAAAAAATTGGCTATGCTTGTTAGCTGGGGGTCCAGAAATTCTCTGGAAATTATTGTCTATGTTAACGATAAAACTACTAAACAGTTTATTATTGTCAAATTCACTTAAAATGGATAACCTTGATCTCTGAGTAATTCCCTTTAGGGAATCGCCTGTGGTAAGAATATATTTTAGAAGTCCATTGTGAAGCGTTTCAATAAATCAATATGATTGAAGAAAATTTGATATTCCTATGGAAATTTCCATTCTTTCATTGCTTTCCTCCCCCCTCCTTATTATTAAGACTAGCTATTCTTTTGCTAAAGAATCTTGGGACTAACATTTTCTTGGTTTAAAGTATAGTTTATGAATACTGATGGAAAGAATGTTACTGTGGAAATTCATGTGTGTCTCTTAGTCTGCATTATCTATCTTCTTACTCTTCAAGTTTACCTTTAACTTCTGTCGAGCTAAATTAGTTCTGTTATCCAATCAAGATATAGTCTATATATTTACCATGAGGGAGATGTAGGCCCTAAATATTTGGTTAACTTAGTTTTCTGATGGGGCCTTATCAAGTTTGTTGTTGAGATTATATAGAGATTCTATGATATGGATCTTAGTTGTAGGTAAATAGCCATCCTTGTTTTCACAGGAATGCGAGGTTTCCTGGGACACAGCACAGCTCTCCGCAGACTGGAACAGTTAGTCATCCCAGTGAGTTAATAATACATACATTAAACATTATATGAAGGATACCCAACCCAACAACCCAACATTAATTATAAAGTATATGTCCCCAACAGGTCTTCATTTTTCTAGGACTTGCTTTGGCTTTGAACTTATTCTTTGAAATATTACTTACTTAATTACTGATCATTTTAACAAAGAGATCATTAAGCATATTTCTACTTCTCTATGAATTTGAGCAGAATAATTACAAAGTTCCCCATGTATTGTTTTTGTTGAAAATCAGTCAGTCAAGTTTTACATATCTGCAAAATAAATATCTTGTCAACACTCCTTACTTCTTTTTATTTTCCCAGAGCTTTGGTTTGTAAAACAAGCCTGGTGTGTGTTGGCTTTCTCTTATAAGATGACTTTGTTCCTTTTCATGAAATGTTGTGATCCAAAGCTCCAAAGAGCTTGAATTATCCAGTATTAGGTATCTTAAGATTTTTACTAGTGAGACATAACATAAAGGACAAAGAATACCTATTAGATTTCTGAAGAATTTTGAGTTTGAAGGAACAATCTAAGAAAAAGAGTCTCCTTTCCTTTTTTTCTTTTTTCTTTTTTAAGATTTTATTTATTTGAAAGAGAGAACGAGAAAGAGCAGGGAGAGGGAGGTGAGGAGTAGAGGGAGAAGGACAGGCAGACTCCATGCTGAGTGTGGAGCTAGATGCGGGACTTGATTCTACAACCCTGAGATCATGACCTGAACCAAAACCAAGAGTTGGATGCTTTAACTGACTGAGCCACCCAAGTGCCCCCAAACACTCTTCCTTTTAAACTTTAATAAGAGGGGCATTTTTTCAGAGATGCAAAGAGTCAATTTCATTTTAGAAGAGTAAAGTGGGTCTTAATATTGGACAAGGTAACCAAAGCACATTTATTCACTCTGGTGGTAACTCATTGTTGCATTGTAGACGTACCTACGTGGTGCATTTACTCCTGCTGTTGGAACATAGAATGGCAAATGTGTTGAATGCCCATTTCATTTTTGAAGGAAGTGAGAGGAAATAGAAGGTCAGTTTGATTCCACTGTCTGGGAACTTTTGGAAATGGAGGTTCTAATATTACATGGCAGGAGATGCCAATAGGTGGCCATATTAAGTGATATAATTTATTGTACCTGTTTTTCCTTTCTTGGTGTACTTTACGGACTGTTTTGCTATATTGCACATTTTCAGGGCCTCAGATACTATCTGTGGTCTCCTACTCCTTCTCATTCTTTACCTCTTTTTCATTCTTTAACAGTGAACAGATCCTTAAATAAAGAAGGGTGAAGAGTTAAAATGCATGTCATGTCTAATATCAGGTGAATCCTGCTTTCAAGAAGAACCATTTCTTTGTAGGACTTTCGTAGTATCTCTATATCTATATTTAAATATTATTTAGTTATTATTTGATTATATTTAAATATCTTAGTATTTTTGGTACTTAGTATATTTAGTATTTTTAATATTCATATTATATTTATCCTTTTTTTCCATTGGGAAAAGACCATTTTAATTATATCACAAATAGCTTTTCATGACATTATATTTATAGATCTTCTGGATATACAGCTATTCCTTGAGCATGAAATATATATATACACATTTATATGTATATATATCTTTATATCTATCTATGTATCTATTTATAGGTACTATACTATACTATTTATAGATACTATACATAGATATCTATGTGTAGATACATAGATAACCTTCTATGAGGGAATAAAGCTGGATACTAACTCTTAGCAGTGTTGCATACTGTCTTTCTGTACTCAAAATAATTCAGTTGTCTAAGACCCATACCTGATAGCTGCACAAGAAATGTTGTTTGTTTTTGACTTTTGAAGTCTGAATTTGTTTTTCTCTTTGAATGGTAATCAGAAAATTAAGGAATGTGAATTTTTATCCCTAATGACCATCCTTAAGGTTTCACTTCTAGCCCCCCCCCTTTTTTTAAATGGTTGATGTTCTTCCCTACCATCCTAAACAATGTATAGCAAGGCATCTATACCCTAAGAAATGTAAATCACACATTATGTTTATTCAGAATTAGAACATCTTCTGGGTTTCTCCCTACAGTGAATTATGCCTTAACCTTATGTGCTAAATTATTCACTCCCACCTATCAGCAGGTTGGCAAATGGAACTATGGAGGAACCCTTACGTGGTCAATGGTTAGCTGTTCTCTGAACCATCATGAATATACAGTGTGTGGAATTAGGTATATGGTGCCAGAAGAAATTAGGTGTCAGGGCTGTGCAGACGTAAAATGGGGGTCTAAAAAAGCAATAAGTAAACATTGCCTGTCCTTCTGAAGACATCTTTTTTTCAGACATACCATTTCAAGGGACAGGATTAAGGTGAGGGTTAGGATTACAGACTCTAACGCTAAAGCAAATAAACCATCTTTTATTTGTACAGCCCAAGGAAAAGGATTCTGAATCTTTCCCCCTTGTTTTATTCAAATCAATGAACTAGACAGGAGAGTCCTCTAAGAATTCCAGTTGTTCATAATTTCTAGTGGAGAGAAGATCTGAGGAATTTGACATTTGTGAAAGGAAAGCTAGCAAAGGATATGAAAGCAAAGCTGCGGGAAGTGGTCTAGATAGTGTGCTTTGTGATCCAATATGCTCTCAGTCCTTCAGGTCTTCTCAGCTTCTCTTTGAGGCTGTGGAAGAATTTGCTGTACTTCAGTCCTCCCTCCCTCCAGCTTTATTGGGGGTATGAATGACAATTAAAAACTGTATATATTCAGGTTGTACAGCATGGTTTTTTAGAAGGTGTAGAATGTGAAGATTTAATTTATATATACATTGTGAAATGGTTGCCACAATCAAATTAATGAACACACCCATTACCTCCCATAGTCTGTCTGTCTGTCTTTCTTTCTTTCTTTCTCTCATGCATGTGGCAAGAATACTTAAGATCTACTCTCTTAACAGATGTCAAGTATATCGTAGTCACCTATGGAATGAGAGAGAATATTTGCAAAACATACATCTGACAAAATATATAAGCAACTCTCACAACTCAATAGCAACAAAACTTCCAAATAGACCAATTAAAAAATGGTCAAAGGACATGAATAGATATTTTTCCAAAGAAGATATATAAATGGCCTACAGGTATATGAGAAGGTGGTCAACATCACTAATCATGAGGGAAATGCAAATCAAACCCACAAGGAGACATCTCCTCACACCTGTTAAGATGGCAACTCTCAAAAAGAGAAGAAAGAACGAGGGTTGATGAGGATGTGGGGAAATGGAAATCCTGGTACCACTATTGGTGGCAATGTAAAATGGTGCAGCCACTATGGAGACCAATATGGCAATTCCTCAAAATATTAAAAAGAGAAATGCCATTTGATCCAGCATTTCTGGGTATCGATGCAAAAGAAATGAAATTGCTATTCTTTGATCATGCCAAGATCCTGTGCTAAGCTTTTGCTGTCCTTTCTGCCAGGAATGCTCTTTCCCCAAATCCCAGACTGGGTCTCTTCGTTCCAGTCTCAGCTGAAATGTCTTTTCAGAGAGGCCTTGCCTAACAGGTCACACCTTCTGCTTAATATCTTCACTAGAGCATTAGAGACCCCAGAGACTAGAGTCTGAGGTTAACATCTGTATTAACAAATATCTGTCTCTGCCACTGAACGTGAGTTCTAGAGGCAGCGGCTCTGTCCAGCTCACTGCCACACACCCAGCCTTGTCCACACCAGGTGCTTGTTAAATGCTTGTTGGTGAATGAATGATTGAATTTAGAGTAAAGCCAAAAATGTTATATGGCTCTTTTACTATAAGAAGGAGATACTTACTTTTCAAGTTAGAAGCACAAAGAATCTACTTCTGGCTTTAACATATACGAATAAGATCAGGTGAGAAATGCAAATTGTTATAATAGACACCTCATGGGGAGTTGTATTGGAATAAAGCCCCAACGAGGGAAAAAAGATGAATCTTCTTAAACTCCAAAAATCTAAATCAGAAGCATACCCTGGACCTGAGGCTTCCTAGGCAGGCAGTCAACATCGTCATCAGCATCACACGAACATATGCTTATTGAACAGTGAGGTGTACCTCTCTTCTGAGGTACCTACAGGCAACAAGGAAGCAACAGGCGGTGCCTGCAAAAGAAAATGAGCATGAGAAACCGCCTGAAGATTACAGGGACCTCTTGGTTCTAACCCTCTTCTCAGTCTCATTTTAGTCTCCCCAAGCATATGTAATCTCTCATTACCTCTTGAAAATACTCCTCCCTCTTGATTTCTATTAAAATACTGAAGTTTCCTATTATTTGTCTCCTGAGCTCTTTTTATTATTTATTTACTTATTTATTTATTTATTCTTTATTTATTTGACAGATAGAGACCACAAGTAGGCAGAGAGGCAGGCAGAGAGAGAGGAGGAAGCAGGCTCCCTGCTGAGCAGAGAGCCTGATGCGGGACTCGATCCCAGGACCCGGAGATCATGACCTGAGCCGAAGGCAGAGGCTTAACCCACTGAGCACAGGCTCCCACCTGAGCTCTTTTTAAAAACTAGCTCCTCTTCCTCTGTCTTCCCTGTAAAAATTGATGTTCACTAGGATTCTACCCTTTGTCCTCTTCTCATTCAGTGTCTACCTAGGGGAGGTGACTCATGGTGCTGCTGCTGATTCCTTAACATAATGCTTGTGACAAGGGGGCGCCTGGGTGGCTCAGTGGGTTAAAGCCTCTGCCTTCAGCCCAGGTCATGATCCCAGCATCCTGGGATCGAGTTCCGCAGGATCGAGTCCCGCATCTGGCTCTATGCTTAGCCGGGAGCCTGCTTCCTCCTCTCTCTGCCTGCCTCTCTGCCTACTTGTAATCTCTGTCTATCAAATAAATTAAATAAATGCTTGTGACATTTCTTTCTTTCAATTCCCAGGCCCAAATTTCCCGCAGTTACAAGATAATCTTTGTATTGATTTTCCTTTAGGCACCTCAAAATTCGTACGTTTCAAACCCAATCTGTTATATCATTTTTTTTTCTCCTGCTTTTCTCATTTTAGGTTCTAGTCATCTGAGGAGCTGTCTTCTTGTCCCACATCTTGCCATCTATCTTCTTGTTATTCTCCTCCTCCCTTTTTTCTGGGTCACTGCTCAGTTCAGACTTTCATCATTTCCTACACTGGGTAGTACAGTAACTAGCATGTCTTCTCTCCTCATGTTGCTGGTGTCATCAATTCATTTCCTTCTGTAAACTTTCTCCATTTACTCCCCTAGAAATAATGTCCAGTTTCTTTAGGAAGACATAGAAATACTCCAAAAATCTGGCCCCAGAATATCTTTCTAGCCTCATTTGCCTCTACACTCTCCATACAGCCAGCCCCATTAGATGATTTGGACCCTTTGAACACTTGGGCTTATTTCCTCTGTGCCTTTAATCATGCCCTTCTCTTTGTCTGTGTCTCTTTCCTTGATTTTTCACACTAAGAAATCCCATTCACTGTTTGAGACCCCACTTAAAAATCTACGATGAAGCTTCTCTCTTCCTTTGAGAGCCCATGACTCTTTCTCCATTTATTTCATTTTTTCTCCCTCTCTGAACTATAAACCCATTGAGATCAGCTGCCTTACTTGTCTCTCATTATAGCCCTCATTAGCATGTAGTGTAGTGTCTAGACTATAGAAGACACTCAATAAATATTTCTTAAATGACACATGTTGTATGTTTTAGGTTGAGAGTAAAGAGCTCATTCTAAGTGATAGATGATAAACAATGGGAGATCCACCCTTGTGTTTGTAGGATGTCACTTATAAGCTCTTCATGTTTAGCAAGGTGGTTAAGATCTGGACTGTGAAATTTAGCAGATACAGGTTAGGGTACTAGTTATGAAGGATAGACAAGTTACTAACTTTATCTAAGCCTCAACTTATTTCTATATAAATTGGGCATAATATTCCTTATCTAATGTAAGATGGTTGTGAAGATTGATGAAATATGAATGAAAGTGCTTAGCACAGTATCTTGCACATAGTAGGTTGTAATTAAAGCTATTTATGTTTGTTGTTATTCCAAGCCTCTAAGTAGTCATGTCCAATCCTAAGATCTCTTCATATTAAATATTAGCTGGAGAGCAAGCTTTCCATGTAACTCCTTTCGGTGTTTGAAAATATATTAGATACATCTCACGATATAAAGTCTTTGGTTATATAATTCCTCAATATGCCTATTGTCACTCTTGCCTTTTGTCTTCATTCTTTTGAAGAAGCAAGACAATAAGTATAAACATTAATTGTGACACAGACAATACTTGTTAATGATATGAAAACAAAACAAGTGTAACCTGATGTGGATTACAAAGATAACCCACTAAAGTCACAAATGTTGTCCTCTTCACTTTCATTTTGAACAACCATTTGAAGCTAAATTAATTTAGATGGCTGAAATATAATCTTGGCTACAGTTTCTGGCATCCTAAAGCCAAAAGTAAAATCACAGTTTAATTGGCTTCCCTGACTTTGGCAATGGATAGTATGATAGATTTACTTAGGAAATTCTGACATTTTCAAAAGAATCCTGATTTGTTTTTTAGCAGTCTCTTAAAGAAAAAATTTAAACTTAGGAAAGAGCAAAAGAGATAGAGAGGGAGGGAGGGAAGAATGAGAGAAGTATATATTTTGGCTAAGGACAAGTATAATTTTTTTTTTTTTTAAAGATTTTTTTTTTTTTTTATTTATTTGACAGAGATCACAAGTAGATGGAGAAGCAGGCAGAGAGAGAGAGAGAGAGAGAGAGAGAGGGAAGCAGGCCCCCTGCTGAGCAGAGAGCCCGATACGGGACTCGATCCCAGGACCTTGAGATCATGACCTGAGCTGAAGGCAGTGGCTTAACCCACTGAGCCACCCAGGCGCCCCGGACAAGTATAATTTTTGAATAAGAATTTGGACTGAGGTGTTGTTTGTGAGGCGATTTAAGCTTCATGAAAGAAAACTGGCATTATAAGCATAGTGTTATTATCTGCATATGTGTTTATGTGGCATCTATCAATATGCTGTAAAAAAAGTTAGGAAGAGATATTAAATGGATGTTATTGAACAGGAAGGGTAATCAGATGAACACGCTGAGGGCACTGCATCCTGGAGGTTCTAAGGAACTCTCAGAGTTGTCTAGCCAAGTCCTCCCTTCTGCCCAGGAGTATACCTAAGGTCTGTGAGGAGATTGCTAATTTGGTTTATTTAAAGGCTTCCCACAGGTAAAACCCGTTGGTTGATTTCAGTGTATAATAGTCTTTGCAGGGAAAATTGCTTCCACCTCATGAAAATTCTAGCCCTCTTTTAGTCATCATCTGTGCATAGCTGCTATTTTTGTACCTCTCTCATCAGAACACCACTGTGTTATTTGTGGACATATTTAACAATTGCTGTTGAAAAGTAACCAGACTTATCGTGGTGATCATTTAACAATATACACAAATATTGAATCATTGTGTGTTATACCCAAAACTAATATAATGTGTCCATCATATCTCAATAAAAAGTAACATACGCAAATACAAATATTTAAAAGAGTATGGAGATGCACACATGGGAAAGGAAAGTGTTTCCTTTCCTCATCCTCATCGGACCCTGCAGAGAAAGCTTTTTGGTCTTAGGACCCTTTAGATTCTTAAAAGTTTTTGAAGAACCCAAAGAGTATTTGCTAACCTCTTAATATTCATCATATTAGTTAAACTAAGAAAATTTTGAAATATTTGTAGTTCATTTAAAAACAATAATAAACCCATCACATATTCACATTTAAGAATGCCATTTACCAGCAGATGTGTCCACAGAACCTAGGATTTGCCTACAACATTGTAATTATTCAGTAATTCTTGACAATAAATATTTGCCCTAAAAGCTTTTATTCTAAGGCCCAAGAAGATAATCAAACACAGATTTGCCCAAGAAGAGTATATTTCAAATGACTGTCAGGCTGGAATATGTCTTCCCACATCTTGATTTTTCCTTCAACTCATAGCTGTAACTCCTCTGGTCTCTATCCAGAGCCTCATGTTATTCTCACCCAGTTAAGCCAATAGCAGCCTTCAAACCAATAATATGAACGCTGATTGTGAAAAGCTGATATTCTTTCATTCAACCAATAGGCATCATGTTCCTCAGACATGAGGCATGGTGCTAAACACTGGAGGTACACAAATGGATAAAACCAAAACTGCTATTCCACTCCTCCTATCCTAGTGGAATGAAACCAACGAATAAATACCTAAAATATTAAAAAATAAATTAAAATGCCACTTAATTAAAAATGTTGAAAGAGATTTTCTGAGGTAGTGAGAATAGTGGCTTTGTTCTATGTTTTTTGTAACTCTCTTTAATGCCTGGATTAGCACACGACAGGAGGATTCTCATCTCTCATTCTGTGTTCAAACTATTGCACTATTATACATCATGTAGCTTCTAGAAAACTTCACTGTACAGTGAAGACAAAGGGAAACTGAAAAGGGCCAGTATATTTTGGTGTTATTATGAAAGGAGTTTTGACCTTGTAGCTCCCCTAAAAGTGTGGGTTCCTGGGGGTCCTGGGATGTATTCGGAGCATCGCTGCCTCAGACAAAATAATTTTGGACCATTTCCAGGCTTGTATTTTCTGATGATTACAACGGTAGTGTTAATTATTATGCTTATACCTCTTGTTTACTTTCTACCTAAATTTCTATCTAATTTCTCCCTACTCTGTAGGCTGTTTCCTAATAAATTTTGGACATCCCTCTTTCCTTCTAGCTACCTGAGTGAACACTTTTGTGGGCTTCTGTGTCCCTCACCTCCATCTCTTCTTCTCCCTTTCTCCTTTCAAAACCTGCCAACTCTACCAGCCTTTATACAATTAAGTTTTCCAGCATTTGGATTCTTTGCCATTGCTATAAATAGAGATTCCATGCTGTAAATGAAGACTTTCCATTTCTGTAAATTGGATTTAAAATGGAAAATAAAATGTGATAACTGTGTAAATATTTCTATGTGTAAAAATCCATAGAAAAAGAAATAGAATCTTACATCTCTAAATCTATAATGTTTAGAAGAAGATGTTCCAGCATAAAAGTCAAATAAGTTCTTTTCTCACATGCTTATTGCCCAAAACAATGACATTGCAATATGCTTTTTATTTGGGCCATATATTTCTTGTACAGTTTTTTAAAATTCTTCTTTGAGTTTTTAATTACCTCTTGTGGTTTTTTTTTTTTTCTCCAGAAGGAACTTATGTACCTTAAAAAAAATAAAAAGCAAAAAATTATGTTCCTAAGATAATTCAGTTTCTTAATTATACTACATGCCGGATGAACCAGTTTGTGTCCTAGACCTGCTGCAGAGACATAATTATGGGTTCTCTTGGATCTTATTCTTTCTTTCTGTTATTTCCTTTTTAATTTAACTGTAGTGCATCTTCCAGTAACTTTTTTTTTTTTTTTAACCTAAAGGGAGATAAACATACTGATTATCTGTATGCACAAAAATATCTAGGGGTGCCTGGGTGGCTCAGTGGTTTAAAGCCTCTGCCTTAGGCTCAGGTCGTGATCTCAGGGTCCTGGGATCGAGCCCCGCATTGGGCTCTCTCCGCAGCAGGGAGTCTGCTTCTTCCCTCTCTCTCTCTGCCTGCCTCTCTGCCTACTTGTGATCTCTGTCAAATAAATAAATAAAATCTTTTTAAAAAATATCTATAATTTCTTCACTTGATTGAAAATTTGGTTAGGTGCAGAATTCCGAGTTGAAATAATTTCCTGTGCTATCTATGAAGACATTGTTTCATTAGTTTCCAATATTCAGTGTGGCTGATGAGAAATGTGACACTGGTCAGATTTTTCTTATTTGTGGATAACTTCTTTGTTCCTGTGAATACTTTCTGGTAGTTTTGTCTTCCATTCTTAAGTTTTATGAGTATATGCTCAGGTGTGGTTGTGATTTTGTTTATCTTGCTTTGACATTTTAATGTGAAAACTTCTCTTTTCAGTTCTGGTAAATATTATTCTGTTTTGGGGTCCCTGGGTGGCTCAGTCAGTCAAGCATCTGCCTTCAGCTCACATCATGATCCTGGAGTCCGGGGATTGAGTCCCAAGTGAGGCTCCCTGCTCAGCAGGGAGTCTGCTCCTTCCTCTCCCTCTGCTCCCTGCCTCCCACCATTCATGCTTGCTCTTTTGCTCTCTCTCTTTCATTCCCTTTACCAAATAAATAAAATTAAAAAAGCATATTATTCTGTTCTTCTTCTTCTTATTGTTATTATTTCCCTTCTCAATTTTACTTTTTTCTGTTTCTGGAGTTTTTAACAAGAAATTGGATATCCCTGATTGATTCTTTATTTTTTGTCACTTTTCTCTCATATTTTTAAAACTATACCTTTTTTCTTTACTTGTATATTATGTAAACTTTTTCTTCCAACTTTCTATTGAAAATTTATTTTGGGTTTTTTATTGTTATTTTCCAAGAGCTCTTTCTTTCTCCTTATTTTTTTAAGATTTTCTTTATGTATTAAGAAAACCTTCCTTAATATGTTTGATGATATTAATTCAAATTTCTCTTGATTGGATCAGAATTATTTTTGTTTCTTCTGGGGTCAGTTCTATGTGTTCAGCTTCACCCTTCTCTTTGATATTGCCAGTCTTCGTCAAATATCTGATGACCTTGGTTTACTCTACATATTTGTGAAAGAAGAATAAGGTTGATTTATATAAATAAATGTTTCGTTGTTCACCTGACTTTACCAGCCCTTGTCCTGAATGATAGTTGACTGTGTTCTGTGTAACATGGACAGCTTATTGGCTGCTCTCACTCTGGGTTGTATAGCTTGGGATAGGAAGGCAGAATTCTTCCCCTTCCAGCCTCACAAAAGACTTGCCAAAACAATGAAGGCCGTACTATGTGGCTGTAGTCTAGTCCCTTACTTGGAAGCCCTAATCCTTCAAGGTAGATAGTTCACTTTCTTCACAACATAATTTCCTGCTTTAGTTTGGGTACATATGACCCTCTTACACATGAAGATGTGGGAAAGTCAGCCAATGCAGGTATTCAGCAAAGAGATCTTCAATCAGTTGCCCAGTTTTCTCTCTTTCTTTCTTCTTATTCTCTCTGTCTCTTCTTACTTCTCTCTCTTTGTCTACTGCCTGGATTGGGATAGGCGGGGAGAGCTCAGCGATGATGTCTTCTCTTGTGAATCTCCAGGGTTGTGTGACCAATGTTCGTGAGTACATTTTTGGCCCCAGTTAAGTGAGGTGGTCATTAGGTTACCTTTTAGCCTGGTTCAAATGACAGTTCTGGTCAATTCTCACTCTCTCTACTTATACCTAGAGAAGATAGCTTTGGGTTCTCATGGCACCCAGTTGGGAATGTAGGCAAAAACACCTAACTGACAAATTAATTGGTGAAACATCCTGCTGAAGAATTCTTAAATGGCCTGCTTTTTATGTCTCAAACATTATCTGAGGAAACCTGACATGCAGACTTTCAACCTTGGCTCAGTTAGAGAGAGTTGTGGAGTCACCTAGAGGCACAGGGAAGGAACAACTTGATTCAGTGAGAGCACGTGTTACATTTTCATAACAACCTTTTAAAATGAGCCTCTCAATGATGTACATAAGCCTTTATGAACAAAATACGAATAGTTGCCAAATGATATTTTTAGGAAACATTTAGTGAGTGCCAGAATGCCTACAGGACACTGAGGGGAGAATAACAAATGCTGCACTTTATTGATGTCAGCAATAGCTTGTAAACCTCAGACATGACTTCACACCCAGATTGCTTCACTGCCCAGAATGAAAAGCCATTTTCAATGGAACTCCTGGCATCACTTTTAAGAGCACGTTGTGCCTGGCCATACCACGAGGCTTCGTGTGAAGGGCAGCGGAGCAACAGCTGGTGAGGACATAAGCCTCTCACTTCTGGAGGTCTGAGTCCATAACTTAGCCTTGCTCTGGCCACAAGAAAACATTTACTTGGTTCATTCTTTCCCTGCTTAGCCTCATTAGAAAACCACCACACCATGTGGCTCGGTTTGTTCCAACTGGCAGTGTCTGTGGAAGAGGAGGCCAGGGGTTGGGTAAACAGGCCCTGGCGAGGTGTGCTGGCTCTTCTGAGAGGAATTCTGCCTGCCACCTGCCTGGGCTTGAGCTTCCTTCAGACCAAATGTTATTAATTCTTCTTTCTCATGAACATTACATCCATGTTAAACTTCTGTTTTATCTTAAAACTAATTCATTCAGCGTTTGCTCTTCAGAAGTTGGAATTAGTAAAGGTTTAAAACACGAGGTGGATTGGTGAGAACTGACTGATGAAACTATTGACTGGGACAGGGTTCCATTTTTGAAAACATTTTGTTTTCATCTCACCAGGGTATTCATGGACTTCTTAGTGCATTACTATAATTCCTTTTTGGTGGACTGAAAGTAAGGTGTGGGTGTTTAAGGTTTTCCATCTGAGACTTTAAAAATATTGGGAAAAGTACAAGTATTTTGTAATTGCCTTAAGGGAAAACAGGGTTATTGGTTCTGTAGGATGGAGAGACAGTGACAAGTTCTGTCCTTTCTGCACCACGAATGCCAAAGAACTTCTTGATCTGAAAACAGTATGAATCTAGCAATGTTTTAGATTTGAGTAGAAAGTTCCTGAGTGGGCTTTTCTGCTACTCCATGACAGATCCCCTCACAAGTCGAGCAGTTCCTCACTTTCTGACATCTTGTGGCCACCATCAGACACACCCTCCTCTCTTGCCTCTGCCCAGCCTGGCTGCTGCTGTCAGGCATGAGCACAGTGGCCCTTCCGGTTTTAAAAGGGTCTTCAAATTAGCCTCAAACCTCCAAATGCTTTATAGCAATTTAAAATCTTTTTCTGAAAATGGTGTAGCAAATTATACATTGTCATGAAGTCAGACCAAAGAGCCAGTGATGAAGAAACCTTTTTAGATTTTGGAAAAAATTAATTTCAGCATTTTAAAGTAATACTACGTGATTGTCCCTTGACAGACATGTTTTTAAAGTGAGGTGTAAATGTCCTGTCATTCACTGTGCTGCTCCAATTCTGCCATTTGGAAGGGAGAGTGAAAATATTTAAGAAGCCAAGATTAAAGAGGAAAAACCCCCCACACATTCTAACTTAAAGGATACAGAATCTCTGAGGGCTATATTCTGTGATCTACTACAAGCAAATAAGTAAAGATATAAAGTGTGTTTCTACCAGAAATCTAAAAGATGAAAGTGTTTTTGGGAAGGGTTGGTCTCTGAATGATATTTTCAAATTCTCCTAGCAGAGTAGAGGGGAGCCTGGAGAAGGAGAGCAATCAGAGTTCACCTTAAATCTCACTTCTTTCCTTGCAACTTTTGTCACTAGAGAGCCCCCAGGGATTACCACCTTTCCCTTTTTGAGTTTAGAACTCTACCTCACGCTTCTTCAAAAAATATTTATCGAACACCATCTGTTTACCAGCTACTGGGTCTAAATGTTGGGGACAGATACAGTGATAAGTGAAGCAGCTATGGTGTCAACTTGCAAGAGGTCATGTACTAGGGGAAGAGACAGTCTGTGTGTTCTAAGTTTCACCCTACATGACACAGTTTCACAAATGCTCTTAGAAGAGTTGAGATGCTCGGATCTGAGATGAAGGGCAGTTTATTACTCATAGTAACAGCAGTAGTAGCAGGTGCCAGAGAGTCAGAGTTTACGGGCAAATTCTCCAAGCCCCAGTTCCCATACCGTGAGTGTGAAGAGAGGGAGATGATACCTGCCTGTGCAGAAAAGAAATGCTCCTGTTTAGGGGTTTAGGAGCCTGAATCCATAATAATGGGCAGCAAGCCCACCTGTGCTTTGTTTTGGGGAGAGACATTATTTTTATTTTGCTGGACAGTTAACATACCTGTCCTTTCCTGCAGAGGGAGACCCTATCTGTCTTTCACGACTGTTCATTATACAAACATCTTTGAGAAAGTGGTCTGGAACAAAGAGCAGCCAGTCCCTCATTTGCAAGACATGCAGAAACAGGAGAGATCCATGGAAAATTCTTTCCCAACAGTGCAAAGCAAGGACTTGATTTGTCAGAGTAGAGACAGCACTGCCTACAGGAGTGAGAAGTAATTTTTTTCACATGCTGCCTTTCTGGGGCTTATGGATGTGACCGCCGTACTAAAAAGGGCATTTTTTTCAGGTGGATAGAGGAGGAGCAGGGCTGAGCCAAGGAAATCTCTGATGTGAGAATTCAGTTGGCAGCTCCTGGAAACCTTCACTGTCCTATGACAACATGAAACATTAGCTACGCATCTCATGGTTAGAAGTGTTGGGCTGCAGGTGTCAACCAGGCAGGCTACCAGGGTGACCAGACATCCACCCGGGGTGGGGTGGGGGGGGGGAGCCACTTGGAGGAGAAATGAGAGCCAGTCATGGAGTAATTGCATTAAAAAAAAAAAATCCTGTTTTTGGAGTGAATTAGCCTAAATAAGTGTCTCATGTTGGCCAGGATTTATTTTATTTAAGCCTGGTACATAGGAATTTAGAAACAGCCATATGGATTTTCTTGAAGGTTGGTAAAAACAAAATGTGTTTCTAAGCTGTCTGCCAAATTTCAGCCTTAGTTAATTTTTATGGATGAGTTTTAAACTCCTAAAAAACAAATGTATAATAGAAGTGCTGACGTAGAAACAGATTTGACTATTAAAAACATGCAGTGGAAGCTGAAATATATATCATAGTTTTTTTGCAGGAAAAATTTGATAAAGGTGAATTTGGTATAATAATAAATTTGAAGCAGTAGCAAGATGTAGTAAAAATAAGAAAATAATTATTGTTGGTGAGAAGAATGTATAAAATGAATTAAAATGTCTCTTAACCAGAAATTCAGGAATACATGGCATATATTTCTTGAAATGCTTGGTGCATATGTGTCTGGAGTTACTAATTGACCTTAATGCAAACTGTCTGAATTTTTGGACCTCCTGTCTGAATTCTTCCTCATTAATAGTGTTAAATTAGTAGCTGGAAAACTAATTCTCCAGGCTGCCTGGGAGAAAAGCTATTGTGCATTTAATTAAAACGTAAAAAAAATGTAATACCAATTTTCCAGCATACATATGGCAAGCATTGGCACAGGGAATGTAGAGAAAAGGGATTAAAATGAAAATGAAAATGAAAATTAAAGTTTTACCATGTTCTTTTGTATACATTGCTATGTTTGGCCCCATTTAGTCCTAACTATTACACTTTGCATAGAAGAGTTGTTATACTTTTTACAGATGGAGAAACAGACAGTGAAAAGTCAGTGATTGTCTAGAGCCGGATAGCCAGTGAGAGCACAGAACAATGGATTGTCAAAAAATACCGATTTGGTTCTTCCTGAAACAACATAGTTATGTAAACAGCTTATTTACTTGGGAATTTCTAGTTTAGATTACCATGATAATGGAACTCTCTCCATTAAAAAAATAAGAAAAACATATGGGTAAACAACAACAGCAATAATGTTCACACACACACACAATTTTCTGTAGCTCAATTTTGAATTAGACCAATTTTGCCAATGCTACAGAAATGAAGGAAAAAAGAAAATTAAAGGAAGAAAGGATGCCAGGCAATGCCTCAGATTCTTTTTGGACCTTACCTTCTGGCTTATGATAACCTCAGAATAGGATCAGAACTGCTGGAAGATTTAGGATTCAAACAGCGACTTTATTTTAAGAAATTACACATTCTATTTTGTTGTAAAATTATGGGATAAACTTTAGGAAATTGTTCACTTAATAAATGTAGTCTAAGAAAGCAAATGGTTTTAATAAGGAGATCAATTTTAACTACTCAGGAGACAAGTAGATACATTAAAACAAATTTGATTCTAGCTCATACAATTTTGAATTACTTCCCTTTCCAGTTTAAATATAAACAAACTTTAAGGCTGGTCTAGTACTAAATATAATGGCAACTGACATTTTCATGGTGAAGAAAACTTCACCATCAAATGGATATTAAATTTGCAATAACTTAACAAATAAAATTAGAAAACCATTTCTGTATTAACATAATTATGAAGTTTATGATCTTTATGCAAAGAAAGTTGAAACCAAAGGGGATATGATATAACTGCTCTTTTTATGCACAGAGAATAATGACAGTCATAAAACACAAAATAATATGAGACCACGGAGATCCATTCAGCCTATGTTTCTATTTCTGATAGTGACCAAGGGATATATTTGCAAAATCCATTGTTTTAAGCAACAACTGTGGTAAACTTTTAAATGGAAGCTTCCACACAGTACCACTTCCTTAACCTCTCCCTCCATATACAGATATAGATAGATAAGTTTAAAAGGAATAATTTGCCTTATTCTGAAAACTTGTTATGGGAAAAAGTAAAGGAAGTTGAAATGTAATGAGGCTTATGGGATTTTTCCGAAGTTCAAAATACTTTTGTGACTATTTGTGTGGTTCCCTACCCCCAAATACACACTCTACTAGATACCCAAGGGCTTAAAATTTCACAATAGATTTATCACTTTGTGCTTTAAGATGTCTTTGGGTCATTGAGAATCTCTCTGGGAGTAATAACACCCAGTATGACACATAGTGAGTGTCCAATAAATGTTTTTAAATGGAAACTTTATTACCTTCTTATGGGGATTAGTTGACATCCAAGTGAGGTTAAATTAGGTCCTCAGTTAAGACAGGGGGAGCAAATAGAGAGTACTTCAGACGCCAGGAGTGAGGAAAAGGAAAATGAAAAAAGAGCACACATAAAACTTTGCTTAGTTTATACCACTGAGGCTTTGTCTTTCCCATAAATAATTTGCGAGAACTTACCTTCTCTTCATTTTATTCTTCCTCACTTACTGATTTTTTCTTTTCAGATCCTCCTTCTCCTTTCCTTTTCTTTCTCATCTGTCTCCTCCCAAAATGGATTTAAAGTTGTACAAAAACATTATTAGAATTATAGGTATCAGGGCACCTGGGTGGCTCAGTGGGTTAAAGCCTCTGCCTTTGGCACGGATCATGATCCTGGGGTCCTGGAATCAAGCCCCAATCAGGCTGTCTGCTCAGCAGGGAGCCTGCTTCCCTCTCTCTCTGCCTGCCTCTCTGCCTACTTGTGATCTCTGTCTGTCAAATAAATAAATAAAATCTTTAAAAAAAAAGAATCATAGGTATCATGAAGAATGAGTAATTTGTGCTGATGATAAATTAGAATTATTTCATTGGGTCATGCATCAAGTCAAAATTTTTTCTTCTATATATTTCTCTGTCTTTACTATGCTTATCTTCACTGTTCTTCAGGATATTTAGGGATGTTAAACACATTTGAAAATAGTGTGCATTTTACTTTGTGGAATTCATAAATGAGCAACAAACTTGTCTTACTATTTTTTAAAATACCAGGAGTTAGCATTAAATAAATCTTTATTGAACGTCAAAGGGTGGTGAGATCACTACTTAATATCTGAAATAAAAACGCAATACTGAATTTATTTCTTATTATAAGGGAGTTCTATATCAATTGCACATAGTGGCTCTGAAAAGAGTAGATGGCTGATCTTATGTAGGGTTTTTGAACACCAGGGGGTTCAGGGATTGGCATACTTTGAGAGGCTTAAGTGGGTTACATATCTGTTTCAGCATGATTATTCAGGTGAGATGGTTGTTGATTGGTTGGCATTCAGAGGCTTGTTTCTTAGAGCAAATCTGTGTCTCATTGGCTGACTTTCAGAAGTGAGGAACCATGATTGACTGGTTAGCTTGTGAAAGCTAATTGAGGCAAAATTGTCAGTGATCAATTGAGTAGATTTAAGAATGGTTCTGATGGCTACTTGCTACCATGGCTAAAGAACACTCATTCTTTTCCCTAAGATCATGTAAACATTTTTATTTGCACACCCACATTTTGGTCCTTACCCAGACAAACCTGCAGGAAGATTGCCAAGATACTCACTACTGTTGTTTATTCTCATGAAGGTGAGATTTCATCTTTGCTCAGCATGTTTTCATTTTTTTGGTTTTTGTTTTTTTGTTTGTTTGTTTTTGTATTTTTAAGTTTTTAATTTATTTGACAGAGAGAGACACAGCAAGAGAGGGAACACAAGCAGGGGGTGTAGGAGATGGAGAAACAGGCTCCCTGCTGAGCAGGGAGCCCAATGTGGGGCTCGATCCCAGGACGTTGGGATCATGACCCGAGCTGAAGGCAGACACCCAACAACTGAGCCACCCAGGCGTCCCCATCCTGTTTCCTTTTTTTGAATCATTTGTTAAATCATCTGTTTGGTAGTGGCTGTACAGAATCATTCAAGACAATGGACAACAAATATTGAATAACTGTGACACAAACTAGTATAACTGGAAGTGTTATTAAAAAAGCCCCAAAAGACACCGTGGAACCATGACATAAGATTTCTTAGATCTGGTGAGGAAGGCTAATTTCAGAAAATCAGGATACTTTTTCTTTTAGCTTAAATATAGATTATTCCATTTCAGCTGTAGCATTAATCCAGGTATAACAGGAAGTAGAAACAATGATGTAACATCCCCCCCAGTTGACCAACATAAATAAGTAAATAAATCACTAAAACACACATAATAAGTAAGATCCAAGGCTGTTGCATTGAGTTAAGGAATCAAATTGGTTTATTGTGTCCTCCTTGTCTGGGCTTATTCGTTACTATGGAAGCGAGGAAAAAAATATTTTTGGTGGCTACACAACTTGTCTAGCTGTTGTTGAGTCATTATCAGGAGAGTTATTATTTATTTTCTCTGTTATTATTTGCTATATGTTTATTAAAAATACAATGGAGACTAAATAGATTTACTAGTCTGATTTAAAACAAAAAATATATATATATATTAGATATGATAAAAGTAAATAACTATAGATGATATTGAGATTAATGAAATTTTAAGAATGTTATGTACAACTGCTTGGTTATAAATTAGAACTTCTTTTAATTTGAGTATAGTTGATGTACAATGTTACATTAGTTTCAAGTATACAACATAATGATTCAACAATTCTGTACATTATTTGATGCTTAAATTAGAAATTTTGTCACATAATTTGTTAGATAATATATCAAGCAAAATATAAATACTAGATTTTATCAGAAAAGATAGAAAACCTAAATGGACCAATTGCTGTAGAAAAAATTAGAAATGTTGTTATAAAAGGTTGTTGCAGAACATGAAGTATTTTAAAACACATGAGACCCAGATTGTTTCACATCTGTGTTCTAGGAAACATTCAGGGTCTTTTGAGGTAACACTTAAAAAGAGGTAATCCACACATAATACAATTATTCAAGATTATGGGAAAACTACACACACCATTTATAAAGCTAGCATAACCTTAATATCAAACTCAGTACTGAAAGTATAAAAATTACAGACTTAGACCTATACAGCAAGTAAAATTTATCAGTGTATTAAAAGAATAATATATGAAGTAAGTTTTGTTCCAGGAATGCAAGGATAGTTCAACTAAAAAAAGCCAGCAACATAATCCATTTCATTATCAAATGAAAGAATAAAAAGCATTATCATTCTATCAATTCTGTCTAAAAAGAGAAAATTAAATCAAACTAATTAACTACATTCCTAATAAAAATGCTAAGAAAAATAGTGACAGAGAAATCTATCACAACAGAATAAGGATCCCTAATCAAAAAGTTCAATCACGGGGCGCCTGGGTGGCTCAGTGGGTTAGGCCTCTGCCTTCGGCTCAGGTCATGGTCCCAGGTTCCTGGGATCGGGCCCCGCATCGGGCTCTCTGCTTGCCGGGGAGCCTGCTTCCTCCTCTCTCTCTGCCTGCCTCTCTGCCTGCTTGTGATCTCTCTCTCTGTCGAATAAATAAATAAAATGTTTAAAAAAAAAAGTTCAATCACATTCTTCTTAGTAAAACATTAGTGTTATTCCCATTAAAAGTGAGATTAACACTAGGACACTCACAGCTTTCCTCATTATTAAATGCTATTTTGGAGGTTCTAGATCAAGTCTTAAGACAAGAAAACAAAAAAAAATAGCATAAATATTAAAAAAAAGGCAAATATTATTTGCATGTAATAGCAATGATTCTACTAAAGATATTAGAATTTGGTAGAGAAGCTGGATATAAGATTAGCATAAATATAGATCAATTTGTCTTCTCTACATTAGTAATCAGAACAAAAAGGATACATTTATTTTTATATGTTTTTAAAAGATTTTATTTATTTATTTGACACAGAGACATAGTGAGAGAGGGGACACAAGCAGGGGCAGTGGGAGAGGGAGAAACAGGCTTCCTGCAGAGCAGGGAGCCCAATGCAGGGCTGGATCCCAGGACCCTGGGATCATGACCTGAACTGAAGGCAGATGCTTAACCAACTAAGCCACCCAGACTTCCCAAAAAGGATGCATTTAAAAGAAGATTTCAGACTATGTGTGGACAAAATGTTATTGAAGTTTCTAAAATGAAGAGACATGCTCTGTTCTTGATTTGAAAGAGTTAGTATTATGGAAAAATCAGTCATTCAAAAATGAATATATAAAACCAATTTATTTTTATTCAATCAGAATTTCCACATGTGCTTTTTAAAATTAGACAAAACAACTCTGAAGTTTATATGGAAGAACATATGTTGTAGAATTAATAACAATTCTAGGAACAATGATGATGATGGGATTCTTGCATTACTAGATATCAAAAGTTACCATGAAGTTGCTATAATCAAACCTGTACTGTTTGGCACAAAAATAGATGAGAATAAGAGAACCAAATAGAGAGACTGCATATATAGTGGAGCCTAATATAGCATGAAGAGGACATTTCAATTCAGTGGGGAAAATACATGGTATATATAATAAATGGTGCTGGCAGAATCGACAATTTTGTCGGGAAACAGAAACCTAGATTCTTATTTGATGTCATATACAAAAAAATTTTAGGTATATTAAAGGTTTAAGCTATCAATAAGTGAACAAAAAAAAAAAAGGAAGAAGAAAATTAAAAAGGAAGAAACACCAGAGACCTTAAAGAAATAGGTAGGCAGATGATTACAGAAAATAATTACATTTCTCTGTATGTTGAGCTATATCACAAAAAAGTCAAATGATAAATCCAGAGAAAATTTTTCCAACAATAATGGCAATGGTTTTTATCACAAACATTTAAAGTATTGCTGGACACTGATTAACAAAAAGCCAAACTTAATAGAAAAAGAATAGTGAAGTTAAATGTCCAATAAATTTTGGAAGTATGATCAATTTCACTAGTACTCAGGAAATATCTAATAAAGCAATAATAGAATATGATATTTTGGGCGCCTGGGTGGCTCAGTGGGTTAAAGTCTCTGCCTTCGGATCAGGTCATGATCTCAGAGTCCTGGGATGGAGCCCTGCAACGGGCTCTCTGCTCAGCAGGAAGCCTGCTTCCCTTCCTCTCTCTCTGCCTGCCTCTCTGCCTACTTGTAATCTCTGTCTGTCAAAGAAATAAATAAAATCTTAAAAAAAAAAGAATGTGATATTTCACCCATCATATTGGAAAACATTGAAGAGCTTCATAACATCAACACTCATAGATACCTAAACTCTTTTAACTCTTCAGGAAAGTCATTTCACAGCAAATACCTCTTTTGGAACTATGTTCTAGAAAAACACTTGCACAAGTGCATAAGAAAATACATATATGGGGATTTGAAGTGGAAACAGCTGGAAGAAAAATCTGAATGCCCATCAATTTAGAGAAGTACTGAAAATATTTATTTAACAAACCTATGAAATATTATGCAGGTATCAAAACAGAATAAGATAAATTCATATATATATATATATATATATATATATATATATATACACATATACACATATGTATATAGTCACCTACAAGCATTTCCAAGATACATTTTTTAGTGAAATAAAACAAGTTGTGAGTAATATACAGTGAATTATCGGTTTTTTAATAAAATGAAGTGAACAAAAATCAATATGTGGATATATATGTTGATAAGTGCATTGGTGAGTATAGAAACAGGTGTGGGAGATTAGATACCACACAGGTTACACTGGTAATTTCTTGAGATGGGGTTGGTTGGGGTTAGAGGATATTGTTAAATTTTATTTTTCTACCTATTTTTTAAATTTTTATAGTAAGCACCTACTACTTCAAACAATAATTACAGTAAAAACCAAAGTAGATATTTATTCATAGACCAATAGATCATGTAAAACATTTTAAGATGTTAGACCTCTTAGGAAGTCAGGAAATCTAAAAGAATAAATGCTATAAACCGAACAGGTACACTAAACCAAGGGAATTAAGGGAAGGAAGAGAGAGAAATAAAAATCCTATGAACTTTTGGAGTTCCTGTAAACCATAGGTCTAAAATCATTGCAATGTGATAACTAGTCCTATCAGATGTTAGTTACCATATCCTACATCTATGTATTCATGGCCAACTTGAATTAATATAAAAAAAAACAAACAACAAGCAAGCAATAGGCAAACAAGAACCTCAAAGACTGACTCAGATTTATCTAATGGTGGGGATCTGGAATTATCAGTACGGACACTTACGTCAAAAACACAACCTCTGGTTCTCTTGGTTCTCATCCAGCTTTGCTGTCTGCATACAGATATGGCATTAAAGTATTCTCTGAATCACCAGAACTTGACCAAAATAGTTATTACAAGAAGTTAATAGGAAATTTGTGACTCAGAGGATTCTGACTTGCTAAAGTCCAGGTGAGTCAGTGGTGAGGTTGAGATGGGCCCTGGACAATCGTTTTAAATAGAAGCCTCCCTCTCCTTCTAAATTTGGGCACTAAGATCAGGTCTTCTAAGATAATTGCTTTTTCCCCAGCAAACCATAAATAATGCTGTTTAAAATAAAAATGAACACATGTGATAAGACTGTACTTGTTGTTTGATTTTTTAAATATCTAAAGACTGTCTCATTATTCATAGTTTTGGTTTTCAGTTTGCTTTCTATAGCCAACGTATAAACTGACTAGATTAGCAGAGATTTAAATCTCACAGATATCCTGTTCCTGTTTTTTCCTGCGTTGACATTTTACAGGAGACAGACCCAGAGATAACAGAAATGCAGTATAAATAACAATGTGGATGCTTATCTGAACTTTGTAAACATATATAGTTAATTCATTTAGATTCTGTGTGTAAGTTTAAAATGCACACACACAAAAATATATCATGAAGTTTATGCTCCTGTACGAAGATGCTGATGGGTCCCTGATTTCTCTTATATTCACAGAATAACCATGGATTTTTCCGATGGTTCCGATCGTTTAGATGAAATGTGTATCTCTGAGGGAATATATCTCTTAACATAATATATTTTTCTACTTATGTTCCCAATCAAGACCCTCATGTGTCTATGTCATAAGGCAGGTATTATTAGGTCATCCACTGAAAGTTGAAAACCAGAATAAGTTTACCATTTGTATGTATTTTGAGTTTGGTCCCATGTAAAAAAAAATATTTAGGAGCTTTGAAGAAATCACTTTAGATTCCTTCCTACTGGAAATAATTGGAAACAGCTTTGTATGGAAACATTCACTGATGCTTGTTGCCTGGACTAGAGTCTAGGACAGCTCACTTGTTTTTCTATGGCCCATGAGCTAACAGTGAACTTTATATTTTAAAATGGTTGAAAAAAACAGAATATTTTATGGCACATGGGGATGATAAGAATTTCAAATTTCATTGTCCATAAATCACACAAACGTTCATCCATTTTTTTTTTTGCATTGTTTATGGCTATGTTCTTGGTACATGTAATGGCAAAGTTGAGCATAATCACAGACACTATATGTCCCTCGAAGTTTAAAATATTGACTGTATGGCCCTTTACAGAAAAAAGTTTGCTGACCTTTGGATTAGAAAACCCCTGAGTATATGTGCTGTGAGGAGTTTGTATGTAATATTTCCTTTGTGGTGGGCTGAATGATATTAAGTACTTCATTTATTCAACCTTTTATTCTTTCACCCAATAAAAGCTTACTTGAATATTGACACTGAACCAGCATTAGGAGTAGAGGGAAATGTAGGACAAGCTCTTTGTCCTAGAGATTATATGAAATGATTGCTTGTTAATGAGACAGTTGTACTAAGAATTTCTACAAATAAGTGCCGCCTTGGGCAGAGGACCATAGTAGTTTTAGGTCTTCCAAATTCTTTGCTAAGAAGAGCTCAATCCCAAGATTTGGTGCCATACATGCAGATTATGAAGTTTTCCTTGTATCCTCTACACCTGCACCCTGAACTTCCTTTTCCCTGCCTTCGGGGATACAAGAGTCCCCTGCTCTCCAGAGATGAGCACTGTGCCTCAGGACAGTTGTAGAGGTCCCGTTTAGCAGCCACTATCACTGAGCATTTTCCGTGTGACAAGTACCATGCTAGGAGCTTGGCTTGAAATGACATCACTAAAACCTCACGCTTTGCAAGGTAAACAAGAGAATTTCAGAAAAGTCAAATAAAGTATGTGGTAGGGGCAATGCTTCAAACCTGTTTTCCTGTTTCCAAAGCTAAACCTTTTAACGGCAATTTACTAAGGTGGCCTGTTCTTAAGACTCAAATTCTTGGAGTGCCTGGGCGGCTCAGTCGGTTAAGTGTCTGCCTTCGGCTCAGGTCATGGTCTTGGGGTCCTGGGATCGAGGCCCACATTGAGCTCCCTGCTCAGCAGGGAGCCTGCTTCTCTCTTTCCTGCTCCCCCTGCTTGTTCATGCTCTCTCTCTTTCTGTGTCAAATAAGTAAATAAAATCTTAAAAAAAAAAACCCTCAAATTCTCGCCACACCATGCTGTCTTTGGTTACTCTTGAGACATCGATTGTTAGCCTAAGTCTTTCCGGCTGTGGCTATGTGATAGAAAATAAATATTTTCAGTATATATACCGTTTCCATGTTTGCAGGTAGCAGTGTCTTTATACAAGAACGAATTCACCCTGAATTCCACTTTCATTTCCTACCTTTGTTTCTAAAACATGTCTGTTTACTTGAATGAGAAGAATTTTCCAGGCAGTTGTGACTCACTCTCGGTTGGAGTACAGGGTAAGTGGCAGAAGAAGCATGGGTTTGAATTTATAATCTTTTCTTGATGCGAGCCCTTGTCAATATTACTTCATTATCTGAGTCTCAGTTTCTTCACTTGTGAAATTATTCATGGTGGAATTTGAGATAAGCGTCTGTCTATTCCCTATATCCATATGACCATCTTTAGAACTAGTTTCCTACTCAATCCTATCAATAGTGATCTCTGGCTGGTAGGATCATAGAATCATAGAGCTGGGATGTGTAGTACAATATATAATCTTTTTTTGTTTTTTAAAAAAGATCTATTTATTTGACAGAGAGAGACACAGTGAGAGAGGGAACACAAGCAGGGGGAGTGGGAGAGGGAGAAGCAGGCTCCCTGCTGAGCAGAGAGCCCGATGAGGGGCTCGATCCCAGGACCCTGAATCATGACCTGAGCCAAAGGCAGACACTTAAGGACTGAGCCACCCAGGCGCCCCTTTAATCTTTTAAAAATTATTATTATTTATTTTTGGCGGGGAGAAGAGATAAGGGGCAGAAGGAGAGGGAGAATCTCAAGCAGACTTGGTGCTGAGCGTGGAGCCTGATGCAGGGCGGATTTCATGACCCTCAGATGACCTGAGCTGACATCAGGAGTTGAACCCTTAACTGACTGAGCCAACCAGGTGCCCCTACAATGTATAATCTTTGAAGACAGATAGACTGGAGTTATTACTAATTGAAGGATCTGAGACTAACTGACTTCTTTTCCTTGAGTCTCAATTTCCTTATGTGGAAATGAGGAAATGATAGTACTGCCTTATAGTCATCATAATCTTGAATGTTTATTGTGTGCCAGGTGCTGTTCTAAGCACTTGATCTGAACTGAATGATTTAATTCTCATAACAACCCTGTGAAGTTGCTAATATGAACCCCACTTTGCAGAAAAGAAAGTTGAGATGTGGAAAAAGTCTAGAAGGTGAAGAAGACAGGATTTGAAACTTAGCAGCCTGATTTTTGAGTCCAAGTTCTTAATGATTATGTCACAACTCCCACAGAACTGTGTTGAGTTTAATTAAGAAAAAAAAGGAAAAAAATATGTAAAGTCCTCCATGTAGGGTGAGTTTTCAGTAAATATATTAGTAACTTTCTTTCAAGAACTATTTTGAAAAGTGTGACTCACATTCACTTGCACTAGAATCACGTATTTTGAGGGATGTTATTTGTCAGAAATGCTGATTCTTGGACTCCAACCTGGACCTACTGGATTCTGGGAATTCTGCGTTTTTAAAACATGCTTCCTGGATGACTTTTGATACACCAAAGCTTGGGAGACTACCTTAGAATCAATCCAGCCCAGCTCGCTAACAATGCAGAAATCCTTTCGTGGCATTGCTCCAATTTCTCACAGGTTTCTTGGGAGTTCTTGGTGATGGTGAACTTGCTCTCTCACAAGGCAGTTCATCTTGTTTTCTTTTGTTTTTGTTTCTGTTTTTTTTTTTTTAAGATTTTATTTATTTATTTGACAGAGAGAGATCACAAGTAGGTAGAGAGGCAGGCAGAGAGAGAGAGAGGGGAAAGCAGGCTTCCCAATGAGCAGAGAGTCTGCTGTGGGGCTTGATCCCAGGACCCCAAGACCATGACCTGAGCTGAAGGCAGAAACTTAACCCTCTGAGCTACCCAGGTGACCCTGTTTCTGTTTTTTAAACTTGTATTGTAAGAAACATCATCTTTGTAATTGAAAGACAAAAATCACCTCCACCTTATTTTCTCTCCATATGACCTGTTCAGTCTTCTGAATCACACAGATTATCATCGTAGGGAGGCAACGGGAAAGCCATTGTGGGAATGTATGGGACTGGAGATATGTTTATGAGCCTAGCAGGTAGAACAGTTTTCAACAGTTACCTAAGGTCCTCAAGGTGATGACTGTCCCAGTACAGTGACAGGGAGCCTGTGAATGGATCAAATACAGAAATCCAGATAGGGAGGCAGACAGGAGATAACATCATCAGGAAGATGATCAAAGCATGACAAACAAACAAGGACTCAAATGCTGACATGGGGAATGGGCCTATAGGTAAGTTACGGGGATAGGAGTCCATAAGGTTATCGTGGGGTCACCAACAACTTCACTTGACACTGAGACAACTGAGTCACTAAATCAGGGTTCTTTAAGTTTTCCCTTAGGAGGGACAGGATTCATGTTTCCGCCTCGTGCACATTAGAGATATTTACTGAGTGGGTAAAAATGGCAGCCAGGTGGCCCTAGCCATGGAGATTGCAAGGCAGGGATCAGAACACATTTTCCACATTCAATCATCAAAATATTCAAGGAAAACCTTTTTTTTCTCCAGCTTAAAAGTTTCTGAGTTTTTTTTCCGCTGTCCAGCGTAGGAGCATAGGATCTGGTTTCTGGAGTTTTTTCCAGTTGGCAGGCATCTTCAGACACTTGGGTTTGTCAATATACTTCTTAAAATGTGGTCCTCGGAACTGAATGGAGGGTCCCAATGTGGCATGACCGTGTGGAGAGCTGCAGGTCCTAACCTGTCTTGATCAATGTGTACACCACCACTAATGGCCACACCAAACTACTTCCTAATTAAATGGGCAGTATGTATCATAAATAACTCACTTCTGCTAAGGCAGCCTAAGATCACACTAGCTTTTCTAGCAGCCAAATCACGCACTTGGCTCACATTAAAACCTCTGTCAGTGAAATCCCTGAAGTTCTTTGTCACATAAAACACTACTAAACTAAGACAAATTTGGTTTGTGTTTGCGCAATTGAGTGTTTGAACCTAAGTTCAGGATTTTACATCTATCTCTGTTAAATTGCATCTTGTTGGTTTTGGCCTGATGGTCATGCCCATGGAGATATTTTAAAACTCTCTTTCTACCTTTCAATATATTTAGCTAACGCTTCCATTCTTGTGTCATTTTAAAAATCACCAAACTTTCTATACCTTCGTCTAAGTCACTAATTAAAAGTATTTCACAGTAATAGGCTTGCTGTGTTTTCCTAGGATCTCCCTTTAGGATGATAATTTTTCACTTGTCAGTATTCTCTTAGGCACCTATTAGTGCCAAATGCCATGTTATGTCCTGGGGATAAGTGTATCAACATGGTCTAGACCCTGGTCTCAAGATATTCACAACTGAATGAAGAAGAGTAACAAGTTTGTAGACAAATGCAATACTTTGTGATGAGGGATTTAACAGAGGGTAATGGTAAATCAGGATTTTGGTAGAATAATCATAGAATGATGGAAATCCATTTGGGATTGAGTAGACCTCTATAATTTGGAAATAATTTTCTCATGTAGTTCCAGTCTAGGAACCCTTTCTATCATTCTTATGCAATACTTTAAAAATTACCACCACTTTTTCTTTGGGTAAATTCCACCCAGTAGTAGAATTATTGGATCAAATGATCGTTTTTCTTTCTTTCTTTCTTTCTTTCTTTTTTTTTTTTTAAGAACCTCCATATTGTTTTCCACACTGACTGCATCAATTTGCATTCCCACCACAGTACATGAGAGTTCCTTTTTCCTCACATCTTTTCCAACACTTGTTATTTATTGTCTTTTTGATTTTAGCCATTCTGACAGGGGTAAGGTAATATCTCATTGTGGTTTTGATTTGCATTTCCTTGATGATAAGTTGATATTGAGCATCTTTTCACATGACTGTTTGTCATCTGTATGTTTTCTTTGGAAAAATCTCTATTTAGGTCCTATGGCCTTTTTTTTTTTTTAATGGATTATTTGGACTTTTTTGTTATTGTTGTTGAGTTGTATAAGTTTTTAATATATTCTGAGTATAAACCCTTTATTGAATATATCATTTATAAATATCTTCTTTCATTCAGTGGGGTCTACTGCTAAATATTTACGCAAAGAAAACAAAAACATTAATTTGGAAAGATATATGCACCTCTATGTTTATTGCAGCATTATTTACAATAGTCAAGATATGTAAGGAACCCAAGTGTCCATCAATAGATGAATGGGTAAAGAAGATATGGTATATATAGATAGTGGACTATTATATAGCCATAAAAAGGATGAGCTCTTGCCATATGTAACAACATGGGTGGACCTAGAGGGTATTATGCTCAGTGAAATAAATCAGACAGAGAAAGACAAATAACATGATTTCACTTACATGTGGAATCTACAAAGCAAAGCAAATGAATGAACAAACAAACAAAAAGCAGAATCAGACTTACAAATACAGAGACCAAACTGAGGGAAGGGGAGGCAAAATGGGTGTAGGGAATTGGGAGATACAGGCTTCCAGTTATGGAATGAATAAATCATGGGAATAAAAGTTACAACATAGAGAATATAGTCAGTGGTATTAAAATAGTGTTGTTAGGTGACAGATGGTAGCAACATTTGTGACCATCATAGCGTTAACTAGAATTATTGAATCAATATGTTATACACCTGAAACTAATGTAACATTGTGCATCAACTATACTCAAATTAAAAAATAAAAAAAACCTACCACCACTGAGTTTTTGTTAACCATTAAGTTGAAGGACCAGCTATGGTATGGTACTGTTAACTGTATTCTTTATCTTGTCTGGATGCTCTTACCAGCTAGATGAGAATGACCACTTACTGCCTTCCTGTGAAGAATATTTTTTATCCTTTTCCTTTTACATAACTTACCTATGTTCCCCCCACCTCGCCAATCCTGCCCCGTACCCAATGATTAAGAAGGCTTGACTTTATCACAGATGGTAACAATTAGGTCTGTTTCCATTTCAAATTACAGTGTGTTTGTATGTGTATTTTTTAAATGCAGGTGGCTCTAGGGTCCCACCCTTCAGTCTTGTTTAGCTTAAGTTGGGTACAATGCCAAAGCGAGTTTAGAGGATTTCTCATCAGGTCTCCCACACAAGGCAAAATAGTTGAAGAAACAGTTAGCTACTGCTTCTCACCCACTTAACATCATTTAGGCCAAGAACGTGGCTTCAAGTTCCCATGGGAAATATTAGTTATTTTTATATGTATAAGTCAGTTCTGAATTAGTTTAGAAACAGAATTTTCTCTTTTTTTAAGCCATAAAATGAAGGTAGGGAAATTTGGAGAACCACCAGATGAAAATTGGGCTAATTCAGTATGTACAACTTGAGCGATTTTTAGTCATTCTTGTGTGTTAAAAAAAGAGGCTGGGGTCCTCAGGATTGAGCATTGGTACTGAGGGGGTGAGAGCTGGCTAAGTACAACTGAGTCTCATACAACTTACTAAACCTTATTCTTTCCTTTTTGGGGACTTACCTTTAACTTTTCTCCCCTGGTTTCTCATTTCTTGGTGTTGCGGAGGACGCTGGGGCTTAAGGGTTTACTTCCGGAGTCAGAAGCAACCTTTGTTTGTATCCCATTCCTCTGTAGTTATGTGACTACACAGCTATGTGGTTGTTAAAACCAGCAGTGTTTTCAGACATTGCCAAGTGACACCTGGTGGACAAATAACCCCTTGTGGGCCAAGAAGAATCATAAGTCACTTTCTTCAGGCCTAGAATCACTCAGTTCCCCTTATCTTTCCTGAAAACTATGCAAGTGGGTTTAAAGGAATCCCCTTGGCTTTGATGGAGTGGATCCCTATAACATTTAGGTAGGCGTGTTCTTTAGAAATGAGATTAATGCTTTCTTATTGCTGACAGTGCAACATTCCAGTGGGCTCTCTGGTGTAATTCTGGAGTGGAGAATAAGGGTGCGTTGTATTTGCATGCTATTTCACTTGTTACTTTTGATTCAGCACTGAATTCTGAAGGAGGAAAGAAGGAATTCTCATTAACAATAAATGCTATTTTCAGTAAATATTCTTAGGGCTCATTAAAGGAAAAAAAATGGAACTAGGAAAAAAATAAATGGCAAAAAATGTTATTCATATAAAATAAATGTGCTAATTGGCAAGAGTGGTTCAAAAGGACTTCTCTGCTCTCCGGACACTTTGAGCTTTGCCCATTTTCTCCTTGGCAGTACGGTGTAAAAATGGAAATGGATTCTCTGAGCCTCTTGATGACGTTTTGTTGGCATAGAAGACATACTGTGTTTAGATTTGTGATCTGCAAGAATTCCATCTGCACCACTCAGTAGAGACGATGCCACTGATGATGATCCCAAACGGTCTATTGTTATTTATTTACCAGCTTAATAACAGCAAATTAAACTGAAAGGCCAATTTGATGAGGAGACTTCAAGTCGATTATTTTATTTCTTAGAATGGCTTGTGTGGAACAAAGAGGGGTCCGCATTCTGGATAGAGGCAGTTAACCTTTTTCTTCCTGAATACCTTTCAGGGATTTGTAAAGAAACCGCTCTCCAGGGACCATCTTACCAGGTGAGTGCTGGAGGAAAACAGCGTAATAAAAATCCACAGTTATTTAAAAACAATTTTTTTTTTTCTTTTTTGCCTTTGTCCCAATCCAAGTGAATAAAGTCAATGAACTGAATGAGTCAACGTTGTACCATTTCCTAGATTCTTTCAGGGACAGCCCTCATGGGAATGAAACATTACTTGGGGGTTCAACCTTGGGGGACCGATTATGCAGCTTCGGTTGGCAGCTATTCTCATGGCCACTTAAGTGTCAAGGCTTTTGATACCCATTTGTAACCATAACCTTTCCTTTAAAAATACTACTACTTTCTTTGGCAGTCATCCTAACTTAATTAGGAACTAACGCAGACTTGTACATTTCTTATAAACACACCAGCCGACCAGAGGATCTGGCCAGGGCTAGAGCATGGTTTGAGCTTGATTGAGGGGTTTATCTTTTCCTCCTTCCTAGAATGCATGTATAGGTCTGGATCATATTCAGCAGAGCTGCTTTTCCTTTTATTTTCCGGTTTTGACATTTTGAATCGATTTACTCTTGTGCTCTCATTCTTCTGCTTTTACTCCTCTCTGGCATTGTTTCTTTCTCTCCTACAACTGTGTTTTGCACCCTTCTCACCTCTCCCCCCGCACTTTCTTGGATTGTTACAAATTTATCATTTAAACGTTTACCAAAGAACTAGTCTGACAGCCTGTGGACGATAAGGAACAAGATTTAATGATGACACCAGAGATGATCATTATTTTTCTTAGTGAATGGTATATTACAAATTTAATTTTTTTAAAAAACACTTCTTTCGAAAGGAGGACTTTTTTGTTTCTTGCATGGCTCGAGGTGGTAGACTGCCATCAGTGAGCACACAGAAGAAGACATGAGGCTTGATGGAAGCCATGGTGAAATGGGTACTTACAAGTGGTTAGGGGTGGGGTCCCTGAGTGGCTCAATCGTTAAGCATGTGCTTTTGCCTCAGGTCATAATTCCAGGGTCCTGAGATCAGGATCCCTGTTCAGAGGAAGCCTGCTTCTCCCTCTCCCTCTCCTCCTGCTTGTGTTCCCTCTCTTGCTGTGTCTCTCTCTGTCAAATAAATAAATAAAATCTTAAACAAAACAAAACAAAACAAGTGGCCAGAAGCATCCAGTTCAACGCTAGAGATGAGTTGTGTGGGACCGTGTAGTTTAGATTTTGCAGATCACCTGTAATAAGGACATAATCATCAATTGGGGCTATAAAAGGAAGTGATTATATGGCAGCTAATTTAAGTGTTTATTACGCGCTAGGTTCTAAGCTAAGTACTTGACCTGTTCTTCATATAATCTTTGCAACACTAATGAGATAAAAATCATCTTCTTCACCATATTAAGATGAACTTAGTCTCAGGGAAGTTAAGTGGCTTTTAGACAATGTTGCAACTACTAAGTCTGATTCTAAAACCTGAATTTTCAGCCACCACATTTGATATTAGTTTCCTACTAATTTGAAGACAGTTCTTTTTCTAACCCTCTAGAATGAGAGTATGAAAAATAGGATTGAATAAGATATAGATGAGCAAAGCCTGTTCCTGGCAACTGTCCCTGGGCCAAGAAGAATCAGGTTGAGTGTTGTTATTTTCTCTGCCTCCTATTACTCTGTGGGTGTACTAATAGGTTTCAGCAAAAGCAGGGCTGGTACTAGCTTTCCTTTTAAGCTTTGGTCCATTTCATCTGTAAAACTTGTCCTTTCAAACTAGTTGTTCTACTAACTTTGGAGACAGAAAATTCTGTTCAGCACAGAAATGAGCACAACATGCAGATTAGGCCCTTTCCTGTGGCACCTTGTCTTGGGAGTGAGTTTTCAGCTAATGAGAAGTGAGAACTAATGAAGCTGGATTGAAAACACAGTTATTGAACTTCAGATGGTGGACAAAATGGTATTGCTGTTGGCCAACACATCCTCCAGGTTTTGGCTTTTAAGATAAAAATGTTTCATGACTGAATAGTTGTTTAGAGACTTGATGTGAATGTAATAAAGTAGAAAGTTAAAACCAGGGTTTTGTTGTTGTTGTTGTTGTTGCTGCTGTACTATTTATAGGATGATGTGCTCTAGTACAGGGATCTTGTCCTCAGTGCCACCTAGGACAGGGCTTGGAAGTGCTTGTGGTTCCAAGGACAAAGGAAAAAGCAAGAGAATAACCAAAGGATTGAGAGAGCAGAGCAGAAGATGGTAGAATGGAAAGAGGAAGAGAGACCAGGAAGGATATAAGACTTGGAATAAAAGGAGATTGATAGAAGAAAGCTGTCTCCCTGGTGGGAATCACTAACTTGTCTCAGGCAGATTCCAATGCCATGGTTTAAATTACAGATGTGGTAGAATTTATTTGATCATTGAATGGTAGACATGATGGGATAACACATCATTTGAGAAACCATTCTCTTCATTAAATGAAAATGTAGCACATAATATACAGTTATCTGCCCTTTCTTATTGCACATCATGATATGTCTTGATGGTTTTCTATGTCAGAACACTGAAGTCCTCCTCAGTTTTTTAATAAGTAGCATGGTATTCTTTTGGTGATATAGACTGGGGTGTGTAATTGGCCCTCTGCGTTGTTTCTACTCTTTATAGATTTCAAACAATGGTGCCATTACCAGTATAGTGCACACTGTGTTGTGCATAAATAGGTTTATCTGTGGGACAAATTCCCCAACACAGAATTGCTAAGTGAACAAGTGAACAAGAGAATGCCAAAGTGAACTCCATTGAGCGCTACCATTTGGGGGCTTCCAGTTGAAGTGTATGACTATTCTTTAATCCATATATTAATACTGATGACAATAAACATTTAATGATTACTTGCTATTTGCCATATATTGTTCTAAGAGCTTAAATGCATTATTGTATTTACTCTGCGGGATGAAATAGGTATAATTATTTCTATTGTACACTTAAGGAAAATGAGACTCAGAGAAATAAATCACTTGCATAGTTGTCAAAGATATTATAAGTAGTAGAGCTAAGATTCAAATCCTAGTGGTCTGACCTCAGAACCTGCATTTTTCTAATCAACCATCTGCTCCACCCAAACTGGGAAGGCCACCAATGGCCTTCTTGTCTTTAAATCTAACAATTCTCAGCCCTCATCCTCATTTTTTTTTCAACCTCATGCCTCCTGCTGTCAATGCAAGGGACTATATAGTCTTTGAAGAGCCACACCTAAATTACCCCCCATTATGTGTATTTTAGACTTTTAAATAAAAGCAGAAGAAAGAAAAGAAAATGTATCATTTCCAAAATCATTTAGGAAAAGAAATGGTATGTAATACAGCAGTTCAGACTTGACAAAAAAAGCCCTTGAATAAAAGATTAAGGTGTCAGCAAAAGTTCTTGAAAATGTTCTACCAGTTAATAATAATGTTAAAAATTTGAACAGTCTCTATTAAAGCTAAGGATTTCAAAATTTGGAAATACATTACTTTTACGATTTATTTAATGGGAGGAAATCTTTATGGCATTCTTAACTATTTATACTTTATTATTCACATAATTACTTAAACAATATTTATTTGTGAGAGTAAAGTTTTTGACACTATACATCAACTTTTTCGCCTGGCCTTGAGAATTCAGATAATAAGGAGGAAAATAAATTACACTACTTCTGGCCCTGATTTAATTTGAACAGATAAAGAAGATTATATGAATGAATATAGCATATACTGATATCTTTAAAATTTACATTGTTAGGTGGATGGTAAAGGAAAGTATAAAATACAGTTATCAATGAAACCATATGTTAACTAATAATTAAAAATTGCTCAACATCACAAATCATCATGTAAATGCAAATCAAAACCACAATGAGATAAAATCTTATGCCAGGTAGAATGGCTATCATCAAAAAGACAAAAGTGAGAACAAGTATTGATGAGGATGTGGAGAAAAGGAAACTTTCATGCACAGTTGGTGGAATGTAAATTTGAGCAGTCATCTTGGAAAATGGTATGGAGGTTCCTCAAAATATTAAAAATAGAACTGCCATATGATCCAGCAATCCCACTTCTGAGTATGTATCTAAGGAAATTGAAATCAGGATTCCATGGAGATATCTGGACTTCCATGTTCCTTGCAGCATTTCTCACAATAGTCAACATACAGAAACAACTTAATGTCCATCAACAGATGAGTGAATAAAGAAGGTATGGTATATATAAACAATGGAATACTATTCAGCCATGAGAAATAAGGAAATGTTGCCATTTGAAACAACATGATTGGACTTTGTGGCCAGTATGCTAAGTGAAGTAAGTCAGAGAAAGATAGATACTGTGTGATATCACTTACAGGTAGAATCTAAGAAACAAACAAACAAACAAACAAACACCTCAGAGAAACAGAAGAGTGGTAATTACTAGGGGTTGCGGGGTAGGAGAAATAGGGAGATACTGGTCAAAGGCTGTAAACTTCCAGCTATAAGATTAACAAGTTTGGGGATCCAATGTACAACATGGTGATTAGAGCTAATAATACTGTATGCTTCAATGTTCTCAAGAAATAGTAACTAGATGACAGGATGGAAGTACTAGCTAACAGTGTGGTGCTGATCACACTGAAACTTATAAATGTATCCAATCAACACGTTGTACCCCTTCAACTTATATAATGTTATGCTTCAATTATATCCTATAAAGCTAGAAATATATCTATTTCTATGTAGAAAATATATATCTTTAAATATCTATATATGTCTATGTATTTCTATATAGATATACACATATTTCTATATAGATAGAAATAAAGATTATAGATAATTCTAGAAGAAAAAGCCTCAAAAAATTGACTAGAGTTTTGAAGTAATTGTCCTATTTCTTTGTTTCTAAGAAGGCAAATGGACTCCTCTTGGAAGTAGAAAAGATGCTTTAATGAATGGCTGAGAGTGTCTGACTTCTGAGTTCTACCTCTCCCCTTCTCAATACTCCTCTGCACATTTGGGGCTGACAGCCTGCAAGCTATTTCCCCCAGGTTCTCTCTCAACTGCGAGAGTTCTGTTAGTGGGAGACATTGGCAACATTGGCAGGTAACTGGGAACAGGGAAGAGGGAAGAAACCTTTTTTTTCCCCTCTTGTCTTCTGGCAGGTGATTTGGGGAGTAGAGGCTACTGGCCAGCGTGAGCTCTGGGTTCTCTCTCAGTCGGTGTGCCTCCAATGTTAGTGGTGGTGGGTGTCTGAGCAGGCGCTGGGGCCAGGGGCCCCAACAGCAGCATTGGCAATATGGGGTTCTCAGCAGCCTCGAAGACTCACACTGTGGGTTCTGGGTCATAGTGTTTCCCCTTTTGCTTCTCTGTTTCTAAGCATGATAATGATTCTCTGCAGTTACTGATCTTTGGGTGTACTTCTGTCTTCTGGCTCATGTAGTTCTTCCAATATCTCTGTGATGAGTTTCTTGTATTAAATTCTCTCTGTTTGATATGACCAGAGTGGTTTCTGTTTTCCTTGTTGGACCTTGACTGGTAGAGTTTATGGAAGTTTCTCTCATGTCTCTAAACTAGACCTTATTCCTTTTAAGATGGTGGTATCCAGACTGGATGGTGTCACATTTTTATGCCATTGGAGATACTTATGGCATAACGGACAAGCCAAAGCAAATGACTGTAAACCTAAAGTGACAAGAATCACAGTCTTCCTGTGCCATCTCTGTACGAATGCCGGTGTCACACTCTGTCAGCATGTACTTGGGTTAAACCTTCAGCAACTGGGAAAATCTTTGATACCATACAAATATGGACTTCTCTTTCCTTATCTGAAGGGCAGTACAGTTGAGGGGGGAAAGGACCATGGAGAACAATACTAATATGGACTTCTTTTTCTCCTTATTTGAAGAATAAAGAAGAGGGGGAAAGAGACTATGGAGAACAATACTAATTTGTACCTTTTGTGCCCATCTGTCTTATTACAGGAACCCATCAAAATTATTGTGTAAAAGGATTGTCAACTACTTTGTAAAGTCTATGTGTACATAAGAAGTTGTTGATAAGCTCTTAAGATATGTTTATTTCACATTTTTCATTTTTGTTGTGTTTTATGAAATAAATGGTTCATTCCTGGCCTAAAAGTGTTACAGGTCTACTAGAGGACAAGACACCTGTTTCAGAATGTAAATCAGGGCACCTGGGTGGCTCAGTGGGTTAAGGCCTCTGCCTTCAGCTCTGGTCATGATCCCTGGGTCCTGGGATCGAGCCCCGAATCGGGCTCTCTGCTCAGTGGGGAGCCTGTTTCCTCCCCCTCTCTCTGCCTGTTTCTCTGCCTACTTGTGATCTCTGTCTGTCAAATAAATAAATAAAATCTTAAAAAAAAAAGAATGTAAATCAACTACATCCTTAAGCACATAGACTTAGTTCATCAGCTTTTGGATTGTGGTGATGGTTTCATAGGTATAAGCATATGTCCAAACTCATTAAAATGCATACATTAAATTTTACTTCATTAAAGCAGTTAAAAGAAAGCTTATGTAAATGATTTCACACTTCATGTATCATTCTGCAGCTTGATATTTTTCACTCAACATTTTTATTTTGGGGCATCTACTCAGGTTGACATATTTAGCATTATTTGTTTTTGATTCACTTTCATTCTCCTGTACTATTCTATGACTTAGTAATGCAAGCCCACTTACTGTTTTTTCATTAGAATCCTATGATTTTAAAAATCCGGATCTTCATTATAGCCATAGTTTTCTTTTTACTAGTTTCCCAATCAGATTTCATGCTGCAGTAGTAGAGAGGAGTGAATCCTAATTCACCCAGGGGCACCTGGGTGGCTCAGTGGGTTAAAGCGTTGGCCTTTGGCTCAGGTCATGATCCCAGGGTCCTGGGATCGAGCCCTACATCGGGCTCTCTGCTCCGTGGAGAGCCTGCTTCCTCTTCTCTCTCTGCTTGCCTCTCTGCCTACTTGTGATCTCTGTCTGTCAAATAAATAAATAAAATCTTTAAAAAAAAAAATTACCCCAAGACAGAGGAAACCTTAGATAAAATTTATTTTCCTCTATCCTTACCTTCCCTTTTCAACCTTTGATGTCCTAATCTATGCAAAATACTTGGAAGGGAACGTGGCACGGCACAGAGTCCACAATAGAGAAGCATTGTCTGAAGGACGTGGGGACGTGGGGACGTTAGGAGAAGGAGCCAGACTGTCTGCGTTTGAAGCTCAGATGTGCTACTTAGTACCTGTGTGACTTTGGGCAAGTTTGTCAGCCTTTCTGTGCCTCAGGTCTCTCATCTGTAAAATGAGAGCATAACAGCAGTCCCTACCTCATAAGGCTGTTTTTTTAAGGATTAAATGAGTAAATGAAAATAGGCAAGGAACGTCTGTTACCCAGCCAGTAGTAAGTTGTCGTGTGTGTTATTTCAGGTTCCTTGGGCTCTTGCTCCAGGCCTCTTGCTCTTTGGACCCCACATTCTCTGCAGTCTTGGAACCTAGATGCACCAACTCTTGCCAAGGCACTAGTGAGTTGATGAGTCATTCCTTTCCATGATATTTCACTTGAACCCACTCCTGCTGAATGAGCCTGAAATATGTCCTGAGGGGGAGCGTGTCTTCCTGGCATGGCTTGAGGGGCACTGCACATCTATTTCCCATCTAGGGGAGACCATCTGCATCCCTTACCCTTGGCTCCTAAGTGTCATGACACGGAGACTTTCCAACATGCTGTTTTCTTTTGACAGGGGTATACATTTTTGTTGAAAAAGCTGCTAGCCACTGAGCTGGTAACATGACTTGAATTTTTAAAGATTTGTTTCTTTCCGTTCAGCTGAATGCTTCTCCCTGAGGCAACTTGTATTTTTTCTAGCTAGAGGCAGTGGGTGGGAACCCATGTTCTGAGCATTGTTTGGTGGGAGAGCCAGCCCTTCTCACCTCACTTGAGTTTTCACCAACTCCGGGAGGGTCTCACACATCATTCGAGCTGCTGCTGCTCCATCTGACAATTTCTGCTCTTGTATCTGCTGTGCCGCGATTCCTCTGTTCCACTGATCTGCTGCTACCCTCATTGTCCATTTGTTGGTGGTCCACGTGTCTCCTGCTCCCCTCCACCTGTGCTCATACCAGGCACAGAGCCGGCAATCAGACCCTGTTCCTGGACTCTGGCTCTCTTGAAGCTCACTCTGCCCAGCTTGGCCAGGCTTTGTCTCCATTTTGCCAGTTTTCTTTCGATGCTCTACCTTCCTTTCCTCCAGTCTGCTGTCTTAGGGAACCTGAGTCCCTAAGGGGCTCAGGTAATGGGAGCATATCCCAGCCACAGTTGCTGGTCAGGTTTAAGTTCTTCCCTACAGAACTCTTGGACCCCATCTGGACATGCCACACCAGGCTACAGTCTAGATTGTTCAGGGCACCCGGGAGAACTCTGGGGTATGGTGTCTTGACTCTTCAAGTTATCCTAATGGACTGCTCTTTCTACCTAAGTTAACATCAGTTCCTTGAGTTCCAATGTGGTAATAGCAGTTACTTTGGAAGCAGAAAACCCTAGAACCTGTAAAGCTTAAAAATGATAATTATTTAAGTATTCAAATAAGGGTGTTCTTGTGAAACCACATGAATGAAAAATATCCATGCTGAAAAATTTAGAAATCACTGTTACACAAAAATCTTAGACTGTGTTTTGTCTCTAAGATATGAAAGGAGTATTTGAGTCTTTACAGTTTACAAATATTGAAAAAGACTGATGTAAACTATTCCTTTCATACTGTTGCATATTAACAAAGTATTTTTCTATATCACAAACATGATGGAGACTAGTACTGACTCTTGCCAGGCACTGCTCTATAAGCTTGCATGTGTCATGGAGTTCATGTTCTAGTAGTTTTAGGATTTGGTTACATGTGGTTAAACTTTAGAGTTTTTGGGAATCTAGTCATTCCACATCCAGAAAAGATGGATATCCCTATAATGAAAGCATAAGAGCAAAAATATGTTCACAATCTAGTGGGGAATTCAGTTGTGGGTATAACTAACATAAAATATGACAAATGCTGTGATAGCATATAAACAAAGTATGGTTAGAAGAGTGGGTATTAATCAGATTTCACAAGACGATAAACTTAGGCTTTAATGACAAGCTAATCAATGAGTTTCAAACAGCACAAGACTGGACCAGACTATAGTCTTCCAGAGCTGGAAATCCAGGAGATATCCAGGATTCTCAGACATGAGACATGGGAGGACCTCCTCCCTCAGGGTGAGAGATAAAGGCGGGTCGTACAAGGGTCATAATATCAAGGGGGAGGGAATCACCAATAATGACCATTATTATTTATCTAAAATAATAAAAATAGCCAGAAGCTCAGTTTCATAGGTTGAGAAGTTCTGTTTTCTGGGTAGGCTTTGTGTCATTGCAAAACAGAAAGAAGTTGTTAAAGCAATTCAAATTCTTGGTAAAAGCAAGCATTATCAATAAAAGAAACTTCTTGAAATTCCAAGTTTATTACATGAAAACTACGCAATAATTAGTAGGACTTAGAAGGATGAGATATGGTTCCATTTCCAGTTTCTACTCAAGAAAAGGAAAAGACTTGGTCAAGTTGAGTGGGGTCAGAATCAGGCAGGAAAACCTCATTCAGCTCCAGAATACTCTTGATTTAGTTGTAAGAGTAACACTGTCATAGCGTAACACTTACATAGTTGCAAATAGTAACACTTTCATAGTGAAGGTGAAAATACTGAACCACACAGTAAGGAGGGAATCATCTTTTAAGGGTTCCCCTAACTATTCCCTCAAAGGCGAGGCAGTCGGGTGGTGCTCTGTCTACCAAAAAGGTACTAAGGACTTGAAGAGTCATGAGATGCGGTGTCTGGTCCCAACTTTCATAACACTTAAAATCTTGAAAGAAGGACATAAGGAAAGGCAATAATAGGTAGGATACGGTTAAGATACAGACGAAGGTCTTGGATCAGAGACATCATGCTCAGACACAAACCTCGAACTTTTATAGAAGAATGTGTGAGCAATTGAGGCTAAATATTTATCCCAACTAGAATCAGGACAATTCACTGAAAATCAATTTCCAAAAAGTCAATTTATCAGGATTGATAAATTATGGAAGATTTTTTTCAAAGTTTTAGTTTTGCTATATAGCCTTTATACTTCGGCTATTTTAGTAAGGATTTATCTGCTCAACTTAGCTGGACGTTAATTTTACACGTATTTTATAATTTGGATGCCGGTTTTGCTCTGTGCTTGATGCTTTATCTGTGAATGGGCAGTCTTTTTCTTAAACACAGTTTATAGCCTTTTCTCTTTTGGTGGGCTCACATCCCATCCCTGAAACTGCCTGCAAATGGTTGTAACCAAGTTTCCTGTAGCCTCAGGATATGAAGCTGACAGTTTCCTCCAGATGGTCTTTTGGTGGGTTTGCCATGTGCTGAAATGGCTTTGAATCAATTGACTTTCAACAAATTAACCCAAAGCAGTTTAAATGAACCCAGAGCACTCCCGACTACCTCTTAACTTTCTATCTCTGCACGTGAAGTCTTCATGTCCCTGAATTATAAAATTCGAAGTCCCTAACTTGTTTTTTTTTTTTTTTAGTGATTTAACAACTTTTCCGTTATGTTTTTTTCCCAGCACTGATGGGAAAATAACCCAGTAGTAAAAATAACCCTTAATATATTTTTTAAAGCTTCCCTTTTAATCCTTTCCAGGAAAGGAATCCTGGATCTAGCATAATCTAAACAAACTCTGAGTAGGTATCAGTTACATTTATGCTTACGCTTCTTAAGTCCTTAACATCCAAATTTTTTTTTCTATAAAATAGAGACAAAACATCAGCCTCTACCTACCTTGTAAAAAACATAATAAAGGGAGTTGAGGTGATGAACTACTGTGATCATTGAGGAGGAGAAGAGTAAATTGATTGCCTTTCACTAATATCTCATCAGTTTAATATAGTCCAGTTTAATATTTACCTGACATCTCTGCTCAAGAGATGGTGTTATGTACTGTTGAAAATTTTAAAAAGGTGACCAAGACACAGTTCTGACCCTCAAGGAGCAATTGTTTTAGTCAGATGACTAAAATGAATACATAAACCTACAGGACGCAGTACAATACGGGCTAAAAGATAATAGAAATGAAGTTCCTTATTGATTCCAAGGAGACAAATTACATCGGACGTGAGTCTGGAAGACTGGAAAGGATTGAGTAGATGAAACACAGAAAGGCCATTTTGAGGAAGGGCGTAGATTTGGGAAACCACAGCACCCATGTGTAAAAGGTGTGTTTACGGGAAAACAGGAAATGGTAGTGGAGATTCATGGGGAGTCATGCTGTGTAGGGATTTCTGCTGTGTTTGGTATGCAATGAAACACTGAAGGTTTTTGGATGTGAGAGATAAAAATGCAATAACACAGTTAATCTGGCAGTTGCGTTTGGGATAATTTGGAGAGGTAGATCATGAGATTGGGAGTACGGCCTGAAATTACAGGTGCTTTAAGTACTGAGCAGCAGAAATCAGACAGCAGTTGGAATCCAGAACCGCCTTCCCAATGCTAGTCAGAAGTCTGGTGACTAGAGCCACAAAGTAATGGGGTGGGACAAAGGGCAAACTCTTCGACATGCCCTACAAAGGCCCTTCAAAACTGGCTCTTGCTTCTTTGTTAGTTCCATCTCCCACCATCTTCCTGAATTTGTCTCTGTAGCCATATGGCACCATGTGCGTCACCCCAACCATGCCATTAAAACCTCAGTACCCTACTCTGCTTTGCTTTGCCTTCTGCCTGGGATATTCTTCCTGCCTTTCCTCTGCCCAGGGAACTTCTACTGGTCCTCCTCTTCCCACTCTCTCCTTCCTCCCCGTCTTCTTACACTGATTTAGGGGTTTTCTTTGTCAATTCCATTTCCTCCTGTAGATTTTATACTCTGTTGTCAATGCCTATTTTCTTGTTTTTCTTTTTTTCTGCAGACTATGAGCTGTTGGAAGCTGAGACCACTTGATTGAGCAGCTGGCATGGTGAGAGACACTGAATAGATGCTCAATAAATTCTAGATGAATGGAATAAGGACCAAGATAATATAACACGTCAAGCATCTATTCATAGCTGCATTTGCAGCATTTGTATAGACAGAAATCATGATGCAAAAGAAGAAAGAGACCTTCGGCTGATGAGTTGAGGCAATTATCTGCACTGGCATGTGCATATGCGCTTGTGCAAACACACACACACACACACACACACACACACAGAGCTAGCAATATGTTTACAATGAATACACAGCAGTTGATTCCATTCTTTTTGATGTAAATGCTAGAGGACTTCAAAATAGAAATATAGCTCATGGTGCCCTTAGTCAGGAAACGCTTCAGATCCCCAGGAACTATCCAGAAGAGGGGGAATTGATGCTTGGAAAAAAATAATAAAAAGAGAGAGAAAGAGAGAGAACAAAGGAAAGAGTAAGGTCAGCGATGTGCAAAGAGGACTATTTAATGTTTATGTGTTATGGAGATATGAGGGTGTATTTTCTTTCAGATCTCTCATGTTCTTCGAGATCTAAGTAAACAAAGGGAAGGCCAAAATGGGAGAGGGAAAATCTGTTCAAAGCCATGAAACACAGACATCATAGAATTGTTTCAGCAACATTTTATTGTCAGAAAGATTCAAAAGATAAATCAGCCTGAGCTGCCTGGGGATTATGTTATGGGAGTTTGGACCATCAAATAACTAAGAGTTACTCCAAGAGGCATATTTGTAGTCATTCCTTGTGAGGGATGAAAGAGGATGATGTAAGCTTCAAGAGTAAAGCAACGTGTGATAAATTTTGGAAGAAATAACTGGAAAAAAATAAGAACTTCTGGCTTGATGTGTCAGGAATACAGCTAAGCAGGCCAAGATTTTATTAAAAGAAAAAAAGTGCATATTACAGAAATGAGAAGACAATGTTACGTGGATAAAGGAGCACTGTGATATTTTAAGCTGGCTGGATGAAATAGAACATGGCAATGGAAATATGAATAAAAGGCACAAAAATGGGGACTAGAGAAAAACAGATGTAGATTTTTTTTTTTCCCCTGGGAGCAGATAGAAGTTAATGTTGATAAAGGAAACTACTGTGAAACTGCTTTATAAGAGATTTTGTGAATACTGAGGAATTATTTGGCTTGCACTCACATGGTTGGCATATTGGAAAAATTGTGTCTACTGCAGGCTTAAAAAATCTTCATCTTGAGGAGGAACATATTTATTTTAAGACTTTTACAGATTTAACTAGAAAACACAAGATAAAGGAAAAATCAGAGGTAACAAAATTTGATCCTGCCTGTATTTTGTAGAAGCAGATGAAGGTTCTCTTAAAGGGAAAAATAAAAACAATTTTTTTATCGGTTTAAAGAGAGAACACTTATTCAGAGATTGGAGGACATAATTCCCCAGTTTGATGTAGCAATATGATTCTTATTTTATAACCACTAGCCTGCTAGAAGGTATTATCTGTTTTAATTTTTTATGTTACAAGAACCAAAAAGTGCTATAACTCGGGTTGGATGGCACTATCATGTTCGTAGATAGATTCCAAGAGTTGTATTATATATTGCAAGGGCAAGACTCCATAAGAATAAGATAAGATATGAAAAGAAGAGAGAAATAGTGATATTGGACACCTTAATTATCTCCTGAAGGGGGCAATAAAAGTTAAAAGGAGTGCTAGGGAAAGCAGTCTGACTGAGGCCTAAATCGTCAGAGAAAGGCTTTAGAAAACTAGGGGATTCAGATAGAATGATGGGTCATGTCCTGTTTGATATCCTGATGTGCAGTAGTAGTCCAGGGTGCGGTAGAAAGTTAAAGCACCTTTATATTTAGACTGAAGATCCCATGATCAGCTGCCGACAGGCTAACTTCCTTTGCTTTTAAGTGGGTCCCTTTGTACCCTGCATGTCATATGGGATGCAAAGTAGTAGGTCACACATTCTGTAAGCATTTGGGTAATGGTGCTGGCTGAGGTCCTGGAGGCAAAGAAGGCAAACCCGTACTGGGAATATGTGTTGATTTCAGTCGAGGTAAATGACTGCATTTTTTCAGGATGAAAGGAATCTAACGTAGTCAACTTGGCCCCAAGTTGGTCTGGAGAATTGGTGCCATTCTGGGGGTTTCAGCATTGGTCTCGATTGCTGACCGATTTGGACTTCAAACAGAAGCAACATTTAATCAGCTTTGGTGAGTGGGAACCCAGGGAGTCAGGCTCATGCTTCCAATCCTGCCACCATTATCCTGTTCATGGGCCCACTGCTCCAAGAATATGGTGGTTTAGGATACGGGCTGCTGGCATTCATTGTCTGCTTCTTTGTTTATTATTTATTTATTAAAATTTATTTATTAGTTTCTCGGTGGTGGAAGCTTCTATTGGATAACATGCAGTACTTGCCCCACTCCCCTTCCCAGATCTTTGTCTTTAATCTTATTATTTATTCTTTAGGCCATATTCTTGTGTTAAGCATCTTCTCTTTCTATACAAAGTAGGTGACTGGGTGGACAACCCGAAGCCCTATTTATTGGGAGGTTTTCCTTCCCCACTTACATTCAGGGCCAGCATGTGTGGGGCTGTGGAGGGGCAACCACCCGTTTTTGGCTTACACTTACTTATTGAACTGAGCAGTCTGTGGAAACAAGCTTGGCCATTTTTCTCCTCCACCACTTGAGGAGGAGACTTCAGGAAGGAAGTGGACTTCAGGAAGCCACGGGGAGGAGCTAGGGGATACGTGCAGGTGCAGACAGTGGAGATAACACAAGGGCACCTGCTGGGCCACTTGTTTGTAGCCCCACCAGCAACTGATCCCAGATGCACCATTTCCCTCTAAGGGAATGCTGTGGGCCCACCCAGCTGTACGATTTAGTGGATCTGGGAGAGCTCAGCTTGCGATAGACATACAAGTCCCATATACGCTCTCACATCTGTTCTGTGAGAGAAGAGTCCCTTAATTCGCTTGGAGTTGAGTCTCTGCTATTAGCAGCTGAATATAATTTCCAGCTGACAAAGGCTGGATGTTTTACAACACTGCCATTCAAACTCTACTGTTTAAGCTACTGTCCGTCCACAAACTTTGCTATCAGTTACAACAGACTCAGAAGCTAGCACCAGAATCTAGACCAATTTCTTGACTACACACACTCTACTTCAACTGGACATTTTTCTTCTTTTTAGGGGGTTGTGAGATGTTCTCAGCGAAGGGAGAAGTATGTTGATTACATTGCAGTAAAAGCTCTTTATCTCGTGAAGGACCGGTATTGACCATAACGGACCACTAGTGAGTAGTCTGGACACTGACACCTTAAGTAGGACTCATCGAAGACCTACATCCCCCAAAGTGTACTTTTGACACAGACTCACTGGGATATAAACAAAAATTCCTTCCTTTAATTGTTGATTCTATTTTGAAATTTAAACTTCTGATTATTGACTGGGGCTATTGGTAAGTCTTTTATATCATCTCCTAACCCTCCTGGTCTTGGATTCAGGATAGTGAAAATTTATTACACAAGACTTGGTTGTACACAGCAGTGCCTGACATGTTTACTTCGAAGCAGAATAAAAACTTTCATGATGTGCTTCTTTGTATGCCCTTTGTCTGTCAAACTTTGCTGTACTGCAAAGCAATTGTTTTAGACATAGATTCTGCTTCAGTTTCAGAGTGGAGGTGGAATTAAATGGTTTACCAATACATGTAGTAAGTGCTAAGTGTATGCTAGCTATTATTATTAGTTGTACTTGGGTTTATTCATTATTTCTCAACTCTTCCACTGCCCCCACACCCCACCCTACATGCCACTGTGTTTTTCAGATGTTTTGTATGAGTTCAGTAAATAGACAAAGATAAGTAAACCTCTAAGGACAGTCTTTATTAATGCTAGAATTTCCTAGTTAAGCCCCAGCTGGACCACTACAGCTTTGTCTTAATGTGTAGGAAATCGTGGAATAAAAACCAATAGCTACTCACTGCTCTAGATTCCATAGCTCTAAACTTCCTTGTGAAGTTAAAAAATGCTCCACTCCAAGACCATATTATCCTTGGGAAGCATTTTATTCTGACTGTATGCACACCTTTTATTATCATGTAAATTCAACTGGCATTAATTCCATTAGAAATTCTGGGGTAGAAAGCTTCCCTCCTTGCAAATGATTGAAGGCTACAATTCTCAGTATCCTTGTGGTCTGAGGAGGACAGCCTGACAGGTATGGTAAGGATAGTGTGCTTTTTTTCTTTTTTCTTTTTTTCCAGATTTTATTTGTTCATTTAAGGGAGAAAGAAAACAGAGAGAGAAAGCATGCACACGAGATGTAGGGAGAGGGAGAGACAAAGGGAGAAGCAGACGCCCCACTGAGCAAGGAGCCAATGTGGGACTTGATCCCAGGATCCTGGGATCATCATGACCTGAGCCGAAGGCAGACAGTTAACTGACTGAGCCACCTAGGTGCCCCAGAGATAATGTTTTTTAACTACAGAACTTGATTTCCTTAGCCTGACTTTCAAGGAAATGTAGTCTTTGAAGGATCTCTATGGCTGGTCAAGTAGAAGACATTTCTGGTAGATCATCTGCAAGTCAGTGGAGGATACTAATGTAAGGAGGGACGATAGCTAGAATTTTTCCACTTTTGAACAAAACTGTGACAACTGGGCATGACTAGATTAGGTATAATAGGAATTTAGATGAGAAGATACTCTCCTGAGAAATGACCCACCTTTCTTCCTTCCAAAGCACTAAGGGTGATAAATAAAGACTGAAAAGAGCAGAACAAGAGGAATGGTACCCTAAGGAACTAGGTTATTGGGTAGGAGAGACAGCTTGGAAGTTTCAAAGGAGCCACGGAGATCAAGAATTTGGAAGATGAGAGAAAGGAAGGGAGGGAAATAGGGAAAAAGAGTGGAAGGGTTGCCGAGAAAGAGAGAGGCAGAGGTGAGGGAGGGAGAGAGCAAGATCCCATCTTTGATCTATCTTTTCTTTGCCCAGTTGTCAACCCCTGCAACTATTCTCAATATTTCCCCCTTTGCTTCCTTCTCTCCTTTCACATGGTAAATGCAATTACCTCAGTTTATCTGTGCTTTTAAAAAGGGAAGCAAGACAAGATCAAACCAGTAATGTCTCCACTGAGTTGTGGGCTTATTGACAACCTCTTTTCATCTATCTTCTCTACTCTGAGGTTTGGTGTCCTGCTGTCTTGGAGAAGGGTGAAAAGGGAAATTGAGGATAGGGGAAGGAAAGATGCATTTCAGCGGGTGAATTAGCAATGACTAATTATTCATTTAAACCCATTACCTTATAATTGATTCAATGTCATGTATATGAAGTAATTCACACTGAATCAGGTTGAAACCACTTTTTTAAAAAAAAATATTTTATTTATTTATTTGACAGAAGTCACAAGTAGTCAGAGAGGCAAGCAGAGAGAGAGGGAGGAAGCAGGCTCCCCGCTGAGCAGAGAGCCCGATGAGGGGCTTGATCCGAGGACCCTGAGATCATGACCCGAGCTGAAGGCAGAGGTTTTAACCCACTGAGCCACCCAGGCACCCTCTGAAACTGCTTTTGCTCTTCACTGTGCTTCTTGAATAATCTTCCTTCTTGCCTCATCAGCATTGCTAGTTAAATTCTCTTCTCTGACTCTCACTGCTTAAGACTTTATCTTTCTGTCACATTCTCACCTTAGTTCTGTGTTCAGTGTAACAAAAGCTGCCACCTGTATACTAGCCAGGCTGTTTTCTTTAACAGAGGAAGGAAAAGAATCTTTTTTTTTTTTTTTTTTAAGACAACAAATGTTTACCATAGATGTAGTAAAAATGCAACACTCATATTTAGGTTGGAGTTAAAAAGTGCCTGGAAAAAGATCAGCAACATTCACCATATTTAAGCATCTTTTTGTGTGAGTGGTGGGTGGGAGGCTCAAAAACAATGCTTCACACTGTCATCAGGGAGATCAACAGAATCAGATTATTAGAGCTAGAGAAACAGAAATTTGTTTTACTTGGATCTCTCTGTTCCATAGATTAAAAAGGTGAAGGAAAGAAAAGTTAAGTGAATTACTATGGATCTGAGACAATTACTCTTTCAGATATACTAGAAAGTGGGAGAATTTGTATTATCATACTATATCTCATATAGTGGATATTATGAATGGTGTAGTAAAATGTAACTTTCAATTAAAAATTTGTAACTTGCAAAGGTCTGTTATCTTTTTTTAAAAAATGTATTTCCTGAGGTGTTTTTTTTTTTAAGATTTTATTTATTTATTTGAGAGCGAGAAAGAACATGAGCACAGGGGAGAAGACAGAAGGAGAAGCAGACTCCCCACTGAGCAGGGAGCCCGATGCGGTACTCAGTCCCAGGACTCTGGGATCATGGCCTGAGCCGAAGGCAGGTGCTTAAACGACTGAGCCACCAGGTCCCCACAAAGGTTTGTTATTTTAAACTGGATTTTTGAATGAGTTTGTTAGGGCTTCCATGAGAAAGTATAGACTAGGTGACTCAAACTATAATAATTTATTTTCTTCAAGTCCTGGAGGCTAGAAATCCAAGATCAGGGTACTAGTAGGGTTGGTTTCTTCTGAGGCCTCTCTCCTTGGCTTGTAGAAGGCCATCTTTTTTCTTTGTCCTCACATGGCCTTCCTTCTCTATGTCCTAATCTCTTATAAAGATAGGCCATATTGGATTAAGATCCACCCTAATGATATCATTGAACCTTAATTACCTCTTGAAATACCTTATATTCAAATAGTCACCTTCTGAGGTAGCAGGGGTTAGGACTTCAACATATTAATTTGGTGGTGGTGTTGGTGAGGGATGGGGGCCCAATTCAGCCCATAAAATATTTATGCCATTATTTTTTTGTCTGGGGACACATTTATAAAAGTATCAGGCAAATCTATAAGAAGATAGAATGTATATGTAATAGATAACAAGATTTATAAATAATTTATCATTTATAATTAATTATATTTAAATATATTAAATTTACAAATAAATAATTAAATTTTAATTTATAAATAATTTACCAATCCTTTTAGACATGCAGTGACAAAATGAAGCAGGACAGGATAGAATGTTGGGGAAAGTTAAAAGAAGAAACAAGTGAAGTGTGATGGCAATAAATAGGAGAGAGGAAGAGAATGAATAGTAAAGAAAAACAGAAGATGAAAAGAGGTAAGACTATAGAAAGTGACCAGGAAATAGAGCAGCTTTGTTTGTACATTCGTGTCTGTGCTTTTCTAACAGTGATGCTGGACGTGTTCCATGTGGTTCAATTTATTCTATTAATAAAATCTGATGATTTAAGACATAAGAAATAGGGAATGGAAAAATACTGTGTTTTCCCAGCCAAACCAAATCCACCCCTTGACTCTTATTTTCTGAGGTTGGCCCCCCATAGACATTACTTTTGCCAACTGCTAGTATCAAAAAAACCCCCAAAACCTCAAAATAAAAAAAAAAAAAAAGAGCTCTAATGATTTTAAATTAGAAAAAAATTCAAGTTTGAAAACTAAATATCTTTTTGAATTACTATGTGGGTATAGACTACTTACATTTCCAGAGTTTTCTTACTATACATTTAGGATAACGTTCCCTGGACCAAAAAATTTTTTTAACTTAAGTGTTAGGAAGACTGATGAAAGCAAAAGTTTGAGGGTGAAAAAGTAAAAAGTAAGCACATCCGTTCATCTAAGTTTTGGACTGAAAATACCCCACCATAAGGTAGAAATAATGTGTGAGGTACTTCTTCATGCCTGACACACAATTTTAGTATAAGATTCTCCTACAAGGGTCTTCTAAAGAAAAGAAATATTCATAAAGCAGCTTATGCAAGTACCATATAACGAATCCATGAACAATTTAATTCCACTCAGGCATTTAGAAGATAAATGTTATCCATTTCCATATATTTAAAATTTTCAGCCAAAAATATTTTAACCATATAACTTTACAGCACACAGAAAAAAAATACACATAAAAGTGAAAAATGTGTTTTGCAATAAATCTGCCACTGATATGATATGAGTGTGCAATTAAATGGGCCATGCTGGAGAGAGGCAAGATTGGCTACTGGGTGGGTGCCAGTGATATCCTTTGACACTTCCCGGCCTCATGTGTTCCTGATCAGGCAGCCAAGCCTCTGGCAAATCCAGGCCAGGCAGGCAGAAAACAGAACAGCTCTTACTTTCAGTTATGGGGTTCAGAGAGAATGGGGCATAGGACACATACTTGATCTGCTGTTAAATATTTTATTTCTAAGCTGAACGCTAAATTGAAGCATAGAATTAGATTACTTATAAGGAATTATTTTCTGTGTTTTTCTCCCTTGCTTATTCTGACATTCACAGTGGCATTTTATGATGGTGTAGCTAAGAAGTCCTAAACTGAAAGACAAAAAAGACTTAACCAGGTGTGGCTAGCTGGGTGACCATAGTCTAATCATTTCGTCACTCTAGCCCTCTGTTTCCTTGTCTAGAAAATTAAATAATTGGTCTAGACGAGTAGAGATTGTACTGAGAGACCCTTAAGTAAATCTGGCTTGCAGATGTGTTTCTGGCCTTCACAATATACAAGATGTGTTAACTAGTAACCAATATTTGAAAAGCAGGAGATTTCACTAAAATACAGATTTCTGACTTCTCTTGAAAAATTGGAATGTCTGGTAACTTGGGCCCCATAACTCGATGTTGGTATGGAGTGCAGCAGACTCATTTTGATATAATTGGGAAAGCTTTCTTAACGTTGCTCCATTGCCAGCCATAAGACCCAGTCGACTTGCTGCATTTATTTACTTTAGCTGCCTGACCCTTTTAGAAATTTCAGTTTTTCATCTTTTGTCCACAGCAATGGCTTCTAAATGTGTCTTACAAAGCCCTAGGAAACTCATAAGGAATCAAGAGGACATGGACAGAGGTCCAACCTCTCTTCAATCTTCAGAGTTCAGTTTTTATATGTGTCCATATATTAGGATTTAAAATGACCTCTGGGGTCCAGACTTTTAGTTAATCTTCTGAAATTTCTTCTGTTCTCCCATATTAATTGAATTTCAGCTAGGCATATGAATGTTTAGAATAAACACTCTACTCCCAGCCTCCTTTGCATCTAGGTGTGGCTGATTCCCAGCCTCTTTTGTGTCTAGGTATGGCCACGTGACAGACTTTTGGCCAGTTTAAGGATTCGGTAATGATCAATCTTAACCAGGTGGACAATGTATCACACTAGTGATGGCAAGGCAGCATGATAGATGGATCCTGGGTCCCTAGATGACTTCACAGACCAGAATCATCCTACTAGCAATGTTTGCCCAAGTCTGCCATGTTATATGAGAGAAAAATTAATTTTCATCCTGGGTAAGTCAATGTTAATTTTGATCTCTATTACATAGTTCTAAAACTGTATCTCAATTAAAACAACCTCTGAGAGTCTTTCAAGTTCCAAGATTCTCTGATAATTTTGCCCCTGATTGATTTTAAGTTTAAACATATCAGAGTAATTTTAACTGAAAAAAGACAAAACATGGTTTTTAAACTTTTTAAATTACTTCCTTGAGTGCTTTTTTTTTTTCTGAGTGGAACTTAAATAAATTCATTTCCAGTCATGCACATGGTTATATTTTTATGAAATCATTATGCAAAAATGCCAGTGACCTCATGTATGTAGAATAGGGAGTGTATGTTCTATTTCCTTTTAAATGATCAAGTGTTATGATCACCCTTTTGCAGTTCCATTTCATTCAGAAAATGATTTTGTCCCAATGGAGTGGAGTCAAATGTGCAAAATAAATGATGTGAGTTTGTTCTGTTTAGATGGCTTGAGCAGAAAAAGATAAAGTTACTAAACTGCCCAAGAGAGGTCTTTGAGGTAGGTTGTTTCAGGCTCAATTTAAAATTTGGCGATGATGGTCCCTAAAACTTGTACTGCTGTAACTGTTATAAAGAAATAGAGAATTTAGTTCTTTGAAGTCTGAGGAAACAAATTTTCTATGGCAATGAGTTTTATTTTATTTTGTTTTAAGAATAATGTACCTTAGTGGAGATGACTAATGCAGCTCATCATTTCGAATACATGTCCTGCCTAAGAAAATTCATGTATTTTTCTCAAGATCAGAAAAGAAATCCAAGACAAACCAATTTTGGATGTCATTCAAAGGGTGCCTTGGAAATGATGTTTTTAGTAAGTTTAGCATCCATCCCCCCTCTGCCCAAACTTGTTATATGATATTCATAAGATCCTGGAACATTTTTAAATCCAAAATTTAGAACTAAGAACACCCACCAGTAGAGATGATAAGGTGAGAGGTGGTTTTGATGTTGAGACAGACATGTGCTTGAGTTTTGGAAAATAAAATCCTTCATGATGTTTATGGGATCTGAAGTGGTATAAGTATCTCATGACAATAAACTACTCCTTGTGCATAAACGAATTTTTTTAGACCAATAGTTCATCATAAAGAAAGTTATAGCTATTTTGCCTTAAGTACTTAACTAAACTTTCAAATGTCCCTGATTTTCTCACTTTAAAATTTGGCTTAATAAAGTATAGGAGACCACTCTCATAATAGTTGGGCAGAACAGAACAGCCGTTTTTAAGGTGGGAACTATGTAAGAACACATCATTACATGTATAGAATTGAAGGAGGAACCTACTTTCTACGTGGGTCAGATCAGAATATTTCAAACTAAGTGATGGGCCGGCTGGGAAACTGGAGCTCCAAAATGGCGGATCTTCCTGCCAACCCTCTCCAAGATGGCGGACTTTCCCGCCGCCCTCACTGCGGCCTCCACGTCACCGTCAGGAAACTGAAACTCTCCACGCAGGAACTGCCCAATCGGGAACTGTCCATCACGGACGTCCCCCGCCCCATACCCTCCGATCACCACATACCTTGCCATATATGGCCTCGAGCCCATGCCTTACTTTGGTCCGATACACTCTCCCCGCCCCATACTCTCCGATCACCGCATACCTTGCCTTATATGGACGCAAGGCTACCTACCTACCCTACCTCAACCCGATAAAAGGACCTCGCCAACTCCCTCCCCGCACGACTTCCCCGGCTCTCACACACTCTCTCTCTCGGTCGCGGAATCGGATCCATTTGCCTCGTAGCCTTTTTCTTACTGTCGCCGGCGGGAGCAACCTAACACTAACAGTTATTTTAAAGCCATTAAGTAAGTTCTTTGGGGCCTCTGTGTGCCTCAGTTGGTTAAATGTCTGCCTTCGACTCAATTCATGATCCCCGAGTCCTGGGCTCCCTGCTCAGCAAGGAGTCTGCTTCTCCCTGTCCCTTTGCTTCTCTCCCTGCTTGTGCTATCTTGCTTGTTTTCCTTGCCCTCAAACAACTAAATAAAATCTTTAAAAGAAGAGAGAACATTTTAAAACCTTCAAAAATAATAATAATTTCTTTGTGTCCAGTGACCAGAAAGACATTCGATTTCTTTTTTTGGTTGTACCTCAAAATTGAGCATGTGCTGTTAAGATTTGTTGAAGAAAACCTTAGTCGGAAAATGAAATAATTGATGAAAAATCAATGTCTCTCAGGAAAGTTTATGAATAAACAGCTGAGTCTTTTGGTTTTATTCAGAAATAAATGTATTTAACTGAACTCTCCTTTCTTATAAATATGCAACAGTGATCTCGAGAGCCATTTGGTCTTGGTTGTTTATGTGTTATCTCTGCTAACATCCTGAAATTTCTATTATATTTCTACATATATGGATGTAAAGGGGAAGGAACCTTCTTATACTAAAACAACAGTGATTTGGGTTCTAGTTTGGTGTTTATTTTTAGCTTCTGTAGATCCCTTAGCTTCTCCTTATCTCCATTTCCCCACCCAAACAATGGAGATCTATGCTTTCCTAATTATTGCCAGGGGCTGTTGTCATGAGAAACACAAGGTCATCTTGCATCAAAAAATGCCATCAAATAACTGGGTAGTTCCTTTGAGCAATCACTGGAATAGATGCTCTTTTATAAAGTGAGATGCTCTATTCTGAATGTGATTAAATATTGATGCCTGGGCAGCCATGAGAAAGCCTCTTCGAGCTCCTATTGCAGAGGGCATAATTACCTGATGGGCCCAGCCGCTGTGCTCTCAATGTATCACTGCATTCGCCTGGAAGCCGTACTTACAATGAGCTCCTTCAAGCTTGGGATGGAACAATGGCAGAAATACTTAAGGCAGGGCCATTCCTGGGAGAGAAAGGATTCCTCTTTCTCTGGTGGGAGACTTTTCTCAGGGACTTCCCAACAATCTTGCTGCACTTTCTCAGAATTGCACCGCAGTCTGAGATGCTTCCTATCCATCCTTCCATTCTTCCCTCTTCCCTTTATGGGGCTTAGACTTGCATCATGGTTTCACAGGTCGTCCAGCCTCCTCCAGCTCTTTTCCTTATCTTCCCTCACAGGTATTTCCTCCAGTAAATCTCTCATGACTAATCCTATCTGGCTGTCTGATTTTACACAATCCGTGTTTGAAGAAGGATCCTTTAGAAATTGTATGGTGACATTTTTCTGGGATTTTGTAATTTGGTAGCTAAGTTTCCCATCAATCTGTAGTATCCATTTACACAAGGATAAGCAATAACCTATTTTATACCATGTTACAACACAGACATTTCCAACCATTACATTTTTTCTTTATGAATATAGGAATGGATTGTAAGAAACACATTGGGTGCTTTTTATGATACTATTTCGAAAGAACTTGAGTAACTATCGTCTTAAGAATAATGGTAACATGCAAACAAAGGAAACATGCATACATGACATGGTTTTGAGTCATTGTGATTCTTTCTCTCATTTTCCCCAAAACACCTATCAAAATAGCAAAATCAGAGCCAATGGAAAGTATTTTTATTTCTTCATAACAAAGATAGCTCACAGGAACAAAGTAAAGTGGAAATTTTAGGGTAATTTAGGCACAAGTTCTGTTTTCACTGAATTAACAGAAAAATTGTGACTGTTAACCAAAACTATTTTCAGCCTTTTTTTATTCCTAGCTTTTATATACTTAATCATACTGTGCTTAAAATTTTATATTATTTTTAGCTATATCATAAACACATTTTCCTATTGCTTCTTAATCATTCTCATAAAAATTACATAATAATCCAAAAAAAGGTACAACATGTCTTCCATAGTCTATCCTATTGAATTTTTAGATTGTTTCCGATTTTTTACTGCTGAAAGTAAGGCTGCTTTGTGTAGTTTTATAAATCTCTCACATTTAGAATTGCTTGTATAGGATGAGTTCCTGAGGGGTATACCCATTAAGATTATGCATTAATTGTTTCAAAAACATTTGGACCAATTTAAACTTAAATTATATGGCATTATTCCTTTCACTGTACCCTTGCTAAACTGCTAGCATTGCGTTCTATTAGAAAACAAAATCTACCAGTCATTTTACATGGAAAGAGGATATTTCACTGAAGTGTGGCTGAAATTGCCTTTATGTCTACTGTAGAGTCCTATTTTCACACTTTTGTGAACTAATTTTTCTTGTCCTATACACATTTATTTTTGTTTTCCTTTTTTGTATCAGTCATTAGCTAAAAAGGAAATTGCTCTTAGTCTCTGGTATTGGCATGAGGTATTTTCCCCCAATGACTCTATCTTTCTTTTTATTTCTTTGTGATTTGGTGTTCAGCTCGCATCTACTGAGCACTTAAGTTTTGTCAGGCTCAGTGCTGGGAGCTGAGGATACAGTTCTGAACAAAGATAGACCAATCCCTACTCTCTTGTTGCCTCCAGAGTATATTAGGAAAACATAAACAAGCAGTTATCAAAAACATACGCTCTGTGCTAGGTTAGGGAACTAGGTACAGGAAGCTGTTGGTATTCTTTGTAGGCCATGTAACTTAGTTTGTATACTAAGTTTATATCTAACTTAGTTTATATACTAAGTTTATATACTTGAGGGACTGAGGAAATGACAGTTGGGCAAAAGAATGAGAATGGGTGATGATCAACAGATGAGATTGGAGGGAGTAGCAGGAGGCAAAGTGGGAGGGACTTAGGTCATGTTAAAGAGTTTGGCTTTTTGGGGGGTGGGAGTTGCAGAGGGAGAGAGAAAGAATCTCATGCAGTCTCCACACTCGATCTCATGACCCCGAGATCATGACCTGAGCCAAAATCAAGAGTCAGATACTTAACCGACTGAGCCACCCAGGTGCTCTGAGGAGTTTGGCTTTTATCATAAGGATTAAGGGAGGTAATTTAATGGTTGGTTAGCAGGAGTAAAAAAATGATGCTTATTTTAGAAAGATTATTTTGGCTGCTATTTGGAGAATAGTCACGAGGAGAGCCAGCCTGGAGATAGATCTGGTGGAGTAACACAGGTGGCAGTCAATGATGTCTTAGATGGTCATGTGTTTGTGGATACATTCCAGAAATATTTAGGGGATGGAGTCCAAACGACCTGGGGATGGAAAGTGGGCAGCAAAGGGTGTTGGCAGATTCACAGGCTTCTAGAAGACCAGAGTCACTGGAGTGGGGGTGCCGTTCTCTGCAGGAACAAGTTGGGCAGAAAGGGGTCAGCTATAGATTTTTAAAGCATGTAACATTCTTGGCAATTTGTTATCAGAAAAGGACTAATTAATTCCTTGTCATCTTTATTTATTTATTTAAAAAAATTTTTTTAAAGATTTTATTTATTTATTTGACAGACAGAGATCACAAGTAGGCAGAGAGGCAGGCAGAGAGAGAGAGGGGAGGAAGCAGGCTCCCGTTGAGCAGAGAGCCCAATGCGGGGCTCAATCACAGGACCCTGAGATCATGACCTGAGCTGAAGGCAGAGGCTTTAACCCACTGAGCCACCCAGGCACCCCTATCTTTATTTTAAGTAAATAACATTGGATTTCTTGTGGCCTTAGTTAAATAGAGATTTATAATTTGCTTTAGGAGAGAATTTCCAATCAATCTACATGATAATATTATAATAAATAATAACCTCATTATTTATTGGGATTCCCCAGACTGAAGAGAAACCACTGGGCCTGATTACACAAATCTAGTAATCCTGAAGTGAGGTTCAAGATTTAGTTGATAATAAAACAAAGATTTTTTTCCATTAAATTTTTTTTAAATTTCACTATAGCTAACATACAGTGTTATATTGTTTCAGGCATACACAATAGTGATTCAATAGCTCTACACATTACTCAGCGCTTATCATGTGTACTCTTAATCCCTTTCATCTATTTCACCCATCCCCCCACCCACCTCCCCTCTGGTAACTGTCTGTTTGTTCTCTACAGTTAAGGGGCTGTTTTTGGCTTGTCTCTTTTTTCCTTTGTTCATTTATTTTGTTTCTTAAATTCCACATATGAGTGAAATGATATGGTATTTGTCTTTCTTTAACTTATTTCACTTAAGCATTGTACTGCCTAGATCCATCCATGTTGTTGCAAATGGCAAGGTTTCGTTCCTTTTTTTATGGCTGAGTAATATTCCGTGTGTGTGTGTGTGTGTGTGTGTGTGTGTTCGTGTTCATCTATCGATGGGCACTTGGGTTGCTTCCATAATTTGGCTGTTGTAAATAATGCTGCAATAAATATGGGGTATGTATATCTTTTTTAATTAATGTAAGACAAAGATGTTTTAAAGGAACAAGCAATTACTTATCTCCAAAGAATACACATAACTAAAGATCCGGAGACAATTTAAAATCTTGCCAGTTTGAAACATCTTTGCTATCTTTTACACATCGTGACTCCTAGCAGGTAAATGAATTTATGGCCTATTTTTACACATCTTTAGAATTAGGTGAGAAGTGATATATGGATATAGGAGATGTTAGCCTCTTTCTTGGAGGGAAGAAAACTTCTTCTCCAGGGGGGATGCTTTCCTCCATTTCCTGGAGGAGGGAAAGTAAGTACAAACAGCAAAGAGCTTGGGTAATCCTCAAAAGTATGGCTAAGTAAATAAGATATAAATGGTCTTGGCAAAAGGTCCTGGGACATGTAAGTTTTATTATAGTTATACACTGGTGTCTTTTGGGCTCACATACAAGCACTAAAAAATTTGTTTGCTAAACAGTAGTTGAGAACATGTCTTGTACTTTATAACTTTCTTAATGGATCATTTGGAAGCTAAATAAATTCCGGTTGAGAGTATCATGTTCTCAGGTATACTAGACTCTTGAGCATAATGTATGCTTCTGAAACTGGCTATTATAACTCAAAACCCCAACAGTGGTAAAATAGCACACCCTCCCTCTTTTTCTCTCTCTGTAATCATGTAGTCTTGAAGAATACTTCCACAGTTTAACTTTATGCTCTGCAAAGTTCCATACCAATTAATAACCTAACATTACTTGGATTTACTATGCAGTTTGTGCTTTCATGGAAGCAAACAAATGGCTTTGGAAAGGACTTTGAGTGTGCCCGTGAATGTGGATGGATGGCAGGGTCCTTATGATCTAACCAGAGCCCACAGTAAAACATGTCTCAAAAACATGGTTTAGTCTATGCTGTCAAAACAAGAGGGGACTCACATACAACACATTTGTTTTCCATCACATGGACAGCCCAAATGGCGTGCTGGCTAAAATAATTATGTAACTTACACATTCAGTTTGAAGGCTACTTGATCAAACCAGCAATCATGTCTCTAAGATAGGGAATTTTAAGTTGTATTTATTAATCTGATTTCATATGAACTATATGAACATATAATATGAAATAAATCCTGAAATAAACATAAGAATATACAAATAAATATACATAAATATATGTATTTATCAACTTGTTTCTAAACCCTAAGGCTCTTTGAACTAAAGCTCTTCTTTGCTTTCTATTTACTGCTGAAACAGCAACAATGGATTTTCCTTTTTTCTTTTTTTTCAACTTCACTCAATTCAATAGACAATAGGCAACAAGCCATAGGCAAGACATTCTGTCCAGTATAGTGAAGACTTCCAACACGGTTCAAAATTGGTTTCCAATTTTTAGAACATAGTTTGTCCCTAGTTGTCCCTTGATGATAACATAATTGTGAATAGTGTTCCCACTTCTTTAGCCAAATGATTTGTTCAATATGTTTCGGTGGATTAGGGTGTGGTGGAGAACTTTGTCTCATGTGCAATTGGCTCTTGTTGAATTAGTTTTCAATTTAGCAATGCAACCGATTTTAATCTTCTTGGAATTTTGCAACTTTGTATTCCTCCAGGGCTTAAACTGAAAAAGCACACTATTTTGGTGACCTTCTGGAGAGTGAATCTCACCAACTTTGGAGCTGAAATCCTTTAGAGTATCATTAATATTTTAAACTGCCTAAATTTAGGTATGTACATTCAAACTATTATATTCCCAGCCTCCGTGTACATTATTTCATAATACTGTAACTTGTAAATCCTATGGAAAAGAAGCTTTTGGATTATCAGGTAGTTTAGATAGGGAATAGGCATATCGTTGAGAAATATGAGCTTGAGATCATTGTGCATTTAAGAGCCTACCAACCGAATCCAAGGCAAGACAAAGTCTCTCTCTCTCTCTCTCTTTTTTTTTTTTTTTTTAAGATTCTGGAATCCAAAAGAAAGGATGTGTGAAGGGGTGTGATGAAGAGCAAAAAGAGTTTATTTTTCTATTTTTGGATTAGTAGAACAAAATTTGAAATGCATGAAATTTAATTTTGGCATTGCCTCACCTTACTTTCCATAATTCACTCCTGCCATTTAGCCTCAATTCTTAGAACAGCTGTACTCCCCTAAGTGCTCCAAGCAAACTTTTAACCTCTGATCCCCCCGCTCCCGCTCCCATGGCTCCCTATGCCAAGGTACCTGCCTTCCATAATCCAGTCAAAACTCACAACCCAGGGTGCTATTCATCTCCACCCATCATGACAAGGAAAGCAACCAGGTCAAGCAAATTGTACTAAAATGTAATTGGAAAATAGTCAGATAACTTACAAAATGGTATTTACTTTAAAGAGAAGATGCTTTTCTAACCTAAATGAATCTAGGATTAATGTCATTCCAATGAGGAAACTGGTTAGGGTCAGCTCTCCTAAACTGTTTTTATTTTCCAGGTATTTTTTTTTTTTTTTTCCACCTTGTTCCAATGAGGTAGTTAAGAGTTGCTGGTGCTTCTCTTATAGTGGCTCCTAAAGCAATAGGAGTGGGTGATTTTGGCTCAGAAGGTAGGATATCAGTGGGATAGTCATTTCTAGGTATGGGTAGAGTATACAGTATGTGTTTTTAAGTCTGAAAGCTGTCTGATTATAACAATAAAGAAGAAAGCTGCATAACAAATTAGGAACCTCTACAAAGAGGATTAGCTTAATTGATTTTTTACACAGATTGTTTATATACTATAGGCTGCTTGTAAATTAATAAACCATGATACATTGGATTGGAGCTCAGACATAAAAGCTGGTTTTTTGAAACTGTGATTTCACCCATCCTGTTCCAGTGGGGAAGAGAATGGGCTATGAGTCTTTCTTTTCTTTACACCTTTTCTACTCTGTTGAAAGTGAGATCATATATTTAATAATTTTTTCGTTATTTTGAATGACCCGGATGTAATGTCACATCATATCATGGGATTCCCCCAAGTCAGTAAATATTACCTTAAGATCAAAGATGGAATATATGGACCCTGACACTGACTTGAGTTTATTGTAGAAGAATTCTCTTTGTGTATGGAGCAGTAAAGCAAACTCAACATTATGTATATAAACTGGGCTCCAAGGAAGACTGGAAATCAAAAGATGTGATGGATGGTTATAGAAGAATTGGCTAACAACCACATTTCTCTCTTCCCACAATATGTAGGTTTTTCTTGGCTTAGAGAAGGAGACTTTGCATGCGGTAGCACCTAGTGCTATTCAATAACGGTAATGGGAAAATCATAAAGTTCGACTTCATTTTTTAAAAAGATTTATTTCTTTATAAAAAGAGAGAGAGAGAACTCGAGCAGAGGGGGAGGAGCAGAGGGAGAGACTCAACGCCGAGCGAGTGCAGAGCCCATCATGGGACTTGATCCCAGGACCCTGAGATCATGACCTGAGCTGAAATCAAGTCAGACGTTTAACTGACTACACCACCCATAGGCCTGTTCGACTGCATTTTAAAAGCTTTCTGGGAGTGTTAAAGATTACTAACAACTTTCCTTCTAACAGAACACATGACAAACATTAAAAAAAATAGAAGAGATGTGTGTAGAGTTCCCCATATACTAGCCTTATCAACAGGTGATACAGTAAATTAAATGTCTCCTATCAAAAATATTTTTCTTCTGGCTTCCTCAGGCCCTGAAAATCTGCTATTAAAGTTTTATAGTTTGGGTTAAGCTTTTTGGTTATTCCTATTGTCTTCTTTCAAAGACTAAATGCATTGAAGTGGGAAAATTTGTGAAGGGTCGTGGTTTTAAGGAACAAATCTAAATTCATTTATTCATTAAGCCAACGAAAAGCTATGGAATGTCTCCTGTGTGTCAGGTATACCAGTAGCACCTATGATAGAAGAGTGAGTAATGGAGGGATCCTGTCCTCAAGGGGAAGATAGTCTTTTAATTTTTAGCTTTAGCGCAGTAGGATCATGCATGTCCAGTATCAGTGGACCAAACTTTCTTTGATAATCTATCACCTCTCTAAGTCAATATATCTGAGATGAAACATATCATCTTTTCTTACAAATCAGCCTTACTTTCCATCTTTCTTAATTTAATCAGTGGGACCATCATCTTCCCAGACAACAGAACTTTTCCTGACAACTCAACTCTACACTACTCTTTCTCAGAACGACTGAATTAAAGGCAAAATCACCCAGATCGACACTTAACTGTTCTGTACTTGATATGTGATTGATTTGATCCCCAGCTATGTTATAAAAGGCTTAAAAGCAAAAATCAGTCTTGGCTCTTTTATATCCTCTGGACCTGAGTTTCCCCAAACGTAGACCTGATAACAAACCACCTCAGTGATTCTGATTAAGTTGAACTACTACTCTAGATGATTGTATCTCAGATTTTTAAATAAGTTTATGAATCACTTGAGAATTATGTTAAAGTGCAGATTCCAATTTAGTAGGTCTGAGAGTCTGCATTTTTAATAAGCTTACAGTTAATGCTGATGTTTTGGGGGATGATTTGAAGGTTAAAGAAAGAAAGTTTAGAGTCTCAAATACAGAGTCTGGTCCATGGGAGATGTTCAGCAAATATTTAGTGATTTTTTTTCAAGACGACCTTAGTGTGAATTAGTTTATACAACTAACTGAATAAGTGTGTCTATAGCTGAGACAAAATGTCATTAAGAAGGATGAGGAGAGCAAAGGAAGATAAAATCTAACTATTTTTCTTACCTATGTAACAATTTTAACTGAAGGCTTACCTGATCCTCCAATTTGACGTGTTCGTAAAGTCTTGTTTTGTTTTCTAATTTTTCTTATATCTTTATCCTAAATATCCCTGTATGTATAAGCAAACATGCTAGTCTTACTTTCATGGGGAAAAAAAGATGTATCTATAGTATGTATCACAGTTCTAGTCACTTAATACACAAACTTGATACAAGTTTGTTAAATGGAGTTCCTCTAAGTAGACCCTTTTAGATACAGGAAAAAAAAATCTATCTCTGTATAATTTTTAAAGCATAGCACTAAAAATTACAGAACTTCTACAGTTTATGTTCTTGAGACAGTTGAAAAATGTTCTGAATACTGACTTGGTGGAATGTAGTTGCTGAATGGCAAATGGACGAGAAGAAATATATATTCCAAAAGAACCATCTGGTGCAGAAAAGTGCATAATTAATCATTAAGCCTTTTCAGGGATACATGAATAAAATAATGATCATCAGTATCCCAGACCTAATGAATTTTGTATTAAATTGTAATAATATTATCCTTGTTTTTCTGCTATTTCAGAACTACACTCTCTTAACACAAAACACTGTCATGCCTGGTACGTAGTGCACTCACCAAGCAGTCAAAAGCAATTAAATGAATGTTCTGGACAAAGCCAATTTTCATACGTTCCATGCACATTGAAAAAACAAGTTCAAATAAGCCTCAAACAAGACTAAAATTTAATAATGAATGGGTTTTGTATTTCATGAGACTCTTAAGTACAGACAAGTAACACCTACAGCATGTTACACTACATCTGTCTCAAAGTTGGAATAAGTCATTGCTTAAATGATGCTTTTGCCAAGATCCATAAATGTTATGACCTTCTTTGAAATTATGGCAAAAACAATGCTTTTATTAAAATTTTTTTAATCATGAGGAGGAGAAAGGATAAAAGTAACACAGTTTCCCTGCAATGACTCAGATTTATGGAAGCCTCTCCAGTAATTTCCCCTCTAACTGCTATGGAACTTGTTCACAAGGGCATGGATGAACATTTAGTTCAGGAACCAGCTGTATGATCCAGAGAAGAAAAACGAGTGGACTAACTTATACCCCAGATCAAACCAGAACTGAATGCTTTCCAGTGTTCTAAAGCATCTGGAAAATCTTTCAACATTGTCTCTTCTTTTGGTCCTATCTTTTCACTTATTTCTATCCAAGATTGGGGTGGGGAGCTGAAATGTCGTGAGAAAGTTATATTCAACTGAAGTTCATGTAACAAGAACCAACACTTTTTCCTACTTGACTTCCATTCCAATGTCGCATACTTAAGGGCTGGTCTTCTAAGGGTGCCAGCATTCCCCTGAACCAAAATAAGCAAACATCCAAGTACTTTGAATTCTCTTCCTCAAAATTATGCTTCATTATCCTGGGATCTTGACAGAATAAAAGACCACTGCTGAATTCTAAAAGGTTTTCAAATTTATCTGGACATGCAGTAATATGGAGGAATTTATCCATTGGATTTACCTTTTTCCATTTGAATCTTACCCTGCAGACTTCCTGACAGATTTGAATTATCATCTATATAAAGAAGAGGCAATCAAGAGAAAAGTTCCTCCTGTTCTCCCAGAATTCCCCCAATCCACAGCTTAGTCCAGCAGTTTAACGAGGCTTAAGGGAGTTCTGCTACAAGACATTGCTCCCACTAACATGGTCACTGTTAGAAATCACTTTGAATGAAGGCATTGAAGGTCCCTGTGAAAACAAATTTTATAGCTTTTGTGTGTAAGAGACCCCGAGTGACTTAAGATGGGAGAATTTTCCACTGTGGCTTTCACAAATCCTTGTACCCCCGACTCTCAAATCTCTTGGACCCCCATTGCTTTTCCTTCCCCTCCCCTCTTGCATATGACTTTAACCCCTAATTCTTCCTCCTCACCTCTCTCAATAAAATCCAGACTGCCCAAACAATGACTCTTATTCCACAAGAACAATCCCTGTATTCCCATTTCCGAAACTAGCTGGACTGCCGCCAAACCCTGTCCTGCTAAGTCTAGCTGAATTTCGGCCAACCCCCTCCTGCTAAAGCCATGCAAAATTTTCCGCTGTCCTTCTCCAAGTTAAAATGCTCCTTTGGAGCCTTCCTTTCAGAGCCTTATGGTAATGACTCTCCAGCTGATTTTATTCCATAGTTTCGCTGCTGAGATTCAGGCAGGATTGGTCACTTTGCTGTTCAGCCCAGACCACTTTGTTAAAGGACCAGTTCATTCTATGGACTAGACCAGTGTTTGGCTCTCCTGGCCTTGAAGCACTCTCTAAACCTTTATTCTTCATCTTTATTGTCTTGTATACATCTTGTATACATCTCTAGGTTTGATTTTTCTACTAATAGAGGTGTTCATAATCACAGTGGGGCCATAATGCCAAGGAGATTTTGTTAGTTTGTTCAGGCCACTTGCATATAGGTTTAACATTATAAAGCCAATAGCACTAAATTGTGGAAGCTCTGTGAGTGTTCTAGAACTTTACTGACCACCTTGGGGAACTTGGGATATGATTGAGACAATCCATTTGATTGGCACCTTCCCATCAAAGGATTCAAAGATTCCAAATATTTAATGGTCAACAAGTTTTAACTGGTAAGAAGAGGCCTCTTAAAGACAAAAATCTTCTAAAAGACAGCAAAATTATAAAATTACTTAGGGACTCCTTAGAAAAAGCTAATAAAAATATGGATCATCTAAAAATCCAAACTTAAATTCTCTTTTTTCTCTTCTGCCCCATCTTTGGATTGACTTTCCTCCTGGTCTCCTCTCACTTCCTCTTCCCCATGTTTTGTTCCTCCTCATCTCCCTGCACATTGTCTCAACCCCCTTTCCTATTCTCCACTGTCCCTTCCTAAATACAGTCCTCTCACTGAAGAATATCCCTTCAATATCTTTTAATGTAGATGGAAATTGTTTCACAGCTTTAAACCTTGGTCAAGATCAGATTTCCATAGTGTAGCTAAGAACTTTCTAATCCCTTCTTAGGAAAGACAAAAGTTTAAGAATTTAAGCATTGTCTTGGGAATTTATAGTAAGGGAGTCCTTGATCTCTTTCAATTAGTTCATCTAAGCAGAGATGCTGAACTTGATTTGAAAAGCATGATGGATTGATTACTAAAATGATAGAAAAAAAGTGGGATGAAATTTAACTGCAGGTGGATATAAAAAGTGTAAAACCCAGACAAGCTTTCTTAGCAGCTATTCCTGAGAACTTTCCTGTCAAAATCGATGGGCCAAAAATCCAGTTACATAAGGAGGGAAAAAACTCAGATCCATCCTTAATTTCAGAGACAGGTTAACTACTATTTTCCACAACACTCTTTTCTCAGTGGGAACAAAGATACCACAGTCGTCCTAACCACCTCTGTATTGATGGTCTTAAAACCATCAATACAGAGGTGGCAGATTTAGTTAGGAAACAGACAATTGAATGGTAGACGACCTTCTCTCTGGACTACAAGAACTTGAGCACTTTGAAGATACTTTGGCTCAGAAAAAAAAAAAATTCAATTATCAACTCTTCACAATTAAGCAATTAGATAAACCCGAAACAAAAACATCTCTGTAGCCAAACTATACAAAGATATGTGTAGATACGATAAGGAAAAGGGATACTGGAAAAATGCTTGCTCTGCCTTGAATTAAAACACAGAATCTAAAATAATAAAGGACCAAATTTTTGCGACAGAATTACTTCCTTTTGAGTAAGTAGATCCTTCAGTTTGTCTAAAATTGCCCTTAAGACAAAAGGAAGAAATTTCTATACAATTGCAAAAAAAAAAAAAAAAAAAAAAAAAAAAACAAAAAACAAAAAAACAAACCAAGGATGTTCCTTTTTTGTTGATACCAGACCTACATATTCTACCATAAACCCACCTTTCCATCATTCCTTCCTTGGAGTAGCTAAAACATTTCAATGGTAGGAATCTCCTATCATTAGTCAACATGCTTTCTACACAATGATTCCACTCTGTAGATCTGTTGGAGTGAAATCTACCTTGCAAATGGAGTGCTACTCTAATGTGGGCTGGGCAAAGTCTTTCTGAAACTCCATGGAAGAGAAGATTATTTTATTTTTGTACAGATAAACTTCTCAGTACCGGAGCCTTTGCCTAGGACAGACTCACCTAGTGCCTTCTATAATTTAAAAAGTGTTCTTCAAAAGCTCCTATGCTTGTACTCTCCGATTATCATAGACCTTTCCTTCTATTGTATATGAAGCATCCAAAGACAAGCTCTGAGGGTTCTAACTCAATAGCCCAAAGGGCTTCTGACATCCACCACTCATAATAGCCTCTCACTTTACCTATAACAAAAGTCTACCCTCTTTGTTTGTCTTCAGTGGCAACAGCTACATAGTTAATTGAGGCTTCTATTGACTTAGTTTTAGGATCTCCTCTTAACATTATGGTCCCTCATGTCATTCAGACCTTACTCTTGACTGAAAACACTCAATGCTTTTCTGCTTTAGATTAACCTTCTATGAAATCCTTCTCTTCTCACTCACACATATTTCTATCCATTGCTATAGCTCCTAGACTCTCCTTCCCCCAGCTTTCTTTCTCTCCCAGGGGAGGAAACAAACCTAATGACTGTCATGCACTTATTCAGGAATTTTCCTGATCTCTTTGATCTCTTTGATCAGATCACTCTGATCTCTTTGAAACTCTTTGACAATCCAGATTTAGAAATGCTTATGGATGGAGCCTATTAAGAGAATGGAGCAAGGAGGTTGTTTAGCTTAGTATGTGACGGCAACTCACTCAAATATTATCCTTTTCCAGGGGCCAGATTTGTACAAGTTGCTGAAATTGTAGCAGTTACTACAGCCTGCCAATTAGGTAGAGATAAGAGAGGAACTATCTATACAGATAGTAAATATGCTTTTGGGATAGCTCATGATTTTGGCATGCTTTGGAAGCAATGTGCTTTAACTCCATCTGGTATTTCATTTAAACATGGTAGTCACATAAAATTCCTATTAGATGCTTTGTTTTTCCAAAGGAATTGACTATATTAAGTTTGGGCCCCATAGTAAAAAGCAGACTCAAGCAACAAAGGGTAATAGCAGATTACTATACTAAATGAGTTGCTTTAACACCTTCAGGCTTTCCAACAAGTCTAAGAGTCAAAGCAAAACTAGCTCCCAAGTATCGGCATTAGGTCTTGAGTTAATTTTAGTATCCGCATTTGATTATAAATAAGTATATTGGAAAAGATTAAATTTTTTATCCTCCCAGTAGCTATGGTGATACCAAGATATTCTCTTGACCTGCATCAAGATACTGATGTGGATTTTCTCAGAAAGTGTTACATGCTATGACCCATTACGGAAAGGAAATCTTAAAAACATCATCAATAAGGATTGTTGTGGACACTTCAGTAAGATTGTAGAGGCTATCTGTGGTGTGTTTCCCATCTGTCAAATCTATTGTCTTGAGAAAATTGTAAAGCTGTGGTAAAAACACAACCCAAAACCTTTCGGATCTTTTGGACATCTATTTACAGATGGATTTCATTCAGTCACTCACCTCATGTAGTTATGAGTATGTACTTGCTATTGTATTTCTATTTCTTGGACTTCTAGAAGACTTTCATTGCCATAAAGCAGCTGCTTTGATAGTAGCGAAGAAACTCTAAGACTTTGTGTTTTCCATTTGGCAATACCCACCTATTTGTTTGGTGATAGAGGTACCAACTGAGACTTGTAAAACTGAGGAACTTTAGTTGCTGAGGCCAAAGGTTTTATACTTAAACTTCACGGCCCTAATCTCCATATGAAATGGTCACTGGATGCTCAGTGCATGTAGAGATCTCACCCCCATCCTAACTGTTCTTTCACCTTCCAACATGGCAAAATACTATAGGGGATTAACACAGCATACTCAAGTTTATAATCAACAGGTCCAAGCAGCTTTCCAAATGTTAATCTACAGGAACTCTTACATGACCTTCACACTTGGGTCTTGGATTAAAGAAAATGACAAGCACATAAGACTTATTTTCAAACTTCATTAGAAAGGACCATATCAAGTGTTGCTAACTACATACACTGCAGTAAAAGTCCAGGGAATCAATCCTTGGATCCCTGTCTCCCAGTTAGAAAGTTATTATACATCTACCTCTTGGACTTCTGTGTCAACAGGAGATCTAAAACTGAGAATCCCTTGGAATCTTCCAGAGGGTGACATCACAAAGGTGATAGCTATTCTGATATTTGGACCAAGCAGTGGGCTGCTGGAGTGATCCTTTTATCCAAGATCTTCAGCTCAAGACCCCTGCACTCTAAGAGTAACTGACAATATACCTCTTCATCTCTTTCTCCTATTTTTCATAGCCATCTTTGAGATTCTTAAAGTTTCTATAGTTTTTTTTTTAATACTTCAACTGTATTATTTTTTTTCTGGGTAAATGAGAATCAAAATTGTTACACATCCCTATGATGTCAATAAGACATCAAGACAGAAGTCTTCTTTATAGACTCTGGGTGGAGAGAGGATTTTTTCTGGGATAATTGCAGATGGGTAGGATCTTGGCTAAGAGGCATTGTCCAAAGCCTTCTCATAATTCTTATGTCCATGTTTGTCTCCCCAGTCATTTACTATATTCTCTTCAGAATTTTAAATACCTCAGGCACTCGATAAATAATTAAATTGAATTACAAAGGCAAGATTCCATAGGAGGTCAGAGAGAAGAGGTATAATTTTAAGAAAATCCCTGACGGCAGTCATACCAAAGAATCAGAGACTAATTGTCTCAAGCGGCATAGATCTAGAGCACTGAATGAGCCTAGACTAGGTTTAATGATGAGACTCTGTCTGCCCATTGACCTAGAGGAGGGACTGTGAGAATTTCCCAGTGTGGCCTTCGTATGTTCTGGTCTCCTTCAGGTGCTCTCCATACCCCTCTTGCCCATGACTTTAGTTCCTAACTCTGTATCTTCATCCTCAACAAAATCCACACTGCCCAAACAATGGCTGCTAATCCACAAAAATAATTTACTCCCTTCTAGTTTGAACTATGGATGGGGAAGTGGGAAGGGTGGAGTAGTGTTTGGAAAAGAGAAATAGCCCTGGGAAAATGAGTAATGACAAGCAAATGAGGAGGGCAAGAATTCAACCACTGATTTGGGGAAACCTAGGAAAATATCACAAATAAACCCAAGCACAGCCCTGCATGGGGTTGTAGCCATCCTGGAGAATCATGTTTGGGATAGAAACTACATTAGGTAGGATAAAAACTGTAATATAGAGACCCCAAAAGACCGTAGCTTATACAATAAAGAAGTTCTTTTTTCTTTCTGTAACAGTCCTGGATTTAATAGTCCAGATTTGCATATGTTCCTGATCGATGTAGACATTTAGAGGTATGCTATCTCATTAGTCCATTATCCTTTAGAGCATAGCAGAAGCTGGTCAGAGGCACTAGCTTTTAGACTGTAGAGAGGGGAGGAAGATGTACACTAAACAAAGGTCTTGTGTCTTAAGACCTAACTTCAAGGGGCAAACAGTTCTTCTGCTCACATTCAGTTGTTGAGAAGATGGTCACATGTTCACACCACCTGCAAGAAGATGTGATAAACCTGTACTTTGGAGCAGTCATGTGCTTCAGTGTATATTCTCTCTTTCTAAGTCTGTAAGTCTCTTTCTGGATTTGATTTCCAAAGGCCTAAGGAGTTATGAGAGCAGAGCAGATTTGTGATACAGATAAAAATGGAATGTCAGGCACTGATAGTTTCCTACACAGTATCTATTTCCTTTCTGCCCTTTTCTTTAAGATTTATTTATTTCTTTGAAAGAGGGGGAGGGAGGGAGGGAGAGAAAATGAGAGAGCATGGGGATGGGCAGAGGGAGAGGGAGAGACTCTCAAGCAGACTCTCAGCTGCGTACAGAGACCGGCAGGGAGCTTGATCCCTACAACCCTTAGATCATGACCTGAGCTGAAACCAAGAGTCAGACACTCAACCGACTGACCCACCCAGCTGCCCCTCTACCCTTTTCAAGGGAACTCCGGTTCTCTCAACTCACACCACTTGCTGGGCATATTCTCTTGTAGTCCAAAGTGGTCATGGGACTCAATCTAGGCAAAGAGATGTAAATGATGCATTTCTGAGAGTCTTTTCCTTTATCCTTTTTTCTGCCTATTACACAGTTGCATAGATGTGATGTTTGGAGGAGGAGCAACCATCTTAGAAACCATAAGACAACCAGAGTGAGGATGAAAGCCGAAATATTAAGGATGGTAGAGCTGAAAGATGGAGAGACTTGGGGCCCTTGATGGCCCACTGGGTCATAAAACTAGTTATGTGAGCCAGATAAAGCTCTTTTGTATTTAAGCCAGTATATGGCAGACACTGTAGTATTTGCAGTTGACTAGATCACTAAGAAATGGGGAGGCAGAGTGGAGAGAGAGAGAGAGAGAGAGAGTGAGCACTCCTTTCCTGTCCCTGACAGCTTCCTGTCCCTGTCCCTGTCCCTGTCCCTGTGTGTGTGTGTATTTGTCAGTTTGTTATTTACCTAGCCTAGGGAGAGAGGAGAAGGGAAGAGGAGTGATAAAAGTATAATAAGGAGGAATGATAAAAGCAGTGATAAAAGCCTACCATGGTGATTATCTGCTTTACTCCACAGAGCCACTTCCCAACCTTCATCCTACCTGGTGCCCTGGGTGACTATCTGTAAAGACTATATGAACAGTTTCCTTGCCCTCCATTCTTTCATTGGCCAGTAGAAGACATTGGCAAGAGATCTGGAGAACAGGAGGAAAAGAAGAATGGGGTATTTATTCCTTTGCCTTCCCAGCAGTGCCCTTTAACGGAAGGCTGCAGCTTCTGTCAGATGGTCCTCTCTGCACTGGTCACTTTTTGGTTCCTGTAGCCACTTCCTCCCCTCATTTATTCTGGCTGGATGGAGAGTGGTGATGGCTCCCTGTCACCTCCTTTGTTACTTTTCCTAACCTCTGCTCACATTTTTGTAAACAGTTCCTTTACAAAGTCTTTAATTATCCAGCTAGGAAGTGCATCTGATTTCTGCCAGGATCTTGGCTGGTCTGTTTCTCAGAGTGGGGCTCAGAGCCCTGCTTCCAGGATTAGAGTCACATGGAAACAGCAAGCTCTAGAGGTCGGGACAGACTTGTACAACTGCTCATGCACCAAAGCAGCTCGGTTGTACCATGCGGGGGTAGGATGAGAAGAATGAGGAGGACAGGAAATAGAGGTAAAGAACCAGACAGTCTGAGTTGAATCCTGGCTCTCACTCTTACCAGAGAGAAGCAGATGCCATTAACTCTGTGCCTCACTTTCCTCAACTATAAAGTGGGGTAATTAATAATAATACCTGTGTCCTCAGAGTGCAGTCAGGGTTAAATGAAAATCCATGTAAAACAGGGCAGTTCTTGGGACTTTGTAATTAACAAAAATAGCCATAATAATAATTATTATTACAGATCAAGTATTAGGCAAGATGCTGGTTGCTTCAGAAGATTTCTGTGTAGACAAGTGAAATCAAAGATGAATGACTTTATAATGAAGATCTGGACTCTGATATTTGACTGCTGACAGCTGTTAAATTTCACCTCTTCCTCTTCTTCTGTACCACATCTGGACCAGCTGATCTTGTAAGGCCCGAGTGCTCACCATTTTGGCACTAGCAAAACCACAAGTTCCTGCCACATGGGGACTCACATCCTCAGCCCCAACCCCTCAACCCAGCTAAAAATCTATACCAGTCTTTCTTCCTTGCTTTTTCACTTTGGACTTGGTTGAGAGGCCTTCCCTGCCCTCCCAGACATCTCAGTTATGTAAATAATAAGCCTTTTCCTAACTGTTTGGTAGATGTGTGATGGCATCAGTAGCAACATCCAAACCAGACTTTCGGTGAGGGTCCATCTGCCTCTACAGGTGACATAACAGGCTTCCCTTCAAAATATGTTGGCACTGAAACCACAGTCCCACCATCCTATTTCAGACCCACTTTAGGGCAAACTTTAAACTGACTGAACTTATTTTTCTTTCTATAGGGAACAGGCATCTCAAAAACAGAAAATAACTTGAATCACAGGAAATAAATTTCTATTCCCCCACCCCATTTTGAGTTGTAGACTGAGATTTATATCTGCTGTATCAGATTACCTGATGATTTAGTTACTGAGCAAGGCACCGTCTTGTCCAGCCTTAAAAGTCTGCCTGGGACCAGTCAAAGTGGAACAAGGGCTGTGAAAAAGGCAAGACCCCATAGTGCCTACAGTTTGAGCACATAGATTCTGAACTGTGCTGTTTTGCTTCCACTTCCTTCTCTTGACCTCCAAATTGAAGACCACTTACCTGCTCACCTCTTATGTCTTTGCTAGGCCCTTCTGGTTAGGGAACCCACCCATTCTTCTTTAGCCACCAGCAGTGTCCTTTTTCCTCCTAATATCTTATTTCTCTTTTTGGTAAGTTTAAGGTATGGAAGTATTGTAACATAGGCATGACCCATACAGATAGCCCTTTTCTGGGTATGGCTTAGCCCAGAAGACAGCCAAACTTCTGTGGATAGACATAAGAATCACTAAAGGAACTTTTTAAAAAATTGTAGATGCTGGGAGACTATCCCAGATCTGTGAAGTGATAATTTGCTTCAGGGATAGGCAGGGATGGGAAGAGATTGGTTAGGAATCTGTATGTTTAAAGGTAAAGCTCCCCAGCTGATCCCAGTGATGAATCAGACATAACGGCATATTGAACTGGATATCTTAGTTGTGACACTCGGTTGTTTAAACCCCTAGCCTTCATGACACAGGAACATTTAACCCCAAGGATATTCTGATCCCATCATTTGCTGTTGTTGTGCCATCAGCGTGGGTAGTTGGTAGAGAATACACAAAATGATTGGAAATACGTTAAAGAAAGGTCATAAGACAGAGAAATCCAGACAGCAGAATAACTTTGACATAGCTGAGGGAACTTTCTTACAGTTTTCTCATGTATTAGTTAAAAAAAAATCCAAACCGTCAGTCTTTTATCCAACTCATACTAAATATTACTGTTAGGAATGATCACATTTACTGTTAGGAATGATCATAGTTGAAATTACACATGGTAAAATTTGTTAGAGATAAAAATCTGATGACAAATCATGTCTTGATGCTCACATTGAAACATACAAATATTGAACAGGGAAAAATTAGACTTGGCAAAAGTAATCAACACTAAATAAAACTGCCAACAGCTAAATTGGCATATGTTGAAACTTATTATTGCCTAAAAATTGATGTAAGAATCCAATTTTTTTACGAAGTTTGGGTGTGAATAATTTGACCTGAGACCATTGGACTTAGTACAAATAATGACCATAAAAGAACACATGCAATTGTAGAAACTATAATCAAGAAAAATTTGATATGAACAGTAAGGGAAAAAAATGTTCAATAACATTTTCATTTAAACCTTATGTGGAAAATAACTGATTCCAATGAAAAGAATTTCAGTAAATTAAAAACCAAAAGAGAAGAAAATTAGAAATGTCTTAATGCCTTGGAAAAAATTTTTATCAAGTATTTTTATCTATTAAAGTAGCTTAATAGAAATTAGTTCTAAAAAATACTTTCCTAATGAAAGTATTCATCCAGGTAAGCATAATTTTGATGTAAAGCTTTCTACTCCTAAACACAGGAGTTAAAAGATTCTCATATCTGAAAGTCAACAGCATCTAAATAGATGGGTTAAAACAAAAGGCTCAAAATTTCCTGCATCCAATTATTTATTGTGAGTGTCAAGAAAGGAATGATTAGGAAGAGTCTGCAAGAAAGTGTCAAGAAAGGAATGATTAGGAAGAGTCTGAAATATGGGGTAAACCCAACAAGGGCAAGCATTCATGGAATCCCACAACACAGCTTCGGATTTCTGGGCATCCAAATGGCAGATTAAGGCAAGGTATACCTAGAAGAAAAAGCACAGAAGACAAATCCTTTAAAATTTTTCTTAAGCCCCTCCATTCTTACTTAGCTTTCTACTAGAGGAATTGATCCATAACTCATAATTCTTGAAGTTGACAGAAACAGTCATCCTTCAAAATGCAAACCCCACTATAATAGAAAAGATTTAAAAAATAAGCTTTGGGAGGGATGTGGAGAAATTAAAACACTCTAACTCTACACTGACAAGAAAATCGTAAAATGGCGTAGCCACTTTGGAAAACAGCCTGGCAGTTCTTAAAAAAAAAAAAGATAACACACAGGTTACCATAGGACCCAGCAGTTTCAGTTCTAAGTATAGAGTGAAGAAAATTAAAACGTATGTTCACATAAAAGCTGGTTCACAAATGTTTATAGAAGAATTATTCATACTAAACAAAATTGGAAAGAGTCCAAGTGTTTATCACCTGATAAATGGATAAACAGATTTGTGGTATATCCATACAATGGAATATTGTTGGGCAATAAAAAGAGATAAAATACTGATGCCTGCTACAACATGGGTGAACCTTGGAAGCACTAGGCTGAGCGAAAGAGGGCAGTCACAAAAGGCCATGTATTGTATGATTCCACTTATATCTGGATATTTATTTTATTACGTTCAATTAACCAACATATAGTACATGTCCAGAAAAGGCAAATCTATAGAGACAGGAAGTAGGTTAGTGGTTGCTTAGGGCTATAAAGGGGCTAAAGAGGAAATGAGAAGGAAATGCTAATGTATATTTCTTTTTTAATTTATTTCTACTTTTTACTTTTAAGAAAATATTTATTTATTTGTTTGAGAGAGCGATAGAGAAAGAGACAGATTGGGAAGGAGGGGCAGAGGGAGGGGAGAGAAAGTCTTAAGCAGGCTCTGCACTGAGCATAGAGCCTGACTCCAGAGCTCCATCTCATGACCTCAAGATCATGACCTGAGCCAAAACCAAAAGTTGAATGCTTAACCAACTGTGCCACCCAGGTCCCCTGAGCACACATTTCTTTTGCAGGTGATAAAAATGTTCCAAAATTGACCATGGTGGTGGTTGCACAGCTCTGTGAACATACTAAAATCCACTGAAGTGTATAATTTAAATTGTGAATAGTGTAGTATCTAAGTTATAACTCAGGAAAGACTATATTAAAAATGCAAATCTCCATGAATGAAGTCACATCTTAAAAACTTGAGAGGCCAGTTTTTATCTCTGGGTGTGTTTTCCTCTATGTAATGGGAATGATATTAATACCTGATAAAGATGTTGAAGGAATTAATGAAGTAATGTATGTGAGAATGCCTCTACACCATAGGACAAGCGATGGTAGAAAAAGCTAAATGGGAAATAAGATCTGTGCTTTTCCTTCCATGGCATAGAATCAGCACAGGGAAACAGTTGCCCAAGCAGAGACTACAATTTCCATGGCTCCTTGCATCCAGTTATGCCATGATCTAGTTTTGACCAAGGATATGTAAGCAGAAGTGATGTGTGCGGTCAAGGTAGTTAGGCAGCCGATATCTATCTCATCCCCTGTTTCCTTTCCTGCCTGGTTGCTGAGTGACTGATAGGGCATCTGGAGTCTTAATCTGGGAGATGCCTGATCCTTAAAAACCCCTCTGTGGGGAAAATCCACCTGCCAGCTGCATATAACACTTTGGGTTGATAATGTCAGTGAAGAATAAGGTTCTATTAGGTTAAAATGTTTTTGTTACAGCAGCCAGTGTTTACCTTCACTAATACAAAAATTTAAGTAGGCCTTCAATAAGTTTTTGACAAAAATTAAGACATTTTTGTCATTGGCTAGTACCTTTGGAGTTTAAAAACGAAAGCCAGTAGAGACAGAGATGAGGAAAATGTGGAAATCTGAAAGGTGAAGGACTGGAATGGGTGGGGGAAGCATGTTACTGACTCAATACAAAATTTTATTGTTTATTCAATCATTCATGGCTCAACTTTTCTTAAGGGATTGATTCACATCATTGAATCTCATGGTCATGCAGCAAGTACCACATTAATTCTGAATTCTCGACACCATTTGCCAGACCTAATCACTTCAGTGAGCCTATATTCTTGAGGAGGGAGACAGAAAATAAAAGTAAGTAAATCATATGTTATATTGGATGGTGATAAGTGCCATGGAAATAAATAAACAAGGGACTATGGGATCTCAGGAATGGTGTTCAGTTTTAAATAAGATGGTCAAAGAATATATTATATGGAAGGTGACATCAGAGCAAAGTCTCAAATATAGTGAAAGAACAAACCATGATCCCAGACAGAGGGCTAGAGTATAAAGACCCTGAGATAGAAACATACCAGGTGTGTTCAAGGAACAGAGATAAAGTCAGTGTGGCTGGGGAAGGGTGGGCAAGGGGAAGAATGACAGAAAAGAAGTCAGAGAAATAAGGGGGTGGGACCAGATTGTTTGGGGGCCTGGGGACTGGACAAAGAGTATAATGGGAGATCTGAAAGAGTTCAAGACCAGAGATAATTGGCTACTGTTACTGACTTCAGTAGTGAATGCCAGTACAGTGCCCTAAAGACAGGTTCACTTTCACTTTAGCAGGTCAGTTCAGAAATTAGACAGCAATCCCACAGGAAGAACCAGCAAGAACTCAGATGGTGAATGGGATCCAAGATGCCCCATTCCCTACCCCCGGACACCATGAGGTCATATCAGTGCCTTTGTACTCTAAGATGATATATTCTCTAGGAGCAAGAGAGAAGGGGAGAGCTTTAAAGACTGAGCATTTATCAGACACAATCTGGAAGAGACTGAATTTATAAGGATAAAAAAAGATGCTACATTTTCTTTGCAAATCTTAGTTCTACTGGATTAGCTATGGTGTTCCACAGATCTCTTAAGTTCTGTTTGCCTTCCTTCAGTTTATTTCTTTCTGTTCCTCACACTTGATAGGTTTCCTTGTTCTGTCTTCAGGTTCACTGATACTTTCTTTTGCCTGTTCAAATCTGCCATTGAATCCCTACAGTGATCTTTTTTTTTTTTCACTTCAGTTACTGTACTTTTCAGTTCCAGATTTTTTTGTTGTTGTTTCTTTTTAGACTTTCTATCAATTGATATTTCCATTTTGTTCAAATATCACTTTTTCGACTTTCTCCACATCTTATTTTAGTTCTTTGAGCATTTTTAAGATAAGAGCTTTAAAGTCTTTGTCTAGGAGATCTGCTATTAAGTCTACAGGGAGAGTTTCTGTTGGTTTATTTATTTTTTTTTCCTAAAAATGAGCCACAGTTTCCTATTTTTTGTATACTTTGTGCTTTTTTGTTTTACACTGAACATACCAGGGTGACTCTGGAAATCAGATCCTCACTCTTCCTCAAGGTTTACTGGTTTTTATTATTGTCTTTGTTTTTTCTTTGTTTGTTTTTGATTACTGTAGGTCTCTATGCTAAGGATCAGCTGAGGTATAAACCTAAGGTCTTCTAACGTCTTTTCTGAGCTTTTTCCTGGGCATGTGCAGTTACTTTCTAATTTTCTCCAAATATGCAGGTGTTCTTGTGTGTTTTAGACTTTAACGTCTGGCTTCTGAAAGGAGAAAAACTGAAAAGTTTAAATCCCCTAGAATTCACTTTAGCTGGCAGGGGAGGGGCTAGCAACAACAGAGGGGAAGTGAAACAACAATGGCTGTCCACCTCTTTGTCTGTACCTCTTTGATCAGAAGCAGCAATCAATGAGCAGAGCATAGATTTCCAATGTTGAGAGGACAACATCCTTTTTGCCTAGCCTGGCTCCATCAAAGTATGTGCAGGCTGCTCCAGGAACACTGGCAGAGCTGCCTACCATAGGACTGAGGTAGGGAACGGTTAGTTACTACTCTGCCAAGAACTGAAATTGACTAAAATTAACTGCAATTTACCATCCAAGTCTTCCCTTGGAAATTACAAGCCTTCAAGGACTCCAGAGTTTCAAAATAGTTATATCAGAGAGACTCTGTCAATGCAATTGTTATCTGGGTGGAGAGAGAGATCCCTGGTGCTTTCTACTCTGCCATCTTTCCAGAGTCCCCTTTTAGTGAATAGAATCTCATGTGCTGAATAGTATGTTAAACCTTATGTGTTGTTTTACTCTGGATTTTTGAGAGAAGCGGAACCAATAGGATGTGTATATAAAGAGATTTAGTTAAGGAAGTGGCTCATATGATTATGGAGGTTGATTAAGTTTCGAGATCTGTAAGGTGAGCTGGTGAAGCTGGAGACCCAAAAGAGCAAATGGATGGTGTAGTTCCAGTCTGAAGGCTGGTCGACTAAAGACTCAGGAAAAGCCAGTGTTTCAGTTCAACTTCAAAGACAGGAAAAAGCCAAGGTACCAGTATTGAAGGCCTTCAGGCCAGAAGAATCCCTTCTTACTCGGTGAAGAGTCAGATATTTTGTTTTATTCAGGCTGTCAACTGATGGGACAAGGCCCACTCACATATGGAGAGCAATCTGCTTTTGCTCAGTCTACCAATTTAAATGTTAATCTCATCCCAAAACACTCTCATAGAAACAACAAATAATATTTGACCAGATATCTGGGTATCCCATAGCCCAGTCAAGTTGAAACATAAAATTAGCCTTCACACTTCTAATATAGAAATTATATCTGGAAATAACTATATGCTGTGGTCCCTTTAGGGAAGGTTGATAAAAACCTAGTTTTTATCTGAGAAGATTGCATCTTCTCAGCATGTTACTCAAATATCTGTTGAATATGCTGAGTATACTACAATCCCAGCCCTGGACCAAAAAAGGCAGTTTATGATTTTGGTGATGATGATGATGAAGTGTAAGTCATTTAAACTCTTGACAGTTATATTTATGGAGCAAGACATTTCCTTTAATGCTATTTTATAGGCAAGAGGGAAAAATCTGCAAACATATTTTGGATAACATACAAAATTGTCAGGCTCTTGAGTTACTTCATATTTAGAGTGTAGGAGTACTTTACATTAACATGGAACATTCACACTTTATATAAGCTGGGCTTCGGGAAGGTTCAAGATATCTGGAAAACAGACTTTGTATAAGGATGTTCATATTGGAATGATGAGTCTATCCCAACTTCCCCAGGGAAGAATTTAGTAAACAAGGCTGATTCAAAGGCAGCCTTTGACATAGTGAAAATTCTTTCAACTGTGGACCTTATTGTTGCAGGAAAATGGGACAGTAAAATCAAGAATGAAAAAATCTCATATTCTTACTAGCTGTTTTAGAACTCAAGCTTTCAATGCCAGACTGGGTAACCAAGCCTGGACTTGAGAGGGGAGCTGTGGATAGAAACATTAATCAAATTTGCTTTGAGGAAAGCTACTCACCTAGAGCACAAGACATCTGAGAACTTTGTCATGGGCCATTCTGGTCAGTAAATTAAGGGCCAAGTGCTTGTGACATTAGTATTTTGGCAACTACTCCCACTCCCTTTCCTCTTAATAAAAGTCACAGAATCCTATCTTAGAGCTGGAAGCATATTTGCACTGTCTAGCTTCTCACCCTTCCAATTCAGAATGTGGGGGGTCATTTAGGCCTGGGCCACATAGCTCACCAGGCAGGACAGAGCTGATTTCAAAATACCATTAGTATATCTTCGAGGATCTTTCTAATTGATCTCTAGAGTAGAGCCAGCCTTCGTTTCTCAGTCACCCGTATGCCATTGATGGAAGTGGTTTCATTCTCTCTTTTATAAATTTCATTTGAAAATGATGACTCATTTCATTGACGACTTCTTTCAACAAATATTTATTGGTAATTTGGCACTGTGACAAGCATTGGAGATAAAGGTGATCAGAAACAGGGAAGGACCCAGTCCTTACGGAGCTTATAGTTTAGTGATTTTATTAGTAATTTTCATAATAGTTTAATTATTATTATTTAGATCTTTTATACTAATATAATTTATCAACAGAAAGAATATATAAAAGAAATAAAATTTAAGATTCCTCTGCTGTCTTCTTTGGCTTTTTCTATTTTAACAAATTCCTTTTATATCATTGTCCTATGCCTATCCTTTTACCTTAGTTTTAATCATGATGTATGTTTTGCATTAACTTTTAAAAAATATATTTTATTACTTTATTTGAGAGAGAGCATGAGAGGAGAGATGTTAGCGGGAGAAGCAGACTCCCTGCTGAGCAGGGAGCCTGATGTGGGACTCAATCCCGGGACTCCAGGATTATGACCTGAGCTGAAGGCAATTGTTTAACCAACTGAGCCACCCAGGCACCCTGCATTAACTTTTCATGTGTGAATGATCTTAGCAGACTTCTCCACAAATGCTACATCACAAGCATTTTCCCTATCACTATCTGCAAAATTATCATTTCTGTAAATACAGATAGCTTGCCATATAATTTCCTTAATGATTCTTTTATTTGGGGGCATTAGTTGTATATAATTTATTAATATATAACATTGTGGTAGTTTCTTTTTTCTTCTCTTGAACTTTACCTTAGAAACTAAAGAGCTGAAATTCTATAAATTGGAGTGATGAGATGCTTTTCTTCTGTGATGAACAAGATGAGAAGTAGATGACACATTTTGGGGCCTCTCAGTTTACCTTAGAATTCCAGATGACTAAAAGAACCAGTGGGAAGCGTGACAACCAACCAAATATTTTGCCACCAGATGCATGATATAAAGACATCTTTATCTTCTTTTTATTAAGAATAAAAAAGAAAGTAGAGGGAAATATTTCTATGTATACACATTCACAGGATTACATACATATGAGAAAAGAAACATTGAAACCCCTGATAGGGTTTTAAAATGTATTTTTCTAGGCTTCTATTACACTTAAGTTATCACATTATGTTAGCCTACTGAATTCTGAAGCGTGAGATCATCATCAAAATGACCATAATCTCTTGTAATATAGAAAGAATTCTTTTTGCCCATTCTTATGACAGATCCATCACTGGTAGCATTCCTTCCCTTGTCAACCATAGACTGCTTCCTCTTGTAAAAAGTAAGCATGGGCTTACTGGAAGTAACGTCTGTGCTATTTTACTTTTCTTGGTTTGATTTTCCAAAGGGTTATGGATGGGAAGGAGAGGTCTGATATTCCCACCGGGAGTCCTCATGCGGCTATCATGGGAATGTCCCTAATGAAGGACAAGTCGGATCTAATGAAGAGCAGGGTACAGTAAAGTAGTTAAGTCGAGTCTCACATGCTTCTTCTGGATTTCAGTTATTCCAGGCAGTCTAGTAGATTCTGAATTACCAGCAGCTGCTCACTGGGTTACTTTCTTGTCTGCCACAGCTGCCACCAGCTGTTCTCTCTTTCTTACCCCACGCCCAGATGCAAACAGCCGTTCTTCCTTTCTTTACAATTGTCAACAGTGGCTCATTTTGCTCCAAACACACGGACACCTGCAACAAGAGGAATTGTGTTTTTCAGCTGTGCCAAATACTGGACAGCCTTCAGAAGGTTGAACGGAGGAAGGGAAAGAAGGAATGAGATGTGGTTTGATGTAGAAAGAGCCTGTGTTGGCAGACAAAAGATGGGTGGGATGCTTCTGGTTGTTTTACAGAGGCTGAGTAAGACAGTAACAACAGATACTCATACTTCTTTCTTATGATGGCATTCACTTTGAAAAGCAGAGAATTATCACTAATAAATAAATCCCAGGAAACTGAGCATCAGAGAAGAAATTATGATGGTGATTTAAAGGTTTGGTTTTCATTCATTTAAGAAATATTTCTTCTGGGCGCCTGGGTGGCTCAGAGGGTTAAGCCTCTGCCTTCGGCTCAGGTCATGATCTCAGGGTCCTGGGATCGAGTCCCGCATCGGGCTCTCTGCTTGGCAGGGAGCCTGCTTCCTCCTCTCTCTCTGCCTGCCTCTCTGCCTACTTGTGATCTCTCTCTGTCAAATAAATAAATAAAATCTTAAAAAAAAAAAGAAATATTTCTTCTGTCAAGCACTATTCAAGGCACACAGTAGGTGTTCAATAAATGGGCACGCATTTATGAACACACATGCATATTTATCTGTCTGGTTTCAGTGATATTGAAAGAGAACGTTTTATTTCTGTTATTTTTATTTTTTTTTGTCAAAAGAGAACATTTTAGCCTGATAATTCACAGACCTGTACCCCTGGGGCAAATAATACATTATATGTTAATAAAAATAATTAATAAAAAATATGAAAAAAAGAGAACATTTTAAATGATTTTTTTCTCTTGAATTCAGCCTCTCCTTTACTCATCCCCACCATCTTTGGGATTGGGGACTTTTGGATTATCCCCTTGACCAAGAAATATTCCTGGTTCTTATGTCTTTCTCTCTTTGCAGGGACTAGAGAGAAGAAAAGAGAAATGGAGAGGGAGGGCATTCACATTTACTAAGCCCTTAATGTGTCCCCAGTACTGCGCATCATCTTTTATATAGGTTATCTCATTTCGTCTTCATCAGAAACTTAGGAAGTCTGTATTACTATTTCCGTATAGCTCATAAGGAAACTGAAGTTGGAAGCGTGAAGCTACTACAACCACACAGCCAGGCAACGACACAGCCAGGACTGGAGAGACTCTTCCACTCCAGAGCATGAGCTCTTTTCACACCAGCCTGCTCTTCAGAGAATATTAATGTGAGTAGTAGAGGATACCGATCGTGATGATTGGGTTCAATGCTGTGATTGTAGAAGTAGGGGTCTAATCCGTCCAAAGGCTGCACCTTCAACTGGAAATTGGTCCAAATTTCATTCACCATTTTAAGCTGTGGAGCACTGTCTAAAGGCTGAATGAAAGATGAGATACTGAGGACTCATAGATAAAGTTGTTATCACAGATATAATCTCTACCTTCCTAGAACGTTTTCTGTTAACAGTGGGTTTTGAAAGAGTATTTGACCAAAGTCGGGGAGGACCTTCATTTCACACCCTAACTCCATCCATTAGTATTCAAGCAATGTTAGTGATTATCCTTTGGAATATTGAGTGGGAAAAAACTGGCGGAGGCTCTAAGGAAACTTCCTCTGGTTTAGGGAGCCATTAGGAAAAGCTCCTTATTCTTGTAAAAATTTTCCCAAACTTTCAGGGCCAGGTTTCTGCAGCTGGCCAAGAGTCAGCCTCAGTTAGGATCCTGCCAAATTGGGCATCAACAGCTCATTTGGCTTGGAAAAAAAAAGAAATGAGAAACAACTGACGTTTGTATACTTGAAATTATGAGCTGTTTCTCTAACAAAGAGACCAAACACTTTCGGCTTGTTTTACAGTAAACATACACATTGAACAATTTGGTTGGTTAGCAGCTGGTTGTGCATATGTAGGACATATGTGAACACATATGGAGGCATAAACTCACATATGTTCACTTAAAAGGACACTGTCAAGTCATTTTATGACTTTTTTTGTTCTCTGGGCTCCATTGTTTATAAAATCTTCTTAGAAGCTTAAAAATACAATTTCTTTCCCTACTGATTTTTGTTCTTTTTTTTTTTTAAAACAAGTGTTTTGAATGAGACTCAAATAAATGCAACTGGTTCGATTTAATACCAAGTCCTACTTAAGCATACATAGCAATACAATGTCCAGTCAGAAACAAAGCACTAACAGTGAGATAATTCCTTATGAAGAGAGAAAAAACCATCTTCTGCCCTTAGAGTCGACATTTCAGAATTGAATAGTACTCACAGATTATTTTCTGGCTCCCCAGTGTTTTTATGTATGTATATATGCATGCATGTATGTTTGCATGTATTTTTAAACTATGAAATGCTTTACAGATTTGCATGTCATCCATATGCAGAGGGCATGCTAATCTTCTCTGTATTGTTCTAATTTTAGTGTATGTGCTGCCGAATTGAGCACCCAAGTGCTTTTAGTGTTAGATACCAAATATAGGTAATAGTGACCATGATAAAACCTATTTTTTTCCATTTTCCTTAATGTTCAGCAATATTTTTCTAGCTTCATTACTAAGCAAAAATCCCTTTAAAAAATCCTTGCTTTGGGCAAAAGCTGTGAGGAATCAGATCAAAATGGCTAAAAAAAAAAAACCAAACTGAAAAGATGCTCCAAATCACAACCATTTGGGAAAACAAGAAGTTAGTTAATGATAAGTTGTCACTTTACATCCATCAGACTGGCAAAAGAAAAAAGCAACAATACACATTGCTAGTGGAGACGTGAGAAAAAGGGCACTGTCATTCATATTTCGCTGGTGGAAATGGGGATTTTAAAGAGCTTTTTTGGGGGATGTAAATCTAGCAACATTTCTTAAAATTTTGTGAAATTAAGAAAAACATTTCTTAAGTTAAAAGTATATACTTACCCTTTAATCCAGCATTCTCCTGTTGGGAATTTAACTCATGGATACAGGAGCACTACCTTATAGGATATAAACACAGGATTTCTACAGCAGGATTGTTTATTGTGGCAAAATAACAACAAAAAACTGAAAGCAAGTGAATACCCTTTAATAAGGAACTGTTGTCAGATAAATTATTGTATGTCTATACCATGGAATATTACATGACAACATCCCCCCAAAATGAATTAGGCAATACTAGTTGCTTAGAAGGATTACCACCAGAAACTGTTGAGGGAGAAAAGCAAGATGTGTAAAACAGTATATTATATGAGTCCTTTTCTAAATCATTGATCAAAAAAACTTTTATACATTATTTCTCTACATTTCTCTTTTGCCTATACATACATTTGCATAAGGTTAGATGGTGATGGAAACAAACATGAATGGATATGTTCTAGGCTGTTAAGATGGATTGTCTAGAAGGTGGTGGTAGGTGAGGAAAAGAAACAAAAAAGGAAAAGCCTAATGTAAGAAAAATGTGGTTGAAAGGTGGTCACATTTATGCAAATTATATGTGTATATGCAAAAAAGGAATTTTTGAAATGATAAGAGATCATTGAAATAAAACGTTCTCATCTTATAGTTTTCAGGATTTCCATAGACTGAGATAAAGGAGAATGTGAAAGTTCTGGAAGAAGTCAGATAATCATGGAAGAAATTGAACTTAAGGGTTGGCCAGACCTTTTAGGAGTCCAAGGTTTTCACTTTAAGATCAAGAATAGCAGGTTGCATTTCAATCATTTCAGGGTACTGGTGCCACCAAGTGGTGTCTGGAGCAATTGTTGGTGGCATTTTATTACCCTCCTGGTGAAGGAAACTCTTGGCTTACCTGTGCCTTGCATCGTAGTAAGCGGTCTATGGAGGGCTCCAGTTCTCCTTGGAATGAAGCACACCCCTGCGAGCCTGGCGACATGATCAGAAGTATGAGAAGAGATAGGGAGCGGACGGCTTTTGCCTTAGAATCTGAGCTCCCTTGGTTTTTCCAATCAGCATGTCCTCTGCTACGCATTTACCTGTCAAGTCCCTTGAGGTGTGTTTAATATTTTCTAACTACTTAGACTAGTATTACAACCTATCTGACCTCTTTAACAGCCTGTTCTCTTATATAGGCTTTCTCTTTTTATTGCCACCGTCCTAGCTTGGTCTCTTGTGGCTTCTTTCCTAGTGCCATAAGAACATTTTCTTGGGCTTTCCTATCCTCGATGTCTTTCTGGTCTATTCTGGCCAAAGCCCACTTCTGTCTAAGTTTCCTGAAGTTTGGGTCACTTAACAACACTATTCAAAAGCCTTCAGTTGTTTCTCCCTGCCCATCATCCAAGTCTAACACCTGAGCACAAGCTTTTAATAGGTGGCAGTATTTCTCAGTTTGTCTGGGATTGTCCCAGGTTACTTCTGTTGTCCCAGTGTAATTATTGTGACTTTATTCACTCTCAGAAGTGCTCTGGTTTGGATAATAGATTATAGAGACATGCTAGCTCTTAGCCACTTGGTTCTCCTGCCTGTAATACATACAATAAGTAAGCTAATGGAAGAATGTCTCAAGTTTGTGGCAGATGGAGGAATTAGATCTGGGTAGAGAGTGTATCTTTTTTTCTTCAAATGTTGAAAAGCTAAATATAAATTGCTTGGTACTTATTACCTTATTTAAATTTTATCTTTTTTGTTATTTCAGTGACAAGTAGAATTTCTTGTTTGAACTTGAGGAAGAAAATCTTAACCTTTGTAATTTTCATGTAGCTCTCTGGGTTTTTCACAGACTCTCCAGAGTGGTCCCATTTGGGGCCTGATGAATGTCACATTCATAATTTGTTACCCAAGATGAAGAGTATTCAGCTGAGTAATGATACAGAAATTCTAAAAATTTTGAGGAGGTAGGAGCACCAATTCTGTGAACTCCTTCAGCATAAGAGGACATAGCTTAGTCATCCAGCAGTTAACCTAGTGCTTGAGCATTAATGCCGTGGAGAAGGATTTTGAGCGGCCCCTGACAGCTTGTGAAACTGATATGCGGGCCCTGCATTCTGGTTTAAGTATCTTCTACTTCTGGTTGCTGTATTTGGGATGTAAGATGAGCTTGAATATATACTGTTTAAGGAAATGCATTATCCTTAGCTCACCATCACTGGGAATGCACTGTGAGTTTTTTCTGCAGATTTTTTTAAAAAAGATTTTATTTATTTGTTTATTTGTCAGAGAAAGAGAGAGAGAGAGAGAGAACACAAGCAGGGGGAGTGGCAGGCAGAGGGAGAAGCAGACTCACCCAGTGCGGGACTTGATCCCAGGACACTGGAATCATGATCTGAGCCAAAGGCAGAAGCCCAGCCGACTGAGCCATCCAGGTGCCCCGAGGCAGAACAGATTTTTCTCCTACCCAGTCCTTTTCATAACCAGTTAAATACATTTTCAAGACAACCAGAGCTTGGGGTCTTGAGAAGGACTGAGTGTGAGAACTAGACCTTTACAGGCTTGGAGCTGTGATCTCATGAACACCAGACATTCCCCGAATGATGAATAGTCATGTAATGCCCATATACCTCCAGTCACCAGCAGCCCTTTTTTCTTATGATCTAGATTTGAGCCATTCTAAAGTCCAGGAATTCAAAAATCAATTTAAGCTATTCTTTAACTAGCTGAGAGTCATTCATTCATCATCATCCATTATCTCCCATGTGCCCTGCCAGGTTCTGGGCATACAATGAATAACAGGCATGACTTCCGGGAGGGCAATTTTCCAGCAGACACACATATACCCAAATCGTCACAAGCTCACACGTGCACAGGCACATCCACGCGCGCACACAAGGTGACTTCAGCTTGTTCTGTTAATGGATGGTGAGAAAGCTCCCTCTTTGTCTTCTTTTCTAATGTAGCTTATTTTAGGATACTTTTTCCTGATGACGCCATCAGGAGCAGAATCAGGCTTTAGACATGCTGACGCATCTACAGATATTTGGGACTCTGTCATCCATCAGTTTTCCTTTGTATATTTCTCCTTTTTTCCTCTGACTGTGTGTTTAATACATCTGAGTAATTTAGATACAAGAGCAAGATGTTTTCGCCTCATGCTTGTAAATATGCTCCAGATTGTGAGTTCTTCCAGATCAGGGACTGTGTCTTAATATAGAGACTCTGCATCTGACTGCCTATATTTGAACCCCAGCTCTGACACTTTGTAGCTTTATGACCTTGGGCAACTGTTGTAACCTCTCTGTGCCTCAAATGGCTTCTCTGTATAATCGACATCTTGGGTTTTGCTTCTTTTTTTATTTTTAAATTTTTACTTCTTAAAGTTTTATTTATTTATTTGAGAGAGACAGAGACAATGACAGAGAGCATGAGCACGGAGGAGAAAGAGAAGCAGGCTCTGTGTTGAGCAGGGAGCCCGACATGGGACTCAGTCCCAGGACCCCAGGATCATGACCTGAGCCAAAGGCAGATGCTTAACCAAATGAGCCACCCAGGTGCCCTTACTTCTTTTTTTTTTAAACAACTTTATTGAAATACAATTCACATATCATAAAATTCCATTTAATGTGTGTACAAGTCAGTGTTTTCTAGTATATCTACAGTTGGGGAAAGCATTCCCACAATCTAATTCTAGAACATCTTTATTGCCTCCCAAAGAAACACTGAAGCCACAATCACTCCCCATTCCAGCCTACCAGTTGTTATGAGGATTAAGTGAATTACTATATGAAAAACACTCAGAATATTATCTGGCACCTAGTAAGTGTTATGTAAATGATGGCCACTATATTGCTATTATTATTAACAATATCGTTGCTACTCTGTGCCCTCAGCCAATACAATGACTGATACTAGTTTCTTGCTGAATAAATGAAACAGTGGGAGAGAGTAGAAGACACATTTTGTAAGAATTTTACGTAATGATGAGAAGAATGCCCTATACTGTGTGTATAGTACAGACATAATCAAAGGCGCCAAAGAATCTGTGTTGGAGCCCAATACTTTCACGAAGAAAGAGGTTTTAAAATGGGCTTTTTACATAGTAGCTTGACAGGATGGTGTTGATGATTAAAGAATTTCATCCCAAGTCCTGAATGCTGATAAGTAGATTCGTGACCCAAGGAAGGACACAGAGGCTGAGCCTCTTTGTAGGTAACCTGTAAAATGAAATTGGATTCACTAAATGATTACGAAATTTACTCCTCTTTCTAACATCCCATGATGCTGTCTGCCAATAAGTGTCGCAAGGATTTTACATATCATTTGGAACCTAGACACAAAACCCTGTGACATTCATTTTATGGTCTTATTTGTTACAGTTCCTCAGTGTCTTGTGTTCCCAAAGAGAACATAAGCATGGATCATCCCATCCTTACACCTTCCATTGGCTTCCCTCTACCTATAGGATAAAGCTCAAAATCCTTGACAGAGCATGCACGACTCTCGTGGTCTCTTTTTTACCTGTGGAATATCTACCCTCAGTCCTCCTGGGCGCCATACAATTGATACTAGTTTGGGGGAATCTGAGCAGATTCCAGTGCCTCCCAGAAATTTTCAATAAAGAGAAGGAAAGATTGAAAGTAGTTGGAAGTGGTTTGTTTCAAGCCATTGCTGACAGGTATAGATTAAGGCACTCTAAGAAGATTGTCCTTTTGCAGCTGTTACCTGGGTCCCCTCAGCTCTCCTGGTTTCTTTCAAAAGCATGCGTATTCAGTGTTTCCTTTGCTTCTGTATTCTTTTAATTGTCTTCCCCTTTACCCTGTTCTCTTTGGCGTGAGTTGGCAAAATTTTGTTTCTCCTGACTGAAGAAAACTGCTAACCAAACAAAACTAACACAAAATTCTTTTATGATCTGGCCTGTCTAGTTTGCCAGATCCCATCTTCTGATTTAGGTTCTGAAAATGGGATATACTTTCCCATGGCCTCCTGTCAGAAGTCTTTCTTTCTTCCCTGCCTAAAGAATTCCTATTCCTTCAGTGGTTGGCCTAGGTACTTCTTTGGTGAGGCCCTCTCTGCCCTCTTTTCATGTACTTAGAGCCTTTCCCCTCCCCGATCCAGTAGCATCCCATGTATATATATGTAACAATATTAAGAGCCGACTGTTATTCTTTTCTTATTTTTGGAGAGAATATTGAGGGGAACAAAAATATGCCACCTCAAAATATGCCACTTTGGCATACTGATTATTTTGAATTAAAGTTACAGCTGGTGCAGGAAGGACACTCTGATGTAGGAAGTAGGAAATAAATCTCTCACGTGAAGATATCCTTCCTATCTTGGAAAGGTAGAAGTCATCCTTATCACCAGAGATAGAGAATTCAAGGCCAAGAAGGCATTATAAACAAACTTTATTCCTTCTTCTTTAGTTTGCTACCCCACACCCAAACTCCTTTGTTTTGTCAAAATCTTCAGGAATAATTGTTTCTTTGTCTAAATGACAGAAAAGCTGCCTGCTTTGGCCACTTTTTGGGGTCAGCTATCTTTGGGGCTCCTGTGCATACAATATTGAATTTATGTTTCTCCTGGTAATCTGTAGTATGTCAATTGAATGATAAGGTTAGTCCGAGAACCTACAAGGGAAGAAGGGGACAGTTTCCCTCCCCTACAACATAGGATCAGCGTGATTTTCTTCACCTGTCTGCCCCTTTCCCCTCAACCATGACCTATATTAGAATGGTAACTACAGAGGCATCTGGGTGGCTCAGTGGATTAAGCATCTGCCTTCAGATCAGGTCATAATTCCAGGGTCCTTCGATCGAGTCCACATCAGTCTTCCTGCTCAGTGGGGGAGCCTGCAGCTCCCCTTGCTTGTGCTCTCTCTCTGTCAAATAAATAAACAAAATCTTTAAAAAAAAAAATGACAACTGCATGACACAGGTTTTGTTGCTGAAATGTTTCTTGGATTTGCTCTGAATTTTTTCTGTCCCAGAGAAACAGCCTTTAAATTGCTGACCTTGCTTATTGCCTCCTGTTGTTTTTTTCCAGTCCTTCCTCTACTGGGATTGACTAGTTACTGTAGTAAAACCAACCCCATCTACTCACTTATTAAGATACCTGCACCATACTTCTCCCTTACTTTCCGGACGGAGCCCTTTGCACATAAATGAATAGTCACAATCTGGTTTCTGTTGGGACTTTAAGGAAGATTCTATGGCTGTTTGTTCAATGTGAGGATGTCATGGATGTTAAGGTACTCTTTTGATTTAATGCAGCCTTTTCAAGGAGAAATGATAAAGGAAAAAACTGGCTTTCTCTCTTTTTGAAAACAAGTACGCTAAAGTGTATTCTGAGATCATGATAGCTAGGATGTGGTTAGAATTTCCCCACATTGAATTCTTCTAGGTCAGCGGGAGGTCCTTTTTGGTTGTTGTGAGCAGATGCCTAACCAGAGATCTCCAAAAATGACTCTTTAATTTTTTTTTTTTCTCTCAGCTAGTTTGATTGTTATTTGCAGGAAAGAAAATCAGGCAAATCTTTCTTATTCTGTGGAAGACATTTAACTGGTTTAATCCGTATGTAAGCATAAGAAAATAAAAGTCATTCTCCTGATGGAAGAGATCTAGGAAACTTTCTCCAGCCTGGGGGAGAAGGTGGTGTTGGACAGGGTCCTGGATGCTTTCTGTGGGAAAGGAAGGAGCAGTGCTCTGGCGAATGACATTGCAGGTCACCAGAAAGCAAGCAGGAGGTCATCCGGGAGGGTGGGACCCCTGCCCCCCACTGCTACCATGGGACAGATGAGGATGAAGGGGTCCTTCACCAGAACCTTAGAGGGTGGCTCTTACAGTCTCCAGAACCTACATCCAAAGAAGTCCAAATCCAGAGAGTTCTATTTTTGGGAAATTAGGATCCATCTTGACCCCAGAACATTCATTTCCATATTTCACTTTTTTTTATTCATCATCTCTAGCAAAAAGAAGTATTTTAAGTCTTGAATACTAATTTGAGTTAAACGTATTATAAGTCCCCTCTTTTCTACTTCTCCCCACTCTTAAAAAGAACAAAAACCAATAACCAAAGTGACGGCTTCTTTAAAGACTTACTCTCCAGCTGTTAGTATAAGCAGGAGTTTATACTCCCAACATGGTGAGTCTGTCCTAATAAGTTAGGCTTTGGGTTAAAAACTGAGTTTCTTCTTGGCTCATAGCTACCTCTAGCTTTAAATAGGGTGGCCGATCCTTCATAGAAAGGACATCTGAGTGCAGCTTCCAAGTGTAGGAATTCCTTGACTGGGCTTCATTGTATATGACATTGTAAGGACGGTACAGCCTCCATTCAGTCTTTAAGGGGAGAGGTGAGAGGCTGCTTACAGAACTAACCAAAGGCACACACCTATCATGGGACCACAACTAAGAAAAAAAATTCCAGCTGAGTAAACTGTTTTTCTCTCCCTTTAGATTTTAGGAGAAAGAGGCAAATGGCCATAGGAAAACTTTACAACAGAGATTTATTTAAATTTTAGAAAACAATCAAATAACTTTGAAAGTACAGCTTATATGTGTCTCTTTGACCGAGAAGGAGACTAACGAAAAATAGTACAGTGCCTGGAACATTATAGTAATCAATTATAATTTCTTAAGTGAGTAAATCTTACTTTCTTTATCCATTTAGCTGCCACCCCTAGACACCTTCTCAATCTTTGGGCTTCACTCTTTTTTCTAAAGTCCAGAATCTTAATGTTAATGGTAATGGCTAATACTTATGAACTCACGTAGGATTAGTACTGTTACTGAGCTATGTGCACACACACATAGCTGAGGCTTGGGAAGTAGACATCACTTGCCTGAGGTGACACTGTTGTTAGACATCTGAGCGAGGACTCAAATCTGGGCCCATCTGACTCTAATGTTTATCCTTTATTTTTTTAGGCATTTCCAATTGATCTGTCTTTCCAGCACTGTTACTGTTAAATAATATTACTATTAATAATTAATAATTATTAATATTACTGTTACTGGCAATATGGTAACCGATGTGTGTTTGAATGAGCTGAATGCTCATCAGAGAATTTCTGGAGCTATGCTCTTACCACAAAATATTAGCGAAGCAAATGGTAGAAGTTCTTGCCAGACTCAAATAGGGATTATTCCTCTTGTGCTTTTCTTGCACGTGCTTGATTAACCATTAAAACCATTATGTTTGGGGACGCCTGGGTGGCTCAGTTGGTTAAGCCACTGCCTTCGGTTCAGGTCATGATCCCAAGGTCCTGGGATCGAGTCCCACGTCGGGCTCCTTGCTCAGCAGGGAGCCTGCTTCTCTCGCTGCCTCTGCCTGCCTCTCTGCCTGCTTGTGTGTACTCTCTCTCTCTATCTCTGGCAAATAAATAAAATCTTAAAAAAAAAAAAACCATTATGTTTGTATTGAATAACCAATGTATTCTGGTTACAAATGTGGGAAAAAATATGAGCAAGAGAATCTGCTAGGCAGTGAGCTCAGTATGTCATTATACTGCGGATTTCACTATGGTTTATTCTGAATGAAAATGGATATATCTGAAATTATCCGTAAAGCTGGGCTTTCTTACTAAAGTCCAATGGACCTTTTAGCTTAATGTTAGCCATTATTAACACGGGAAGAATGCCTCAATTTCAATTCTGTATTTGTGAGCATCATGAAGGTTAAGGTTCTGGTTGCCAAGCACTTTGAATTGAACAAGAGCCCAATAAATGCCAGGTAATGAATGACAAGGATTCACTTAGCCTGGACTACGGAACTGGCATAGTTTGAATGCTTCCGGCTTGTTGACCTCCTTTCTCCTTCTCGAATGTCTGGTCATCCATATTCTCTACCTGCTGTTGCTGTTTGCTCCAAGCCCTGAGTGAGATAACCTGATCAACAGTAACAGTGGTGACTTATTGAGGTTTTATTTTATTTATTTTTTGATAAGTATTTACAATTTCCAAAGGAGGTTAAAGATAAGACTGAGTGTACTGGGTAGAATTTTACTATCCAAAGTGAGCAGGCAGGCCTCCAAGGCCAGTTAAACCAGTTTGGGCATTAGGTGACTTATGTACCAGATGAGCTCTTTAAGACGAGAAAACACTGCACTTCTTTGCAGGTAGGTCTTAGTGTGGCCTTGCCTTTACTGTGCCTGGGCTCTTGGGTTTATCTTTCCTCTAGTCTCATGACGATTCTGAGCCAATGGCAGGATCAGAGACCAGAGCACCTGCCATCTAGCTTTGGACTTGTTGCACTCCACTGTTTCTCTTTCTCTCGGTGATGCATTTTTTTGTTTCACTCACATGTATTTATTTGGCATAGTGTGCCCGGTCCATGGACATAATCACCATACATTAGGGAGGGTTACTGGTGCTGAGGACAATTAATAATCACACAATAGGACCTGTTGAGATAGGACATCTCAACAGGGTCCAGATGAAAAACCTGCATAATTTCCTAACATTCATTGTGGGAATTGGCAAACTAAAGGTCTTGGGCCAAATTCAAGCCAACATTTGCTCTTTTATACTCAAGAGCTAACAATGTTTTTTTCATTTTGAAATAATTAAAAATCAAAAGAAGAATCATATTCTGTGATATGTAAAAATTATATGAAATTCACATATCAGTGACCATAAGGTTTCCTTGGGACACAACCATACTCATTTACCTACATATTGTCTATGCCTACTTTGGAATACTCATGTCAGAATTGAGTAGCTTTGACAGTGCCTTGTAAATCCTAAGATATTCATTATCTGGCCTTTTATAGGAAAAGTTTGCAGAAGCCTTTTAGTCAGTCATCTGGCACCAACTAAGAGGGCAGCCTGGAAACCACTGTTAAGCCAACCCATGCTATTTTTCCCTTGCAGCCATTTATGTTCCCAGGAAACTTTGCCAGCTTGATTAATTGCATCAGTAGATATTAATACTGGACAATCAAGCTCATATTTGCCTGCATGGCTAAGCTGTCTAGGTTGCGTAGTAATGGTTGTGTGTTACCAGTGCCCTACATGGAAATAATTGGATAGAAGTAAGAGGAGCTGTAACTGCAAGTTAACATTATTCGTTTTATAATATAATTTTTCTGCCTTGTATACATTTCTGTAACTGAGTTTTAAGACCATATGGGAACAAAACAAAGCAAGACAAACAAACATAGCTTTTCTCTATTTGGAAAAATGTGAACAAATGAAGGCCCAGAGAAGTTAAACTAGCTTCCTAACACCACCTAGCTACCGAATGGTAAAACCAGGGCTAGAAACCATGTATCCCGACACCACCTTGCACTGTGCTGTTTCTTGTTAATGAAACGGCCATAGGTACAAAATTGTGAAGACTACCCTTACAGATGTCAGACTGGGGCTCTTCTTTTTACTCATTTTCCTGAGAAAGCAATGGAAGGATATTTAGCTAATTTGAATTAAGCCTAATCTATCCACTTTTTTTCATTAGCAGGTGATGAAATTAACAGGATCCTGGGGAAATTGTTTTCTAACTTTTTCACTTGAGAGGATGGGATTGTTGCTAGATGAAGCTTGGAATTAATACTCGAATCCATCTATGGCCCCAAGGATTCTCATGCCCCTTCAGTGGATCACAGATGCATACACTTAGGTTGTCTACAGACTTTTCCCCACCACAGACAAGACGTTCTTACAATATAGGATAGACTGAGGTAGAGATACACCTGTAATTTGGGGTGCCATGTACATGTACTCTGCTAGCAGCTGTTTGTTTGAGTTAGAATGAATGGCTTTTAACATTGGAGTTTTTGCACTGCTAGGTTTTTATAACAATAACCATACCTCCTGGAGGTGATGAGCTTCCCCTCTTCTGAATATGTTGCCAACAAAGAGGCATGTGTTTGCAAGGTTGCATCCTAGGCAACCCCAAAGGCACCATACTGCTTTAGAGAACAATGAAAAGCTTATATATGGAAATCTACAGGGGGAAAAAAAAAAGGAGGACTAGATGTGTGAAATTAAAGAGAATTAAAGAATTAATGCTATACATCCAAAATGTGTGTAAATTTAGTGTCAGCATTTCCTTTAATTGATTTCCAGGCTTAGTTTTGGCAGTTCTATTTCATTGATGGTGATTCTATGTGCATCATAGGGATGAACATCTGATTAGTTTATTAAAGCAGAGTAGATTTATGTTCATCTTAACAGCTAAAATGTTTTAATTTGTTCTTTGACTTTTGTCCATATGTCTTCATTTCTTGTGGAAAAAAGTTTGTTGAATTGTAACCAGTTTGAACATAGTGTAGTGAAGTCAGATTATTCAAATAATGGGAAACAGGGGTGCTCTTTAACCGTTTTGATTTGGGGAATATCTACTTATTGGCCCAATGATGTCATGATAGATAATGGGTGTTAGATTCATTACTATGTTTCATTTCCCGAAGCCAGCAGAGTAGGGTAAATGGATACTTTTTGCCTCTGCCCTGATTCTTGTCCCAGGGTAACTGATTTATGCTGATAATAATGCAACTATTATGTTGATTAGTCATGCAAAACAAAATAAAACAAAACGAAAAGAAAGAATGACCAGGGCAAACCCTTATAAGAAGTCCTTTATCCCCTTTTATCCTCGGTTCCTTCCATCCATCATCCTCTCTCTCTTCCTTCCTTCCTTTTTCACTGTTAATAGTTTGTTTGTTCTCTCTATAAAGAGTGCTCTAATGTTGTTCATTTACTCTTACACTCACCTGGGAGAAACAACAATTAACTTTGAACATGGAGACAGGTGGCTGAGCAGACTTTTTGCAGATCTGGTTAATTAAGTCTAGACTGGAAACGGAACAAAAAGGAATACTCCGTAGTATTAATGTGAGAGGAGAGACCTGCACTGCAGCTGTTCTCACTAAGCTCATTGAAGATATTTTAAATGAAACAAACTGTTGGCTTTGATGAAATTGTAACACATGATGTAGCATGAAATGGGAGAAGAGCACAAGTCTCCAAAAGTCACACAAGTGATGAGATTTTTAAATTTGTGTGCTTCCCTTGGGTGTGACGGCCTCATATTTGGAATGTTTTGCATAATTACGAATGTGGAACTGTTTTGTATTTTGAAGTCTGTTGTGGGTTCAGATGGTATCTATGCACAACATCATTCTTTTTTATTTTCTAACAAGATAAACTTAGTTTCTAGAATTTTCCTTGTAGAAAGAAAAATGTCTGTTAATGTAGGCATAACTCTCTGAAGATGGCTCATATAGCATAGATATACATTCTCTGTTTTTTGATGCCCTTAACATATCTGGATTTGGCATCTACAGCAAGATAGCCTTACTTAGAAAATACAGTTTTGTACAATTTTAAGAGAAATAAATTATTCTTTTCTAACACCCAAGGGCAGGGGTTATTATTAAAATGGTCCTGTGCTACCAGTCCTCTGTCTGCTCCAACTGAAATAAACAGGGGCCCTTTCAACAGCCAAAGAATAAGATGTGAGGAAAGTCAAAACCATCATTAAACAGTCCAGGTAATGGAAATTTCTCACAATTTTTTTTTTTTTCTTTTAGGAGGGAGTGCCCAAGGACAGTTTTCACATTAATTCTACTTCAAAAATATCTCAAGGTCAGGATAATTTTCTGGGGCAAATTTTCCTTAGAAAACAGAGTATTGTTTCCCGATTCACCATGGGAAAAGATTGTCCTTTGAATCTTGCAAGACAGAGAAGCTCATGGTTAGCACGACTGCTTTTTCAGGAAAGAACTGAAGTTGTTCAGGGGAATGCTTTTGTCTTTTAAAAGGACCAGACACATCTGTTTGCAGAATCCACATGGGATTATTAAACCTTGTGTTGTACAACATAAGTCTTACAAGGGAATAACTGTTGTATGACCTTATATTGATATGTAATTAACATCAATGTTAATGGTCTGTTCTTATATTATAAAAACCAATAAGCTGGTTTAACCTATCAATTCCTGCATTTAAATCATATGGAAAATAGCATGCACTTTGTGTATCTCTTTTTAATGTTATGCATATAAGATTTCCTAAGTGGGTATGGTCAGATGGTCTCTTCCTTAAAAATAAAAATATTGGGGTGGGGTGTGAGGCAATGAGGTAAGTGGGTGATGGACATCGGGGAGGCCATGTGTTGTAATGGGCACTGGGTGTTACATAAGACTGATGAATCACAGACCTGTACCCCTGAAACAAATAATACATATGTTAATTAATTGAATTTAAGTTAAAATAAACTAAATTTAAAAATAAAATAAAAATACAAAATATATACATGTGACCATCAACTTTGGGCCATGTACAGAAGAACAACAGGCAGGAGGAACACAGCCCCTCCCGGCGTTATTCCCAGCTACAGTATTCAGAGCTTGGCTCAAAATCTTGTTCTGTTGGTGCACTTTCTCCCAAATTATCTGGCCCCCCAGTCTCAAGCATGTCACTTAGCCATTCTGAACCTCCGTTTTCTTTTCCATAAACAAGGATCACAATGTCTAACTCACAGTGTTATCGTCAGATTTGATAAAGTGACCTGTAAGTAGTTTCCGGCACACACACACAAATGTGTACACACAATAGACACATACACACACTCCTCTCCAAACCCTAAAGAATTCAGGGAAGATCTTTATCACAGGAGGGGTTGTTTACATGACTTCGTAGTGGATGCCAGTTGTAGTGAGGAGTTGGCGGCAAACGTGCTGCGGAGTGAAAAGAGGGCATCTATGCCACATCTTCCAGGGGACCATTTGCAGGTTTAAGCCCTTTCTTTTGCTCCTGGACCAAGAGTGGCAGTAGCCAGATGCTCTGGGAGCCAGAGTGGCAGGAGCACCTGATACCCTAGGACTCTGGAGGGAAAATAACTTGGGTTTGCATTCTGGACCTTGCAAGACAGGGAAGCTCATGGTTAGCACCACTACTTTTGCAGGAAAGAACTGAAGTTGTTCAGGGCAATGCCTTTGTCTTTTAAAAGGACCAGGCACTTCAAATTCCTTAAGGTGTAGCGAGTATCCTACTTCTCTTCTAAGGTAGCTCTTACAAAAAGAACAGGTTAATGAATGGAAACATAGACATGGGTGGGGAAAGCTCAGCACAGGGTCTGACATGTTGTACATTCTCTAGCAAGGTTAGTTATTTGTGTTTGAAATGCAAAGAGGAGTGGCTTCTAAGAAAGGACACGTTAATGTGAAAGAAGTGAAATTGAAGAGGATGGAGGCAATTGATTACATATTACAGATTGCTCCAGTCATTAGGGCTATGATTTGTCATTTGGAAGATGTGACCTTACAGGACATTGTTGGTGGCATCCCAGATCCATGCAGCACTAGAAATGCATAGAAAATGTAATGTGGTGAACCTGTTGTTGAACTGCAGTCCGTAAGTTAAGTGGAGAGTTTCTAAGGGCTGCGCTGATAGCTACCACAAGATACAGCTGTTGACTTCGTCTCCTTGAGAGATGCAAGTAGGAAGAAAAATCTTAATTATAAGAGAATACCAAAGCCCTCTTTGCTATGTTATCAGCATAGTCTCTCCTGAAGGGATATTCTCAGTCAGCAGATGCCTGTCAGTGAGGAAGAGATGTGTGTATGTGTGTGTGTGTGTGTGTGTGTGTGTGTGTGTGTACATGAGTACAAGCTGTTGCAGGACTTGAAAAATGAGAAAGAAAATCAACCCGGGATCAGGGAGGGCGTTGGCCCCATGAAATTTAAAAACTAAAGTAGTGGAGACTGATTTTGAAAATTAGGTAGAATATTGCAAATGTTTAGTAAGACTCACATGCCTTCATCCACTGGGTTTTGAGCAGTCGAAGTAGAACGTTGTGTGTTCCGTTCTCCTCGCTGCCAAGATCACTTCATTTTTATTTGTCTCTAAGTGCACTTTCCTCTCCTTTACTGGAGTTTCAGAAGAAGAGATGTCCCCTCTCCTGGGCAGAGGCTGTGCTCTCCCAGTCAGTTCTTTGCCCCTGCCAAGGCAGGACCCTGTTCTCTCATTGTTTCTTCTCACATCTGTGTTTCTTTGTTGTTGTTTTTTTTAATTTCTTTTCAGCGTAACAGTATTTATTATTATTATTTTTTAAGATTTTATTTATTTGACAGAGAGGGATCACAAGTAGGCAGAGAGGCAAGCAGAGAGAGAGGAGGAGGAAGCAGGCTCCCTGCAAAGCAGAGAGCCAGATGCGGGACTCGATTCCAGGACCCTGAGGTCATGACCTGAGCTGAAGGCAGAGGCTTAACGCACTGAGCCACCCAGGCGCCCCCCCCAGTATTCATTGTTTTTGCACCACACCCAGTTCTCCATGCAGTACATGCCCTCCCTAATACCCACCACCTGGTCACATCTGTGTTTTCAACCTCTCTTGATCTTCTAACCTGGTGTTGCCCCTGGTTCTACGTGCTCAAGCTTCTCATAGTTGGTTAAAACACAGAAAACTAGTGTCTTTCTTTGCCTACCTCTTTGTCTTTTACTTTTCCTTTCTCACTAAATTCATCCAAAAATCATCTGTGCTCACCTCTGCATTCTTACTATTCGCTTTTAAAAAATTTAGTTTCTACTTTTACCAAAATTTGATAAAAATTTCAGTTTAAATGGTCAGTATCCTTTCATTTTCTTTATCTTTATATTCCTCATAGACCTTAAAACATGCTACTTCTTGATTCTTCTGTTGTCGACAATACCCGTCAATCATTTCCGTTCTGTGGAAGATGAGGATTTCTCTCTTACTAACACCGTCCTTCCCATATACACTCCCAAGCACTCCCTTTCCTGTATAGTTATATTTTAATTTTGGTGTCACAGGACTATAACTGTTAAATGTCGTTCCTCGATGAATTACATGATAGTCTTTCCTTTGCCACACACCTTTTTTCTATTTCCTGAAGTTAACAATTTTTCTTTCCCTCGTTTGCTTATTCTTCTCTGTATTTATTTAACCCTTCCCCAGTTGTCTAAATCTCTTCTCATGTGTTCCAACCCAACAAGGAGTTTATCCGCTTTACCTTTTGCAGACTTCTCTCCTGGAGCTTTCTGACCTGCTCGGGTTTGGGCTGGCTGTGACCCACACCTGGTGCACAGCTGTCCTTCTGGAATCGCTCTTCATCAGCCGGGACTTCCTCTGCCTCGCCCGTGTGGTGGATTCCCTGTCTCCATACCCTCATTTTGGTAGATTACTCCCAGTAATTTCTGGGGAAGGGGTGCACGGTGGGTGGAAGAGTGTAAATATTTTGGGTCCCTGCATGTCTAAAAATGTGTGTAGGCTATCATCACATTTAATTGGTAGTATGGCTGTGTATAGAATTCGGAGTCAGAAACCACTTTCTTTCAGAATTTTGAAGCTAAGAAACCCAAAACCATGCTAATTCCTGATCTTTCGCACGTGGTTTAATCTTATTTATAATTTAATTAAAACTTTTTTTTTCTCTCTGGTTGTTTTCTAGGGATATAGATTTGTCCACAGTATTCTGCAGTTTTTCAGGGTGTGCCTGACATGGATATATTTGTACCTGGGGGATGTTTTTCTGTGCACTCTAGGGATGTTTTCAATGTAGGAAGTGTTCTTTTTTATTTTTAAGATTTTTTTTTTTTAAGATTTCATTTATTTATTTGAGAGAGTGAGCAAGAGTCGGGGGGAGAGCAGAGATAGGGAGAAGCATACTCCCCACAGAGCAGGAAATGTGATGGGGGCTCAATCCCAGGACCGTGAGGTCATGACCTGAGCTGAAGGCAGATGCTCAACCTACTGAGCCACCCAGTTGCCCTGTCAATGTAGGAAATGTTGATAATTTTCTTTCCTCCGTCATCTCTGTTCATTCTTTTTGAAACATCTGCTATTTGAATGTTGGGCTTCATTGATCAGTTCTCCAATTTTCTTTTCTCTCTTATCTATCTCTTTATCTTTTGCTCTACTTTCTGGAGATTTCCTGAGTGTCTTCTTACCTTTTTCCTATTTTGTTTCTGCAAACATTTTTATTTTTTCTTATTCTTCCATTGTTCCCTTTATTTGCAACATTCTGTTCGTATTTTGCAGGCAATCCACTTTCTGACTATATTAATGGTAGTTTTTTAAGGTTTTCACTTCCTTGCATCGTTGGTTATTTATTGTTCGTCTTGTTTTCGGTCTTTCATGTTAGCGGTTTTCTTTAGTTGTTTGGGGATTCTTGACTGTCTGCTCATGTTTACGGTAGCAGCACTAAAAAGCTGATGGGAAATTCTCAGAGAGGAGGGTACATTCTGACTGTGGACCATGTGAGTGGTGACGGAGATCAGGTTGGCTTGCTTCTTTAGAGAATCCTCCGTGTCTCTTCTTTTAGGCTGGCTAGAGTCTTTGGAGAGGATTCTTTTAGTCTGAGGATTCCTCATTATTTCTATCCCCACTGTGTTCTGTATAAACCTTTATTATAACCCCCTTGGCACTTTCGTTGACCTCATTTGTTTGCACATATATTTTAAGCTTTCCAAGGATAGTAACTACGTATGATTCACGCCTGGGTCTCCAGAGATTACCATTCCATCTGGCATACAGAAATATTTCAATATACATTTGTGGATGAATAGATATGGGAATAACAGTGGAAAGCATATGTGCCATTTGCACTGCAGAGAAAAAATTTTCCTACCGTGGAAAAACTTCAGTGCTTCAATGGAAAATTCTGCTTTGGTTAGAGCATTCCCTTCTGTGTTATTCAGTTCTGATTTTATGGAAGCTCTGGGTCTTTCATTGCCTTTGAGCTACTCTACAATTCTGGAAACTGTAGATAATTGGTAGTAATGAATAATAATTCTTGCTTTGGGCATGCAAATAAATTCAGCACGTAGAGATTCAATTGACTTCTCTCCCTTACTGTGGAAATAGCTAACTATGCCTCCATTTGCACAATCATTTCAATATTCTAGACCTACAGATTGTCTTTGGAGTCTTCTTTAAATCACTTATAACTTCTTATCAACTCCTTCACTAATGATGAATTAAAATCTTTAACATATATTCAATTTATATCTGTATGGGCATTATGACTTTCTTGCTTGCTTTCTTTCATTTTTTCTTTCTTTCAAGTCCTTTGATTGTGCCTCAAACCTGTCTAATGATGATCTTGGCTATTTTAAAATATTTTTTGAGATGGTCTGAATAAAACACATCCTAAGATGATCTGAAACCATCTTTCCTATGGGACATCAAAATTATCGTTGAAAATTAATAAAACACGTTAGTCATACAGGGTCGAGTTTGAAGCCTTTTGTCCAATGGGAGGCCTGACTTCAGGACCTCTGTGCTAAAACGTGTACAACTTTTCTGACAACTTCTCTCATCCCATGAGGCAGAGAACAAAGGCAATTTTTTTTAAGGATGTAGAGAATCATATGGGGCCCTTATGGGGCTCTGGGCATATGGAATCAGAGATGTGCGAATAGTCTTGAGGATTATAGAAAGGAAGATTTGGCAGAATAATAAAGAAAGGAAAATTACGTCTTGAACACCCTTTCAATCTTTATCAAATTGTAACTATTGCAAAGATTATTTAACCATAAAGGAGTCCACCTTAAGTGGATCCACTGACTTGGGAAATGCAACATATATGAAACACTATTAAAGGAAAGCAGGTTAATTTAGGACTGGCCATACAGAAAACTCTAATTTAAATTAACTGAAGAAAAGAATCAGAGTTAATGGCATACCTTATTTATGGCAAACTCTGACAAGAAATATAAGTTTACAGAGGTCAAGTGTTAAAGAGTAAAATCTTAACTTGGCTTGCTTTAATGAGAATATTCATTTGTAATCAGCACATTAATTGTATGCAAATGCATGTGGTTAAATCCGCCCAGAAACGACAGGTTTCCTTAATTAAACTAAGCGTTTTTGCCTCACATTTTGATTACATTATTTATTTGCTTCACAGAACAAATGCAAAATCCCTAATTATCAGCATATGAATTAGTGAGGTTTTGTGATAATACAGAAATCCAGATGAAGGACTAATCAAGGAAAGGAGAGGGAAAAGATGCTAAATTTCTCATTAGATTTTTCACTATGCTTTACAAATTTTTCGATATATCTGCTTCTGGATTAAAGATGTAACTACTGATGCATATTGTTTGAGAGTCTGCTAGAGTTTAAAAGACCCCTCAACAATCTGTAGGCTTTTATAGGTGGCTACCAGGCGTATACAATCAACAGCCATAGCAATAACAAGAATGATCACTTGCTGAGAATTTATGAAGGGCAATTGTGTGCCAAGAAGTTCGTGTATCAACTCTCACAAGAGCGTCCATCTTGTGAGTGAAGCAAAATACCTTTTCCTCTCTCTGATTAAGTATTTCACCCACACTCTTTGTATAGTTGGATCCTTATTTTTTGTATCAACTAACTCATTACCTCCCCAGAGGTTTCTTCATAGTAGGTTCTTACTGTCAGTAATGCTCTGACACCCATCCTTTTCCTTCATAGTACTCATCATCATTTTTAAGTACAAATTGATTTGCTAGTTTATTTGCTTTATGTTTATGCCCTGCTAGATTGTAAACTTTACCAGGGCTGAGACTATATTTGCTCTATTTACTATCATGTACCCGAAATCTAGTAATTTGTGGGCACTTAAAAAAATATTTGTTGACTAGACAAAGTAACAAAGTTCTCTGAGCTGGTAAGAAGCAGATTCTTACTTTTCAACTCAGGACTCTGTGAAGACAAAGCTCCTGCTTCTGCCAAGAACGTTTGGCTTCAACCTCCCTACTTTGGATAGCTCATCATCCCACCCCAGCCCCCGCCTTTTTTTTTTTTTTTTTTTTTTGATGGTTTACTTCACGGTCTCTGATGGAGACCTCTTGTCTTCCTTGCAAGCTGAGCTGCCTTGTATGTTACTGTTTCTGGAAAAAAAGTTGTGAACCTTTCATTCTTGAAAACATCGTGGTATTCTGATGTCAGTGGACACTGTTTTCAACCTACTGTCTGTTAGCTTAATTGGAACCTGCTCTCCTCGTGGGAGGCCTGGGTTGTGCAAGGTGACTTCATGATGAGCAATGTTAACATGAAAGCTTAGAGAATGTCAAATAGGAAAGTTGGAGATGGATTTTAGTTAAGAGATAAAAGGATTAAAAAGAGGGATGTTGACAAGTCAGAATGCAGTTTTTGGTTTTGCTTTGTTACTTTCACATTAGGTTAAAATATTATAGCAGGTTTAATAAAAGGAAGCACTGGGTTTTGTGCCAAAAAACTAGAAAGTCCAAAAAATATCTCTAATTATGGTGATGATGAGGAAAAGTTGGTGAATTTGGGAATAGTGTTTCATTGATCAAAGATGGTTGTTTTTAAAAATCATACCTTCTTATCTCCTTAGAAATCCCTCAGAAAAAAGAAAAATCAAAACATTTATTATTTTACTCACTCAGTATATGCTAGACACAGTTCATGATATGACAGATACATAGTTGAAGAAATAAAGACCTTGGTTACCTGCATGCTAGTAGGAGAAAAATAGAAATAGATAACTGAGTCTACTAGAGAATGTTTAAATTGAATTATGGGGAGAAAGTGCTCTAGGAGTTCAGGAGAAGGAAGAGATCTATTTTAAGAAAACCTCTCACATGAGAGGTATCATTTGAATTAAGAATTGAACAGATCTGATTCTATCTTTGAAGTTGTTGACATGGGGAGAAAACTTGAGATAAGAAGAATGGAAGAATAAAAGGTTAGAGCTGGTAAAAAACAGGAAAAAAGGCAAAAAGTCCAACTTGGTTGGCATAAATGGTACCAGTTGGGAAATCTTAGGAATATAAGATTGGAAGGGAAGAAAGGGAGATTGGTGTTGAAGGGCCTTGAATGCTCTGGTAAGGAGTTTATATGAAGTACTTATATTAAAGACATTTTTGTTAAGACATAAGGAGCTTTTTAAAACTGAATTCTTATTCTGACTGTCCATCATGAGAGATGAAAGATTATTTTGGGAGAAATTTCTTCATGGGTCTCACATTTCTGTGCAACTTCTGAACAAAGACATTAAGACATTAAAACTTTTGTTTCAAATATGTTTTCAAGAATGTCCTTGGAAGATAGAGGCAAAGGGAAGATTTTAAGGGAGATTGAAATTTAAGAGGTTGGAGTTTCTTAAACTCAGAGTTCCTCAGTGTGATACAAGCTTACTATGTACTCAGCATCATCTGGGCTTCTGGGCATTTCCACAATGGGACATAGGGAACCAAAAAACCTAATATAAATAAGAAGCTCATAGAACTTGCTGTGCTATGAGTTATAAAGTCTCTGGCTTGGGAGTCTCATGTCTTTTGATAGCAAACATTAAACTGTAGCAACTTAACTTGTTAGTTTGAAAGTGGGATAATCTCTCATAGCCTTCCAAGTTCTTAATAGACTTAAGTCTTGAAGTTCCAGCAGAGAGTAATAACAATTCAAATAAGGCACAATAAGGTACTGGTAGTGGACATAAGTCTTGAGTTTTCCAGAGATAGAATTAACAAAATATGTCTGTAAATTGAGAAAATAATTCATCAAGAATAATGGTTTTTGAGCCTCAGTTTCCCATGGGACAATGCTTATCTCATTAAAAACAAAAAGGATTAAGAGAATGAAAAAGCACACCACAAAATGGGAGAAAATACTTGGGAAACATCTATCTGATAAAAGACTGATCTCTGGAAACTTAGCAATAGGGAAAATAATCCAATTAAAAACTGGGCAAAAGATCTGAAAACATCTCACAAAAGAAGATATATAGATGGTAAATAAACATATGAAAAATACTCAGATCATATATTCATTAGGGACTTGCATCTTAAGCCAAGAATAAGATATGGCTATACACCTGTTAAAATGACCCAAATTCAGAACACCAGCACTTCCTGATAAGGATGTGGAGAATCATGAACTCTAATTCATTGCTAGTGGGAATATAAAACCATGCAGCCACTTCAGAAGACAGTTGGGCAGTTTTTTGCAAAACTAGCCACAAACCATACAGTCACTGAATAACCAAAGCCATCTTGAGGAAGAAGAACAAACTGGAGGTATCACAATCCCACATTTTAAGATATACGACAAAGCCATAGTAATCAAAACAGTATGGCACTGATTAAAAAATAGACACCAAAATGAGTGACACAGAACAGAGAACCTAGAAATAAGCCCACACGTGTGTGGTCAATTAATTTACAACAAAGGAGGCAAGAATATACAGTGGGGAGAAGAGAGCTTCTTCAATAAATGGTATTGAGAAAACTGGACAACTGCATGCAAAAGAATGAGATTGGATCACTCTCTTACACCATACACAAAAACAGACTCAAAGTGGATTACACACCAAACTCTGAGACCTGAAAGCATAAAAATCCTTAAAGAAGATATAAGCAGTAATCTCTTGGATATCAACCTTAACATTTTCCTGGACAATCTCCTCAGACAAGAGAAACAAAAGCAAAAATAAACTATTGTGACTATATTAAAATAAAATTTTTTTGCACAGAGAAGGAATCATCAGCAAAATGAAAAGGCAACCTACTGAAGAAGAGAGGATATTTGCAAATGATATATCCAATAAGGAGTTATTACCCAAAATATATGAAGAACTTACAAAACTCAACACTAAAAAACAATCTCGTTAAAAAATGGGCAGAGGACCTAAGTAGACATTTTTCCAGAGAAGACATACAGATGGCCAACAGACACATGAAAAGATGCTCAGTATTACTAATCATCAGAGAAATGCAAATCAAAGCTACAATGAGATATCACCTTATCCAAGACAAATAGCAAGTATTGGCCAGGACGTGGAGAAAAGGGAACACTTGTGCTCTGTTAGTGGGGATATAAATCCATGCAACCACTGTGGAAAATAGTATGGAAGTTCCTCAAAAAATTAAAAATGGAAATACTACATGATCCAGTAATTCCATTACTGGGTGTTTATGCAAAAAAAATGATAACACTAATTGGAGAAGATATATGCATCCCTATGTTTGTTGCAGCATTATTTACAAAATATAATAGCCAAGCTATGGAAGCAACCTAAGTGTTCATCGGTAGATGAATGGATCATGATAATATGATACACATATACACACACACAATGTGATGCACACACTCAATGGAATATTACTCAGCCATAAAAAAGAATGAGATCTTGCCATTTGGAGTAGACAACATGGGTGGACTAGAGGGTATTATAATGAGTAAAATAAGTCAGGCAGAGGAAGATAAATACCATATGATTTCATTTATATGTGGAATCCAATACAAAACAAAATAAATAAAACTCAAAATATAATCACAAATACAGAGAACAAACAGGTGATTGCCAAAGAGGAAGGGGTTTGGGGAGGTAAGTGAACTAGGCAAAAGGGATTAAGAGGTACAAACTTCCAGTTATGAAATGTATAAATCACAGAATAAAAATTATGGCATATGGAATATAGTCAATAAGATTATATCAACATCATGTGGTGACAGATGGTGACCATACATCAGTGAGCATAGCATAATGTGTAAAATTGTTGAATCACTATGTTGTACACCTGAAACTTACATAACACTTTATGTCAACTATATTTCAATTTTAAAAAATGACAACAATAAAAAAGAAACTTCCACAGCCAACTCAAACTTTAGCAACCAACACCCAGATCATTCAGCAGCCATCAACATCAAGGCAAGACTCTCCACCAGCAAAAAGACTTGGACCTGCTGAAAGTTCAGATAATTGTTAACATCTTTGAGCAATAATTTTTAAATTATGGTACACATGTTTTTTTAAGACATAATACTATCGTACTTAATAGACTCCAGGATAATGTAAGTAGAACTTTTATCCACACTGGGAAACCAAAAAATTAATTTGATTTGAATTATTACAATATTACCTTTATTGCAGTGGTCTGGAACCAAACCCACCATATCTCCAAGGTATGCGTGTATATAAATTCTGGCTGTAAATTTGGGGGTTTCCGCATTCCCCCATCAGTTTTGATAATTTGCTAGAATGAGTCACAAAACTTGGGAAAGTGCTTTACTATTATTAATTATTATTATTATTATTATTATTGGCTTATTATAAAAGATACACATGAGGAACGGCCAAATGGAGGACACACAGGAGAAGGTACATTGGAGGGGTGGGGGTAGTTTGCCATGCAGAGCTTCCATGACCTCTCTTGGTGTGCCACCCTCCTAGCATGTCAGTGTGTTTACCAACTTGGAAGCTCTCTGAGCACCATTGCTTAGGGATTATTTTGGAGTTTTCATTACTTTCATTACGGAGTTTTCAAGATTGATTAAGTCACCGGCCACTGGTAATTAACTTAATCTTCAGCCCCTCTCTCCTCCTTAGAAGCCAAGGGGGTTGAAAGTCGCAGTTAGGCCTTGGTCTTTGTGGGAATCAGCCACTTCTCAGAAGTTGTTTTAGGGACCCCTAGCTACTAATCACCTCATTAGCATACAAATGACATTATTATTCCTCCTGAGATTCCAAGGGTTTTAGGAGCTTGTACGTCAGGAACCCACCCAGAAGGGACAAAATATGATTCCAAGTATGTGACACCCTGGAGAAGGCAAAGCTATAGAGATAGTAAAAACAAACAGTGGTTGCCAGGAGTTGGAGCGGAGCGAGAGAGGAATGAGTTGGTGAAGTACAGGGAATTTTTAGTGCAATGAAACTGTTCTGTACGGTGCTGTCATGGTGGGTGCATGTCATCATACATTTGTTAATATCCATAGAATGTACAACACCAAGAATGGACCCTAATGTGAACTATGGACTTTAGTTATGAATAATGCATTAATATTGGCCCATCAATTGTAACAAGTGCACCCTACTAATGCAAGATGCTGATAAGGAAGAAGCTATGTGGGGGCAGGGGAAGGAGTGTAGAGGAACTCTACTTTCTGCTCCATTTCTGTAAGCCTACAACTCCTCTAAAAAAAAAGTATATTAATTTTAAAAAGTAATAAAGATGAAGATGATTGGGAAAATAGATTAGTTTAACTTGATGATTTTGAGTTTGAGGTTCTGAGATACATGAAGATATCAGTATGGTACATAAAACAATTAAGCAGTTGGGGGGAAAGTGACTCACCAAGGAAGGCCAACAAAATATTGGGTAAGACAGCAAGAAAATTGGTAACAGTAATTTATCCTGGTGGTGAGAATAGAGGGACCACCACATTCAGAAAACAGCTTGTATCTGGCTGAAACCCCTCTTGAAAGACCAAAGATCTAGGGCTCAAGCCCCCAGCATCCTGGAGAGGATTGAGCCCTCTCTCTGTGGTCATCATTAGCTTCCAGCTTCCATAGAATCCACTTTATTTTTCTTCTGGAGAGTAATCTAACATGTACCAAATTGGTCTTTATTCTCTGAGAAGAGCACTGAATTCAAAATATGGAGCAAAGTAGCTCATAGAACATTGTAGATGCTCATAGAACATTGTTCTTTTATACATATCTGCCTGTTTGCATCATATCCTGATGTAATTATGCTCCCTTTCCCTACCCTGAAAAATTTCCTAAAAATCTGATTGGTCCCTGATCCCTGAGTTCCCCTTATGTACTGGGGCTCTGTCCATAACCACCTGGCAATTATACCTTTCAGGTTCCCCTCTGATATGAACCAAAGCAGATCTTAAACACCATCGCCAGCCTGTCTGCTGAGATCTGTTCAGTTATCTGTCTCCTTGGCTTTGAATTGAAACTCAAATTAAAAAAATTTTTTTTTTTTTAATTTATGAGAGAGAGAGAGAAAGAGAGAAAGCGAGAGTGAGCAGGGAGAGGAGTAGAGGGAGAAGGACAAGCAGACTCTGTGCTGAGCATGGACCCTGACATGGGGTTCCATCTGAGAACCCTGAGACCATGATCTGAGCTGAAACTGAGTCAGACACTTAACCAACTAAGCCATCCAGGTGCCCGGAAACTTAAATTTAAATTAAAAAATTTAATTTTCTGGATAGCTAATACATTTGTATAGTTCAAAAATCAAAAGAAAATAAAAAGATATATCATGAGAAGTGCTCTGCATTTATGATTTCCTACAGACTTTTATAGAATCAATGAAGAGTTTAATTCTACATGATACAATATTATAATTTTAATGGTATATATGGTAAGAAACCCTCCAATTTAATTTACATGGGAACATATTTTCACATCCCTCTGAAATTCCCAGTGATCAGTGGAACTATATGAGCCTATGTTACTCAGGCTTCCATATTTTGAGTGCTTCCCTTGAAACTTGAAGTAATTGTCTAAATGGAATGATTTTGCTTGTTCATATTTCTCATTCCTTCTTCAACCCTTTCTATTTGAACTCTGTCTTTACTATGTGACTGAGACTGGTCTTTTCTCAAAGACAGCAGTAATTAATATCCATGCTGCCTGAACCAGTGGTGAGGGAAGTTCTCATCTTTCCAGACCTCTCAGCAGCGCTTGGCATCTGTGCCATTTCTCCTTTAGGTAATTATTTTTTCTTGCTCTCCCCACAAAAGTTCATCTCCCTTCTACAATATATCTTGAATCCAGTTCTTCTCTTCCTCTACACTGCTATCACCCTTGACTAGCCACCATCATCTTCTACCTGGATCACTGCATTGTGTCACTTTAAATAAGAAATTAATCTTGCAGTTTTGGAGGTTAGGAGTCTGAGATCAAGGCTCCAACAGTGTTCATTTCTTCTGAGGTCCCTCTTCTTGGCTTGTAGGAGGCTGTCCTATCTTTGTGTCTTCACACGGTCTTTTCTCCCTGTGTGTCTGTGTCCTAATTTCCTCTTATTATAAGGACATTAATCATATCGGATGAAGACCCACCTTAATGACTTCATTTTACCTTCATTGCCCCTTTGAAAACTTTATGTCCAAACATAGCTACATCCTATTTATTTATTTATTGTCTTACTGTGATAAAAAACATTATTACTGAAGATAGGCACAATATTGTAAAACAGATCTCTAATGCTTAATTATCTTACTTCACTGAAACTTTACCTTTGTTGACAAATAATTCCCCATTTCCCCCTACCCCCAGCCCCTGGTAATCACCATTCTTGTTTCTAATTTATGAATTTGACCATTTTATTTTATTTTTTTAAAAGATTTACTTATTTATTTGAGAGAGAAAGCGTAAAATGGGAGAGAAGCAGGGGGAGAGGGAGAGAATCCCAAGCAGACTGCCCTCCACTGCTGAACACAAAGCTGGCATGGTGGATCCCATGACCCTGAGGTCATGACCTGAACTGAAATCAAGAGTCAGATGCTTAACTGACTGAGCCCCGCAGGCATCCTGAATTTGACTATTTTAGATACCTCCTCTAAGTGGAATCATGCAGTACTTGCTTTTTTTTTTCCATGTCTGGCTTATTTCATTTAGCATAATGTCTTCAAGTCCATCCATGTTGACACATTGTGCACAATTTCCTTTTTTTTAAGCTGAATAATATTTCATTTTATGTTTATATCACATTTTCTTTATATATTCATTTGCTGATCAAATTTTAGGCATTTCTTCATCTTAGTTAATGTGGATAGTGCTTAGGGGCGCCTGGGTGGCTCAGTGGGTTGAGCCTCTGCCTTTGGCTCAGGTCATGGTCTCAGGGTCCTGGGATCAAGCCCTGCATTGGGCTTTCTGCTCAGCGGGGAGCCTACTTCCCCCTCTTTCTCTGCCTGCCTCTCTGCCTACTTGCGGTCTCTCTCTCTTTGTCAAATAAATAAATAAAATCTTTAAAAAAACTTTTTTTTAAATGTGGATAGTGCTTCAGTGAATATGCGAGGACAGATACCTCAGTGAAAACTCAATTTCAGTGCATTTGGTTATATGCCCAGAAGTGGGATGGTTGGATCATGTAGTAGCTCTATTTTTATTTTTTTGAAGAACCCCCCACACTGTTTTCCATAGTGGCTGCTCCATTTTTGCATTCCCACCAACAGTGTGTAACTGTTCTAGTTTTTCCACATCCTACCGAAACTTGTTTGTGGGATTTTTATTTTGATAATAACTGTCCTGACTGGTATAATCTCACTGTGGTTTTGATTTACATTTCCCTTGTGATTAGTGACCCTGTGCAGTTCTTCATATACCTGTTGGCCATTTGTATATCTTCTTTGGAAAAATGTCTACTCAGGTCCTTACCACATTTCTAAATTGGGTCTAAGCTCCAACACTGGCAGGATCAGAGTCCATCAGCTGGGGAAGCCCCTCTAAAAAGTTGGAGCCCTGGATAGGCAAACCAACCCTTCCTTTACCCTGGGAGAAGCTGGGAGCCAGGAGGTCTCTTTCTGATCATGTGGCACCGAACCAGGGGAAGTGACGACAGGAAGAGATGTCCCGAATTTCCTTACTGGCTTCAATACATCTGTTTTTGTGATTGGCAAGCATTCAAGAGCCTTTCACTTAGTTTCTAGATTTCCCATAAAGGACATTTATTTGATTATGAATTGTTTAGCTGGTCTGTTTGTGGGCAGAAGGATGGTCCAGGGCTTTCTACTCCAACATCTTGCTGATGTCACTAATATAATCACATTCTAAGATATTGGGGATGAAGACTTTAACATGAATTTTGGGGGGGCATCATTCAGCCTGTAACACCTTACACTTCCATTAACACTTAAATATATCCGTTCTCTTTTCTCTGTCTCACAGCTCTCTACAAGATCTGACAAAAAGAGCTTCCTCTGATCTCATCTCTAACCATGCTCCCCATAACTCTCTGTGCTACATACACACCAGCCTTTTTTCTCTAGCATGCCAAGTCTGTGCTCCCCTTAGGGTCTTTGCCCTGTCTATTGCCTTTGTCTGGAATTCTTCTTAGAATGGCTTGTGCCTTTTTCTCATTCAGGACTCTGTTTACAGTGTATTCATTTTTAATGATAAAGATATCACTCAAGAGCTTACTTTGCATGAGGCATCCTGCTAAACACATCTATGTCCCAACAGGCATAGTAGTTGAAAACATAGCGTTTGGAGCTGGATTGTCTGGGTCCACATCCAGGCTTTATTACAAACTATGGGAATTCGGGAAAGTTATTTAACTTACCTGTGCTTCAGTTATTTTCCCCTCAAGAGACCATTTATTTTTATTCCAAATGATCTCAAACCTACAGAAAAGTTTTAAGAATGATAGAAAGAATTCCCTCATCACCTTGCCGAGAGACCCCATTTAGGTTGATAGATTTCGCCAGTATCATCTTTTATACAGCAACAGATCCAATGCAGGATCCTATTTCCCCAAGTTACCATGTCTTTCTCCAGCCTCTTTGAATACGGAATAATTCTTCAGTCTTTCCTAACTTTCATTGTCTTAGCATTTAAATGACTTAGGCCAGTTATTTTGTAGGATAGCCTTGTTTTGGGCTTGTTTGGTACTTGTTTGGGATTTGACCCAGGTCAGGACTCAGTTTGAATGTCAAGTCCTCAGGGTTCCATCTAAGGGAAGGTAATTGCCTCAGTTACTTTGTAACAAGGTTCCTGCCATCTTTCTCCTCTGGGTGTTTTCTTGCATGCTTATGTGTGTATTTGTGTGTGTGTTGTCTCACGTGGGTGGAGTATAAAGTTCATAAGAGCGTGTGGACTGGTTTCCTTTTGCAATGCTGTATCCTCGCACATGCGCTTATATTAATTGCCAGCCCCTGTGCTAGTCAGTAAGAATATAACAGGGAACACGAACAGGTCTTCTTTGTAATTACAAAAAATAAATTAGAAAGTGAGTGAGATAACTTGCTATTTACACATTTGTTCAAGAAATATTTATTGAACACCTACTATATTCTGAGCCCAAGGGCTGTGGCAGTGAACAACACAGAAAATGCTCCCATCACCTGAAATTTACATTCCAGAAAGGAAAAAGACAACAATACACATAAATAAATATGTAATACAATGAGTGGAGATGATGAAGCATCCAGCTCTTGTAGATGAAGAGGATTCCAGAAGAAGAAGAGGAAATGGGAAGGCCCTGAGTTGGGGATACACTTGGCAAGTTCAAGGATCTACAAGGAGACCACTGTGGCTGGAGCAGCACGAGTGAGGGAGACAGAAGGAGGAAATGAGGTCAGTGAGGCAGTCAAGGACCCATCTTGTGTGGCTTTGGGTTTCATTCTAATTGTGATGGGAATCCATTAGAGGGTTCAAAGCATGGGAGTGACATAATCTTTTACTGCACAGAGAATTGCTTTATGAACTATTTCCTTCATAAAAAGCTCCTGAGGGGATTGGCTGAGAATCTGTGATTCTCGAGAAACTTGAAATTTCTGGCTGATACTTCTTATACATCAGGCCCTGAACTGGTAGCTAGAAATCCTGGAATGTGTTCCCAGATTTGCACATTCCTTTTTGAGGGGCTTTGGCTCGGCCGGTCTTTCTGGCTTTATGGTACTCTTCACACTCAAGGATTCAAGAAAGCATGAAGAGTGAAGAGGAAAGAAAGCAGAGCACTTACGGGAATTCTCTGGCTATCTGAAGCCTCAACTATGAATATGGTATAAATAAATTAGTAAGCAGAGAGAGTCTGGGTCCATTTCACACACACAAAAAAAGTCAGTGTGTTCTCCTTTAGAATATTTTCTTAAGGTTTAATGATTAGTGTAGGCTAAATTAGAGGTCAACATGATTCTGCATAAAGTAAAAAACTTGACCCCAAGAGTAGCTTATTTAAATTTTTTTTTTTTTAACTTCCTCATGCAATTGGCTTATGGACAGACTATTTTCTGAATCAGTCAGTGTGTTAATAGTAAAATAATTACTGGGAAAGTTTAGGGAAGGATGCTTTAATACCTGAGTATAAATGAAGAAAGTAATAGAAGAGAATTCTAGGAGAAATGGTGTATTCCATTTGTGGTAAGATTGCATTTAGATATTAGATTCTTAAATATATGTTCTTTTATTTGCCATGGATTGAAATTGGGGTGATCCGTTTATACGGGATGATAGTGAAGAGAATGCAGCCAGACCCTCTTGTTTTGGGAACAATGGGGTAGGTGGTCACCCATGGGTTTTCTGGTTCTCTCAGTTCTTTTGCCTTCTTGCAGTAAGGGAAAATCAAGTCTTTCAAGTGCTCAGGGAAAATCTAAGTAGGACTCTCTGTGGTTTAAAAAAAAAAAAAATTCAAGACAGAGTCTGAGTTGTTTTCTACCTGAGCTTAATTTGGGATCCATTTTGTTGCTTTTTATAAAGGTGTGAAATGGAAGTTTGGGATTTCCTTGTAAATGACCTTCTACAGTGACTTTCTGTTCTTTTCTTTTCTCCTGGGAACCAGAATAGCCATGCCATACATTCCCACTGTGTGAGGTTGAATAAACCTTTCTAATTTAGAATCAGTCACTTGTGAGAGCCTAATTAGCATTATGAGTAAAACGTCTGTGTTTATTTCTGACCAGTCATGGGATAAGCCTGTGTTAAATTCAGTGTAACATTTTGTTGCCTCCTTCAGTTTGAGAAGCTGGTGTCTGATAGAAGCATTAAACATCCCCACCCTCTTATTTTTTCTTTTTCTTTTTTTTAACTCTGTGTTGGTGGCCTCTACTCATTTCCTTGCCTCTTAATCACTGTTACCTCAGAGCCTAATCATGCCTGGCAGCGAATGTGTACCTTGTGAACCGACCAAACAAAGGACTGATTCAGAGAGAACTCAGGGAGAAGCAGGTTGGCATTTACACTTTAAACTTAAAAAGCAAACAGCCAGGCAAATATGCAGCACAGAAACAGAGTATCCAATGATCCTGGGCTGGGGATTACAAAGCTCTGTTTTGTATTCTTCATTCTCCTGTTGAATATTCTAGTCTTCACGTGGGCACACGTCCCGATTCGGAGAGAAGGAAAATAAGATTGATCTCTGAGACATCAACTAGGAAAATCTATAGGCATGGACCAAGAGAGCAGTCATTTTTAAGTGAGGAATTTTAGAAATCTCTAAAATGCAAGTCAAATGCCATCTTGGAAGCAGGACAGAATGGTAATTACGGTCAGTAAGTGGATACCCAATGTTCACATCCCCTTGCCTGGGGATAGACTGTGATCACAGAGAAAGCACAGACTGAAGAGGGTACAGAGAGGGCCACCCTGGGGGAAAGAAATCCGTGGTTTGTCACAGCAATATCCACGGAGAGGCTGCTGCCTTCACTGAGTGTCATTTGGTGGGCTGGGCTGTTGGATCCGTGATATGGTTCTAGACTCAAGGGACTATCATATCTCAGCCATGCATCCACCTACTCCTTTACTGAATTTACCCTTGAGGAAGTTATCTCTGTGTGCTCTGGATTCTGCTGCTTACTTACAGGGAGAGGATTGTCTGATCAGCTACTCTCTGATGCTGGATGGCTTCATGGGTGTGTGTCTCATGATAATCTACAAAATTGACATTCTGGCTCCTGTGATATCATCTAAAGTGAATCTGTCCTAAGAAGGAGATCATTTCAGGAAAGGCTGGCAAAGCTGAGGTTCAGGGGTTGCCCAACCTAGAGCCTGACCCTGGCCCACACCCAGCAGCTCTGGCTTCTTTCTCATCTTGCCGCAAGCATGAAAGAAGTATAAACACTGCAGTGAGATCTAATAAGAACTCATAGGCATCTCTAATCCATCATAGTCAAAAAGTGCATTTTTTAATCACTGTACCATTTTGTCTCAGTCTTTGCTAATAAACACTTGAAAATATATTTTGGTGGGGCATCTGGGTAGCTCATTTGGTTAAACATCTCGCTCTTGATTTTGGCTCAGGTCATGATCTCGGGGTCCTGGGATTGAGCTCTGTGTCAGGTTCCGTGGTCAGTGAGGAGTCTGCTTAAGGTTTCTCTCTCCCTCTGGTTCTCCCCCTGCTCATGTTCTCTCTCTCTCTCTCTCAAATAAATAAATCTTTCTAAAAAATTGATTTTGGTGATCTAAAGTCTGTTTTCTGATGCATATTTTCATATTTTTCCTTTGTAACCTATATGGTTAGTGACTTTATGTCTAGGTACAAATCATGACTATTTTAGAGGAAAACTATCTGTAAAAGAGGACGAATATTGGATATCCATTGTTCATGAGCACTCTCTTGCTACTTCACGAAGACAAGTCCAAGTCACACTTTTTTTTTTGAGCTGGAATTAATACTACAAATAGATATTATTGTTTCAAAATGTCCTACAAAGGAAGGAGACAGATCATTCTCATACCAGATGCTTGCCATCCCCAGTGGGAATATGCAAGAGGTTTTTATGAGCTAGGCTCCATAAGCACACAGGATAGGAAGCATAGAGCATTATGTTCAAATGAAAGTGGAAGAAAAATGTTAGTCTTGGGAATGCTGAAATTGGACTAGAGGACAAGAGCCAAGGCTCTACTCCTGTAAATAGAATCATAAAAACCAGTAAATGAGCAACCCTTCATTTTCTGAAAGTAAGAAAAAAGGTTTTTCAAAATGAGAAATGCTAAAGTACCAAAACTTTCTCTTCACTCTAATTGTTTATAATGTATGACCTCATATCTTCATGCACTTACACACCCACACCTAAGTAGTCATAAGGCAGAGAAACTTCAACATCATTTCTCTTACTACTGCTATCAGCTTTTGAGGAAATGAATATCCACGATCCATTAAAAAACCCGTAGAGTATACAATGACAGTTATAATGGGAGACTATATACAATAAAATAGAATATAGTCTTTTCTCTAAAACATGTGACTTGAGGGGCACCTGGGTGGCTCAGTGGGTTTAGTATTTCACTTTGGCTCAGGTCACAGGTCATGATCCCAGGGTCCTGGGATTGAGCCCTGCTTCGGGCTCCCTGCTCACTGGAGAGTTCTGCTTCTTCCTCTCTGCCTCTCCCACCCCTCACCCCTCTTCAGATGTTCTCTCACATGTGGTCTGCTCTGTCTCAAATAAATAAAATCTTTAAAATAAAATAAAATAAAATAAAATAAAATAAAATAAAATAAAATACATGACTTGATTTTTCAATACCTATTCCAAAGACAAATATACTGGGTAATTAGATTTTGGAAACAAAAATACAAAGAGGAAGTCATCTTCCTTTCTGGAGTACAAACTTCAGGAGATCAGGAGCATTTTCTGTTTGTTCACTGCCATATCCCCAGGACTCAGAATATAGTAGGTGTTCAATAAATGTTTGTTGAATGAATGACTAAATGGCAAGTTATCTGGATATGCTAATTTATCTTTAAATAATAATAAAGAGCATCTGTTTATATTCACGTTGTAGTGGAACGATAACTTCCTCTTTATATTTTCGTTTCCAAAATCTAGTTACCTGAAATATCTGTATATATATTTTATATAATTTCCCATGAGGGCTGGGGTTTTTAATCTTGTTTTGTAAACTGCTGTTATCTCACAAATGTATTTAATACATTTGTGAAGATATGAAGTATCTTGTGGAGGGAAACATGATATCATGGTGAAAAATGAACCTCCTTTTTATGTTTGCTTGCTGGTTCAAGTCCCAAATGTATGCCTTTTTGTTTGATGACCAAGAGAAAATTTTGTATTTCATGTAGGGTACCTGATGGCTTTATTTAGGCCCTTTACTCGGAACACAAGGAATTTCTCTCTGTCTTCTCCATGCCAGGGTCCCCATACTGCTATCAACACCTAGTTTACTATTACCGCCTTATGGAGAATTTTCATGATTAACTGGATCTGAATGAATTACTACGAGTGATAATACTTGGCACAATGGGAGCATCAGAAAACCTTTGTCTAATTTATTAGACTTTTCTTTAGCTCTTTTCTTCAGTGTCATTTCCTGTGATATCCTACCCTCCATCACCTCTCGTTCCTGGCCTGGCATTTCCCTGGGTCTGATATATCACTGACACTCCCCAGCCCCTCCCTCCCTCTGCCCTCCCACTGTTAAATATCTGCATAGAACAACTTCTTAAGATCTAAGGTGGTACCTGACTCATCTTATAATCATATTACATAACATAAGACATAGTCGGTGCAAGTGGACAGAATACTGTCTGTCCATGATATCTGTCTGTCATGATATCTGATCATCACGAGACCTCCAGTCTAGAGCTAAAGAGCTCCGCCCTTAGCCAGTTTTGTGGAGTTGGGCTACTGAATCTCCTTGGGGTTCACTTTTTTTTATGTGTAAAATGTGGATATTCGTCTAGATCAGCATTTCTATAAGTAAGTGCTGTAACACTGGTTCAAAGATATGCCTTTCAAAAATACTTTCTGGGGTCCCATTCATGTGGGAATTGCTATGTATTTTGTCACCTGCTAGAATATCAGCAATTTAGGATTTTTTTTTTTTAAGATTTTATTTATTTATTTGACAGAAATCACAAGTAGGCAGAGAGGCAGGCTCAGAGAGAGGGAGAGGCAGCCTCCCTGCCGAGCAGAAAGCCCGATGCGGGGCTTGATCCCAGGACCCTGGGATCATGACCTGAGCTGAAGGCAGAGGCTTTAACCCACTGAGCCACCCAGGTGCCCCGCAATTTAGGATTCTGACAAGTTCTGAAATAAACTATGTTTCCTTACTTGACAATTGATCTTTTGAGAAGGGCGAAGGGTAACATGTTGGTAGTTCCCAGAATTTGGTGACACAACACAGAGTCATAAAATCCCAAGAAATATTCTGGTCCTGTGAATCAATTTCATGGATATGGATACTGGTTACCCGATAGATAGAGAGGAATGGGAGAAAGTTCTGGGAGGTGGGCAGAGGTATGCCTACCTATCCTGTGCTATTAGAGCCATTCTAAGAAGTCTGGAACATATCCTGTAGGTGACAGGAAGCCATCCTTTGATTGGCTTTTAATCAGGGGAATTACATAATCAATAAGTATTTATGAAGAGATTTACAGAATGAAAAAGAAAATTCTGGAGTGCTAAGGCAGATGGAGGGGGAAGAGACTGGCAGGGAAACTAAGGTTCTTATGGAATGAGAGAGGGGAACAGGTTTAATAATGACAGTAGCGAAAGGGGAGATGGAGGAACCAGATTTGAAGGAGATTTAGGAGCTCAGCAGACTGTGGGAAATGATTGGATACCAGGCAATAAAGAAAGAGGAATACAAAGGGACTCCACAGTATTAACTTTGGTAAATGTTATGTGATTACAAAATTTACTGGGATAGGAATTCAGAGGAATGAACTGTCTCCTTTAGATTTTGAACTGGACATCGGAATCTTCTACAAAAAGGAATTTTTCTACAAAATGCATCCATTGATTTTTGTGTTTCAGAGTTCATTAGTGATTTAATTAAGATTATATTCTTTTAAAAATGTATTCTAAACTGAAATTTGGTAAGTACTCAATACATTCTTGTCCACAAAACAGCATTTTTATCTATAGGTTTGTTTGTTTTTTATTTTTACCTCTAGCTGATCATCATTTCTAGGACTTCAAATCCATTTTGGTTTTTCACTCAATCAAAACCAGTTTCTTCTTTCAGCTTCTGATAATCCTATCCACATTAATACCTCAGTAGAAGTTTGTGAAATTATTTCCATTTTCTAGATGAAACAGCATAGAACTCCAACAATTCTCATGATTATTTAAATATTAAGCCATTATTTTTTAACTAATCCTGAACTTGGCCTTCACACTAAATATTATTCATGCCAATACAATAAAAATACATTGTGTTCATACTCAGGGTGTGGGATTGTTTCAAGAGCACCTTTATATGTCAGTAAAAAGTAGAAAAAGATTCTTTTAACTGACCCAGTTTCTTACAGGTCCATGCTAGCTTATTATATAGAACTTAACGAAGATTTTAAAGAATTATCTCCGCCGCCTGCCCCCCGCCAGAACATTTTGAAGTATAGGGTTCTTTTCTTTAGGGAGACAAGAACTCCCTTTTAGAGGCAGGATGTGGAAACTAGCATGACCCAAATTGTTTATACAAAAGCAGTCCACACCTCCCTGATTAGGTCAGAGAATTTTGCCTTTTACCTGCCACAGCTGCCTTCTATTAGCACTAGAAACAAATTGTACAATCTATGGTCACTGAACTGTGACCACCTTCTCATTTTGAATTTCTTTGTCTAAGAGGACCAGGAATCCAGAAACTGAGTTTGTGGAGAGGAGTTGTTGCTGGGTGTAACTTACCAGGGGAAGGGAAGTACTTCAGCCTTAACAATAAACTGAACTATCAAAAAGGCTACACATTATAAAATGAACACAATGAGGCAGTCCGAAAGTGACTCCTGAGCATTTTCCCCCTCTTTACACTGTAAAGAAATAAAGGTAAAAGCTGAATGGTCTTGTCATAGGCAGGGAAGTCTCTCCCTCCCCACTTCCTGTATCTGTGCTGCCTGCATAGCAGCTCCGCAGACTTGTTTTGAAGTTTGAAGCTTTGGAAGGCAGGTGCATGTCATGGTTGTTCCCAGTACTCTGGGGTTCAGGATGAAAGGAGACTGGGGGGTAAGCCTTCAGATTTTGCACATTTCTAAACGCATTCTATTGCCCCCAGGAGAAATCTTGCATTGTCGAGAAAATGCAATGCAAAAACGAGTTGAGACACAATGTCCCTTTATGTCAGAGCAAAACAGTCTTGCTTTCCTATAGTAGAAATAGAGGGCAGGAAGTCAAGTTGTGGTTTCTGAAATCCAACAACCTCGTATCACTGTGCCACTCTCACTCGGATCCAGCGCCACTCCTTAACTTGATATCTGTTTACTTTAGAGGAGGCAGTTTTTTGAGAAAGGATCATAAATATCCTGGCCGGCTGCCCCAGGAGCCATGACAAGCAAAAGAACATACTCGCCTAGTGATAGCCCTTGTGATATTTAAATGTGTGGGTTAATTTTTTATCCACTTTAATAACTGGATTATTCCTCTCCACTCCTCCTCTGCTTTCTATTTCTACTCTGAAGCCGTGGGCACAGAAATCTCTGCAGGCAAATTACTCCAGAGCATATCGCTGGACAGTCCTACAAGGAACAGTTACATTCACGGCATCTGGATTCCTGATCGTTTTCCGACATGGCAGGTGTGAGTGGCTGTATAAAATATTCTATGTTTATCTTCAACTTCTTGTTCTGGGTAAGTGTTTTTTTTTTTTTTTCCTAATTATCAATTTTAGACAAGAAAGGGGGACCTTGAAACAAATATCATAAATGAGAACAGACTCTGCACTAGAGAAAGAAGAGGAGGAGGGAAATGTATTTTCCATTTACTTGTTTGGTTTTGTTTGTTCTTTCTTTGGTTATTTCAGTAATTGAAAATGAGCCAATGACTCAAGAAAAGTGGACTTCAGGATCTGTGAGGATAAACATTTCATAAATGTTTTGATATTGTTGCAAAACAATCACAGAGGGAAAAAAAATCCCTTAATTAAAGGACAACGATTCTGCGTTGTGTATCATGCAGGCCTCCCTGGTTTAAGGATCTTGTGGGAAAAATTTGGTCTGATTCCACAGGCGCCCAGCCCCTGAATCTTTTTTTTTTTTTTTTTAAGATTTTATTTATTTATTTGACAGACAGAGATCACAAGTAGGCAGAGAGGCAGGCAGAGAGAGAGGAAGGGAAGCAGGCTCCCTGCTGAGCAGAGAGCCCGATGTGGGACTCGATTCCAGGACCCTGAGATCATGGCCTGAGCCGAAGGCAGCAGCTTAACCCACTGAGCCACCCAGGAACCCCCGGCCCCTGAATCTTAATCTTTACATCTGAGTCTGAAACAGGTGAATGGTGGGGTGTTCAATTAGGGATGTGAGGAAGGGATCATTTTCAGAGACCCAAAGAAGAAACAGTGGGTCATAAAAAACTTGAGAGGGAAATAATACAATTATTTAATCATGGAAAAATTAAACTTAAACTAGGTTAAAAAAAAGTTAGTATTTCCATGTGTCATCACCCTGCCTCTTAATCAACAGGGTTGGTATTTTAGCAGGTCTTATGGGTTTTTTTGAAAGCCTGTTGACATAAGACAGCGAATAAATTGATAAGTCACATTAAATCTTAGAAAATGGAAAAAATAAGATATGGAAGGCGAAAGGTAAAAGGCAGGCTGGGATATTGGACAATTGACATCATTTTTAGTAATGTAGGTGTAATTAATGATTGTTCAGAAGTGAATCAGTAGAAATAGTCCAATGTCCTTAAATGAAAAATTTATTTTGCATACTAGATTTAAGATTTTATTTATTTATTTGACAGAGATCACAAGTAGGCAGAGAGGCAGACAGAGAGAAGGGGGAAGCAGGCTCCTTGCTAAGCAGAGAGCCCAATGCGGGGCTCGATCCCAGGACCCTGAGACTGTGACCTGAGCCGGAGGCAGAGGCTTAACCCTTTGAGCCACCCAGGTGCCCCTGAATACTAGATTTAAAAAATGGCTTCTGCGTGGGACGCCTGGGTGGCTTAGTTTGTTAAGTGTCTGCCCTGGGCTTGGGTCATTATCCTAGAGTGTGGGATCGAGTTCAGCATAGGACTCCTTCCTTGTTCAGCAGGGAGCCTGCTGAACCCTCTGCCTGCTGCTCCTTCTGCTTGTCCTCTCTCTTTCTCTCTCTCTGACAAATAAGTAAATAAATCTTTGAAAAAAAATGGCTTATGTAGTATAGGCAGGAGAGAGTTCTGGTTTTGTTTTTTACCTGGTTACCTTTAGTAAACAGGCAGCTGGTATCTATATGTTGGTAAACTTCTGTCCTGTTAAAACAATGATGTACCTAATTAAACAACTACAGGAATACAGTCTTGCACAGAATGACTTTCCATTCAATGTCAGCAACCCTCATGAGTACAGATGAAATATTGGTGAAATAAATGAGAACATAAACAAATATAATAAAATAAAGACGATCTGCCCATTTACTTCCTCTTTTTCCTAGAAAAACAGACTGGTTTTTACAAATATTAAGTATAGGTCATGAATATATGCCAGTTTTTTAAAGTTAGTCCTGATAAATTTCTTCCCTTAAAATATTTAAAACTGGTTAAACCTTGAGAGTAGAATATAAACAAAGGGATGCCTATGTACTTTGATTGGTTTTGTTTGTAGCTTTTTGTTACGAAGAATTTTGAACAAGCACAGAATAGAAAGAGGTGATCAACCCCATCATCGAGCCCCAACCAACAGTGAGGACATCAAGGCAATTCTGTGTGTGTGCTCTCATTCACTTTCTTCACCCTGTATGAATTTGAAGCAAATCCCAGATACATCATTTCTTCTGTAAACATTTTGGTATATATCTCTAAAAGAGAATTAATTCTTAAAAAAGAAAAAAGAGAGAAAAACGTAACCACAATGTCATTGTCACACTAAAAACTTAACAAGAATTTCTTAATTATGGAATACCCATCTAGGGATGTTTCAGAATCTAAATAAGGTTCACAATTTGCCATTGGCTGATATATCCTGTATGTCAATTTCACTTTTAGGTTCTCCTTCCATCTTTATGTCTTCCCCCCCGGCCCTTGAAATTTTATGTATTGATGTGTGTTGTCGGTCTTTCCACATTTCCCACAGTCTGGAGTTTGCTATTTGCGTACCCGTGGTCTAGTTTATCATGTCCCCATGTCCTCTGTATTATCTCTAATCTAGTGATTGAATTTGTCACCTTGAAGGGATTCAGGTGGTTATTTGGGGGTTGGGGGGCAGGGGAGCACAACTGCTTTCAAAGTGATATTGAGTTCTTTCATTGGCCATTACAGACATACTGTCTGACTGGGTCACTTTTTGTGATGCTGGTTGCCACTTGATGCTCAAGAACCTAAGAAACAGTCCATTAAGAGTTCCAAATTGGTGATTTTCTGTATCCATCACCTCATGTATGGGCGGGAATACTTTCAATATAGAGAAACCCAGCATTTATTGACTGGTTACCAGTAGTACCCAGTTTTTATTAAAAAAAGAAAAAAGGCAGCATAAATGCTCCTTACTCTTTACTTAACCAATTTCGAAATGATGAGTTAATTTCCTGGTATCATGCAACAGTAATTAGCAAGCATTTCTGTAACTCTTTTATCTTTGGCCATTGGGGAGCATCTTCAAGTTGGCTCCTCAGTCCTTTTGACACGATCTTAGCGTAACTTCTTTCACATTGGTATCACAAGATGTTCCAGGCTTATTTCCCTAGTTCTTGCCCTAGACCTGGAATCAGCTTTTTCTTCAAGAAGTCCTGAGATTTATTTTTAAAAATCTACAAACCTTCTCTTTCTAAGGCACAAAATGTATATGGGCCATTTAAAAAAGCCAAAATATGAATATGTCAATAAATACATGACTCTTATTTTAATAAGATTCTTCTAAAGTACCTAAACTAGTAAAAGTCTTCAAATTATGAAATCATTAAAATATATCTATATTGTTTAAAAACAGCATTATAAAGTGCATTCACAAAGATTGTGAATACATTGGAGATCGGTGTTCCGTTAAAGAGCTACTCAGGAATTTGAAATCTGGATTTTAAGCTGAAATGACAGAGAGTGATTAGGCAAGGGGCATGTTATAGGTTCAGGATTATATATTTAAGATTAGAGATTTTACTGTGTTGTACCCAGATATTGTCACTGCTTTCCCCGGATTCTCTGATTATTTTATGGTCCCCATTATCTCTTGTTTTTCTGGTAATGAAGACAAAGTCTTTCCAATGCATTAGATTTCAGTTAGATATTTCTATCTTCCCTCTGGTAAAAGGCCTTGTTCTTCCCATCTGCATATCGGTGTGACCTACAATCTCTATATGACACATCTCGAAAAGGAGTCTTCGAGTAAGAGGAATGGAGGTAAAGGCCAGTGATAACCTCTCAGCCAACAGGAGACATCAACATTTTCATTCAAAATTTAGATAGCAGGAGTCCCTGAGGTTAGGGAACCACTGCTATTTCTACTCTCCCTTCTATCCCCAAACCAGCGTTCCCCATTGGAATTTTATGATCCTTCATAGGAAATTAGCAATTTGTCACATTCCTAATGTTTACTTAAACAACAAGTTTAACAGTCCCACTGATGTGGTTTTCTCATAGATATCCATGGCCTTATGTGTTCAAATGCATTCCTTCTGGTGTAGCTTGCAAAACTAAGCCTTCGCAAAATAGGGCCAGATGTTGAAATATCTCTGAGATATGCATATGGTCATGTAAGCTAAACATACCAGTTTCTTTTGGGAGAGAACTTGAGATAGGTCACGTAAATATGGGGCAATTTCCAATTGTCAGAATTAGCAATTGAAGAAAAACATGTAAAAGTGGAAATCATTCTTAATCACTGATGCTAGTGTTGGATGCAAGTCACAGGGAAGTGGAGGTGTTGTAAAGAATGGGTAAATTCCAGGTACAAAATCTATTTCTCCAAGTCTTGTGTCCGAAGAGATGAGCCGCCCAACTTTCCTTTATGGTCCTCTCAAATAGGTCAGGCTGGGGAGTAGTATAGATGCTGGGGTGTGGTAGTTATTCTGGGTAAGCACAGGACACAGAGCCTTCGCCCAGGGATGCAGTGGAACCTCCAGGAGGCCCGAAAAGGGAGCTATGGAGAGGCCAGCCCTGCGTGAAGGAAAGTGGAGTGAGATCACATGACCAATCCCAACTGAGGTAAGGTGAGAAGGAGGAGCCAGGTTGTAAGAGCCAAATATATCAACAAATGCAGGGTGCTGGGACCTGAAGCCATCTGAAGAGAGCAGAAGGAAGTCAGAACTTGGAGGGAGTCCAGGAACCAGAATTTTGATGTTTTTCCTTGTATTTTTTGTGGTGCCTGGGTCTCCTGGCTGGCTGGGCCGGCAGCAAAAAAGAGAGTCAAGACAGAGATAACTGAGATGGAGGAAGCTGAAAAAAAATCAGGCCCGATGATATTTCATTCTGTCAGTTGATGAAATCTCCCAGGTTAAACACATGACTATGGCTGGAATGTGTGAACTTGGTAAATGCAGTGGTTTCCTGCCACTATGCAGTCGTGTGGAACTGTAACCCTGACAAGAGGCAGCCAAGCCCAGGGGTTGAGAGGCCAGACTGAACCTCCGCTCCTTCATCACTAGCCGTGTGACCTTGGGGAAATGTGTTAATCTCTGTGTGCTTTAGAATTCCTCATCTTTAAAACTGAGCTAGAGTTGTTGGGAAGGTTAAATGAGTTAAGGCATAGAAAAAAACTCAGGTGAACGTTAAAGAAATGTTTAAGAAGCAGACATTTCCACCAACATTGTATGGACATTTTTATGAGACAAAAATATGCAACTATGCTGCATAGTAAGAAATCAGTTCCAGTGCTGGATTCTGAAACAGAGGCAGAAATAAGATGGCAAGAAATATGATGGAGGCAGAAAATTCTTCTAGCACAGATGAGGGAAATGGAAAGAAGGAAGGCATATGTTGCAAGCAGATAGACTTGAGATTCAAATCCTGACTTCGCTCCATATTGCTCTGTGGACAGGAACACGTTCCTTGACTTTTCTGTGCCCCAGTCTCTGTGTTTGTAAAATGAAGATGATAATTTTATCCAGGAGAGTTAATTGTGAAGAATAAATAAGATACTTTCTGAGAGCCTAATACCAGGGACTCACATGCAATAATAGTGCAATTAATGCAATTTCCCCCAATGCCACCCATCATATTGCTTTTTAATTTAAAAGTATTAGAGTCTGGCATGGTAATATTTTATACATAATTGGCTTTAAAAACTGAAATATGATTTTAGCCCTACTCTGGCCCTCCTCTGGCCTCATGGGACAAGGAGTTGTTGAGCCACCCTGAGCCTGGCCTCCAAGCTGGGGACCTGAGACCCCAATTTTCCCTGCCCAAATGGCTCCAAACCTGTTTCTAGGGTCCCTTAGAAGGGTCTAGACCCTTCTTCATGGTGTGGGGTGCTGTTTGCTGGAATGGGAGCAGGTTGGAACAGGGCTGGCTTACAGGCTGATGCATCCACAGTCATCCCTGTTTTGTCCTTTGGAGTTCAAGGACAGAGCCTGGAGTGAGGGCCAGGGGCAGGGCACTTCTCCCCAGGCCACCCTCTGCTGATAGCAGACTCCGAGGAGTCAGAGAATTCAAAATCAAATCTTGTCCTCCAGGTGATTAAGTGGGCACATTTGTCAAGGTTGGATGATCGGAAACATTTTGTATATGTTTATTACCATGAATGATAACTTCTCAATATAGAGACCTGTGGGCTGTGGACTGTTTGTTCTTGGTGTCCTTGCCCCAGGCCCTGCAAATGTATGTACAGTTCTGCAGGTTGTGCTTTTGATTCAAAGTGATAAAAACATTCCCGAATTTCCATCATTTCTTTTTTTTTTTAATTTGAAAGAGCAAGAGAGCATGAGTAGGGGGAGGGGCAAAGGGAGAGGGAGAAGCAGGCTCTCTGCTGAGCAAGGAGCCCGTTTCGGGATTTGATCCCAGTACCCTGAAACCATGATCTAAGCCGAAGACAGATGCTGAACCCAGGTGGCCCCTGAATTTGCATCCGTTTTATGATTCAGAAACATTAACTCGTAACCATGCTCATAAAATGCTGAACATCCAGCTCTCTTTACCTATTTTTGAAGTTATGTACCTTTTAGTGATTTTATGCTTTAGTGAAGCAAAGATAACCTGAAGCGTGTTCACCCAGACCCTATTTATGTCACAAAGAAGTGTTGATTTCATCCTCCTAAATTTGATTTCTTTCTCCTAAAGTTAGAGCTCCTTAAAATCAGAATTTTCAGCAGTTGTACTGGGCCTTTGGTTTATTTACTGGGTTCAGAAGAGAGACATGAAGGCAACTCTAGAGACACTTTGCCATGTGCTTGCTAGTCCTTGATACAACAAATAATCAGTCACTAGGGCCTGAAAAACCATGAGGGCAGAGCCTGCTGACAATTGAGGTTTTTAAGTAACTCCACTGGTGTAGAGCATCAGAAAAGCAGATAATGTGTGAGTGAGAGGAGGCACGGTCAGTAAGTCAGAGCTGCATTAGGCCATGCCTGGAAAGAGAAGGCCCAGCAAGTTCTCCTCCAACAGGAGGTCTGAGAATTACTGTCAGCCATGTCACTAGAGTAAGGCAAAGTGCAAAACCTACTCTCACTGAATAATATATCAGAATGGGTCTCATCTTATTCAAAAATGAGTAAGGGAAAATCCAGCATAGGTCCTAATAAAGACTGCTGAACAAGTGACAGGAAACTCTGAAACCTTAGAGGACAAGCACACATCCCTGAAAGAAACACTCCAGCATCATGGAGAAAGGACCTGGGAATTGGCATCCACAGAGCAATGGCAGAAAACAACTCCCTATGAAACAGACGATGGAGGCCATGAGAGCAGAAACAGTCAACTGGAAAAGCATAGAATGGGGTGAAAAAACTAAAACTAAAGAAGTACCTCATGTAAACCAGAAACCCAATGACAGAGTTAAAATCCACTCCAGAAACATTAAATGGAAACGGTGAGAGAGAATCCCAAATTGAGAAACCCTCCCAGGGGAAAATCAGAAAGAGATAAATGAGGTGGAAGAAGGTAGACAAGAGAATGGAAAACCAGAACAATTTGTATTCCTGAAGAAGAGGATACAATAAATGGGGAAAAAAAAGATAATCTCATATATAAAAAAAGTTCTCACAGGCAACAATGGCGCACTCTGCATCATCTTAACCACAATGCCATGGAACTAGGCTTTTAAATAAATCTTTATTTAAAAAAGAAAGTTGAAAATCAACAAAAGCAATTCTGTCCTAAAATGTTAGGGCTCTTGGAATCCTTGCCTCCTGCATTCATGGCCGGAGGTGTTTTTGGATTACCATAAAAATAGATCTTGGAGTCATCCAGGTTATCCATTTGGATATTTTCTTATTCTTTTATAGCCTTTCAGGAGCCGCATAGGAAGCTTTCCCTTAAGCTTACCGAAAATGTGTCCATTCTGGGCCAATAATGATAGAGCTCATGATCCATACTTTCCCCTAACAGAGTGCTGTGCACTTTCTTCCATTTTTAATGCCCCTTAAATACACTGTGATAAATCAAAAGGTAGAATTGAGAGGGAAGGAGTAGGGATGATTGGCGGACACCGTATCCAAGAAGAGGACAAATCAGCTGGTTCTGTACCATTTATCTTTGCTCTAGATGGTACCTCACTTTTTCTTCCTGGCACTTTGTAGTTTTCAGCTTGTGCCCTGTTTTCTGCTTGGGCTGCCATACCAGAGTACCATGGACTGGATGGATTAAACAACAGAAATTTATTTTCTCATAGTTCTGGAAGCTGGAAGTCCAAGATGAAGGCGCCAGTCAATTTGGTTCCTGTGAGAGCTGTCTTTCTGGCTTGCGGGTGGCTGCCTTCTTGACCTGTCCTCACACGGTTTTTGCTGGTGCATAGAGAGAGAGAAAGAGACAAAGAGATCTCTTCCTCTGTTATAAGGTCACCAATCATCTTGGATTAGCATGCCACCCTGATGACCTCATTTAACCTTAATTACCTCCTAAAAGCCCTATCTCAGCAGGGGTTGGGAGGTTGGGGGAACCAGGTGGTGGGTATTGGAGAGGGCACGGATTGCATGGAGCACTGGGTGTGGTGCAAAAACAAGGAATACTGTTATGCTGAAAAAAAAAATAAATAAAAAAAATACAGTCAGATTGCAGGGTAGGGCTTTAACATGTAAATTTAGGAGGGATATAGTTCAGTCCATAGCATGCATGCTCCTAAGCAAACATCAAAATTATTACCTAATTTCTTAGAATGTTGGCTCAAACCAACTGCATCCTAATTCCATAAAAAGAAAGATGTCTTATAGGAGCTGAGTGATAACCACAATGACTACCTTCAAGGAGAAACCTTTGGGGTTTGGGGGCAGTAGGCCTGGCCAGTTCTGCATGTCCATTTACATTTCCTTTTACAACCTGCTCAACAGAAATTGGGACAGAGCTAGGTACTTATATCTTAATTTATACTCTTGATTATTTAGACAGTATAAGAAGGCTGGGGGACAAAGACCCAAAGCCAAATTGGAAAAGGGCTCAGAGAACCATTATGATAGCTAGTCTTGTAACAATTGGGATAAAATAGGTTAATATCAACCATGACTCTAGAATTATTATTCTTGATAGAAAATAAATTTACTTTTAAAGTCAGTATAAAATTTAATAATTTTATATTATTTAGACTGATTTTTATATGTAAGTTTTTTCAATAAGATGAGACTGGCATGTTCTAAACATGTGTTTCTTTTGTTTTTAAGATTAAGCTAGAAGAAAAGATAGATAGCGATGGAAATGACAATGTATCCAACTTCAAAATTTCTAAGAAAATTTAGCTAATTGTAGAAATTGAAATTGGGCAAAATATTCTTGACTTCTGAAAGAATCGGATATTCTTTCTTTTACTCTTTTTCTTTTTATTTTTTCTCTTTCCTTCTCTTTCTCTCTTTCTTGCTTAAAGAAAGAGAGAGCATGCGAGTGGGGTGGGGAGGAGCAGAGGGGGAAAGAGAGAGCATCTTAAGCTTAAACATCTTAAACCCTGGTGTGGGGTTTGATCTCACGACCTTGAGATCATGACCTGAACTGAAATCAAGAGTCGGATGCTTTACCGACTGAGCCACCCAGGTGCCCCTCTTTATTTTTCTTTTTAAAAATTAATTTTTAATTACTTAAAATAATTTAAAAATAAATGGAATTTTTTAAAGAGCAGTTTTAGGTGTACAATTCTATGGAAAAGATGAAACAGACATTTCCCATACACCTTACCTCCACACATGCGTAGCCTACCTTGGTTTCAGTATCACTCACCAAAGCAGTACACATGTTACAATTGATGAACCTCTATTGACATATCATAATCACCCAAAGACCATAGTTTTCATTAGGTCTCACTCTTGGTTTTGTACATTCTATGGGTTTGGACACATGTATAATGACATTGTACATTCTATGGGTTTATATACATTATATACATTATATATATATATACAATATATATACATTATACATTATACACATGTATAATGACATTGACATGTATCCATAATTATAGAGTATTATTGCTGCCTTAAAAATCATCTGTGCTCTACCTATTCATGCTGTATCCTCTTTGGCAACCCCCGATCTTTTAAGATCTAAAACTAATCCATAATTTTGCCACTTCCAGAGCGTCATATAGTTGGAATCCTATAGTACGTAGCCTTTTCAGATTAGCTTCTTCTACTTAATAATATGCATTTAAGTTTCTTCCATGTTTTTGCATGGAGTGATAGCTCATTTTAGTGCTGAATAACATTCCCTTGTCTAGATGTACCACTTTATTTATCCATTTATTCACCTACTGGAGAACATCTTGGCTGCTTCCAAGTTTTAGCTATTGTGAATAAAGCTGCTATAAATATCCTTGTGCAGGTTTTGTGTGGACATAAATGTAGAGATTGCTGGATGATAGGATAAGAGTATGTTGGGTTTTGTGTGTTGGGTTTTGTAACTGCCAAACTGTCTTCGAAGGTGACTGTACCATATTGTATTTCTATCAGCATTGGTTGAGAGTTCTGTTGCTCCACATCCCTGTCAGCATTTGGGATTGTCAGTGTTTCAGGTTTGGGCCATTTCAATAGGTGTGTAAGTGTGTCTTGTGGTATTTTTTTTTTTTTAAGATTTTATGTATTTATTTGACACAGAGAGACACAGCGAGAGAGGAAACACAAGCAGGGGGAGTGGGAGAGGGAGAAGCAGTCTTCCTCCTGGGCCTGGAACCGGATGCGGGGCTTAATACCAGGGCCCTGGGATCATGACCTGAGTGGAAGACAGACGCCACTTAACTACCGAGCCACCCAGGCACCCCTATCTTGTGGTTTTCATACTCCTTCTTTTAAAGTTAGTGTTGCAGATAACACTTTGTGGTTGAGAAGACTAAAAGTTATCATTTCAAGGGAAAATATGGTTGATTTCATTGACTTCTCAATGAGTTGATATGAAAAAGGATTTAAAAAGTAAACTAGAGCCACACAGAGACAAACAAAAGTTAAGGGTTTGAAAAACCAAAGTCTTAGTCTCTAGGAGTTCCTACGGTTTTCTCACTGATAGTCTCATAAATTAATATCAGATAAGGATAATAATCATAATAGCTAGTTGGATAATTAATGCTATGTTCAGTTAAAGCTAAAAGCCAGAGCAACTATTAAGACAATCAATGTAAATCTACTTGAGAAGAAAAAGAAAGAAAATATCCATGAACAAATTAAACAATAAACAAAAATCTAACTGCTGTAAATTACTGAAAATCTCAGGAGGTCTCATTATCATTCAACATAAATCCTTATAGACTTATTTATTAACACAGAACTACTAAAATGAGCATTTGTCTCCATCTGCAAGTGAAATTAGGTTTTAGTGGAAAGGGGGTGAAAACTGAGGGTTGTCGGGCTCTAAAGCTGTCTTTTCAGTGGTTTGAATTTTATGGTGTATGCCAGTGTGTGACTGTAAGATAATTAAATTGTGCAGGTTATTTGGCGATTTGAGAAGGAGCTTTGGTTTTCCATTGCCTTCCTTATTTGGTAAGAGTTAAAGCATGTGGAGGGGCGGATTGGGTTAGGAGTGGGGCTGGATTTTCATGACAGAACTGTTATTTCTTGGGGTTCTAGCTCCTTGATCTGAAAGGAAGGGTTTGAACCCAGATGACTTTCTTGAGATCTTTTAGACAACACGGATATTCTCCGATTTTTCAGCTGCTAATGGTACTCCCTATTCCTTAACAAAGCCTTTGACTCTACATTCAGAAGCCATTGAAAGTGAACCAGTTGTTTTGGGTTTGCTGGTGTACGGCTCAACCATGCACATCAGCAATGGTAGGACAAGGTCAGCGAGCTTCAGAAGACTCAGGAATTTCTCAGAGCACCCCATGACCAGAACAGTCTAGAAAATCTTGCGAGCGCTGCTATGTTTGCTATGTTACCAAACTTGTTCTCAACATCTCTCTTTAATGATAGAGCTTTGATTTTATTTTTTTGAGGCTATAATACACACACACACACACACACACACACATATATATGTGTGTGTATATATATATATATATATATATATATATATATATATATCTGAAATGAAACAAAACAAAATCAAACCCTGAAAGACGAGGATTTTCCTTACACAAAAGTAAAATGTGTTTCACATTTTATGTGTTGGCTTTGGTCCAAATGAAATAATCTGGGAAAGTCATTAAATGCATTTAAGAGTTTAAGTACTGTTGCTCATTGTTCCTCCTCTCTGGGTAAGTTTTACGACCTAAAACAGCTTATTTTTAAAAGAGTTTATTTGGATACAAAAAGTGTAAACCCTTGTTGCTTACCTGAAGATTTTGTCAGATGTACTACTGTTCCCTGCCTATCCCAATTTCTTGCTTCTAGAATCTTGAAGGAATGTTTTGATGACTAGTTTTTTCTTCCCCTTTGGTCCAAGACAGCTTCTGAGACAAACCCAGGGACCTAGTAAGGATATTTTGTCTTTAAACTGTTGTGACCTATCTTTCAGCTATTATAATCTAGCAAAAACACAGAGTTAGTGTTGAAATATGAAAAACTATTGTTCGTCTCCCCTGTAGTGGTAGTGACTTGTCGTCTGCAGACCGATGAATGGACTGTGGATGGGAAACAGAATTATTCTTAACAAATTTACCAAGTTTAGTGGAACGTTTTAGCAATTACCTGCACGTGAACATGGGGGATTTACATCTTTTAGGTGGTAATGTATGATTAGTGATAAGCCGTTATGATCTAGGGGTGTGTTCAGTCAGAGTCGCAGCTTGTCTCTGTTGTCCTCTGACACATTTTTTTTTTCTTTCTGCAGCTATGTGGCATCTTGATCCTGGGAGCAGCAATTTGGATACAAGTTAACAAAGATGCTCAAGAGGTAAATAAATAGATACAAACTTCTCTGCTCTCAAAACAGGTTCTCTTCCAATGATGAAAATAATGACAACAATAATATAAATATTTCTATAGCCTTTCCCTTAACTGCTTCATGTCCTTTGTGCTGGTATGTGATCTTATAATTTAATTCAATTTAATTAATCAAATTTAATTACTCACTATGTGCCTGGCACTGTGCCAGGCATGGGTCAATCCTTTTGGAGAAAGGAGGGGTGTTATTTCAAAGATAAGAAGACTGCCATGAACGTGGAGATCGGAAGGGGCTAAAATGGAAATCAGGCTCCTTGTTATGGGCGGAAGGCTGGCCTGAAGTGTATGTAGCTGGAGGAGACAGACTGCCATTCTTCCACACCAACAACAGTGTCTGTAGTACAAGGTACTGACCGTCATTTGGCTGATACCAAGGTGGAAGGTTGGTCCGAACTAAAGAAGAGGAGAAGTTCTTTTGGAGAAGAAGAATTTGAATCTAAAGGCAACAAAGTACAAAGGTGGTTAGTGATTAATTACCTGTGCCAACTGGCATTGAGGGTGACTCCTTAGAACAGTAAGAGACCAGTCCCACTAAGGTTAACTGAGCCGTGGGCCGGGGGTGTCCAACCTCTTGATATCTAGATAAGATTAGCGCAAGCCCCTCTCCTTCACCAGGCACCATTCCACACCCCGTGGCAAAGCGCTTGCCAAGATTTTCACAGGTCAGGATGAAGTTTAGTTCGTAGAGTTAATTCTGGCTCCAGTCTTTGGATCGCACATGGGAGGTTTCCGTTCCGTACTACATCCCCTTTGTGACTGCAAAAGAGTGCATGAAGGGGAGAGGAGGAGGGAGGCGCGTGGGGCTCTTCCTTTGGTTCTACCCAACAGAATAGCTGGCATCATTTCCGTGACTCCCCTGCTTCCATTCTTCTTTCCCTCTTCTTCTGAGGGGCCCTCCACCCCCCGAAGTATTCTTAACCGCATGCACAGCAGTTCCCTTATTCTTTGTGGTCTGGGCTCTTGCCACCATTCAGGATCCCGTCTTCTACTGCTAGAGCCCTTTCAAGGTATTTATTTGCCCAAATAAAGTTTCTGCCTGTAAGAGAAATTTCGATCCTTATTTGATAATTATTAAGATACACTAAACCAGCGATTAAAGTAATGTATTCTTATTATACTGTGATGAAGCTGAATGCCTTTGGAGACAGTCTTGTTGTAAGAGAGACTAAAAGCAAATTAACATCTGTTCTGATTCCTTTCCTCAACTGGGTGGCTTTTCTGCCTCTTCCTCCCTTCCTGCTGGCCTGCCTGCCTTCTTTCCTTCTCTCCCCCCGTCCCTCCCTTCCTCCTTTCCTTCCTTCTCTATCTCCTCTTCTCTTTTTCAAATTTGCTTTCTACCCTTCGAGAACCCAAGGAATCACAGGGGCAGGTAGCTTCCTCATTTGGTGCCTTCCCACAGTGAGGAAACTGGGTGAGGGACAGGTGTGGCAAACTAGTCGGTAACATCCTAGTCCATCTGGATTTCATTTATGGTTTTATACTGATAAATGTTAACAGGGACTTCCAGGTGGCCTTGGGCCCTGGGTTTGCACTCGAGAAGGATAGTTGAAGATACGCGGAACCTCTGTAGTCTAGAAGCTGACGTCTGACTTTCGGACGCATAATTAAGCCCAGAGATTAGACAGCTGCCTATTCAGAGGGCGCTTTTGCCTTTCTAAGATGTGTGTGCAGCCTGTCTTTTATTTCACTTTATTTCTGGTTGATATGGGAACATTTTCGTTCCCCCAAGTCCTTCTGGTAAACAACTTTGGTGTTTAGTCTGTTAAGAAATTCCACACATTGAACCTATTAAAGGAAAACTGTTGTCCTTGAGAGGGTGGGACTCCACATCTGGGGACACAGAATGAATTCGTAGAGCGAGGCAGCATCTTCTGTTACGTTTTGACTCTTGTGCTCTGTCAGCCTCGAACCCCAGATGGAAAGTCCGTATCTGCTAGGACACCAGGAACCTGCTTGGCTTCTGTGAAATTGGCTTGGTTTCTCTCTCTCTCTCTCTCTCTCTTTTTTTTTAAGATTTTATTCATTCATTTGACAGAAAGAGATCACAAAAAGGCAGAGAGGCAGGCAGAGAGAGGAGGAAGCAGGCTCCCGGCGGAGCAGAGAGCCCAGTGTGGGGCTTAATCCCAGGACCCTGAGACCATGACCTGAGCCGAAGGCAGAGGCTTAACCCACTGAGCCACCCAGGTGCCCTTGATTTATTTTTATCTAAAGTCTCTGACTAAGAATCAAGACTGCAAAGAACTAATTTTAGTAGGGGAAAAACAGAGGCACCAGTTTTACAAGGAAAAGTTGGAGCATGAAGGCAGAAAGGAAGAATGTCTGGGAGGTCTTTGTGTACAAATTTTAGCATATCTCTTTATGCTCAAGGTATCTCTGCTAAGGACGCTTTGTTTTCCCTCAGGGAAACTCAGCACCCTGAGGCAAAGCCTGTGGGCAGCCATTCTGTCTCAGGAGATCTCTTAGAATTCAAAGAACACCCTGAGTCTTCTTCAAGGTTCAGCCATTAGAAATCATTCTCCCTTTGTCTTCACCCACACAGACACTGTTCATCCAAGACAGTCTTTGAAACTGCTCTCCCTTTCCTGGAGTGAGCACCTAAACTCAGATTTCCATTTCTTGCCTGAAAAAGAAGAGCCACTTGTTGGGCTGGTCTGGGAACAGCAAACCCTCAGGCATCCAACACATTGCTTTCTGGCCAGTCTCTGGCAAGGGGTCACGCTGCCCACACCAGTCTTCTACAACTGCTTCATTACAATGCTGGCTGCCCTCTACAGTCTCACCTGTAGGTATTTGACCTGTTATTTCTGTCTGGCCTATAAGCCGAATTCTGACAACTCAAGACAGTGAGTTATCCCTCTCAGACGCCTTCAGGTTTACCTGCACTGACCGCAATGTTCTAGGGGAGCGATGTTTGACGGTAGGTGGGTAGAGGGGGTTTCCTAATGCTGCTCTTTTGGGTCATTATCTGCTCTGACCCAGGTGCTTTATGTGTTTATTAACAAAACCAATTTCTTAGCTCCAGTATGAACAAGCAAACAATTAAATAAACAAAAAACCTGAAAAGCAAACAAAAAATCTTTAGGACATAACCACGCTTTCAAAATATGGAGGTTGAAACATTATCTGTAAGCATAGACTCTTAGAGACAAAGGAGGCCTCAGGGATCACAGAGGCTGACCCAGTTTCCTTTATAAATGGGAAACCAGGGCCCCACAAGGTTAGTTGACTAGTCTGGGGTTAGAACCTTAGTTATATATAAGGACTCTGACTAGAGTATAAATCTTTGTTTTAATGCTTTTACAGTTTCAGCGCATTCTTTTCTAAACGTTGAATGAAGCTTTCCTTTAGGCTATAAGCTGGTTTTTAAAGTCTTTAAAAACCATACACATTATTATTAGCAGTTTTTTTTTTTTTAATGTATACCTATTAAGGGAGTCCACATGCTGGCCCACATGCTGTGCAGCAGTTTCTAGAAGGCAGAGTCTCTGAGTTAGTGTAACAGCTAGGACTTTCCCTGGAAATAGCCCGGTAGATAGAGATCATACCAATGGATTAGATCCCAGTAGCACTCGCATACAGAATCGGCACAAGACTTTAGTTTTCGCTTATGATTTATCTGGAGAACAAGTGGTAGATCGAGGCTAGGTATCAGAAAGCTGATGAAGGGTTATCTGTATTACTGGAGAGAAAAACTGAATTATGCAGGGAGGGTAGCCCAAGCCCATATAAGGAGCCCTAGGATGTGTTCCTCAATATACCATTGCTTAACAGGCAAAATAAAGAGTTTCTGACGACTCTAAAGACCATACCTTCTGGGAACAAGGAGACAGAATTACATGGAATGTCAGCAACTAGCTTTATTTTCTTGGTTTAAATAGTTTTTTTTGTTTTGGCAAATGTATAGACCTGCATGATCACTATTACAATCAACATGCAAAGCGTTTTTATTGACCCATACATTTCACCATATCCCTTTGCAGTTGGTTCCGTCTTTCCCTCCTGTCTTATTCAAAGTCAAGCACTGGTCTGATTTCTGAGTTACTTATTCTTGTATGTCATATAAATGGAATCATACAGCAATCACTCTTTTGAATATGGCTTACTTGGCTCATCCTAATTTTTTTTAAGACTCATTCATACTGTTGGGTCTCTTGGTAGTTTGAGGAACTTGCCTTTCGAATTTAAATAATTAGATTGCCATAAAATATGCGTGGTTTACTATGTGACTCTTAGGTATAAAACACAAAATACGAAAACCAAAAATCGCATCATGGGTGAAAGTACCTATCCCTCTAAGCTTTTAAAAATAATCGCCATTTTAGGGGCGCCTGGGTGGCTCAGTGGGTTAAAGCCACTGCCTTCGGCTCAGGTCATGATCCCAGGGTCCTGGGATCAAACCCCACATTGGGCTCTCTGCTCAGCCAGGAGCCTGCTTCCTCCTCCCTCTCTCTGTCTGCCTCTCTGCCTACTTGTGATCTCTATCTGTTAAATAAATAAATAAGATCTTTAAAAAAAAATAATTGCCATTTTAAAAGTCTATGACATTTCCTCAATACATCATTCAATATATCATCTTAGAAAAATATAAATTGGAAAATGTTATTCAGGTAAGTAATACCTCAAAAGAATGGAGGCTCCTTGAAAGCAGGGATTTTTTGCTTCTGGAAATCACTGAAGTATCTCAAGGTGCCAGAATAAGGCCTGGTCCATACTAAGTACCCAATGGATATTTTTCGAACAACCAGCATGGAAGAAAGGGATTTTTCTGTCATTCATCTCTTTTTTATTTTCAGATTCTCAACTCTGGGAATTCTGTTACTAGCCCCTATATTTCTGTGAACATCTTGATCGCTGTGGGGTCTATCGTCATGATTCTGGGTTTCCTGGGATACTGTGGTGCCATGAGAGAAAGCCGCTGCTTGCTTCTTTTGGTGAGTTCTCCAGACAGATCCCAACACCCAACCTTCGGACTTCTGAGGATGGTCTTCCATTTCCATTGTCTGTCAAAAATACTTGCCAAGACTGAAGAAACTCTAACTTTTGTTTAAGGGGGTTGACTAATAGAGGCTAATATTTTTTTAGCTTAGATTAGAGGATGCCCTAAGAAATTATAGTCCTTCCTTCCTCTCTCCTTCTCCCCCCTCCTTCCCTTCCTCCCTTCTTACTGAGTACATGGCTGTGTGCTAGATACTGGGCTAAAAGATACATAGATGTTAAGACAATTAGAACCCATTAGGGAAGACAGACAAGCCAATTATTAGCCATAGTGTGTATGGCCCAAGAAGAGGAGGGCAAGGATAGAGGAGAGAACTTTCAAGCTAGAAGCAGAAGTGAAAGTGGTGTTTGTGTGGGTGAGGGGGTGATGGGCTTTCCAGAGAGAGAGTTTGTCAGCATGGTGCTGGCATGTTTAGGGAATGACAAGGCCTTGGGTGCGGCTAGAGTGTGACAGAGGCTGTTTTTAGTACATGATAGGAGATGGGTCTGAGTGTGGACAGCGCCAAATCCTATTCCATGCTGACAAAATTGTAAGAGAGTGAGGTAATCAGATTTGTTGCTTAGAAAGTTTCAGGGAGGATGGATTGGGTTGGGATAATCCAGACATTTACTTTCACCATGTACAGTAGAAAGTTATAAATAGATGTAGAAAAAATATTAGAAAAAGATCCTGACATATTTATTAGATAAAAGCTAACATTAGTGTTTACAGAGATAACTTCAGCTTGTTTCTCTCATAGAATAAGTATTGTGTCAGTCCCTGAAAGATACCGTGTAACAGTTTGTGTATTATGAGGGAAGGCAGAGAGACACAGAACTCAGCAGGATTTTAATAGTATCCCTAGTGGTTGCCTTTTGATCAATAAGGCCTCATTCGCAATTTGGGAGACTTAATTACTTGAGGAGCTTGTTTTAAAGAGAAAAACGAATTTGTGGGCTGCATTCTTTCAAGTTAGAATTCGGTAGATGTGAGGCAGGTTTCAGAAGTATACATTTATAATGAGATCCCAGGTGGTTCTGCTAACGGTAGAAAACTTGTTTTGAACTCCCCTTCTGAAGTTTGTCCTAAAGTGTGTGCGAGTTTGCATTTGATGAAGAAAAAAGAGTAAGAATATTCCAATAATTGTATGTATGTAAACGTTCAAACTTCCTTCTGTTCAATATCACACCGATGTCTACAATCCTCTCAGTAAATTTTTGTTTTAACCGCTTTGCTTAGTCGGTGTTTGAAACAAAGGTTTTTGACGACTAATGGCCCAAAATTGTCTTTTTTGAGGCAAAGGGTAGAATAAATGAGGAACGTGGTTATTCTTCCAACGGTAATGTGATCCTGATTGCAGAACAATGCGCCAAGCCCAAATGTCCCAAGATGTGACTGAAGGCCCTGGGGATAATACGTCTTCCATTTGTTTTCTTTTTTTTTCAGTTCTTCATAGGCTTACTTCTGATCCTGCTCCTGCAGGTGGCAGCAGGTGTCCTGGGAGCTACCTTCAGATCTGATGTATGTATATATACGTGATATTTGATAATTCCGGAAAAGTCTGAAATATCAAAATACTACTTTCCAGCATGAATAATTTAACAATACTTTTCAATTTTCAGTCCGAGCGCATTCTGAATGAGACTCTCTATAAAAATATAAAGCTTTTAAGTGAGACAGACGAGAAGGCACAAGCATTCCAGGAAGCCCTGGCTACATTTCAAGAAAAGGTAATTAGCATTTATAGGTCATTTGGGGAGGGGGGCGTCAGTTTTGCGTTTACTTAATTTTTAGCAAGAGTATTCCTTAAAGTAAAAACATGTCTCCGTTTTGCAGATTTTGACTGATTATTCTGTCACTATGCAGTAAGAAAAATCCAAGAATATTTCTGACTTTGTTTCCAGCTTCTTATGAAGTTCTGACCCAGTTTAGGAGGACAGAGATTAAGAAGATATGTTTATGACCAATTAAGCCTCAATGGACCAAATCAATAGTTGTTTCATACTTCTTACCATTAACCAGGATAGTGTGTTTGGGGCATTTGGAAAGTCTCTCTCCCTCTGTCTCCATGTCTGTCCCCTCTGTCATAAAAATAATTACATGTATCATTTCTTGCTACTTAGTATGTAGTGGGCCTTACATTCAGCAGGTCATTTAATTTTTATGACAACTCTTTGAGATGGATCCTTATATATTTATTATCCCTCTTTTATAGATAAGGGGGTTAGGTGTTGGAGAGGTCTGAAGGCTAATGAGTACTGAGCTTGGAATTTGAACCCAGTTGTCTGACTAGTTATTTTTTTTTTAATTGGTATACCAGCCTCTCCCTTATTTACTTATTGGAGCTGCTTCTCTGTCTTTAGGTTAAAGTCAAAACTTGGACAGGCATTGAAGGTATTATACTCTCTGGCTCTTACCGAATATTTTAATATTCATAAATACTACTCTGTAAACATAAAACAAACAAAAACAAACAACAAAACAAAAAAGAAGCCCCTCCCCTCCACTCTCGTCCAGTCAGGTTTGTCTACTCAGGATCCCTTAAACAATTCTGCCTTCCTATCTTGGCATCATTCCCTATCTTGGAAAATACTAATACTTTTCTCTTTCTTCCCAAATACTACATGTGCTTCAAGGCTCAACGAAAATGTTACTTACTCTGTGAAACTCCGAATCACTCTTTTTTTTTTTTTAAGATTTTATTTATTTATTTGAAAGACAGAGATCACAAGTAGGCAGAGAGACAGGCAGAGAGGGAGGAGGAAGCAGGCTCACCGCTGAGCAGAGAGCCCGATGCGGGGCTCGATCCCAGGACCCTGGGATCATGACCTGAGCCGAAGGCAGAGGCTTAACCCACTGAGCCACCCAGGTGCCCCAAATCACTCTTTTTTTTCCCAGAATTCCCACTGTATTAACCACATGTAGCATTCGGTTCACATGTTAAGGAAATTCTCAGAATCTAAGAGGACAGCTGGACTTTGTAGGGCATTTAACTTGACTTCTCATTGATTGAAGTATTTATTTTTATTTATGTTTATTCACTCTCTAAGCATTGAAGAATTTAAGTTCACTAGTTTTTGCCCATCCCACCCCATTTGTATCTAAGTCTGATGATTAGTATGTTCTTTCTTAATTTGAAACAAAACCTGCCTCCCTAGGATTTACATCATTTAGTCCTAGTTCTTCCTTCTGGAGTTTCAGAGGAAAAAGAAAATCTACTGATGCTTCTGCACATTGCAGCTTGTACTTTGACAATGGCTATCATATGACTTCTAAAAGCTTTGCTTTTTAAGTTGAAACATCCTTGGTTTCTTGAACTATTTATCAGATGACTTTTTTTTTTTTTCCAGAGCATTCCCCAGTTCCTGTTTGAATAGACTCCAGCTTGTAAAAATTCTGTTTAAAGCATCATTTCCAAGAGCTGAAACCTGATAGGAGTCAGTCTCTGTTTCACTTCCTCTGTGGTGTGCTTTTCCCAGCATCCCCAATAGCTGCATTTCTTGATCCTCTCCCCTCCAGCATCCTACTCTGGAGCCCAGATCAACCCAGGTTGAAAGCAGGAAGAATTTAAGCAACTCAGTTCTTCCCCTGAGTGGGACTGATCATCCTTGATCCTCCCTGGTGGTTGTCTTAAGACAAAAGGTGCTCTAGATAAACACCAGATCTCTGGATTGGGTCCTGAATTGCACTTGCTGCACATTGTCCCTGATATCCAAGGTCCCAGTAACAACCATGGGGTTCTAAATGTTCTGTTTATTTTAGCACAGTTCTGAATTACTTCCGTTTTTGTACACTAATCCTATGCCTGAAGCTTCCTATGTTCATAGAACTACAGTTCTTTTTTAATGTCCTTTTTGAGTTCCTTCCTTCCTCCCTCCCTCCCTCCCTCTTCCTCTCTCCACCAAGGTTTAGTAACACTTTTTGGGAAAAAGAATCCGACACCAAACTCTTGCTGGATGACTGGGAGCCCCACCACACATGAACAGAAGTTGTAGATACAAAGTGGTTTTTCTCTTTGGATTTTGGAGAAATGCCCCCCATGACTTCTCTGCTAACATACTAATGGAAAGTGCTTCTCTTGGATTCTTGGTGACGACTCTTTGTCTAGAGGTGGTTGCATTGTTCACTGCGCTGTGTCTTGTTCATCCAGCTGTGATAACGCTTCCAACAAATCCTGGCCAACTTCTTCCTTGGCTTCTCACACATCTGATCTGGTGACCAGATATCATACCAAGTTTAGCCTTTTTACCTCCTACCATGTCTTCTGCTTCTAGGCCTCCTTAAGGAGTCCTGAGGTATATTGTGCTCCAAATATGGACTGATCTGTGAGTACATATAATGGGACTTTAAAAAAAAATCTGGCTGTCTATATCAATTAATATTATTCAAGATTATTTAATCAGAAAGCATGAGCAATTAATCATGTCTATCATGAAAACAGGAAAGGAAGTTATTTTATTTCAAGATTGTTTTCTTTGCTCATATTGATTGACCTTGGGACAAACTGAAATCTTTCACTCTTCATCATATGAATGTCTGCTGAGTCATATATTTGTTCATTTAAGGCTTTGAGCCAAAGGGCAAGACTTTATATCTGCTTCAACTGAACTTGTTGGTTTGAGTCTATTTTTTTCAACTAACTTTGGAACTTGAGTCCATTCCCCAAAATGTTAATCATCACTGCCAGCTCTATAGCAACTACAGAGTTGAAAAGGTACTTTCCAAATATTTATCTAAATGATTCATATCAGTGTTGAACAGAGCATAATGGAAATGGCAATACCCACCACAAAATAACAGCAACAATAGCTTCCACATACTGATACTTTCTATAAGCCAGGTACTGGGCTAAGCACTTCCTATCTTCACAGGAATATTCCTATTTTTTTTCTTACAACAAATCCATGACTTACATATACTGTGAGCAACTACTGCTATCTGCATTTTACAAATGAAGAAACTGTGGTATGGAGGGGTTAAGTAATGGGGGTAGTGTGGTCACCCAGCCAGAAGTGAAAGATTTCTCAATATCCTGGCATTTATAATGCATCCGAGCCTAGAAAATCATGTAGTCTTGGTTCTGTTTTCTCCAGCAATTTTTTTTCTACCTTTTCTTCATGAAGAGTTGTCTTTCTAATAGATAAAATAGAACAAGATGAGGTTCGGTTACATCTCTCTTTCATCTAATCATACAATGGGCCATGGACCCTGAGTCATCGGGTTTATTGTTCCTTGTTTCTCTTCCCAAAACACGACCACAGATTCCCTAAGTGTTTCCCCATGTTTCAGTATATTCTGGGCCTTCCTTGACATTATTTTAAGAGTTTCTTCCTTCATTTGCCTCCCTCCCTCATTTTGCAGAGGTCCATGTAAAATTCAGCTTTACGGGAGGCTCACCATGCATCATCTTTTGGCCTTTGAGAGGCCTCTCATTCTTTTCCTCCTCTCCTTCAAAAATGATCAAAGATCATTTTTAAAACCTCTTTAAAATCATCTTTTAAAACCTCTCATATCTTTTGAGCAAAAGTTATTTAAAGAGAACTTGATTTTCTCATGAACTCTTTGGAAGCTTCTTTCCCCAAATCTGGGATACATAGACCTGATTCTTCCCCTCTCTTTTGTCATTTAAAACTAGGTGAGTTTTTCATCTTTTCTCCAACTTCCTCAGACATGTGCATCTGCAACCCTATTTTTCCTTCATTAATATTAAGACCAAAATGGAAGATTTCTTCATTTTTGCTTCTATATCCAGAGAAATTGGTGAGGTGATTTACATGACATTTTGGTATAGGAAACATCTTAATAATAGTTTCAGAAAAATGAGATTCAATGTATTGACAATTTTTAAAAATTTTCTTTGGTGATTGTTTCTTATACCTACTTTTCATTAAACAGTTTAAATGCTGTGGTTTGGTCAATGGAGCTGCTGACTGGGGAAAGAATTTTCAACAAAATTTTAAGTCATGTGAATGTACAAGTTTGTCAGATTCTTGTGTGACATATGAAGACAGAAATGTTTACAAACAGGTAAGAACAAATCAAACTTGACATAGTAAGTGGTTCTGTTAATTCTTTTTCACAATGAGTCTCTACAAAAAAAAATTAAATTGCAAGAAATTACAATGGGAATAATGATATAAAAGTCCCAGGAATTTCCCAAATAATAAATAAATCCTATTTAAAGATAAAAGCAGATATAAAAAAGTGAAAGTATTTCTTTTTTTTTTTCTGTGAGTCTGATGTCTTTTAAAGTCAACATTAATAGATCAAAGAAACATTCCACTGCAAGAAGGAAAGTACAATCTAACTGATGAAAGTTATCTCATCTTCATTAATAATGATTAATGGCTAATCATTATTCTTCTTTATTTTTTCTATTTTAACATAAGTCCTAGAAAACTATATTTTCATTTTAGTTTGTGAAGTAAAGATTTTTTTTTCTTATCAAAGATTCATTTTCTCAAGTAATTGTGTAGGTATAAAGACTTGGCCTTGGGGTTTGGCTCTGGATGTTAAGTACATCAATCAATTTACCTAATTAGTGCTCCAATTAAGAAGTGGCCTCAGACATTTAAAGTCAATTGAAAAAGCTGGGTTTGTCTTTTATGAGCTGTAGTTGTCATATTTATGTCACTTGTAGATGTCAGTATGTGTTATATTTCTTATTACTCTTTAATTCATCAAAACTGAGTGACCACCTCCTAGGAGCCAGGCCTTTTACCAGCCACTGAAAATCTATTCCTGACAGGCACAATGTTTGCACTCATGGAGCTGACGCTCAAATAATGAAGAGAGAGTGAAAACTAGGCAACTTCATTTCAATGAATTATTGATATTTCTTATATAGAGGCAGGTGCAAGGTATTACGGGAACTTATCTAACATAGTCTTCAGAGTTCAAGAATATAATATCTGTTCCTTACCATGGGGCTTTACATAAATTGTTCCCTCTGCTTGGGAGGAATGCATAGGACAATGATAATTGATATTAATGTTTCATTTATTTGCTGTTATTCTTCAGTGTCCACCACATATCAGACAGGCCCTTGCTAAAATCACATACGTCTGGACCCTCGAGGAGATTATCATCTAGTTGGGAGAAAGATGCATAAAAGCTATTATAATTCAATGAATTAATTTCTGTAACATCTGAAGATTATTTTCATTTTGGCATTGGTGCAGTAATGGCTATTAAGGTTAATTATATAGTAGGAAATAGAAAGTATCTTGGGGGACATTTCTCTCCCGCTGGCTGTCACATCCCTTTTGCTAATCTCATCACAAATCAGGAGACTGTTCTATAGGGGAATTGCTGTTACTAGTACTTAACATAATTCACAGGGAAAGTTATCCCAACCAGACTACAGAGCAACCATGTTTTTTTTTATTGTCAAAGTAATATCCCTAAGCAGTTTTATTCTTACTTTTTATATTCCTTCCGACCTAGTTTAGTGATGTGGTATCTCGAGGAAGAGGTGAAATAAATATGGTATAAATGAATGCAGTTGCCACTTTTAGGATGATGAGGGCATTAGTAAATTCAGTTGTAGATTGTTATCTGTTGCCCGTTAAAGATTCGATTCAAAGATGTTTTTCTGCAGGATAGATTTCTTTATCCTAAAAAGTAATAGACATTCCCTCCAAATTCACACATAATTCAGCGGAAGATAGGCTGATAGCTGCACAGTTTCCCAAAAGGAGGGTCATAAATTCATAAAATACTTCCATCTGCCTTGTGTCATTTTCAAGATGTCTGGAAAAATAAGAAATCTGAAATTGCCATAATTCACATTTCCTTTTTTTCCCCCTTCCCTTTGCCAAGGTAACCTGGTTATCTGCAGGGGAGAGGGGGAGAAAACTCCTCAAATATAATGAATGTGACTCAGTAGATAAGATTATTAATCTCATAGTTAACCCTAAATGACATAATAATTTACTCTAATGTTTTACCACTTTGGATCAGATGTGAATGGAGAAACCCATTACATTCACAAATGAGAAGGAAGAGACTGTTTCACTCAGGCTTATGGAGAACTTTTATTTTATCAACCGTAGCAATATTTTGTTAGCCTTCTGCGCATATAAGACTATCACAGGGATGATATATTTTCTGGCAATACAGATAATACCACTATTACATTATGCAGTATTTTTCCATTTTGAAAATTACCCATGTAATTTACAATTGTTGGAATTTTTAGGTCTGGTCTGAAATGTTATAAGCTTGAAATTGCATGCTAGTTTGAATATATTTCAACAAATGTGGCAGAGAATCTACTTTCTCAATTCTCATTTTTATCTGAAGTAAAGACAAAAGAGTGGACATAATATTTTTTTCCCTTTTAAAGTAAAAATAATCCTGATATAAATTACTAAGGGATTTTTTTTTAAAACCTTGTTTTAAAAATGAAAACTTGTTTTACAGTTAGCTAAAACAAAAACCAGGGAACTCTTTGTTTCAGATTATAAACCTAAAAAAAACCACACACACAAAGTGATAATAGCTCTAAAATGAATAATTGAAAGTTAGGATAAAATTATTACTTATACCTCGAGATCCCTAGATTTAGCAATGAGATACTTGAATTTAATAGTTTGATTTTACTTCTCAGTGCATTTTAACGTATGAACAAACCACAATTAAGCACCTTTTGGAGCTGGGAGGAGTGTGGTGTGGCGGAATGGCGGAGTGGAGTAACCTAACTCCTTTTTGTTGACTGTGTTCCTCTGTAGCAATGTAAAAAGCCAACCTAATGGGAGAAAAAATCTTAATTAAAATAAATTAAATAAAATTTTAATAAATTAAATAAATAAAATAAAATTTTCATTAAAGGTAACTTTTTTGTTTTTGTTTTTAACAGCCATGCATTTCTTTCATAAAAGAAACAGTTGCAAAACATTTTCTCATAGTTATTGGAATAGCATTTGGACTGGTGTTTATTGAGGTATAGTATAACCTTGCATTGTTGACTCTTCATTCATTGCCTTGTTTATTCATTAATTCTTCCAACGAATATGAATAGTGAGCCAAGTGTAAACCAGGTGCTTGAGAAAAACACTGGGTGCCAACTGCCCAAGGTCTAGCATCTTTTTCTAGTGGTCTTCGGTCTGGAAAGAGGATTACAATTTTATCAGTTCAGCAGGGCTGAGACCATTATTTATGAACGATCTCTCCCCTGGGAAACAAAAATTGAATTAATTTCCATACAGTTCTTAGTCCCAGATCCTTTTCCTGTTGAAAACTAGCCCAAGAGTTAAAGTTTCCTGAAGTTAGAAGAAAAAGTACCAAACAAAACCAAAACATGACCTCTACAATTTCTTATCTCTCTTCCCAATTTTGAAGTAGAGAATAAAAACTCAGGAGTGTGGGGAGCTCTTTTCCTGCTGTTCCATCTAGAGAAATCTAATAATTTTTAAAAACTAGAGACAGGCATCTTAAAGACTATGGATTCACTTGAAGAAGTTTTAAAGGAAATTTAAGATTTATATATTTACACTCATCATTTTGATTATTGGTGTTGAAAAAAAAATCCTGAATAAGATTTTTATCTTGATGGATTTTCTTGGCATGAGTTTTTCTAAGAACCCAAAGGTACTTTCTACGTGGCCTAAAATTCTTTGCTAATAAGATGAAATAAAACTATTTCAGAGAAGCATTCTTGGAATCATTCCAGATCTTGGTTAATTTAGATATCACGTGAGTCAATTCACTCTTGATTCCCTGTGAGGACATTGGCAAGAATCCTAATGATGTGTGAGGTGTCTTCCTGCTTCCTGCCCTAGAGGGCTGGTTAGGTCAAGGTAGTAACTTCTGCTTCACTCTCATAGTTTGCTATACAATGTCCTCCCTGGGATTTCTGGTAGCTTTCTAGCTCGTACTTTGCTACTTTACCAGCAGAGAGGAATTTTAGCTAGGGTTGAAGCAATTTGGTGTTCTAAGTGGTCTTCGAGGTTACTAGTAGAGTTTGAACAGCAAGTTGAGCTGTTGAGTATTACTTCCTTGTAGTCCAAATTAATAGGCCCAAGTATGACACATTCTATGTCAGTAGATAGGGCTAACTTTCTGTTTGTCTGACAGATGATGGATGTCACCAGGTCTGCTTCTCTTTTGATTCTGTCTTTTGTGAAATGTCTTTTGCTGCTGTGTTTGGGGTTCATGCAAGTTTAGAAATATGAGCTAATGGTTGAAGAGATGAGTAAGGAATCACAACGCAGATGTACTCATACATTTATAAGCATAAAACACACATACATGTGTGTTGGTAGACTTTAAATGAATGATTGAAAGATCAGGCTTCAAATGAGGTATTCAGTGTAATTGTCAATATAAGTGTCAAATCCATGTTAGACTCAAATTCAGACAATTGACTATGACTGGCTGCAAACCACTGATGCTTTTAAGAAACTTCTCGGAAGCAAAGCCAGAGAAAATAAGGACATGGTCAACTGGGAAATGGGAAGATTGATGTCTCTCATATCATAGCCAAAGGCTTTGCCAAGAATCTAAGTACATCTAATGGAAAATAAGATTACAAGAGGAATAGTATTTCAGTATTTTATGAAATTGGTATATTCCATGTGTTGTTGCATATTTAGATATTTTACTGGTGAGCTAAAGACATGGATAGGAAAAGACCTTAATAGAAAACTTCCATGGAGTAATTTATAGGTATGGAATTTATGCAGTGGTATCATAAAGTATACCTTTTTCTGAGTTAACGCCAGTTAAATGAACTGTGATTTCTAGACTATCTGTAGATAGAGCAAAGAGTTGGTTCAAAGAACTCTTCCCCATTTTGTGTTGTTCACTCCCCCAATCTAAAACCTGCCTTCCATCTAGGATTTGAAGAGAAAAAATTTATATTTTATTCATTTTATATTCCCCCTCTTTTTATTCAAAAAGGAGCTTTGAAATTACCCAGTGTGTAAAACTTTATCCCAAAAATGTGCATTAGTCTGGCTTATAGGCATTAATACTAGTTGCCTAACCCTGAGGCCTTTCTCTGTTCTGTTTCTCAAACTCAAATTCAAGAAAACACAAACAGAGAGAGAAAAGTCCCTCTGATAACTATTTTTAAGGAGAAAATAGAAACAAATATCTTCCTGCAGAAAATATATTCAACTATTTCCATAGACAAATATGACACGAAAAAACCACCCTCTGACTTTTAGACCTTTGATGATAATCTGCTTAGGCAGAGGCTGTGAGGGTCTGGGCCAATAGTTATTTTCAAGGCTCTGTTAAGACCACATCCCTGAGGGATTTTTCTCGGATAGGATGTCAGGGATCTATGAAAATGCTTTATTTTGTAAGAAAATTTTATCTATAGATGTTGGAATTCTCATTATTCAGCGCAAATAACCAGACTATCCTATGTCTCCTTATTTGAGACCAGTACAAAAAATGAGAAGCACTTCCACTCCTCATTTTAATTAGGGAGAAAAAGAGTCATTGGCAATGATCGTCATCACTTTGTAGGATAGACATTATCTTGACAGGAGATCCTAGAAACAGAGCAGTTAAGAGAGAAGGAAATTAGAATTTGTAACATTTTTTGGACTGCTTCAGAACACGGGAAGTCATGCACACTACTTAGCACGTTTATCCTGAGTCTTAGCACACATCACTATCTGATGAATCTCTTTTAATTATTTCTGTTTTTATGAACAGTGATAAAGTATCTTTTCCAAGGCAAAAAAATGTGATATTAACTGTTTAGTCTGCTGATGAATAGTGGACTTCTATTTCAAGGATGTGACAATGAATAACAATAGACAGTTGCTTTATCTCAATATTTTGCCCATTTTCTTTTTTTATTTAATTAATTGATTGATTGATTATTGCCCATTTTCTTTCCTCTTTCCTGATACTTGTCTCCCAGACTGAAGGCTTGGGACTATGGCAAAAAAAATGAAATTTCAGGGCTTTTTCAGGCCATTCTAGAAAAACATTATGGATGAAAACCATTATTTTTGCAGAGAATTGGTGTCTACTGTTTTGTTTTTAAGAAGGAAGAAATATGGGGCAGCAATTCTTGTTTGAAATGCATTTCCAGGGAACAATTAGTAAGCAGGATGCCTCAGTACAATAGGAACACTTGGGATGACTCAGCAGAAATAGCCCCTTGCTCCTCTCCTGCCTCTGGTGTCTGAATACACATGGGTCCTTTCCATCATTTCCCATGGAAGCCACAGCAGGCCAGGCACTGACTGCAGAGTCAGCGAGGGCACATTTTGGGGTCCCTCATTCTTGGGAGAGCCATTTAATGGGATGGAAATTATGCCTCAGATTTTCAGCTGTACTTTTTCACTTCAAAGGAAATTCCTGAATTAAGCTATTCCCCATAGATTTAGAAGCTTTTTAAGAAAAAAAAAAAAAGTGACTTTCTTCATTCCTCTTGGCAATGCCTAAAAATATAGCAAGAGAAATTCTAGACTCCCTGATTTTATGCAGATGATCTAAACCAGATGATTGTATAACCCTTCCGTGGAAGCAGTAGGTATATCTAGCCCCCACAAGGCCTAGGTTCTCCAGAGCTCTGGGATACATGTCCCACAGAGGGGTGTGTGTGTTCGAGAAGGATGGGGTGCTCTGGGGGCAGCCAATACTACCCAATGAAACAGAGCCAGTTAGAAGCGGAGTGGCCAGCTAAAAACTCTGATTAAAACACAAAACTACTCAGAGAGCTTTCTCAATACTCTTTTGTTCCACTGGAGGCTCTAATTTCCTAAGCAGAGAGATGACTTAGATAAATAAGATTAGAACTGTCATTAGCCAGCATCTTTTCATGTGTAATGTCCATTCTGTCTATTTATAACATCTCCAGAATTTTAAGTTCCATGTTAATCTTGTTATTGTATTTTCTAGGTACTTGGTCTTGTATTTTCTATGGTCCTGTACTGCCAGATTGGGAGCAAATGAATTTGTGGATGTGTCCAGCTATCCTCCATTGGGCCCCTTTAACATTTGGCTTTGGTTTTGTAACTTTAAATATACAAGTGCTGTACACATTAGGAGCAGCTGTCTGATTCAAATATCTCATTGAACTAGATCACAGGTATCATCCAGACATATTGAACATATTTAAGATGTGAGTGACACAAGGAAAATGATATGAATGTGATTTTTACTCAAAATAAAAGTGACCTTGTACATGCTGACGAATTTTCATGTCTGATCATTGTGTTCAGGTCCTACCGTGCTTAGAACGTTCATCCAGAGCCCCGGGTGGATTAATTTTCATTGCTAAGTGACAGGTAGGGCCATAGTTAGTTAAAGCAGGGGATCAGGGCTTTTCAGAAGCAACACTGTCTTCTGTGTGGTGTGTCAACCATTGGTGATAAGATTGAGTTGAGCATCTGGTTGAAAAAATTGAGCGTGGCCCAGCTAAAAGAGTCAGCTTTTCTTTTCTATGTGTGCTAATGTTTCCTAATGGCATCTCTTCTTTTCCTCCCAGCTGTTGAGGTGGGGGTGGGGCAGGAAGGTCTGAGTGCTGCCTTTTAGGCTCTGAATCTCAGGGACCTCTTTGGATTTTCCTCTGGGACATGGATATAAGTGCTTTTATCTTGCGAGTTCTCAGGAGTATTTTTACATTTTACTTTTCATTTAGGTATAATATCCACACAACGAAGTGAACAAATCTTAAGGTTCCACCTGTGTAAGCACTTTCCAGATCAAGATACAGAACATTTTCAGCACACCAGAATGTCCCTTCATTGCGATGTGCTGGAGCTGGCTCCCACCAGCTCGCGGGGGCAGACTGTATGCATGACATGGGCTCAGTGACATCACATTGGTAGCTTGATACCACAGAAATGGGCAAATGCTATAAAATCAGGATTTTTTTCTTTTTTCTTTTTCTTTTTTTTGATAGTTGGTTGGTAATCATTTACCAGTATCTCATCACTCTCCGCAAATACCTCCCAAAGGTAGCCACTCTTCTGATTTCTATGGCCATAGATTCATTTTGCCTATTCTTAAACTTTCTAGAAATGGGATAGTAAAGTATGTACTCTGCCTTCTTTTGCTCAACATTTTGTTCGTGAGATTCATCTATATTATTGTATGCAACTCTAGCTGACTCTCGTTGCTCTGTAATACCCCACTGTATACTAACCTATTACAATGTATTTACCTATTCTCCTGTTGATGGGCATTGGGTTTGCTTCCAGTTTGGTGCTGGTATGAATAAAGTTGCTGTAAACATCTTTTACATATCTTAGTGCTTAAAGGTACTGATTTCTGGATTCATATATTCAGGTTTAATAGATTCTATTCAAGAAATTTTCTGAAGTGGTTGTGCTTACCTATAGTCATACTAGAAAAGTAGGATAGACAGCCTCCTCATCTGAGAAGGAGGAAGGAAAGAAAGGCAGTCATTATCAAATGGATCAGCGTGGGGAAGGAATGGGAAATGGGGAGCGGGGATGCATACTGGGCTGGGGTGGGCAACCTAATTCTCTGCTCCCCTGTTGCTGATAAAGATAATGAACTATCCTTTTCTGAGCACCTGTCATGACCTGGAAACTAAACCAGAAACTATACTTTTATTGTCATATTTCTTCTTACCACATCCTTACGAGCTAGATACTATTTATCCTCATTTTGCAGGTGAGAAAATAGAGACTTCTGTGAATTAGGTAACATGCCTAGGGTAAAACCATTAGTGATAGGCAGAACTGGATCCAGACCTTGACAGTTGCCTTCCAAACCTCTCAAACAATTGCCTACTAAATGGATCATGTTCTACTTGGCTTTCCCATATGTCTATTACCATACTTGCCACATTGTATTTTAATCCCCTGTTCATATGTGTTTCTCTGTTAGTATACTGCAACTTTTTAAGGGCATCGATTGTTTCTTATTTGTCTTTATGTCCCTTGTATCTATCACAGTGCTCAACATGCAATAGATGCTCAATGCATTGTACCTAAAACTAATACTTAAGGGTTATCAAGAGCATGCTCTGTGCCTAAAAATAATCTAAGCACCTTGCATAGAGTAATTCATTTAATCCAGAACAACCGTCCTAGGTTAGTAGTATTGTTGGAACCACTTTGCAGACAAGGAAACCAGAGATGAATGAGATTAACTAACTCTTCTTAGATCATGCAGTCACCAAGTGGAGGAGTTGTAATTTAGTCTAAGTGACTGGAAACCTGGGGTCTTTATGTCATTTGACCACTGTTGTTGAAAGAAACAGATAAGGAAATGAATATGGAAGTGATTTTTGCATAGTGTCAGGCACATATTAGGACATTTTATGGCAAACCTCTTATGGTATCCGTGATATAAAGAGCTGTGTCAGGGTAAGCAGGAAAGCAAAATTCCTCTTAGCTATTTCAAACAATGGAAATACAATACAGGGAGTTGCAGTATTAGTCAGCTAGGACTGTCTAAACAAAACACAACAGACTCATTGGCTTAAGGAACAGAACATTAGAGAGAGAGTGAGAACTCTCCATTATCTTCTCTCATTAGGACGCTAATCAGATCAGGGCCGCATCCTCATAACCTAATTTAACGTTAATTACTTTCTTACTCCAAGTAGAACCACACTGAGGGTTAGGGCCTAAACATAGGAATGGAGGGGGCACAAAATTCAGCCCATACCAAGTGCTTACACAGATGAAGGAAAAAGTAAGTCAAATGGGGTCAAATGGGGAAGCAAGGTAAACCGGAGATCAGCAACACTGGGGAATCACTACCACCCTTAGACCTGGAGGGACAGAGATGGTGTTTTCAGATCCCAGGATCCAGACCCACCTGGTGGAAGATGGAACCATGGCAGGGACAGCAGGAGAAGGGCTGGTTAGCAGGAGTTGGAGCCATGGAGGTCACTCAGCAGCTATTGTCACAAACAAAGAAAGGGAGAAGTGTCCTGGATTCTTCCCTTTGGCCCACTCCAATCTTTTGCCAGTAGGTCCCACTGGCTGAGCTCATCTAGAAGCCTGAGAACAAGGGAGTTTGGGAAATGTAGTTTCCTCTGATTCAAAACCAAGCTAAGAATGGCAAGGATATCCAAACAATGGCAAGTATACCCAATCAATGGATTGGGCAGAGGGAGAAGACTTCTAACAGCTGGACATTTAGAGAGCAAGCAAAAGAGCTGAACTTTTTGATGAAAGGGTGATACAATTGTTGAAAGTATAACTGACATTTAAATTTTTCATGAGAAATTGTACAAAATTTCCTGGATTCTTTCTGTTTTGATCAACCTTCAAAGCATTTTGAGGATAGGGAGGACTTTGTAGCAATTGTTCCTTACTGGGGGCCATCTGACCCTCAGGGATTATGTGGCAATGTCTGAAGACAGTTTGTGTTGTCACAACAGGGGGAGAAGGGGAATGTTACTGGCATCTCGTGGGCGGAGGCCAAGGATGCTGCTAAATATCTCAGAAGGCACAGGAATGTTCTCCCATAATGAAGAATTACCAGACCAAACTGCCCTGGGGGCTGGGATTAATTGAGAAAAACTGCTTTAGAGAACCACATCTGAATAACAAAATATCCTCTTTCCAGGGCACAGTAAGTTGCATGTTACCATGGAAAGCAAACTGTCATCCTAGGCCAGGCTCCCAAAGGAGTAGGCTGCTTGCTGGCTTTGGGATTTTTGCAAATCACTTAACTTGAAGTTTCCTCCATTGCAATAAAGACATTTTATCTAGAAGAAGATATTTATCTGCTTGTGATAGTTCACTAGAGTTTTAATTTTGGTCTTTGGTACTGAAGGTGATTTTGAGGGAAGCTTTTATTCTCTTGTAGTATAGTAAAATTAGTTTTAAGAATAAGCTCATACTTTAACTTCATTTCTCCCAGAACAAACCACAATATTCAAAAACATTAAATTACTTAACAAAGGTGAAAGAAAATAAAAGATAACTGTTGTCAAATTGATAATTCAATATAGATGGACGTATTTCTTCCAATTAAGAGAAATGTAGGAATTATGTTCATGATGCTTAAGACTGGTCTGTTGCACTAATTTAGATACAGGTAATTATATTAGATTTTGACAAATGTCCACTTCCCTGTTACCACCATCCTGTGTGATCTTTCTTAGGCCCTCCTGAGTTAGAAACAACTAATGTTCTATTCAGCATCCTTGTTTCTTTGTCTACCTTACTCTGGTATAACCTGATTTTGTTGGCATACAATGATCCAAACCCTGACACAGCTCTTTGACTAAAATATTTTGTTTCCTGCTTCCTGATGTAGTGAATCTCCTCTTTAACACACCTAGCAAACACACAAACTAAGAACACACATAATTAGTGGGTGTTTCTCAATTTCCATTGATAGCAAGCAGATCCCATTTTTAATTCTTAAAGATCCCATTCAATTCTTACAATAATGTAAGAGCATCTTTTAAGAGACTGAATTTCCTGGACACAACATAGAGCTTTAAAGTAGGGTTTTATCATATTGATGAAAGTGATACCATCTCTCTGATGCCTGTAATCTGATGCCTGTAATTGACCAAGTGTCACATAATTTGAACTGTGAACTGTTGGAAAAGTAACCTCTGTATCCCAGAAAGGATGAATGTCTTAGGTAGTAATGCAAGCCTTTCTCAAACACCTTTCCTTAAGAGCTGGCTCTATACTAGACAAACACAGCCAGCTGGCAAAGGTGGGATATTGTTCCAAATTGTCTCAAGGTCTGCTTCTGGACTCTTCATTTTGTTCTATCCTTGGACTGATACCATACTGTTGAATATTATAAGGCTTGATATAAAATAAAAGAAGGTCTCTTACTTTGTTGTTTTTTTAAAATATTGTGGTTATTCTTTCGCTTTGCATTTCTGTAGAAATTTTAGAATCAGCTTGCCAGTTTACACACACACACACACACACACACACACAGCCCTACTGGAATTTTTATTTAGATTGTTTTGAATTTATAACTTAGTTTGGGGAGAATTTATATATTTATAATATTAAGTCTCCCCATCCTTGGCATGGCTATCCATTTATTTAGATTTTCTTTGATTTCTCTTAAAAATGCTTAGAATTTTTCTGCTAGAAATCATTCAGTTATTTAAATTAATAAGTAATATTAGCAAAGTTTTGTTGGATTTAAGGTCAAGACACACAAAATTGTATCACTGTATAACAATGATAAAAATTACATATGGGAAATTTTTAAAAAGGTATCATTTATAAAAGAATGGTGAAATGTCAAATACCTAGGATTAAATCTAATAAATAATTGGAAGATTTCTAACAAAATTTGTAAAATGTTATTAAAAGAAATTAATGTATATTAGAAATTTTTGTGTGTTGATCTTCAATCCAATAATCTTGCTAAACTTACTAATTAATTTTAATAATTTACCTGTAGATTATTTTATTTAAGGATTTTCTATGTATACCACATGTCATTGGCTTGTAATATACAGCTTCTTTCCTTCCTTCCGCCCTTCCTCCTTCCCTTTCCTTCTCTTTCTTTCTTTCTCTCTTTTTCTCTCTTTCTTTCTCCCTTCTTTTCTTCCTTCCTTCCTTCCCAATATTTATTCATTTTTATTCCTTTTTAAAAAAAAAATATTACATTGACTAAACCTCCAGTGGAGTATTAAATAAAACTGATGTCTTCCATGGATGTGCAATGTAGATACATAGGCTTTTTACACATTCTAGAAGTAGGGTATACTTCTGCTAGTTTTGTAAGTAACCAAAATTATGTTAAAATTCAGCATAGCCCTAGAGACTTATGTAAAGAAAAAACCATATTAAGCATATTCTTGATTAGATGGTTCATAAAGTCTGAAAGAACAAAGAGATTTGGAGGAAGAACTTGGATGGAGGAAAATAGAAACTAATAACATTGGACTAGGGACAAGGACCAGCTCCCCAGACATCTATTTTTCCCCAAGGAAGATGGTAATGGGCATTGGACTAGAGAGGGACACATGGTCCTAAACACATTTATATTTTACATTAGCAGCACCCACATTTGTTGTTACATGAGCATTCAACCACTTGGAAAGCAGTCTGAGTAGGAGCATGACATCCAAGTAAAAAGAATCTGGGTTTAAATTCCAGCTCCACCATTGTGTAACCACAGGAAAGCTGCTTCATCCCTTTTAAGCTCAGGTTCTCACCTGTATACCAGGGATTCATACTTACTGGGATCACTGTGAAGAGGAAATGAGGTAATACATATGTGCCATCAGTTATATCAAAAATGTATGAGAAATGTTAGTTTTCTGCCCCCCCCCCTTTTTTTTGGTTTGAATTCTTTCTGTTGTGTTGTGTACTATTTCTTACATAAACTGTATTCTTTTGTCTTGGCCTTCCTCTTTTTCCTGTCTCAACACCACCCCTAAATGTCCACACTGTTCAGTCACATAGGACCCTTGAGGAGGAAGTGATAGAGTGGAAAGCAGAAAAGTCTGCCTTGCTTCTAGCTTTTGTATTCAAAAGCTTAACATTTTAAGACACATGGGTTATATTCATGCGCTCTGGGCCTCTTTGCCTTGAGATGTGTTTTGTATTTCTTCAGTGTTTAAAATGTTTTTAATAGCTCCTAGCAGTTAAAAGTTGGGACAGTTACTCTAAAACTCTGGAAGATCTGCCACAGCTGGATCTGCAACTTCACAAGGAGGAATTTGCTAGAACACTACAGTGCCTGCCTGTTGAGATGGGCTTCTCAAGCGTCACTTTGGGATAGCCACCATGGACCTGCTCCTTTCATCTACATACCCTGTCAGTTGTCGTAAGCAGTCAAGTTTGTGTGTCCTCCCTGGGGCATTTTATGTACTTGGAGTACAGGCAAGTATTTGGGAGAAGCAAGGGAGAGAGATTAGGACACTGTTGACCCCTCACCATCTTAGAAGAGGTGTCTCCCAGACCCAAACTGTAGGCAAGAGACATTGAGAGGAGAAGTGTGTGAGTGTGACCGTGTATGATTCTGTGTGTATGTGTGTGCATGAACCTAAGTAAGACTTGGCTAAGCACCTAGGGAGGGCTTGCTGCTGAGAAGGAATGGCCGCATGGCGTATGTAGGAGATATAAATGTTCAGTACAGTCTCACAACCAATTTTGGCACCAAATTAATGGAAAAAATCTTGTCTTGTCCTCTACCTCAGATATGGATTTGTCTCTGAAATGGCCATGAGAACTGAAACGAGGTCTTTCTCAGGGTGTTCTGTGTGTAGTTCTGGGGCCTGGTGAGCAATCATCAGATGGGCTTCCCCATGATACTCTGGCACTGAGGCTTCCAGAAACATGCTTAGGTTAAGTTTCTATCTCTATACACTCACCAAATGTCCTTCTATACTCCTCCCCACAGCAGGCACTTTGAGTTTAGTTACATTTCTTTCTATTCATTTCTATGAATTGAGAGGATTGACTTCTAGTCTTCTTAAACTCTGCCCCCAGGTCACCACATATTCTTGAAATATTGTCTTGTAGCTTCCACAATCCTACTGTCTGCTCTTTTTCCCTCACTCTTTCTGTTTCCAACTCCCTCACCATCCCTCCAATGGACACAGATACTCATGCATCGGTTGCTCTTTCTGTGTCTGTTCTATATTCTATTACTTACCGTCTTTCTTTTGGACACTCCTTTCATTTGGGAGTTTCTCAGACTTGTAGTTTTAGTCTTCTTTTCATTCCATTTTCTCTTTCTTGCTGATGGTAACTATTTCCAAATTCCTAGCAGACTCCCAGGACTTCAGGATCCATTGCCAGCATCAGGACTGCTCTCCTAAGCCCCTGAGTTGAACTTTTTAGGTGCAAACGGAGATGGTTTAGACAAATCTGCTTCTCCTTCTGCCTTTTTGATTTTTGTTATCAGGATTAACAAATAGTTAGTCATCCAAGCCAGATACCTTGGAGTCATCTTCAAACCACCTCTTTACAGTATCTAACTGGTCACTCCTTCTTGTTGACCCTCTACTGTACCTTCTCTCTTCCTCATCCTTGCTCATGGCCCAGGCTCAGGCCATTTGCATTTCTTTTTAGGATCATTGCAATAATCTTTTGGTGTTTTTTTTTTTTTTCTCTACCTTTATTTTCTCTTCAAATCTACTTCCCATGTGCCACAGGAATATTTCTGAAATGCAGATGTTACCAAGTTGCATTAATTTCTCCCAACTTTAGAATTAACTACAAAGCTCTTTGTAAAAACTAATTCTGCTTTTCCCTGCTCATCTCCAGACACTCTTCAAAGCATAAGCACTTCGCAAACCAACCTTCTGTTTTTATGTTATCCCTTTATATCTTTGCCATATTGCTCTTTATGACTAGAATGGCCTTGATACTTATTTGGTTGGATCTTTCAAAGTCTGGCTCAACTGTGACCTCCTCAATAAAGGTTTTATGGGTCCATGGGGACTGAATTAATTTTTCCATTCATCTGCATTTTCCTATAGTACATTATACTTCAATATCACTTATTCTAATGTATTGTAGCTAATTTTTGGTTGCCTCCGTTTTATTACGAGCTCCTTGAGTATTCCTGAGTTCTTGAATTGTATTTGTCCTCCAGGCCCAGGCATGGTACTTAGAATATATTAGAGGCTCAAGTATACGTTGCTGTCATTAATATCACCTGGTCCATTTGAAGAAAGATATCCATCCTTACTTCATAAAAATCTTTCATTGAATGTCAATATTTTTATTAACATTATAATAACAATAGCTAATGCATATAGTGCTTATTATATATCAGGTGTTGCTCCAAGGAATTCACATATATTAACTCATTCAATTCTCACAATGACTCTATTATTAAAATTATTATCCTTGTTTTACAAACAGAGAGGTTAGGTAAGTTGCCAGAAATTAATGGAGTCAAGCTTCAAACCCAGCCACCCTGGCTCCACAGCTTGCGTTTTGAAACCACAACACTATCATGTATCTCTTGGGGAAAAAGCTGATTTGTTTAAGGAACAGAATTTTAGATTTTTTTTTTCCAGGGTAGCTGAATCATTAAGGGTAATAGCTGAACATTAACGTATGTTGACACATTGCTTTAAGTCCAAATGCATTGGTCTCCTTCTCCCCACCCTCATACTTTGTGTACACCTCCATCAGAACCTCTATCACACTATATTTCAGGGTTTTGTTTCCATATCTGCCTCTTTAATCCGGCTTAGAACAATTTGAGGCAAAAACTGTATCTTTTTAAACTTAGTGTCCTAATGACACATAGCACGGTACCTGATGATACTTGCTCAACCAATGTTTGTTGAATGAAAGAAGAAGAAATAGTGCTTGCATTTTTAAAGACATTAAAATGGCCACATCCCTAAATGAGAGCTGACAAGTCCTGTGACTTAGAACCAATTCACTTATCTCTAAGAAATATCTGCAGATTAGAATATCCTGTCTTTTTTAATGAGAGGAGTTTGTTCACTACGACTTTGTTCTCCTCTGTCTATGGGTGGTGATTAAGACCTATAGAATCTGGAATCAGATTTGTCTGGATGTCTTTACAGGACTGCTAAGAAATTAAACAAGGCAATACATGCAAAATATTCTGAACATACAGTACAGTTAGTAGTCAATAGGTGTTAGCAGCTATAATATCATCAGTATTATAAGAATAAATAGACTTGGCATTGGTATTTAAATATTCACTTATCAAGTTTTGGTTTTGGTTATGAGGCTTCTTCGCACTTCAAAGAAAGCTTCAGACCATCAAAGACCTTATCTTCAAAGATCTGAATTTTTGAAATGGATTTTGACACCAGCTCTCCCATAGAACGATAAATCTTCTCAGAATCTCCTTCCAAGACTGCTCTCCAGCAATCATGTTGAGCAGTGAAACCAAAAAGGCAGGGAAGGGAGACGGGGCCAGGAACTGAGCTGCATGGAATGACAGACAGTAAATGAAAAGGGATGTAATCTGGGAATCATGGTGATGTTGAACAGCATGCATCAAGCTGAGCAGAGAGACAGTTCTGATGGCATTCCCCACAAGGTGAGACCCTAATAAGTCATGTCTACTTAACGCAATCTGAGTATCAATTGTGGCAAAGCCAAGAGTAATAACTTACCCAGGCGAACACAGCATTGCACCTGGATCGTGCTATCTCCAAGAGCAATTTGCGACGCTATTTCTAGTGAGTCCAGTAGAACATGTTGTTCTCTGCAGAAATTATGATTTTGGAAAACAAGTTAGGGTTCACGACAAATTTCGAGATGGAAATAGTCAAGAATGTCATAAACAAGCAAGAAATCCTTAATAAGTTCATAACTGGAAGCCATAGTAACTGGCAATTGGACTTCTTTTTTTTTAATAACCCCAAAAATGCTTAATATAGAAACAGGCAAGTCAAGAAAACTCAGCGCAGTAAGTACTCAGGAATAAAATGAGAATCAAATGTGTATAATGAGCACTAGGATGTGGTAAGGACTTGTTGACTCGGGGAAAGCAGAATCCCACGGGTCTGGAAGCTGGAGCCCGGGGTTGTAAGCCAGGCTGTGGGCCTGGCTCTGTGCAATGCTGGCTAAACTCCCAATACCTTTTTTATCCTTGTTAATTATCCCTCAGTGGCTTAAAATTCTGGACTTTGGAAAGCACTTTCCAAAGATCTAAACATTTAAAAATCCTTAGATAGAAACAGCAAATTTCTGATGGAAGAACCAACTTTCTTTCCTGGGAAGCATCCAGCCATAAAGAGTCTAAAAATATCTTGGACGGCATATACTTGAGAAATATAAAGCAGAAATTCTATTTTCCCTACTACCCAGATTATTCTCATATGCAATTATCCTATATCTTTACAGTTAAATGGTAGCAGTAATGTGTGTCTGGTGAGAGAACTGAGAAACTTATATTTTTCACTTCAGGGGAGCAGGGAAAAAAAAAGGAATGGTGTTGGGATTGTGAGACTTTAAGTCTCCAAAGAAAAATGACTATTCCGATGAGCTTTTCTGAGATGGCCAGATTAAATTACAATGTTGGATTATCTATTGTGAAGAAAAAAAAGTATTGATAATATTGGGAAGGGCATCAACATTTATTTGGTAGATCTTAGCTCTTTGTCAACCTTGAGGTTAGACACCCCAATTCAGTGTCTCAGTACCAATGCCTGGGTCCCATTTCTACAGGTATTCATTCATTCTTTCATTCATTCATTTCTAGAGGCATTTATTTATTTATTTATTTATTTTCTAGATTGTTAATTGATTGGTTGTTACAATGTGCACCTGCAGTTGAGAACCATACCCTCAGAGGAGTCCAGAGAGAACTGGTTCTTGCTCCCCAGTAGCTCTTCCTCTGGTTCTGTTGAATTCCATACATTTTCTCAGGTATGTTCCCTCAGAGAACCTGCATGCCCCTTACCATAGCAAGATCACCTTGGAACACATCAGGTAATTAACTATTTTCCATCCTCGAGCCTGGGTACAAACATAAATTCAACCTTGGGCCTTCCGTGGATTCCATCTTGGCCCTAAATCCAAAGTGGAATTTAAGGCAATGCTGCCTTTCTAGAGACTCACTCTCAATGTATAGCCATTATCTCCCCAGGGTTCTGTAGCATGCCTGCTATCTAGCAGTCTTGTATTGAAAGCAGCCAACATTGTTCTTTTCTTCCATTGTCTAATGTGGATTGGTTGTCTTTCCTTTGGACCAGAATCTTCGCTTCAGATGTGCCTGTGGAGTAAGATCCAGTGGCCAACGCGATGGAGCCTCTGCCATTTGGCTCAGGACGGTCTAGAGGTGCACACCTTTCCTGAGGTTTAAACTGTACCTCTGCACCCTACCTCAGGTCTTACCCATGTGCCTTTGCTGAGGTCTAAGTGGTCCAAAGATCTGTGTGTAGTGGCCCACATATACCGTTCCGCCTGTACGAGATGCTTAATGGCCTGTCGACAGAATGGCCAGGAGCAGCAATCACCTCCCAAGATTGGGCTATAGCAGTTACATTCCTATCTCACAGCAGTAAAAACCCTCGTGGCTTGCTATGCTCTATGTAAGACTTTATGCACCACTGGGGGTGGGGGGCGGTCTTCCCTCCCCATACATTCAAGTCTGTGGTCCAATAATCCAAGCCCTGTGAGAATCCTCTTGACAAGTTTATTTGGTCTATCATTCTACTCCTAGTGTTCAAAGCACGTACACCAAATGTTGGATTTGAGATAATACTCTCCAAACTATAAAATCCTACCATAGAGTGAGCTACCCAAGAGATATACCAGCTTCCCATGGGGGAAAAAGAAGGAATTAAGCCAGGCAGGCCCAGTTTATGGCAGGCTCTGGCTTATTGTCAGATGAATCCTTCTATCTTCCCTGGGGGAAAGAAGACCACAGGATAGAGAAAACTGGGGGGGGGGGATTATTTATTTATTTATTCATTTAGAGAAAAAGACAGCATGAGTAGGGGGAGGGACAGAGGGAGAGGAAGAGAGAGAATCTCAAGCTGACTCCCCAGTGAGCATGAAGTCCAGTGCAGGCTTGATTCCAGGGCCTGAGATCATGACCTGAGCTGAAACCAACAGTCGGACACCTAACCGACTGAGGCACCCAGGCGCCCCTGGCGAAAACATTTTTAAAAGGATAATAATACTAGCTTATAGATTGATACAATGTTGAATGAAATATGGCCATAAATGAGATATTTATTGGATAGTAGATTTCAGGTTTTCTGCTTCAGATCACACCCAACTAAGATTTTTCACTGAGACTTATTTTTAAAGAATTATTTGGCATTAATTATACACTTAGAGTAATTTGGAGCAAGGCAAATAATTAGGGAAATCTCTTTACCAAGAAGGCATTTGGCTTTGATTTTCTATCCTTTTTGCTTTGTTTCAAATTTTAAAATTTAAAGCATTTAAAACATACAGACAAGAAAAGAACAAATGCATTGTTCTGTGCCCTATGACTGAATGCATTGCTTGATTCAGATCTGTCCCATACAAAAAAGAAAAGGCATAAATCTTACAGACATGGCTTAAGTCTTATTTTCCTCTGCCTCACACAACCTCTCTCCTTACCTCCCCAGAAAAAAATAGGTTCTTAGAAGTTAATGTTTAAAATTCTTACGTATTTCTTATTCTTTTTTTAAAACATTTTTTTTTAAAGATTTTATTTATTTATTTGACAGACAGAGATCACAAGTAGGCAGAGAGGCAGGCAGATAGAGAGAGGAGGAAGCAGGCTCCCTGCTAAGCAGAGAACCCAGTGCAGGACTTGATCCCAGGACCCTGGGATCATGACCTGAGCCAAAGGCAGAGGCTTTAAACCACTGAGCCACCCAGGCGCCCTGTATTTTTTATTCTTAAAATAACCATGTAACTTGAGTTTTACAATTTTATTTACTTTTTATTTTTATTTAGTTCTTTAAAGACTTTATTATTTTGGACACACACAGAGAGAGAGCAAGTAAGCGCAAGCAGGGGGAAGGGCAGAAGGAGAAGCAGACTCTCTGCTGAATAGGGAGCCCATCCCAGGGTCCTGGGATCATGACCCGAGACGAAAGCAGACACTTAATGGACTGAGCCACCCAGGTGCCACTTAAGTTTTAAACTTTAGAGGAATGATGTCAACATGCCCACAGCTTTTCGTAACTGACTGGAAAAAAAAAGTTGAACACTGTGATACTGAGACTTATTCAAAGGCAGTGAATTCATTCTATGAGATGCTGCATTCTGTGACCTCAGTTTATTCACCTATCGAGAAACAGCTCATTCATTTCTACTGCTTTGGAATTATCAGCAGGCTCTACTCAGCATCCATGTGCACACTCACATCTCCTTACACACATATACTACAGTTTCTCCAGCGATGATGCCAGGAATGGCGCTGGGGGGATGCACAGAAATGCCCATCTCCAAACTGACAAACTGCTTTCCAAAAAAATCGACTCATTAATTGTCACACCAGCCAATATTGGTTGTGTGTTTTGACTGTTGCATGATTGGTTCTTTGGAATTTTATTCTTTCATTTGTTTGAGTTTTCTGAGGCTTCAGATGCAGTTGTGTCTCTCCAAGATGGTTTGTGTTTGCTTCTTCTAGTTACCTGGAGATACAACCCAGCTGAGTGGTTTAAGGTTTATCAGTTTTTGTTAGGTATCCCACATTAGCTAGGCCTAAGGCTTTTCTCCTGTCCTTGCCCATGTAGCCATCAAAGTAGAAGCTCAAGGTCTCCAGGACCTACCTAGCCAAATTGCCCAGGACGAAAGCTGGCTGTGGTACACATTGTATTGCAGAATTCTAATATTCCATCATTTTTGGCTCCTGTGTGTTATTTTTTTCTTGCCAGCTTAGCAAAACATTCAAAATTATTTTTAATATTTATTATCTTAGAAATGTAATATTTTAATTCAAAGTATCTACTCTGTAATGTGCCCAAAACAGAGATCACAGTTAGGTCTTCGATCAACCTGTAATTTGTTTTTTGTGTGTAGAAAGTAGAGAGGTATATTTTTCCTTCCCAAATGAATAGCCAGTTGTACCTGCACTGTTTAATAATTAAACCATTCTTTCCCCATGGACTTGTAATGTACCTCCGTCACATGCCAAATTCCTGTATATATAAAAAAAATGTGGATATGTTCCTAAGCATTCTTTTCCATTCATTTAATTTTCTTATCTAACTTGATAGAGTCTCATTCTGATTTAATTACTGAATGTTTGTAAGAATAGTAAAATGTGAAACCTCCCTTTTAAAATTATTTCATTGAAATTATTCTATTTTTAGGTTTTAATTCTACTGGATGATTTATAGAATGAATTTGATAATTACAACAAAAGAAAATCGTTAGGCTATTGATTGATCTTGCATTTAACTTACAGATTATTTTGGAAAGACTTGCTATCTTTATGATATGAAATCTTTCCATCCCCCTCTCTCTCTCAATCCATTTTATATCTTTCAATGAAATTCACCAACAAGACACAATGATTCAAAATATGTTGGCAACTAAATAACAGTGAAAAATTCAGTAGAACTTTAAAAAGAAATGGATAAACCCATTCAAAATTGCATACTTTAATACATCTTTTTCAGTAATTAACAGAAAAAGCTACAAAAAAAGTTTACAGAAAACTCAGGTAACATTATTACTTATCTTGCTTTAATTGACCTTACAACATCACACCCAACAACTGCAAAATACACATTATTTTCCAGCACACATGGAACATCAGCCAAAATAGACTGTATGATATATAGTAAATATTAATAAATTTTAAAAGGCTAAAATCATACTGTCAGATCTGTCACCACAGTGAAAATCAACTAGAAATCAATAACAGCAGAAGTCCTAGAAAATTCCCAGGGGCACCTGGTGGCTCAATTGTTAAGTGTCTACCTTCAGCTCAGGTCATGATCCCAGGGTCCTGGGATGGAGCCCTGCATCAAGCTCCGCATGGAGCCCCGCATCAGGCTCCCTGCTCAGTGGGAAGTCTGCTTCTCCCTCTCCCCCTCCCCCTGCTTGTGTTCCCTCTCTCACTGTCTCTCTCTCTCTCTCTGTCAAATAAATAAATAAGATCTTTGAAAAAAAAAAAAAAAAGAAAATTCCCAAATGTCTGGACACTAAGCAACATGTTCTAAATGACTCATCATTTTTTTTTAAAAAAGCAAGATAAAATTAGCAAGTGTTTTGAACTAAATGAAAATAAAAATATAACATATCAAAATCAGAGAGGTACTGATTTTGTTTTTTGTTTTGTTTTGTGTTTTGTTTTTTGTTTTTAAAGATTTATTTATTTATTTGAGAGAGAGAGAAACATAGCAAGAGAGGGAACACAAGCAGGGGGAATGGGTGAGGAAGAAGCAGTCTACTCGCCAAGCAAGGAGCCTGATGCGGGCTCAATCCCAGGATACTAGGATCATGACCTCAGCAGAAGTTAGACACTTAACGACTGAGCCACCTAGGCACCCCCCATAGCAATGTTTTGAGGGATCTTTCGTTTTCAAGAAGGTGTAAAAAGAGCAAATTAAATTCAAAATGTAGAAAGCAAAAAAAAAAATACTAAAGATAAAAGAAAAAACCACAAAGTAAAAACCAAATGTTTAATCATTAAAATCAACAAAGTGAGAAGTTGGTTCTTTGAAAATACTAATAAAATGAATAACCACCCTCCACAGAAGTATTGATCAAGACAAAGTAGAGGCAAAGAAAATTTTTCCAATATGAAGAATGAAAAAAAAATACTATTACTGATCCTTCTGTCATTAAAAGTGTAATATCCTATGGACAACTTGATGCTGATAAATTTGAGAGCTCCATTTAAAAGGATAAATTCCTTGGGAATCACAACTAATCAAAACTACAGAAAAGGAAATAAAACATAAATTATTAGAACTAATAAGTAAATTTAGCGAGGCTGCTGGATACAACATCAAAGAAAAAATGTTTTTCTGTATACGAGCAACAAGCAAGTGAAAAATGAAATGAAGAACAATACCTTTTGTAGTAACATCAAAAAACGTTAAACACATATGATTAAATCTAATGAAAGATGTGTAAAAATACTATGAAGAAAGTTACAAAACAGTTTTGTGAGAAAGTAAGCAAGTCTTACATACATAGTAGGATATACCATGTACTGAATATATCCCTTTGTTTACCGTGAAAAAAAGAACACCACTGTAATATGTCCACTTTTTCCAAATTGATCTATAGATAAAAGCAATCTCAGTCAGATTCTCAGCGCTTTTTTAATGGAAATTGGTGAGTTGGGTCTAAAGTCTGGTGGAAATGTAGTATCTAGAAGATACAACGCTCATCGAAAAACAAAACCGCATGACTCTTAGATAGTAAGATTTACTATAATAATAACAGTAATTAATACAGTGTGGTACTGGCACGAGGACACTCAAATAAACTCATGACCTAGCGTAGAGGCCAAGAACATACCCATTTATATGAAGTCACCCCGTTCGCGGTGACATTCCATCTCAATTCAGTGAGTGAACAGATGCTGCCTTAGTGGAAGTCTGTCAGGAGATAGAAACCACACAACTAATTTGAGCAAAGAGAATATAATGTAAAGCGTTGTTCATGGAGTAAAATGTTATGAACAACCAAGAGGGCAACAGGGAGTCTAAGTGTAACAACTACAGAAAGCAAACACAGCTACCATCCCTCCAGTTGAAGGATCAAAGAGAAAAGCTTGAAAAGTTAAAGGAAGGGTTCGTGGGGCTGATTCTCAGCTGCTGCTTGTGTTTACAAGCTTTGGAGGGCTAGAGGAGGAACCTGTGTGATGGGTCCGAGGTCTCGGGAAAAGGAGTGTTGTTTCTGTAGAAGGACAGAACATTCTTCTGCCTCAACAGGGGTAAAATATTGGCGGGTGTCACTCTCAGAGACCACCAGCCATCAATGCCCTTGGGAAAAAAACAACAAACTAAGGAACAGGAAAAATAAATTTTCCTTCTCTTCCAGCTTTGAAAGCTCTTTCTAGTAACTTCTACTGGTAGTGTTTAACCACAAGCCAGCTGGCAAAACAGAAAAAGTGCTTTGCAAAGTCTCAGCCCCAGCATCACAAAATGGCATACAGGTTTGGAGGGGAAAGCAGTAACTAATAAAAAAACTGGCACATGTAATGTTTGCAATAAATGGTATTGGAATAACTATATTTCCATGTGATAAAAAATTAACTTTAACCACTATTTCAAACCATATGTAAAATTAATTCAAATGGACCATTGACCTAAATGTGAGAAAAATCAAACTTTTAGAAGACACCAGGCTATTCTGACAGCCTTGAGATAGGCAAAGATTTCTTCAACAGTCACAAAAGTCATTAACCTCAAAAAAAAAAAACTGATAAAATATACCTCAATAAATTATAAACTTCTGTTTATAAAAAGCTGTTATTCAAAGAGTGGAAAGGTAAACCACAGGCTAGGAAAAAATATTCAAAATAGACATATGATGGAACAAAAACAATGCAATTATAAAAAGGACAGAATGACAGATATGATGGAGTCACTGGTCTATAGAAATCATAGAGATTTCACCGGCCAGATATTGTCGTTTCCTCCAATTCTGGGAAATGGAACAGCCTTTGATTAGACTTTAATTTAAGGGACTTATATCTAATATATATAAAGAAGAATCATTAAGAACAAGACAGATAATTTAACTTAAAAATAGACAAAGACTTGAGAGGCAATCCACAAGAAAGACCATCAAAATATGCTATAAATATATGCATCAGTAATTATCAAAGAAACTTGGTGAAAACACCACAATTTACCCCCTAGGACTGCTAAAACTTAAAGACTGACATTAATAAGCTTTGGTGAGGATGTTGCTCTCTTACACTGATGCAAAGTAAAAATTGGAAAAATCATTAGCAAAACTGACAGTTCTGAGAAAAGCTAAACATAAGAATTATCTATTGCACAAAGATTTCACTCCTGAATGTTTACCTAAAAGATGCAAATATTATGTGTACCAAGCAACATATGCAAGAATGTTCATAGTAACTTTCTTGATAATAGTCAAAGACTGAAAAGAGGTCAGGGATTGTCTCTTATTTGTCTGAGTATTTAAAACATCTTGTACAGGAGGTAACAAATCATTGGTATTAAAGAAATTGGGTGAGTATTTTGGAATATGAGAATGGAAGAGAGATATTAGGAAGACAATCCTACTGGGAAACTAAGACAAATAAAGCCCTCTGTCCCTAGAGCATATTGTGTTTTTATTCCTTCCCTTTGCTAACATACATCAAAGCATTATTCAGCTACTATGAGATTGCAGCCCTTTTGTCTTTCTCCTTTATGGATTGTTTTCTTCATTTACATTAATGGTGTCTTCTCCAGCCCTGTCTCCTCTCTTATGTCCTATCTTTGCGTTCCCTTGTAAAAAAATAAATCAATAAAACAAAACAAGATACATCCTGGGACACTAAAGTACTTTTTTCCTCTTTAAAGTATATAAAATGTATATTTTCTAAAATACAAAGTTACATTATTAGCCAAGTATATGAACAATGATACCTAGAAACCACAATTTTGAATGAAAGTCTTTTTTGGGATATGATATTCTTCCTGAACTGCATAGATAGAATCTATTTGCTACCATGATGAGCAATTATATTTCAAGCATGGTCATTTTATAACTGCTTAGAATTACTTCTAAAACTAAGTTACAGGTCAAGTAAAAATTTCCACAAACTGCTCTATCATGGTTCATTTATTACCATCCACTAGGAACTTGACCTTTTGAAAGAGGATAAAAGGCTCAGGAAATAAGAATATTTCCATTTATTCCCTTAGTAATCTTATCAGTGGGTAGCCTCAGATGAAAAGAAAAGCTAGTGTTTTTAAAAATGGAAACATTATGCTCTGACTCACAAAGGAAATCCAAGACTACGGGCACCATCTTGGACATAACTCTGAAATTATGAAGAAATACGCTTCTTTTGTTCTTTCCTACCTTCTCTTTCAGGATCTTTCCCAGGGCCCTCCTGTCCACTACTCCTCTGACCCTCTTCTTACCCTCTAGCCACACACTCGGAGTCTACATCTGGGGTTTCAACTTTATGTGTCTGTTTTGCTTTTAATTGGCTGCTATTTAAAAAAAAAATCTTTTAAGGTGTTAGAAAATAAAGCTGAAAGTCCTACAAAATGGAATGAAAACTTGGTTGAGACCCAGATGAATGTCTCAGATGTTCAGCACCACGCTAGAATAAAGAGAGGTGTTTTGGGAGCAAGAGGACATGCCCACATTGCTTAACTGATATGTGAAATTCTATAAAATTTAACTTTCAGTGTTCATGAATAAAATTTTATTGGAACACAACCATATCCATTTATGATTTATCTACAGCTGAGTTTTTGCAAAAGGACAGGTCTGAATAGGTCCAAGAGAGACCATTTGACACACAAAGACTAAATTAATCTTTTATTTTATAAATTGATCTTTTACAGGAAAAAAATTGCCAATTCCTGGTGTAGAGCATAAAATGAAAAAATAAGCTAGAACATAGGCTACCAAATTTACAACACTCTAGACCAAAGACATCTTTTCAATCCAGCTAAAAAATTTTGAGTAAGGCTCAGTTTCAGTACATCTTAATGTCTGAAAACTAATCTGAGATTAATATTTTCATGACTTTTTTTTTTTTGGAAGTGTAGAATTTCCAGTAATATCTTCTCCTTTCAGATCTAATTTATATGAAAAACTTACAGTAATTTCATTGAAAAGTAATTTTCTTTTATTTTAATGAGTTTCATTAAGGATTTACGGTCACAGATGAAGGCTATAAAGATGAATGAAAAATTGGCCCTGCCCTGGAGGAGCTGACAGTTAAGTAGAGAGAGTAGAGAAAGTACATAAATACTGGCTTATAGTCCCCCACCCAATTTTACTGAGAAATAATGACATGCATCACCATATAAGTTTAAGGTATATAGCATAGTGACTTAATTTATATATATTGTGAAATCATTGCCACAATAAGCTTAGTTAACATTCATCATCTCACAGATATAATAAAAAGAAAGGAAAAAAAATTACTCCTTGTGATATAAGTTCGTAGGATCTATTACTCTCTTAAAAACTTTTCTGTATATCATATAACAGCGTTACCTACAGCGATCATGTTTTACATGACCTCCCTAGTATTTGTTATCTTATAACTGAAGGTTTGTACATTTTGACCACCTTTCTTCCAGTTCTCTCCTCCCCCATCTCACGTCTCTGGTAACCACAGAGCTGATCTTTTTTGCTCTGATTTTTTTTTTTTAAGATTCCATATATGAGTGAGATCGAATAGTACTTGTCTTTCTCTGCCTGACTTATTTTGCTTAGCATAATGCCTTCAAGGTCCATCCATAGCATCACAAATGATAGAATTTCCTTACTTTTTGTGGCTGTATAATAGTCCAATACGTGTGTGTGTGTGTGTATACACATTTATATATATAAATATATATTTATTATATATATTTTTTATGGTATAATGGTATAATTTTATAGTATAATTTTATGGTATTTATGGTATAATTTATAGTATAATCTTACAAGTGGGATTGCTGGATCATGTGGTAGTTCTATTTCTTTTTTTTCCTTTTTTTTAGAGTGGGGGAGGGGCAGAGGGAGAGAGAATCTTAAACAGGTTTCATACCCACTGCAGAGCCAAACCTGGGGCTCAATCTCATAACCCTGAGATCCTGACCTGAGCCAAAATCAAGATTCAGACATTTAACCAAAAGAGCCACCCAGGTGTCCCTCTATTTCTTATTTTTTGAGGAAACTCCATCCTTTTTTCCATAGAGGCTGTACAAATTGGCTTATAATTTAATAACATAAGTGTTCTAACATAGGTAAAAAATTATGTAGAATTTTTCCCCTCCCATCTTTCACCTGGCTTTCAGAATGAGCTAACTAATGATGCAAATATGATCATATTTCATACTTTCTTGCTTTAAATTCTTCAATTGCTACCCTCCTGTTTTCAGGATGAACTCCAAACCCTGAGTATGACTTTCAAGGTCCTTCATGATCCAGTCTTGTCCCTGGCAGTTTCCTCCTTTCCAAATATTTTTCCTGAATGCCGTGCCTTGTAATTCCCCAGAAACTCCACAGTCCTTTGATTGTAAGCCGCTGTCCTTCTTTCCCCTTATTTTTCTCTGCCTAGAACAGATCTTCCACGTGCCTGCCAGGATTCTTTCTGACCAATTAGGGTGGTCCATGTCCCAGTCTCAGTGGTGGGCTCAGAGCGAGGCAAATAGCCAAGCCAGTCCCATGAAAGACTAATCTCGCTTTCCTGATGGAGCTGGTAGGTAAAAGGTGTGCTTGTTCTGTGGGCGCTGCTAAGCTTTGTAGAACAGAAGTCAAAACTCTCTCTGACTTCTTAATTATACACACTGTTTATTCTTTAGCCAGTTTGAGTTGAATTTCTTTGACCTGAAGCCAAAAAAATTCTCACAGAGTTGGCATCATGAAAAGGTAACATGTAAAGCAGATAGAGAAGAACAAGTATGAGTTTTCATGGTAGAGTAAGCAGAAAGGCAGTTTTTACATAGGTTGAAACATATATGTATTTCCTTTGCAGAGCGAAAAAAAAAAACGTAGAGCTATTTTCATGAAGCTTCTGAATCCCTGCTTAGAAAGGAGAATTATTATATGCTTGGATTTTGCAATTCTTATGGATGTTTATCTCTGCAAAAAAAAAAAAAGTAAAAGTTTGATTAATGAATCTGATGATTTTGTAGGAATCTATATTAATAGGAGTAGTTCTATTATTTTAGCCGCTTGTGATATCGCTGGCTGATTGGCTTCCAGATATAGTGCTAGGAAACCAAAAAGTTCACACACACACACACACACACACACACACACAGGCAAAAAAAATACAGTTGAAACTGCCCAGGTCTAAAAATCTAACAAACAAAATTTTCATAAGAATTCTCAATACTCAATAGTAAATATATTTCTATATTATATCCCAATTCCATATTTTAAATTCATTTCACAAAGAATAAATAGAAATAGAGAAAACTAATGCCTGATTAAACCCCTAAATTGAAAAAAAAAATATTTTGTTTATTGTACTTTTAATATGATTAGTCTTCTGAAAGGTGTTGGCCCAAGGGACACTGTCACATTTGCAGCCACAAAATTTGTTAGCAAAGCACTTTTTGGCAAGTACATGCATTCTTGTGTAAACTTTAAGATAGAATTATATAATGTTAAAACTAAAGACAGACATGTCAGCAAGGGGGAATAATAGGCAAAGAGGTTTATTGATATTTTGGTTGTGCTACTTTCCTCACAATTACTTAGGCTTTGAACATTCAATAGCCCTTTCAGCTCCAATACTGTCCATGGTTCCCTATTACTTGGAGATGGAGTCCAAACTCAGCCTTTGGACAGTCTCCCCCCGCCACCTCCGTACCCAGTGAGTCAGGGCCAACTGAGCTAGTTTTCTGGAAATCCCTTCCTCTGTTTCTTTGCTACTGAAATTTTCCCTACCTAGTACACCCTTTTTGCTCTTATAGTCTACGAAAAAATCTACGTAAGTGTCAAAATCAACTTTTTAGGGTTATATAAGTGGTTATGCGTCCTTACTGGGGCATTTGCAAAATCGAGAAAAATAGCAAAGAGGAAGCAAAAGTTACTACAATAATAATAATAATAATAATAATAATAATAATCCCATTATCCAGAGCGAACTAGTTCAAACATTTTCATGCCTTTGCCTCCAGCCCTTGATTTTACATCGACCTCACGGTCATTTTTCTCATGCTATATGTATTTAATTTCATACCCTGGGTTTTTGTGTTTTTTTTTTTTTCCTTCTAGAAATTATATTATCAGCAATTGCCAGTATCACTTAAGGTAATTTGAACACTTTTTTCCATTGGTTATATCATTGATTTAAGTGGGCACACCGCTTGTAGAAAATGTAAGCTCTTCCTAACTTAGGGGCATCCTAATTAAAGAATTCATGAACATTTGCGGAAACTCTGCAGTTGGGTGGATCTGGGCTTGAGTTTGGGGTCTGCCTTATATAAGTTATATGATTCTGACTTTGTAGATTCATTCGTTATTGAGCAGATATTTATGGAAAGGTAATTACGAGCTGGATATCTGGAGATGGTGAGAGAACATAAAAAAGTCAGTTCCTCCTCGAAGCTATAGAAGAGTATGACAATAAACAGATGAATGTGCAATCCTGTTGGTGACAAGGGCCATGAAACGGAGGCAAAGAGAGCAAGGAGGATACCAGCAGCTCGACGAGCGCTAGGTGGGCAGAAACACTTGGATCTTATTCATTTTATATCCCTGTGCCTAGAATAGGAGCCCAGTGAATTATTGTTGAATAATTCATTTACATATCAATGGGGACTATTGTTTTAAATATAAGTAAATTACTAACGAAAGTTATTATTATCTGTCAGTAGATGGCAATGTGTGAATTTTCTAGAATAAATAGGCTTAAATTTAATATAACTTTGCAGTGGAGTTTGCCTCACTGGAAGTGCTTTTTCATTTTCCTCATAGTCTGCTTTAAGAGAAAATTAATTGCCTTTCCCAGAAAATTTGTGCCTTCAAAACTTGCATTGTAAAAACAATGACTCAGTGGGAAATGGGGTTTAGCAGTTATTGTGTTTCTGGTTCACAATAAAATTATTTTGTGCCTAGATGTCAATGACATCAGCTTACAAAAATCTCTTTGCCTGTTTTACAGATGCTGGCTATAAACTATGAATCGATGGATCTAAAGAGTGAAAACCAAATCTAACTGTGTTGCTGCTTGTCCCCATCGATGCAAGAGCCTTGATTTCACTATTTAGCATGAAGCACACTTTGAAACAGTTTCAGCTTAAGAAAAAAGAGGGCAATTAGTAAATAAAAGATGTTAACGAAGCAGGTTGTTTTCTAGGTTTTGTCGTCTCTACTTTTTTCCTATTCTCTAGATGAGGCCCTGACTTTCTTTTGTTACCTGGTTAAGAAGACAACATGAATTGGATTCCTTAATTCACCAATCTTGACTTATCCTGTTTGTATGACTCACAAATACACATCACAGGGAAGATGCTTGCATTCTAATTTATGAGAAAGACATGGGACTGTATTTCAATAACCATCTAAACAGGAGAGAGCCCATAGCCTAAGTTAGAGACCATAGGTTTCTCACTGGTTGTGGATGTCAGCCCCTGTTTGACAGCCTATAGTAAAATTGCTATTTCTGCATGGTGCGTATGTGTCTCAGCTGGGAAGAGGCATCGCTTGTATTCTCTTTTATCCTCCTACGTGAACGCCTCGGCTGGGAAGCTGTCAGTCATGCATCATCAAGCTGAGAAATGTGTGTTGTGCTCTGAAAGTGAGTTCTGTCTAGTAGCAGAGGAAGTCATGTGCAGTCCCCCTCCAAACATTGTGGGGGCCACTAAGTGGGCCGGTGCCAAGAGTAAGTCTTACAAACATGGCCCAGAAGAATGATGACTTTTTTAAACACCAGGCATACCCTCTATGGGTCTGAGACAAAGGCAATAATAAAGCAAGTGTCCACACTTTCCATTGTTCTGCTCCTTAAACTTGTGGTTCGTTCTGTCCTTGGACTCGATTTAATCTTAATGATATTCTCCAAGAAGTGGCCAAATGTTATTTTAAAAATATAAGTCTGATCATGTCACTTCTCCACTTAACCTCTATCCCTCCGATACCCGGCTCCGATACCCCACCCCGGCTCCCACGTATCTCCATTGCTTAGAATGAAATCTAAAGTCCTTCAAGTTGAGGCATGACCTACCTCCTGTGTGCTATTTTCCATCAGTTGTGACCCTTGGTGACTATCTTCCAGCTACTCTGGGTATTTTTCTTCTGAATCTCCAGTGCTTAGAATAGTCCCAGGACATAGCTGCTACTCAGTATGTATTTGCTGAGTGATTGATCAAAAGAATGAATGAATGGATGAATGCCTCAGAGCAGCTGTTATCAAATTTGGCTCACAACTGAATCATCTAGAGAGCTACTAAAATTAAAGATGTCTGAAATGCATTCCTAGACTTCATGGTTTCATGTCTGCTATGGAGTAGAACATTGGTATGTTTAAAAAAAAAATAAAAAAATAAAGAGCACCTCAGTTGGTTCTAATGTGTAGGTAGAGCTGAGAAGCCATGACCTGGAAGGAAAGGGCCATCATTAATAAACGATGAAAATGCCTTGCTCTGACCCCTGTGCTCTCTCCATGGCACGCTGTCATGGCCATCCAATCCTATGTATTCTCAAAAAGTGAATCTTTTCCTATTTCTTGCTACGAGATCCTGTTCGATATCAAATTACTGGTACATATTGGCTGTTATGACGCAATAAAGCTTGGCTCAAGTTTCTTTGCTCTGTGCTAGAATCACTAAGTTAGGTTTCTGGAAATTTCTGACATGGAAAAGGAAGGACCATCTCAAGCTGTTTCACATATTACAGCTTTGCTGATTTAAAAATATCTGGATCTCAGCCAGAGGTGTCATCGTGTTGGCTACATGACTGTTGCAAACAAACCCCAGCAGCCAGGCAGATATGAAGTTCAAAGCTTATTTAGACTGGGAACACTTGTTAAAGAAAATGTCATTTGTGCTCAGAATAATGGCTTGTAACTCTTCCAGCATTATTTTTCTCCTAATCGGATTCGTCTTCCACAAAGCAAATTCCAAAGAGGAAATCTGGAAATTTTGGCTAGTAGATACAAAGAGACCAGATGGCCGACAGGTACCGAGCTGGTTTTTGTAGTGGGGTACACTGAATGGAAAAGACAAGTCTTTTTAAGATGACAATAAATTTCCCAAATGGTCTGTGTGAAATGCTTAAAGGTTGAAGATAAAGGTTTTGGGTTATGTGGTCCTTAATATGAAAGGGGGATAAATGGAGCCAGGTGGGCTGCAATTTCAGACTTAAGCAGATCTGAATTCTGAAACTGTGAACATTATAAGAGGAAGTGGGTGGAGTTTGGAAGCAGTAAATCACTATACAGTTTACCCCAGGAGCACATACACATGCTATCCACTTAAAATGATCCTTTTGAAGGTAAGACAGTGAGGTCTCAATTAGAAAGGACCAAGCCTCAAAAGTTTCTATCAACTACTGGAACTTCAAATAGATAGTTTCTTTTCTAGATAGCAGAGCATTGAAATCACAAGAATTTTTTTTTCCTTGTTCCCCTCTCACACTCAAATACTAGATCTACTATGGGTATATCCCCTATTGGCCTCAACTCCAAAACTGAAGAGGTTCTTGAAAGTGAACTTTTTTTTTCTTGATTTATTTGAATGCAAAACTTGTCCTAAATTGATGTGAGGCTCTGAAGAATCTTTATTCACATGTTTCACTGACATGATCCTATGTTTGGGTGTTTACTCAGACTTTCCCAAGGATGCTACATGGTACTCAGTATAAAAGCCTGATGACCTTTACAAAACTTGAAAAATCTGAACTGCAAACTACATCTGGCTTAGGTTAGAATATACCTACTCAATCTTGTGATTTTGCAAGAATTAAAACACTCATTAGGGTTGGTGGATCAGTGATGCCATACCAAGTACTTTCGTTTTTATGTTGCCCAAACGTGGCGGTAGCTATGTCTGTTCTCAGGGAAACCCACCTCTGAGATAGTGGGAAGACAGAGAACAGGAAGACTCACATGTAAACTGGTTTTTTTTTTTTTTAAGATTTTATGTATTTATTAGACAGAGAGAGAGAGATCACAAGTAGGCAGAGAGGCAGGCAGAGAGAGAGGGAGGAAGCAGGCTCCCCACTGAGCAGAGAGCCCAATCCCAGGACCCTGAGATCATGACCTTAGGCGAAGGCAGAGGCTTAACCCACTGAGCCACCCAGGCACCCCTGTCAATTGGTTCTTAATTCAAAAAATAGAAGTCAAATTCTGGTAACATACTGACGGTTCTTTTTAGGGCTGCTAAAGATGGGATTTAACATGAAGTTTTTACTTTTTAAAAATTATTATTCTTTTGGTAGCACTGAGAGATGATTTTGATAAAGTTTATGTAAATATCACAGAGATAAAATAACTGGTCAGTGGAACTGGATTTGACCTGAGCTTGGGCAATAATTCTGGAATGATACGGAACAGAATCATTTGAGCTGGATTTGTAAGTTACTTTTCTATGAAGCACTCAAAGTTAGAAAAAATGAATTGACTGCTTTGATCTTGACTGTTGCAATGCCAGACTCCTGTTCATCTCCAGTCAGGAAGCGTCACCCCCTGTACAATTGAGGCAGAGCACTAATCCTGTGTTTCTGCTTGGCTCAATGTCGAGACATTTCACAGAGAGTAGTTTCCCAGGTAACTGATACCTAGACTCACTATCTTTCAGTTTTAGGGACTTTTGATGAAACTAGTTCTAAAATATATCATGGATTTCCCACAGCGAAATGGATGGAATCGATCTTTTGTTGGTATCTTAAGGTAGCATCAGGAACATTTTCATTAAAAATTCATTTTTATGAAGTAATGACGTTAAGGACTTTTGATATACATAGAGCTGTTTTGCACTTACAGCTTGAGCTCCCCCTGGTTCCCACGATTTAGGGGATCGGATCTTCCTAGCCATTTGTGTCCAACTCTGTTGAATCAACAGTCCCCACTTGTCAAGTGACAGGATCTCAGCTCTTTCCCTCAACGGAAAGGTTGTTTTACTTCTCATTCACACCCTTCTGAGCTGACTTCCTATCATTCCTCTGTCCCAGCTTCTTGTCCTTTCTCTCCTGCTGATTGCTGGGGATCTACTCATTGCCCGCACTTGCTCCACAGGTCTCTTGATTCATTCACCCATCAAAACCATCAGTATTTATTAAACACCAACTATTTCCCAGGCTTGTCTATGATCTTGGGCTATATCAGTAAATAAAATAGACAAAACCCCTTCTCTCCTGGAATATTCTACTGGAGGGGTCTCAAGCTCTTAACTTTTTCTCTTTGGCTAGGATCCATCTCTTGGTGTTCCTGATAGCAAAGTTGGTAGGACTCCCAAATTTATAACCTTTCAGTGATGGGATGGAAGGACTTATGTCCAGTCCTCGTGTTCTACTCCAGGACAACTTCTGTTTTTCTACACACCTGGCCCTGTTTCTGAACCTCCTTGTAAGACAATGGAAATTTTTTATTCAAGGGCCCCATGTAACTTGAAGATGTGGCCATCCCTCTCTCATGCTATCTAATGTGGTTGGTTGCATATTCCAGTCTTGAATTAGGTGGAGCCCTTGTTCTTCCCATGACATATTTTTGCACAGTGAAAATCTTGGGATTCTGCTAGATACTGGTAGTAATGTCACCTAAGCTCATACAAAGTATGTCTGAACCTTGATTTTGTCCCTGGCATCGATGATATGCATTGAACAGTAAATGTCTCTTCTACTCTCTATGTCTAATGTCCCCTTTCTCCTTTTCTAACGAGCACAGGTTGATCATACTAATATCAATAGAGTGGTCAAAGGTTTAAGGATTCTCTTTTAAGAAAATTATATGAGTCCTTGCTTTAGATTATTCAGAGACTTGGGTTTTTTTGTTTGTTTGTTTGTTTTTAAACTTCATTTTATTATTTTATTATTTTTCTTTATTTTTAATTGAAGTAAAGTTGACATACAATATTACATTAATTTCAGGTGTACGACACAGTGTTTTTTATCTTTCATTCTCCGCTCTTCCTTCTGGTTCTGATCCTGTTCTTGTTACGTAGCATTTTTGGCAATCAAAGTGTTATTGAGTAAAGATTTCCCCTGGTGCATTTCGAAACACTGGATCAGGAATTGAATGAGAGCACAGGACATGAATTCCAAAGTTTTGGGTCTTTGTCTAGGTCCTCTAGCGAGTATGATTCTAGGACAAATCCTGGAGCCCCTCTGTTTTCCCTCGTTCTTTATATTTAAAATTGGCATGACAACTTTTTTAGAACTTTCAGGTGTGACTCTTTCTAATTTCTTAGTTTAACTTCAAGGGCATCAGATGGTTAATATTCTTCCAAAGTATTGAATGGAATGGAATGCTTTCCTATAAAGAGATCGAGTGGCAAATCTGGGATTTCAGGGGAGGCCTACTGATATCAAATTTTCTGTTTTTTGCATTACTCCTAACAGGAAAAAAATACGTATTCTTACATACATTGTTGAAGTATTAGAAAAATAAAATAATTAACCATTAAAACACTTGAAAGAAAAGTACCATTACATCCAAGATGGTGACCTATTTTTTCATTCTCCACCAAGTATGCTTTGAAGGCCATGGGGATTTTTTTAACCTGTTGGTTCCCCATCTTCTGTGGCATGAGGAGAAATAGGTTTAGATGGTGCAGGAAAAGTAAGCGAACAGAAATGGCCTCCCACTTCTGCCTCACAGACAGAACCATATTTATAAACTATGCAAGGTTTGTTTTCATATTTGTGTAGTCCTTGGCTTTTATATTTCAGAGTCTAATGCAAAGAAGTTCAGGGAGAGGAGGGGCGGAGGGCTGGAGAGGTGGGAGCAGGGGCAGATGTTGTGAGGACAAACGGCTCAAGAAAAAATTTGAACCTCGATTATGTAGGCTCACAAGGTTTATATCATTTCGACATGCTTGGAATAAGTATCTAAATTGAACCAGAGCTAGAAATTGTTTGATGTTCATCCATCACTAAATTTAACCTATTTTTTTTGTTTTTTTGTTTTTTTTTTTCTTTTGCATTATGTCTGTTGCTATGTTGCTTTATCAGTACTTTGTGTCCTTGGGGACAGTTTCTCATCGTTAGAATTTCTTCTCCTGTGGTTAGGAAAACAAATGTCACTCTGTTGTATGAAGAGTTTGGTGGAATTTAAGGCCTGTGATTGTGACAGACCAGGGCAGGAGAGCCTTTGAAAGAGCATCGCCCTCTTCTCATCTGCACTACAAAAGCATCAGTCCATTCATTCAAAGGAGACTCCCTCAAAATTCAGTTTCTCAAAATGTGACATGTTAGGTTGCCTTCAGTATAACGGCATTAAACACAGAAATGCATATTGGTGGAAAAACCAGAATAGCTGTGAACCGGCTCTTCTTATTTTGGTTAAGTTTATGAACGAGTCAACTGTCTACACCACAGCTTCAGCCTAGACTGCATTGCTCTAACCATTCTCAAAACACTTCTTGTTCAGGAAGCATTTGAGCATGGACTTGAAGACAGGATCCTGTGGAATATGTTTACTATAACCTCCCCAAATCAGACCTCGGGCAGATGTTGCATTCTGTCCTCTGGAATATTTTTTGCTTTCTGTGGTTTGCCCTAGAACCTTGACCTTCAGGCAAAGCTGTGAGATCTCTTCCATCTGACCTATTCTCCCTTGCAGGTGGAACGACGGAGGGTGGGGAGGCATTGTTTTAAATAATTCAGTGGTGTTTCATGTGGTTAATTATTGTTGTCCCTGACTGTTTCTTCTAATATATTTTCATTAACATTTTATTGTAGCCTGAGGCTAGTTAAAACCCAGGAGACACTTTTATAAACCCACACCCCTTCTCTTCCAGTTCTCCATCTGTACTCACTAACTGGTTCACTGGGGGTCACTTGCAGAACTGCAAATGATAAAGATTTTAAGGACAGCTGGCTTTGTTTTTAGTGGAATAGAAACTAAACTTTGATCAATGAAACAACCATAAAAGAAAAAGAAACATAAGAGGTTCTTTTGTTAACTAGCTGTTTCAGTGAGGAGATACAAGCAAAATCATGTTGAAATTCTATTTTCTAACATAGGAAACTATAAGGAGGGGGACTTTGACCCATGGAAATTAGAAAATCTTTTCTTTCTATCTCTTAGATTTCCCACACTGGTCAGGTTCATCTGACACATGCAAATTGATTGTCTTAATCGTAAAGCAATGGAGGGAACTTGAAAGAAACAGAGCAGGTGAGCTGAAGGCTGACTCAGAAAGAAAAGATACTGGAAGAGCCTTGTATTTAAGGTTCAGAAACTTTCTGATCGAAGGCCTGGTGTCATGTGGTCCCTCTTTCCAAACTCCCAACTCCTTCTCTACCTCCGAGCCAAACCCCCTTCTCCTAGAGCCCAGTTTCAGCATTGGAACCTGCTATGATGTCTCCACAATGAATGTGATTTTCCTGACCAGTGAGCACCCGATCTGGTTTTTTTTCTTAAAACTCCTCCCCTGAAATCCACTTGTCCAAAAGGTTTTCATAGTGGTTTGGATCTTTTTTCCTTTCTCTGTTAATCGTAATGTTCAGAATTTTTAATACCAGTAGCTTCACACAGACTGTAATTCCTGCATACAGGTTGTACTTGAGAATTTAGCCTTCAACCTCTTCTTTTTTTTTTTTTAAGATTTTATTTATTTATTTATTTGACAGAGAGAGATCACAAGTAGGCAGAGAGGCAGGCAGAGAGAGAGGGGGAAGCAGGCTCCCTGCTGAGCAGAGAGCCCGATGTAGGGCTCCATCCCAGGACCCTGAGACCATGACCTGAGCCAAAAACAGAGGCTTAACCCACTGAGCCACCCAGTCGCCCCTAGCCTTGATCCTCTTTAGGACAATCACTGGACCGTTCAGCTGTCTGGAATGGCTCAGAAAGAAAAGCAATGAGCTAGTTGCCATGGATGGACTCTCTCCATCCGAAGCCACTCTCTTCCACCTGCTGGCTGGGTGGTGGGGCATGGGGTTGCCCGCACAGTCCTAGAAGTCTTTCAAGACTTTGCCGCAATATTTGGCCCTCGTTGCCCCGGGAAGAAATGGACTCACTCTGAAATGGTTTCATTCAGTGGGTGACCTGTGTTCTTGGTCCCTCTCTGTTCAAGCTTTCATTTTAGAAGTTGTGAGAACTGATCCTGAATATCTCTTTACATCCATTCCTTCCTACGGCGTTCATGACGTTTAGCTTAACCACTTAGGTTTAATGGGAGGCTTCACTGTGATTCACCAATGAACTATGTATTTACTGAGCGCTAACAAATATTTTATTTGTAATACAGAGAATTACAACAGGTATAATGGGGAAGGGAAGAAGTGACTCCAAAGCGGAAGTGTACCTCGGCCCTTCCTGCTCTTACAAAGTTTACCGTCTAATTGGGAAGCCAGCTTACTAGAATTTGCTAAGAACTGAACAGGTGGGAGAAGGGAGGGCAGCTCAGTTGGGTGGGCAGGATCCAGAAGTTCTTTATGAAAGAGTTTGGAACTGAAACCAGGCATTGAAGCATGTGGAGGGTTCCACCAAGAGGAGAGATGTTTGTAAAAGTGGATTTGTTAGGCCCGGCTTCTGTGTGAACGTGCCTTTTCCTGTATGCTCCTACTTTATTTATTTTTTTAAGATTTTATTTATTTATTTGACAGAGAGACACAGCGAGAGAAGGAACACAAGCATGGGGAGTGGCAGAGGGAGAAGCAGGCTTCCCGCTGAGCAAGGAGCCCGATGTAGGGCTCCATCCCAGGACCCTGGAATCATGACCTGAGCCAAAGGCAGCTGCTTAAGGACTGAGTCAGCCAGGCGCCCCAATATGCTTCTACTTTAAATCCATTCATCCGTCCATTGCATTATTGTAGGTTTACTTTGATCCTAGGTTTCAAGAGATTTAAAAAAAATACATTTTCTTTCACTCTTTTTGATAAACACCAATGAAGAGAATTGATGAAAATAATAAATAATGGAATTGTAGCTCCTAGCTGTCTTGTATAACAATTGAAAAGAGGGCTTTGGAATTTGTGCTGTTTTAACTTCTTTGTATTTAAAAAAGGAGCAACACGTTTTCATTACAGAGATTTTGGAAAGCATAGAAAATTTACAATGAAGAAAATAAGAAGCCCTATAATCTCTTCAGAGACATGAATGGGAATATTTTGGTAGATGGCTGGAAGGATGGCCATACACAATTGGGCTGGTTATGCCTTTCAGGGCTGCGGAGACGGCCTTTCACGGGGGACACGGATGTCAGCAGAGCTCCCGGAGCGTGTGAGGCTGTGGCCCTGATGCCTGTCATTGGGACACATCCCGCAAACTCATGGAGCCTAACCCTTGTCACTGATTAATTTCAAAATAATTTGTGTATAATAAGTAATTATCTCAAATATATTTTAAAACAGCTTGCAGTATTTTATTTTTTTAACATATCACCCTTGGAAACAAATTTCCTACTACTTGACATTTGGGTGTTTTCAAATTATCAATTTAAATTAATGTTCTGATGACTATTCTTGAGGGATATAGATGTGAATTTTATTGTAATCTGTTGTTTCTTAGGTTAAATTCCTAGAATGAGACTTGATGGGAAAACAGTCTGGGCACTGAAAAAAGTTCTTCTTGGACTATAACATACTCCCAAAAAGCACCCAAATCATAAATGTACAGCTTGTCGAAGCAGTACCTAGAAAAACTGTGTATTGCCGGAAACCTACAACTTGCCCTTGTGCTTCTGTTTGGTCATGACCCTCCAAGGGTCACCACTACCTGGACTTCTAGTAGCTTAGGCTATTGCGCCAACTTTTGTATTTTGCATAAATGAGATCGTAGAGTGTTCCTCATTTCTGAGGTTCACTCATATCATGACATGTAGTTGAGGATTGTTTCTTCTATTACTGATAGAATTCCATCTCAGAACGATGCCACAATTTATCCGTTCTATTTATTGGAAAACATTTGGATGGTTTCTGGATTCTGACCTCCGCAAATAGCACTGGTAGGAGCATTTTAGGGCCATTCTTTCGGTCCCCATAAGCAGGAATTTCTGTTAGGCACAGGCGTAGGTGGGAAGCGGTTGGGTGTAGGAAATGCATTATTCAGCTTCAGAAAACTGCCTAACCTTTTGTTTAAGTAGTTTTATTTATTTACCTTCCCCCTCGCAGAGTGAGAGTTCTGGGTGTTCCACATCATTGAGATACTTGTATTGTCAGTCTGAGCCATACTTCATTGTAGTTTTAATTTATATTGTTTTTCTGATGGTTAACATAAGCACTTTTTCATACGTTTATAAGTTACTGGCCTTTCAGAAGTCCTCTTTTGTGAACCTATCTATTCAGGTCCTTTGCCCATTTTTTTTTTTTTAATTTAATTTTATCAGTGTTCCAAGAGTCATTGTTTATGCACCACACCCAGTGCTCCATGCAATACGTGCCCTCCTTAATACCCACCACCAGGCTCACCCAACCTCCCATCCCCTCCCCTCCAAAACCCTCAGTTAGTTTCTCAGAGTCGCGGTCTCTCATGGTTCATCTCCCCCTCTGATTTCCCCCAACTCACTTTTCCTTTCCTTCTCCTAATGTCCTCCGTGTTATTCCTTATACTCCACAAGTAAGTGAAACCATATGAGAATTGACTTTCTCTGCTTATTTCACTCAGCATAATCTCCTCCGGTCCCGTCCATGTTGATACAAAACTTGGGTATTCATCCTTTCTGATGGAGGCATAATACTCCACAGTATATGTGGACCACATCTTCTTTATCCACTGGTCTGTTGAAGGGCATCTAGGCTCTTTCTACAATTTGGCTATTGTGGCCATTACTGCTATGAACATTGGGGTGCATATGGCCCTTCTTTTCACTGCATCTTATCTTTGGGGTAAATTCCCAGTAGTCCTTTGCCCATTTTTTAACGAGTTGCCTTTATCCTCTTGGTTTATAGAAGGAAACTAAACATTTTGTTTAAAGATCTTCTTTAAAACTTTAGGGATAGGCACAAACACTTACTCGGTTGAGCACTAGGGAGAAGAAGAGATAGTCCCTGGAACTCACATATGCATGAACAGTATCTGTTGTGTGAAGAGAACCAAAAGGATTTATTTTAGATGTGAGAGCATATTTTAATTCTAATACAAAATTTTAAAAATCGTGCTTTCTATAAAATTTCAGAGTGCGTGAACCAGGGTGCAAAACCAGTGATGTTTATCCTGACATTTTTTTTGAAACATTTTTTAAAAAATCAAATTGTGCGAAGCCTCCATTCTGGCAATAGGAACATAAAATGACAAGGAAACAATTTTAAATTCTCTAAAGAAGAAATGAAGAAAAAATTATTCTAAAAATGTTCTAGTTTCAAAATGTATCTCTATTTGGATGGTGATGATATATCCAGGGATATATAGCAGATGTGCTGGCTTGGGTCCAAGCCCTGCTTGGAGGTTTGGAATCTAGGAAGACTGTTACATTATGTGTGAAATGCCACTTCAGTTCAGAGTCGGCTAGTAAATGGGTAACACCAACTTCATGGTCTTTTCGGGCTGATTAGCTGGAAAAGCATTCCCAGGTGCAAATATCCCTACACTTAAATCATTTTTAAGAAAAAAGAAGGCATCATATGGTCTCTTCTAGACACTGTAGGCTGAATGATTTTCTATTTTTAAAATTAGATGAGTTTCAAGGGTCATAATATTCCCCTTTCTTGAAGAAGTTAATAAATAATTCTATGCCATTTTTACTGACACTACTTTAAATTCTGTGGATTAAAAAAAAAAAAAGTTGAAGTTGAGAGTTAAGCGGAGTGAAATCTCCCTAGTCTACTTGGGCATTCTTCCAAAAATCTTTACAAATTGTACAACATTCATCCATTTGGGACTGAACAAACTACTGTTGAAGTTTCCGTCCATTACTTTCTTAGCCACGAAGGAACATCATTCTGAAATACTGAGCACAGCTTATGTGTGAGATGGTAAGACTCTGTGTCTCGGAGACATTTAGAAAAGTCTGTTCTGTAGAGAAAAGGCCAGAGAGGGCTTCATGAGTATGTGTTCAGTCTTTGTGCATCTGTCTTTACTCTCCATCCTTTTTCTTTCTTGTATAGCAGAGAAGTTTTTACTGGTTTCTAGAAAGGTAAAAAAAAAAATAAAATAAAATAAAAAAGAAAGAAAGAAATTTTACTTTGATAATAAAGGGCAAATAAGAGCACAATGTAAACAAGCAATGAAGAAACAAAGGTTTTCCTCTCCATCAAGACTTTCCTGAAGAAATCGCAGATTTCACCCAGGTAATCAATACCTTATTAAGTTCATTTCTCTGAAATCTTGCCTAACTTCACACAGGAAACTTCTTAGACACACACCAAAGCACAAAACTAGGGCCACTATCCATCCTATAGGATAAAAAATTAGGGGTGACTCTCAAAGAAATTTTGGTGAACTTGAATAGAACAGCTGCTCTTTATGGATTATATCAACCCATGTGATTTCATCAGCAAACGTTGCCTTCTTTCTTCTGTGGACTTTTGACCTATGATGTTCATCAATTTAAGATCAAGGCTCATGACCCAGCATCACTGCTCTGGGACTTATTATAGAAAGCAAATAAATCAAGAAATGAGGAGCGAGGTCCAAATTAACAAACAGTATCATATAGAAGAGATCAGTGGGCCTTTTATGTGATTCAACTAGGACTAAGATAACTTCTAAGTGATACGAATAAATCAGATGTCCTTTATTTTAGGCTCTGTGTCAGAACTGAAGTACCATCATCTTTAAGTTTTATAAATAACGAAGTGAAATATTACAGTATTACATCTTCTTTTTTGTGAGTGCAGTAAACATATTTTCCAGATATATTTTTCATTACATTTTATAAGACAATACTTTAAGTCACGAGACTGGTGTTCCTAAGTGGCTTATGGAAACAATATCATGACTTCTCATCATGCCTCATGTTTTTTTTGGGCATGACTTTCAATGTCTGCACATAACGGCTATATGAACAAGAAGGATCAAAAGACCATTATTGACTCTACTTGAAAAAGAACTCTTCAAAACTCTTCCAAAAAAAATAAAAGTTAAAAATAAAAAGCAAAATAAAGAGGGAATAGTTTACTTGGAACTTACTGTTTTAATCATGTCTCCTGTCTGCTGTGCTCACAGCATGGGATCTATTCAATTTTTAATCAGGTTTTAGGCACTTTATATATGTAAGCTTTAAGGTAACCACAGAATTAGAGAAGCTAGATTTGACCATTAATGGGGGAAAATACTAACTTCAGATCTTCTCTTTGTGCTCAGAAGGTTTCAGGCAATATTGTTTCTGAAGCATAGCGGTGTCACACTAGAGTCATCCCGTGTGAAAATGAATGCCTGGTTCATGTCATTCTCCTACCCAAAAATATTTACTTGATTTCTCTTTCTCTTCACGACTAAGCCCAAACTACTTAGCCTGACTGACATTTAAGAGCCTCCGTAATCTGTGCCTCCATTCTTATTTCCCATTATTACTTTTGTTGTTGTTGTTCATAAAGTATGGTCCTTAGATCATTTATACCAAAATAAAACCAAATGCTTATTAAAATTAAAACTCAAGCCCTTTGTTAACACATATACACATTAGATGCTGAGATCCCATATTCGACATGAGCTCTCTGTACCAACAAACACGATTTGATGTCTCCAACATGCTTTCTTGGATTTTCTCTTTGGGTGGCTCATAACACTCTTGGCATGTCTTTTCTGTTTTTTCATCAGTCAAGATTCAACTCTGTTCTAACCTCCTCCATGAAACCATCCCTGGTGGTTTCTTTTGAGTCTTTTTTCTTTTCATTCATAAAAGTAAATAATCATAAAATAAAACTAAAGGGATTATTGTGAGATAATGCTATTACTACAACTAAAACCCAAGTCCTATGGGAAGTTGGAGATGGTACTACCCATGTGATATGAGGTCAGGGTCTAGCTGGGTGATTTTGAAGAAATCTGTGCTTTTGCATGCTGTCCCTCCTGGAAACACAAATGTGTTGAATGATTGAAATCGTGAATGATACCCTTCCCATCCATTTAACTCCAACCAGAGAAGCTCCAGACATTTGGACTTGAAGACAATGAGCGAATGCCTTATTTTTTGCCAGATACGACCAAGGGGGACTTTAAAAAAAAAGTATTTATTCGACAGAGAGAGAGCGAGAGAGCACAAGCAGGGTGGAGAGGCAGAGGGAGAGGGAGAAGCAGGCTCTCTGCTCAGGAGAAACCTGGGTTCATAACTTGAGTGGAAGGCAGACACTTAACCAACTGAGCCACCCAGGTGCCCCCAAATGAGGACTTTTTAAATAAAATTTTCGCAGAAGTTTAGTATATTAATAAATACTATAGAAAACATTGGTCTTCCAGATTTTCAAGGGCACATCTCCCTTTTGCATTTTTAACTCTGGACCTATTTCTCCTACCTCTCCACCTGAGTATATTTCATTGTTCGTGAGTTTGTATAGATTTACATAGATTTGGACAAGTATCTGGTCTAGGGGAGAGATAGGTGGAATTCAGACTCTCCTCAAATGCTTCCAGATCTGCCTAGACTACCGAAAGTACAAGAGAGGAGGGGGAAAGTATTGTAGACCCTCTCGAGAGGTCCAATACCAGCAAACAATGACTAACAATTAACAAGAACATGTGTATCTGTTCAGGAAGGGGTGCGGGCCGGGCACTGAGAGTCAGCAATGGGTTTAGGCTGTGGGAAACTCCTTTATCCCAAGTTTCTAACTCATTTTATTTACTCCCACAACAGCTTTTTGTTAGTGAATGTACGGTTCTGCACTGTTATCTGCATCATCTGCTGGCTTACTCCCCATCTCAGACAAGAAGACCTTTCCCAAAGTCTTTTTAAATTTCTTTCAACTGGTTCTTTTCAGTGTGCTTCCTTAATAGCTTTACTTTACTGGTGCTTCAATGTGAAAATGCAAATACAAAACCACTGGGATGAGGAAATTTACAAGTAAAATCTTTAGAGTGAGACCTTTCTTTCATGGGGAGTAAGAAAGGACTCAAGAGCTTAGCAGCAAATACAGCTTCAAAAATGGGGAAAGGGGACTGAAAGGAGCCACAAGCAGAAAGCACCTGAGCTCAACCCCTTGGAGTCTGAGACCAGTTACCCTGGATGGTAAATGAATGTTGAAAAATATTCTCACCAGGGAAAGCTTTGCACTCTCTCTTGCAGGGGGGAACAGAGCTTTTCTGGAAAAAGGCCAATGCACATGCAGAGGCATGATCAGTTTTCAAATTCTAAGGGTTTGCCTGAAGAGAGAAAGGAGCTAGTCAAGGGAATGAGACAAGATTGAATTAAATATGGGTGGGAGGTCATGTCAACTAACAGTCATATTACGCAACATCAGTTCATTTGACACAAACACCTTGGGGTCCTAGAACCAGGAAATGTGTGATTCACTTAGTGAGACATAGTGGACATTGGATTTCCTTATTATAAAACAGAACCTTCAAGCTGATCAGACCCATTCCACTTCTCTTTCCTTTTCCACCTTAAAATTCTCATCCAGTGTCTTTATTTTTTTCAATTTCTAGAATTCCTACTGAGCTTTTTCCTCAAATCATCTCCTCTCCTTCAGTTTCAGAATCTGATAGATTGATCTTCTTTATGGATTGAATGCTGTGTCATCCCCGCCCAAATTCATATGTTAAAGTTCTAATCCCCAGTGTGGCCGTATTTGGAGATGAGAACTCTAAAGGAAGAAATTAAGGTTAAACGAGGTCCTAAGAATGGGGCCTGATTCAATAGGATTCATGTCCTTATAAGAGGAGATACCAAAAATCCTGTGTGAGAAAAGGCCATGTGAGGGCACAGCGAGAAGGCAGCCATCTGAAGCCAGGAAGAGAGCTCTCACCAGAAAACCTATTGGCTAGAACCTTCATCTTGGACTTCTAGCCTCCACACCATAAGAAAATAAATTCCCATTATTTAAGCCGCTCAGTCTTTGGTGATTTTGTTATGACAACCCAAGCTAACTAGTACAATCTTGTTTTCTTTCACCGTTGTGAGGTCCAAAGACTCGAGGTCTTTAAGCCAGAGTTTTGTCAACTGTGAAAATAGTTTAATGACTTTCAATTCCAAGGGAAGCTTAAGGATTAAATGGAAAAAAAATTCATATAAAAGTTGTTCATATATAACATCAGCGTAACAAATGTTATCTCACCCTTCCCTTCCCTATGGTTGGAAGTCTCCAGAAATGAGGACCCACTACACTCTGAGGTCCTGGTTGGAACACCTCTGAGTTTTTTCTAATCCCTTCTCCTGATTATGTCATTTGCATTCTTAATATCTCCTGGGAAGGAATATTTGGTGATAAAAAACAAACAAACAAAAAAACCAAAAAACCTTCTCTTATCCACTCTACTTCTCACCCAATTGAAAAATGAAGTACACAAATTACATGGGCATCAAAACATCAGCTACACTGGTAAAACTGGATTGGCAAAAGTGACTTGAGATAGCGCCTACGTGGCTAGCACCCGTGTTCCGTTGGGCCTACCTACTTGGGTCATGCGTGCAGCAGGAACCCTTTCCCCACACAGAGTGGGGAGGGCAGAGGCTGCCCAAGAAACAGATCAGCGGTACCCCCTCTGCAGAGAGAAGACATGAGGGCAGAGCTGAAATGCTCAGTTCTCTCTCCTAGGCTCATCTATGGGATAAATCATTTCTTCTCTCTTGGTGAGAAGGGAGGGGGCGAAGAGGAGGGGAGGACGGCTGACACAGTACTTCACCATTCACACCTGGGAGGAGAACTCTCCAGATGGAAACATCAGGAGAAAGCCAAAAGATTTTCCCTCATTGTAACTTCAGCTGCCAAAAATAAACTGTGACTGAAACATTGAGGGGCGATGGGAAGGCCTGGCATGTGCTGACACGTCTTAACATAAGTCATCAAGAGAAACCTGACACTGTCAGGGAGTACACACAGGCACTCGGCGGTGCACGGTCGGTGTCAGGCCTCCGAGCACACAGGTAGCAGGGAGGGAGAGCATACAGCGGGGAAGAATTAAATGCAGACTGAGAAGACAGACAGGTGAGAAGATCTGTACACAAGCCAGGTACTCAGGAAAGTTTGGACGAAACGACCACCACCCCCAGAAGTGAGGGAAAAGAGGATAGTGGGGTGGAGATTATTTTTAAAAAGTAAACCAGAAGATGAAAGGGGAACGCTTTAAGATGAAAAGCAGCAACTTAAGGAGAGACAATCTTCTGGCTGGAGCAGCTGTTTTGACATATGTGGAAGAGATAAATGTAGACATTTCAAGGAAAAATTAAATTAAGGGAAATTTAGCACAGGCTAGAAAGAAGCACATCAGCAGTTGAAAGAAGTTAGGCTAAAAAGAGGTGAAAATTTCTCTAAAAATTTGAAATGTTTCCCTTTCATTCTACTCATTATATGCTTCTTCGCTGTCAAGGTCATTTGAAACACCTTAGCTGTTTAGTGTTGGAAATAGTCAAGTTATGGATTTGTCACATGATTGTGCAAAGGTGTTCATGGCTGCCACGGTTCCTTTCATTTGCAGTGAATCTTAAGTTGTCATTAGTTGTAGGACACGTCATTCATTATTCTATGTACCACAAAGAGAGAAAAGAGAAATGCTGCCAATTTAAAGTCAGACATACTAGCAGATTGTACGATGTTTCAAGATATTAGAAATGGTGAAATACAAAGAAAGAAAGAAAGAGAGAGAGAGAGAGAAAGAAAGAAAGAGAGAGAAAGAAAGAGAGAGGGAGAGAGGGAGGGAGGAAGGAAGGAAGGGAGGAAGAAACTGCATTTCAAAATTTGTAGAATACAGTATTTTATTTTGATCTTATTTATTTATTGCATCTCATTTCTGTCTCTTTCCTATAGAATTTTTTTAAAAGATTTGTTTATTTATTTATTTGACAGAGAGTGACGCAGTGAGAGAGGGAACACAAGCAGGGGAAGTGGGAAAGGGAGAAGCAGGCTCCCCACTGAGCAGGGAGCCTGATGCCTGGCTCTATCCCAGGACCCTGGGATCATGACCTGAGCTGAAGGCAGATGCTTAATGACTGAGCCATGCAGGGGACCCTCCTTTGGAATTTAACTCCTCACATGAAGGCAGGTGCCTTGCCTGCCATGTTCACTACTGTTCTTACTTGGGACAGTGCATGCACATAACAGGGAATGTTGTTTGATGCTTGGCAATGTGATCATTGGGCATAACCCGAATGCCCTGACGATTCTCTAGGCAGGTGCCACATTGCAGAATAACAACATCCCTCAGGAATTTAAGCAATTACCAACGTCCGTTAGAGTAGGAACAGGTCATGGTTTCTTTTGATGGGCACCAGATAAAAGAATTGGCATATATTTAAGGGCCATGTGTATGAAAATGATGAATCTCGGGGCGCCTGGGTGGCTCAGTCAGTTAAATATCTGCCTTCGCTCAGGTCATGATCTCCAGGTCTTGGGATCGAGCCCCACATCAGGGTCCCTGTTCAGCAGGGAATCTGCTTCTCTCTCTCTCTCCCCCCCCCGCTTCTGCCCCTTCTCCCAGCTCGGTCTCTCTCTCTCTCTCATAAATAATAAAACCTTTAAAATAAAGGAAAATGATAAATCTCTAAATCTTGATCTCGCACAGCGTGGTGAGATGCTCTCACCAGGAGTGGGTAGAAGGCAGGCATGGAGGCTGATGGAGAAGCCATAGATCCCAGCGTCCCATTACAAGGGTGTGTGCTCTCTGAACGCAAGGACGTTTGTTCCTTTTCTTTGTCTTTCTCTTGGAGGTGGTGAAAGTAGAGAATGTCCTACGGGCACGGCGGCAGATCACACTCACCTACTTAAATCCTGGTAGGAGGTTCTCTTACAAGATGAAGAAAGAATTGATTCCTATTTCTGCTATTATTAATTCTTTATCTTTATAATACCACCCATTGTTTCTAGTAATAATTCTTCATATTTTCCAGCTCCTTACAAATTATGCTCACATCGCTCTATTGTTTCCCTGTCCCATGTTCCTACATTAGGGAATATGTCTTGAATCTGGAAGCCATTCAAGACACCCAGCCTCGGTAACCAGTCTACCATCTCCCAGCTGTGAAACACTGGAAACATTGTCTTTTCTGTGCTTCAGGTTTTTTTTTTTTTTTAATCATCTCTCAAGTGGGAATAAAACACTAATGTCTCACTCAGGTTGTCATAAAGCTTAAGTAGGGGCCCCTGGGTGGCTCAGTCAGTTAAGCGTCTGCCTTCAGCTCAGGTCATGATCCCAGAGTCCTGGGATCGAGGCCCACATGGGGCTCCCTGCTCAGGGGGCAGTCTGCCTCTCCTTCTCCCTCTGCAGCTCCCCTACTTGTGCTCTCTCACCCTTACTCTTTCTCAAGTAGATAAATAAATAAGCTCTTTTTTTAAAAAGTCTTAAAAAAAAAGAAGATTCAGTTAGATAGTTCATAAACCTTTCACCAAGAATGCATGGCCCATGTGGGCTCTGCAATGAACTGGGAGTTTCCAGCCTCCATTGTGGCTTTTCCGTGTCTGTGATCTTACTTGATTCTCACCCAACCCTCTACACGAGGAAGAACAGGTTATTCACATTTCATAGGAATAAAACAGGTTTTAAAGAGTCAACAGCACTCTCCAAGTTCACTGGTCCTACCTGGCAAATGTCAGAACCAGGACGGGAACCCATATATTGGTGTAGAGCGTCCATGGGACCTTCTGGCATTTAAGAACAGCACAGTCTCTTTAATCTCCCCATCCTCACCAGGAAAGTCGTATCTCTAAGGTTCCTTGCAGCTGTTTGGTACTGTGTTCACCTGTTAGTTCCTGGGACCCCAAAGACCCAAGTGCTACTTTTGACAACTGGGAAGCCACAGTGGGGCAGGCTGAGAGGTGCTCTCAGACCTCAGCCCCGATGAGTTCAGTGCCAGGACCGAAGGCTGGGTCCGCCAGTCATTCGTTCTTTGTGAATTATTTCTGAAGTGTATGCTCATGGTATTGTTATCATCACAATATATTATTTATTGAGTGCCATCCCTTAATGCGGGGCTGTGTGGAGCACACACCAGACAGGGCCTTCCCCCGAGGAAAAGGAAATGGAATTCAGATGGTCATGATTCATGAGATAACAATACGCTACTCAGGGTATGCAAACACGGTTTACGATGAGATCAGCCTTGGAAGGCGCAGCTCAAGGAAGTGTTTGATAGGAGAGAAAGGGGGAAAAGTTGCTTGGCACTAAAGCAGCAAGACCTGTTTCCAGGTATAAAAAGCATCATGAAGGTCAGCAGCGAAAGGAATAAAAAGGTGGGAAGTAGAGAGAAAACCAGGATCACATCAGTCATCAGTCCTCAGAAAGGGATAGAGCGCAGAGCAGAGCGAGAGCAATGACGTGGTCGGAGTTGGGTATTTGTGGCTGTCTCCTGGTGCCATGGGCTGTTTGTCCTGGGACAGGCTGAAAGGACACGTCTGCCTTATTAAGGGAAGCGGCTCCATTCGGCTGCCTAGACCAGGCAAGACTGGAAAGCATATGACATCTGTACTGGTTTTTAATCTCTGTTTGGTTTTGTTTGTTCAAGTTAATGAAAATGATGTGCTATCGTTACATGGTGATGCCAGAAAAAGTTTCACCAGAGACTTCAAAAATGTGTTTGGTACCGTGCCCATTTCATGTGGTTTCACTTTCCCCCGTCTTCTCTCCTCCCTCCCCTCTTCCCTCCCCTTCCCCTGAAGCCCTTCTCTGATACTGACAGATTAATATCAGGTGACTGGAAGGATACTTGGAGAGAATTCAGCTAGGCTGGCAAGCCAGCCCCTAAAAGAGAAAATGATGGAAAACTCTAAAGGCGAATGGAGTTAGTATCACGTATAGAAGAATCATCCAATAGAAACACACAATTAATAGCTTCTCAAATTCATAGCTGGAGCTGATGAATTAGGATGAACACGCCTCCATCTGGGAATAATTAGTAGTAATTTATAAACTCCTTAAGGAAAGGAACTATGTCTTCACCTTCCTCAGCCTGTCCTCTGGGTGCCATAGAATCTGTTTTGTCCATCCAGTCTTTCAAAATTTATTAAGTACTAGGTATTGTGCAAAGGCATTGGGAGATACCAAAGAAAAATCAGGCTTCCTTGCCCTAATGAAGGCTAAAACTTTGGGGAAGAGGGTAAAACAAGATAGAATGTGATATCTGACTTCAATAAGCTAAAATCAAAGAGACATGGGGCTGATTGGTAGGGGGGAATATATATATGACTCAGGGTTCCCAGTACCAAGTGACAGGTGTCCCACTCAAACTGGCCTAAAACACAAGCAGGAATTTATTAGCTCCATCAATTGCAAAGTAAAAGATATTACTAGAACTAGGCTGAGCAAATACTCAAATGACCTACCAAGAGTCTATCTTTCTCCAATGTTTGGCACTATCATATGTGAGTTGGGACAATCATAAGAGAGGCTCTCTCCATGTTGTAGCAAAGACAACTGTTGGCAGCTCCATTTTTAGGCTAAGCCACCTGAATAACAGTAGCAGCAAAAGAATATGTCTCCCCAGAAATTCCAGCAAAACTCCTGGGGCTTCAACTTATTTGAGGATCTTTGGTAAATTGCCTATCCATGTACATGGTATCCATGGTATTGTTGCCAGACAGATGGAATAGACGTATCAGTGGGGTTTATGTCATGTACTGCTTTCTTGAAGCCCAAAAGAAGGATTCAGGTCCTTCCAAATTCCAGAACTCTCAGTTAGAGAGGGACATTTTTCCAGACGAATACCATGGTTACCAGAAGAAGACGGAAGGAATGCTGGGTACATAAAAGCAATGGTGCTCTAAAATGTTGGTGCAATCTATGAAGGAACAATTGTGACCCCCAAAGCTGGGTAGGCTTGAAGGGTGGAGATGAGGACTGGAGGTGGAGTGAACATCTTCTCTACAATACTTCCACTTGTATATGAAAAGGTTGAGTCACATGGTCATGACTGGGCAGGGCTTTTCCTAGCTATGCCATTGTAATACCACCCTAGGAGGAGGGAATAGATTTTACAACAGCTGTCAGCCCCCCCTGTACAAGGAGAAATTTAGTTACAGAGGTTTCAAAGGGATGCACAGGGGAGGTGATGATTCAGGGATGTCTGGAGGAAGAGTAGGAATTAAACCAGGAGACGGGTGGTAAGTTGTCTTGTATTTCAGCTTTGGGTTGGAGAGGCAGTGATCCAGAGATAATTCTGTATGTAAATACAGGCAGTTGTGGAAAGATTTACACCCAGGAGTTAACACTGTCACATCTAAGGTTAGGACAGGAAGGAGAAAGGAGGGAGATGGTCAATTTTTTCTCTATGCAACAATATCCTTTAACTTGACGCAATCAACTTGCATTATCTTTGTAGTAGTTTAGCCCCATAAAATAAAGGAAGACATTTGCATTAAGTAGCATCTAATAGTATTTTAAATCCATAAAAGAACTTGGTCATTTGTAGGGACTGAAAGAAGGAAAGTAACTTTCTTAAATTTCATCCAAAACAAACAAATACTGGGATCAGAATCCAAGTTACTTGGTTAAAAAGAATGTATGAGGTTTTATAATCGCCCCAACCATTGCTCATATTTTCTCCAGCTTTTCTTTGTGTGAATAATTGCTATTTACTGAGCTCGTACTGAATACCTGGCACTGTACTAGGCCTCAAATTACATAGCAATAAGCATGGCATTTGTGGGATCCTGGTTTCAGCCTAGGTCTAAGTCATTCAACAGTGTATGTCAACTATTGAAGACAATGTAAACAGTATGTGTACTATCTGTGTTTTCAGGTTCATGATTGTGAGAAGTTCAATCTTAAGCCATGCAATTCTAGTTTCCAGGGTACCCAGACTTGCTGCTGTTGTTTCAATCTTTCTGAAGCAATGGGATATGTAAAGCTATTTCTACTTGAGATGGTTGCAAGATCCCATATAGCAACAATTACCTCCCCTTCAATTATTCTCCTTTCAGTCATGTTGGGTGACTAATTCCGTTTTGACCCTATATTAGAAAAAGGGAAACAAGAAGTTTGGGATTTCCAAGTTTAAGTCCTTATGGAGATGTTCTCCTCAAGAGACAAATGTCTTCTGTCATCCCCCTTTGGGGTGTTTCAACTATTTATTATAATGAAACAAACACTGTGGGAGAGATACCAACTTAAACTTTTTCATGGTCCATGACTTTGTGAGATACTTGTCAAATTTCCCCAGAGTTTTATTTGAAATTCCAAGAAAATAAAAGGCTTATTCAGGGAAAGGATGGAGAAAGTGAAGTGGAATGACAGGGGAATTTTCTCAAACACTCTCACCCGAAATAGGCTTATATTTGAGTTGGGTGGAAAAGGTTAGTTTTTTCTGGATCCATTCCTAATTTGATGCTAGGAAAAGGTAGATTTTAAAGCAGATTTTAAAGAGCCAATTTGACTTCAAAATGCTTTAGTTTTCCAGTTGAATATTTCTCCTCCAACATGAGCTAAGGCAAGGTAGTAAATTATACATTACTTGATAGGTCTTTGAACTTTCTAGCTGTAATTTACTGTGATGAAGCAGAAAAGTACAAATCTGTACTTCATTGGTCAGAAAGCTTTTGTAGGTTATTGGTCCAATTTCATAATTTACTTTTGTGGTACAAAAGACACACCATGATAATCTGTCTCCCTGATTATTTCTTGGCATCAGTGGAGACTTTTGTTTTCTCAAAAACAATCCTATCAGTCATTTAAAAAAATTTGGCCCTAAATCCAGTTCTGGACCTAAACACATTTCTGCACATCTGGCTTCCCTTCTCCCAATGAGTTACATCTTCATAAGATTTTATTTTATTGTTTTTTTTAATATTTGAAGGTAACGTTCATGTGTGGTTGGCAGTCAGCACGTATGTCTTCCTATGTTGGAGAAACAAGAGGAGGTAGAGGGGCAATTAAGTAGTAATGAGATTAAGTGTGTCTGGAATCAATCAATCAATCAATCAATTCCACAAACATTTGTTGGTGCTTGCTCATAACAAACACTGCCCTAGGTGCTGGCATTTTTAAAGCGAGTAAGATAGATATCTCCACTGAACTGAACTGAGACTCGAGCAAAACCATTATTAATCTCACAAATACTGATTTGGCAATAATTACGATCCCCAATATGATGAGAATTCTCAAGATGTTAGATCACCTAACAGAGAAGCCTAATCTTTCTGAGTAGATAAAACTCTCAGACCTAGGATTCTAGATTTAAGATTTCCCATGACATCTATTCTCCCCTCCTCTAGCTGATTTCTGGTCTTCATGTAGGTATCTGACTCACCTCGCCCAGCTCAACCTCACCCAGGAGAAACAGAGCTCTCTACTTTCCTCCTAAAACCTGCTCTTCCCCCAGTTTGGCCATGTTAGCATTGCCATTTTCTTTTCTTTTTGAAGATTTATTTATTTATTTTATTGAGAGAGGTAGGGGAAGTGGTGGAGGGGGAGAGAGAGAGCCTGAAGCAGACGCCCTGCGGAGCCGGGAGCCCCAAGTGGGGCTTGATCTTAGGACCCTGAGACCACAACCTGAGCCCATCAAGAGTCCCACGTTTAACTGACCGAGCCATGCAGGCGTCCCAGCATTGCCATTTTCTTGCTTGCTCAGACCCCAAGACCCTGGGTGATTGGCTCTTCTATCGCTCTCCTATCCACATTCATTCCAGAATAGCCCTGAATGGCGCTGATCCTCCATAGGTCTTCCACGGCTGCCTCAGTTTGAGTTCTCACCATCTCTCCCTCCGGTGATGGCACTTGCATTATAACTTCTCTCTCCGCCTCCACCCTGCACTGCTTCCATCTCCTCTGCTAGCAGGCGCCCAAGGGTAGCTTCCTAGCCTCTGTCAGATCCCGGGACTCCCCTGTTCAGAACCCTACAAGGGCTTCCTATGACGTTTGAATTCCAGCCGCCTCACACCATCCTCCATTAGCTGGCCCCTGCCACTCTCCCCTTTCCTCACCTGGCCCCAACTGCCATCTTGTTCCTCTCAAGGTGTAGTGCACACGGCAAGCTCTTCTCCGCAGGCCGTTCCCTGGGTCCATGCACAGCTTGCTTTTCTCCTCTTCACTTAGGTATTTGTTCAAAAGTATCCTTCTCAGAGAGGTCAGGCTTGAGCACTGAGACTAAAACTGTCCCTCTGCCACTCTCACCCTTTGCCTGTGCTACTTGTCTTTGTAGCGCTTACCTGTACTTGACCTGGTATCCTAGATCCATATTCCTTTGTTTTATTGAGGGGATGGTCCTGCTCTCTTTCGCTTATTTTTCTACCTGTGGGAAGGATCAATGAGAGCAAGCGTGGCTGGTGCACGGGTAAATGAAGAGAGCACTGGTACAAAATGACACGGGGAAAGAGGGGATTTTTTAAATATGTAGGGACTTGGGTTCACATTGATAGCATCCTTCAATGCATCAGCAGCAGTAGCCGAAGTTCCCAGAGCCTCGTAGGCCATCTTAAGAAGTTTGGGCTTTTTCCTGGAAGAACTAAGAAGCCATTGAAGATTTTAAGTAGACGGTGATAACTAGCTGACCTACGTTTTAAAAGTTTCCTAATGAAACTGTGAGCTTGAATGTTTTCTTGACCCCAGGAATAGGTTCAACAGACCTGCTACATGTGAATGTCTTTTTAGTCGTTTTGTAAAGTGTGTTTATCAAAAATCACATGTGTGAGATTAAAACAAAACAAAACAAAACAACCCTCCATAGAGAAGAGTAACCTGGTATTATAGAATTTTTTAGTTTAGAGGAGCAATATTTGCTCTATGGCTTTTAGAATAAAACATTACCTAAAAATAATTAAAGTTTCATTATTGTCAAAGAAACTATATTTTTTTATTCTTGGATATGTTATGTTAAGCCTCGATAGACTTAGTTTCCTTTTGTCCTTATGAGAGCTGGTAATTGAAGTAGAATGCCTATTCTGAGTTAGAGCTTAAACACAAAGCTGTTAGGGGTTTTTGAATGGAGTCTGGATTATAGCCTCACATAACATTTTAAAATTTTTTCCTATGGACTACTAGTGTTTCCCAAGACATTCAAAGGTGTTTTACGTAAATGGAATTCTGGTGCCTGATAAGTTTCAGAAAGGATGAAATAAATGATATCATGTGTCCTTTTTTGTTTTTTAAAAATTTTATTTATTTATTTGACAGAGAGAGAAAGAGCATACAAGCAGGGGGAGCAGCAGTGGGAGAGGGAGTAGCAGGCTTCTGTCTGAGCAGGGAGCCCTATGCAGGCTCAGTTCCAGGACCCTGAGATCATGACCTGAGGCGAAGGCAGAGACTTAACCAACGGAGCCACCCAGGCGCCCCTGAAATTATGTGTCTTTAATTCAAGATTTCCAGAGCCTGTATCTGCTAATGTGTACTGAATCCCCTGGGCCAGGACACAGAATACAGCATTTCCCATTCCCCCTTTCCACGGAACACCTTTCCCATTCCCCTCTTTCCTGCGGAAAGTGGTTTGGGAATCGCTGATGGACTGAGGCATGAAAGATGTTGGTATAACTTACAGGGCAGGGCCAGCTTCGTGGGTATGCGATTTGTGCGTCCCTGCAGGGCCCAGCTCTCAAAAGGAGCCTTGAGGCTGTTTAAACGCTCTGCTGGTACCATCTTGAAATTTTTTTTAAAGTGCTTTCTGTCTTCAAACTTGGATTTTGTAGGTGAAAGCCAAAGAGACATTGGAGCGTGAGCGACACGCGCCTAGCGTTGTTACACTAAGAAGCAGTTTGCGCACTGACCACTAGATGGCGCTCCCTGGCGTCCACGCTCGCCGGGGTTGCCCAGGGCAGCAAGGGCTCCACAGGGACAGCGAGGGCTGGGACTTGGGTTCACATTGATAGCTTCCTTCAATGCGTCAGCAGCAATGGCTGCAGCTCCCAGGAGAGAGCAGGGCTGTGCCTGGGAACAGCAGGGGGACCCAGGTGGAAAGCCGGCTTGCCTGCCATTCTCTTGCCCAGTGTCCTTCCTGTGGCATGTGGATAGATACTAATTTTCAGCCCTGAAGGCTGAGATAGGCCTTGCTGGTGCTCATAGAAATGAACTCTTCCCTAATACCCCAGAAATCATTCACACGAGTTGCCTAACAGAGGGTCAGATTTTAGATTCTCTGGTTTTGAAAATTTCTGCAGTGTTGTAAAGCAAATAACGTGGTCACAGACTTAGAAGTAGAAATTAAAGATTATCATAGTTGTTGGGAAACAACACTTCTCAGGTAAAACTTCAGAGGAACCAGTTATTAAGAGGAAGACATAAAAAAGAATCTTCATAATTGAAGATGCGCTGATAGAACACATAAAGAGGCATTTTGAACTATGTAAAAGTCATGATGCCACTTTTGGTTTCTTATACAACCCCTCCCCCCAGTTAAGAGAAACGTCACATGAACCATTAACATGCCATTGTATAAATTTACATCTACAGTTAAATTCAGACTTAAACGAAACTGATTTGTGAGACAAATTCTATCTTTTTGGAAAAGCACTCCACCAGAATCATTAGCTCTAGATGTAATAAAATTCATTTTGGAATAATGTCTTCGAAATGCATCCCCAAGTTGTCATAGTGAATGAATTATTCTTAACAGCTCTAGTAGCCATGGCATAGCCGAAAGATCTTTCTCAAAATTAAAAATTACCCAATTATTTGTGACATTCCATTTGCCAAGAATAATGGACATCATTTTTAATTGTATCAATGAAAATAAAGTTATTAAAATGAAATTTTAATGACCTAATGAATTTTCAGCATCATCCAAGCCAGAAAACTTCTAAGATTGATCAAGATATAAAATAATATTTTTTATTTTATTATATAAATTTATGATACCAAAATGATTTTTTTGCAATTTTTAAGTTCATGCTGGGACTCATATATCACTATTATCCTTACTAGGTTTCTAAGAATTAAGATTTTTTTGAGGAAAAACTTTATATTTTTATTCTTTTAATTGTACTTTGTTCCTGCTTTTTTAACAAGGGGTCTCTCATTTTTCTTTTGCACTAGGCCCAGCAAATTATGTAACAAGGCCTGGACACAAGGCATGAAATGACGAAACAGAGTTGTCCAAGCTTCCCCAAGAGGTGCTCAGGATGTTTCCCAGGAAAGAGTGGTGGACAAACACATGATTTCTTTTATGCATGGATTCTATAGTGAAAAATACACTTTATACCAAACAAGCCTTTCTCCTCCTTCCTCCTCCTTCTCCTTCTCCCCCTCCTCCTCCTCCTTCTCTTTCTTCTCCTTCTTTTTTTTTTCTTCTTCTTCTTCTAGCTTTAAAATCCTTCTTACTCTCATTGTGGGCTAAGAACATATCAATATAGGCTGCAAGCGAACATAGAAGATACAGAGAGAAGTTGACACATGCCACATTGTCAAGAGTGTTGTCAGCAGCTGATTTCCTTTAGGAATTAGAAAAGTCAAAGTCAGTTCCTGACAGTGGAGGGGCTTCGATCCTTCAAAAGAAGTTCCCATTTAGGGAAGAGGTGTCCCTAGGACTGGTTACTAACAAAATGTTAAAAAGATTGCTTTTACCTAAAGCCTGAGAACAGGTCAAGGGGGATTTTTTGGTGTGTTTTGGTGAAAGAGGTGTGTGTGTGTGTGTGTGTGTGTGTGTGGTGTCCTTTCTTTGGCCTTTCTCTGGTGGTGACAGTGGGGATGGTGGTGGCCGTGAGGTGACAGCGTAGTTGGAAGACATGACTTGCCTGGGAAGATAAGAGGACACAATAGCATGAAGAAACTGATAGACTGTATCAAGAAAATTGGGCTTTATTCGAAGGAATTGAAAGGTCCTGTAATTCTGGAAGCTAAATGTACTGCTTTTTCTCAATAATCTTTCTGCTGATAAGGTGATGTGGAATAAATAGTTTCCCACAGCATATTTCAACAAGAGTTTACTAAGGAGAACTGTTGATTGATGATGTCCTTTTCGTGCATTGGGAGGTGTGATGAAAATTACAGCTTCCTTACTTTGTGAAGAATTTCCACAGGTCATTTCCCGTAGGAAAAATTCACCCGTGTTTTTGTTCTAAGAAAGCTCCATGGCTGCAGGGTATGCTTTATGGCTCATTTCACTCCCTTTGATGAATTGATCACACGCTTTAATCAGGCAAGCAGAACAAGAGTACAATGGGACAATGAGCTTGCGGAGATAAGAGGAAAAACCTTAATGTTACGATTTTATATTGATGAATGCTTTCCCAGACACAGTATAATATGATAGGTCATACAATCCCAGTGACTACTGATAAACTTTGTTTTGAATGTGACCAAACACTGAATTTAAAAATCCAGGTGTGGGGCGCCTGGGTGGCTCAGTGGGTTAAGCCGCTGCCTTCGGCTCGGGTCATGATCTCAGGGTCCTGGGATCGAGCCCCGCGTCGGGCTCTCTGCTCAGCAGGGAGCCTGCTTCCTCCTCTCTCTGCCTGCCTCTCTGCCTGCTTTGTGATCTCTCTCTGTCAAATAAATAAATAAAATCTTAAAATAAATAAATAAATAAATAAATAAAATAAAAAAAATAAAAATCCAGGTGTAAGGAACAGGACCTATGTAGCAAAAAGGATTTAGGCAAATTTAGGGACATGTTCTCAGAACTTAAAAACATTCAAATTTGAAAAGATTACTAGATTCCTTCATTTTTCAGATATGCAATAAAGTATAATTGAAAACTATAATGTGATCTCTTCAGAACTTAATTAAACATTCCATTCTAAACTTCTATATAATTTTTGGCAAGGAACCATTCGCCTTTTTTTTTTTTTTAAACCAGCTCTAGCAATTGGCTTTCTTTTCAAGACCCCATTCCTCCGAGAAACAAAACTATTACTTCTCAAGAAAGGCTAACTAAATCATAAGTAGTAGTACAGGAGAGCCAGGTTTAAATGTTTGTAAAACCCAGGTAGTTGACATAAATGAAAAAGAAAAAGAGAAACGTTTTAAAAAACCTTGTGGATTCAGATGACTATTCTTTTTTTTTTTTTTTAAGATTTTATTTATTTATTTGACAGACAGAGATCACAAGTAGGCAGAGAAGCAGGCAGAGAGAGAGAGGAGGAAGCAGGCTCCGCACTGAGCAGAGAGCCCAATGAGGATCCCAGAACCCTGGGATCATGACCTGAGCCGAAAGCAGAGGCTTTAACCCACTGAGCCACCCAGGCGCCCCTCAGATGACTATTCTTATACAATAAGAAACGTAATGATTCCAGTGTGATCAGAAAAGTCACCTTACCTTGGTCTCATCTGGGAAATAATAACGAGTGCTAAGGAGTCCCGTGAATGGAAGACTGTATGTCCAGCTAATTCTTGTCCCACAGGCATTTTTAGAAGAGGAACTATAAATAATTTTTTCTTTTACTTTCTTTTTAAAAAATACATAACTTCTCTCAGTTTTTAAACCTTGGCTAGATTTTTAAATGCCGTGTAGACCAAACAAAATATGTCAGCAGGCTGATTAACTCCAGAAGGTGCCAATTTGTAAACTCCTGAGTACAGCATAATCAAGCCCTATTGAAGGCTATGCTAGACAGTTTGCTTGACCAGGGTTCTCCAAAGAGGGAGAGAGAAGGAGGAATGGGGGGAGAGAGAGAGAGAGAGGACAGAGCAAGCTCAAAACGTTCTATTAATAGGTGCGAGCAATCATAGAAGTTTCAAGAACTTGGCTGTGTCAGACTCCCCAGTTACAGCACACAGCCTCACAACTCATGGGATCCATGTTAGTCTCTCAGCAAAATTAAAAAATCACGGCAGGTGTTCAGGGTAACCTAAGACCAGCTGAAACTGCATTTCTAAAATGCCATGTATCTATTTTATTTTGATTCTATTACTGATCAATTATATTACAGAAAGCAAGGACAAAATTGAACGTTGTTTCTTAGTTTAAAGGATTGGGAGATTGAACTTCTATCAGTGTCAAACTAGAACATTTCCTCAATGGAGCCTATGTGTTTTTAATTTTTCCATGAATTATTGGGATTATAGAATAGAGAACAAAAGAATTGTTTCAGTGACCTTTGGAAATGGGGAGAAAAACCCATGCACAAGGAGACTTGACAAAAACGGTTTTCCTTATTAACTGCCTAGAGCCCTGGAGAATTATTTATCCGGTGCCTACTCTATAATGTACGTACTTTATAGAGCTAAGGGGAGGCTCACAGTGGGCAGAAGTACCCCATGGCTTTTTCATATTTCATTCCCTTTTTCTTTCCGTGGAAGGAGTAAATCTCACTGTGATCTCTCTAATGAGTGGACAATTTTCAGTCTGGTAATTAGGCAAGCACCCATCCATACTGATGACTTTATGATGGCTTGTTTCTTTCCAATTTATTAATACATTAAGTAGTTAAAATGTGTTGAGCCTGTACTATGTTACTAGATACTTACATATATCATGTTGAACCTGCACTAAAAACATAAAAGATTTATGCTATAATTTCCATTTTCTACTAGAGGGAAGTGAGACTCAGATTTAAAAGTTTATGAAATCCATGAAGCTCATTTGTGTCTGAACCATGATTCAAACCCAGGCTTTCCTGATACCAACATCTGGGCTCTTTTTATTATACAATGTCGTCTCTCAATTTACTCAATGCTTTTATTAGGCTCAGTTGTTTGGAAAGGCAGTAAGATACACTCAATCACAGTCTGCTTTTTTTGTTTGCTTGTTTTTAAGTTCATTCAACTCTTAGGACACTGACTTGTTTTCTTCCTCTTTGTTTTTACTAATCAAGAATCTGAGGTCCAGAAATATTTTGCAAATGGGCAACATCACTAGAGTAAAGTATATTGTGAAACTTCTCAAGGAAAGAAAGCATCTGAAGGAGGTCCCATGCATTCCATTTAGATGTATGAATTCTGGAAAACTCCCATGTTTTAACTACTGTCTATTTGCTGATTACACTTGATTTTCTCTCTAGCTCTTGATATCTCTGGTGAACGGTAGAATCCTAAAACTATTTGTCTGTCTGACATATTCATTAGGACGTATAATAAAGCCTTCAAACATTACAAATCCAAAGCAGATTTTCCTTCCCAAATTTGATCCTCAATTATTCTTCCCTTGCCTAGGAAATGGCACAACCATCAGCCAAACATCGAGATGTCATCCTTGAGTCCTCTTTTCCCTCATCTCCCAGCTCTAATATATTAGAAGTCTTGTGATTTTATTTCCAAAATATATCTTGAATCTGCCCATCTCTCTCCATTTTCACCATATCAAGAGTCCCAGCCACCATTATCTCTTGGCAATACCGTCACCTTAGCTTGCTAACTGGTTTCCCTACTTTGGCTCTCACAACTTTATTACCTGTTCTTCATAAGCAGATGGAATGATTTTCTGAAAGTGTAAATCAGATCATGTGATAGCCTTATTTAGAACCTCACGGTGCCTACTTCCTTGGTGTTTTTTCGACTCTCCCCCAGGCTTCTTATTTTCCTGCTCCATTTGGCTACATTTCAGTTATTCTGAAAATGCCAGGTAAGTTCTTGCTTACTCTATTTACATAAACTTAGCTGTGATCTCACTGTACACGGAGATTAAAGGCTTACCCATCCCTCTCTTCTTACTCTGATTCCTTTAGGCATGACTATAAAGTAATAACGATGATTTTTAAACAAATATACCATTCATTCCATTTCACAAAAAATATTTATTGTCGGATACAGAGATGTGTCACACAGACCCATCTGAGTTCGAGAAAGGACTCATACCCATCTGCAAGGCATGTGGTAGCTGACCATCTTCTGATGTCATCTTGATTATCAGCATCTGCCTCCACTTTCCTAGCTGAGGCCATGCTATTCTTGGGGCACTCCAGCCAAGAAGTGAGCAACCTGATGGTAGTGGAGGTCATAATTTTCTGGGGACAAGCCCTAACTAATGACTAAGTAAAGCAGTGGGACAGAGACTAATCATTTTTGTCCCATGTGAAACTCCTCTATAGGGAAATCTTCCCTCTAAATAGACATGCTAGGTTTTCACATGGCTAAAAGTCTTGGTAAAAAGGGCATGAAATATACTTCCAGATCTATTCAACTAATTGTTCTGAAAATCAGCATGCTGATTCACCAGGTATTTGGTTCTTGGGGAAAATGTATACTTCATAAGTGATAGAACTGTCTCTGACATTATGCATAAATGGAAAGAGGGACAATATTTTGAAAATTGTTTCTCAGACACTATATTAGTTATCTGTAGCTGTACAATACATTATCTCAACCTCACTGGCTAAAACAATGATAAACGTTATGTTATACATGTTATGTGATTCAGAACTTTGGGAGCTGGGTGGTTTGGGCTCTGGATGTCTCTTGATGCTCCAGTCAAGATGTTGGCCAGGTTACAGTCATGGGAAAGTTTGACTGAGGCTGGTGGATCTACTTCCAGGTTGGTTCACTCACATGGCAGGCATATTGGTACAGGTTGCTGACAGGAGGTTCCTTGTCTCCACTATACGGATCTTTCTCTAAGGCTGTCTAAGTGTCTGTAATATATGGCAAACAACTTCTCCCAGACATCACAGCAAATGATCCAAGAAATCAAGATGGAAGCCATGATGTCTTTGATGAGCCCACCTTGAAAGTCTCATACCATCATTTCCTCACTATCTTACTGGTTGCTCTAGTCAGCCCTATTTATTGTGGGAGGGGGCTAGATAAGTGAATACACTGGGTGTCATCTTGAAAGCTGACTTCCACAATGACTTATTAATTCACTGATTAGTACATTGATCAAATCTCCCTGAGCGTCTAATGTAGAAAAGTGTCTGGGCTAAGCTCTGGCAGTAGTTGCAAAAGAACCAAACAGATCAAGTTTTACTTTCATGCAGCTTATATTGTGGTTGCAGTGGGGAAGAACAGAGAATAAATACATGTTCAATGTATCAGGAAGTTACTCGTCTGTAAACAAAAAGCTGCTTAAGAGAGACCAGGTGATAGGAAGGTAGGCCCTATTTTATATGGCTTGTTAGGGAAGGTTTCTGTGATAAGTTACCATTCAGCAAGAACCTTGCTAAAATTGGGGACAGGAAAATGAAGCCCAGGTGGCTGGGGTGGGAGCAGAATGTTTCGGGCAGAGGAAACATTCAGTGCAAATGTTGGTGGGAAAATGCGTGGAAGAACAAAACAGCCTACAGTTGGAAGCTCATAAAAGCTTCTTCAACAGTAAGTCAGGGCTACTATTAGACTTGAAGTCACCTGTCACCTTTGATTCTCTTCTGTTTTACTCCTTTTAAATCTAAGTTCAACATTTAAAGCCCTTCGAATACAGAAGAATTTTCTTACCATAAAACTCACAGCTTATAAATACTGTTTTTCATTCAACTCATATTGGCTTAATTGGTCCTTAGGGCAGTTTTCCCAGTGGCTGTTCCCAATCTCTCTACAGTTATTAAACTCCAGATGCCAACGGAGCCACTATTCCCCTTGGTAGATGATCACTGACTCTCCTCAAAAGATCAATGCCATCTACCAGACACTACTTCTTTGCCTCAAAACAGTGGCTGAAACTTTGCTCATAAGTTCTTCATTTTATGCCTTTAAAGTGACATCCAGCAGCCTTTCCAAATGTACTTTCATCCTCTGACACCTGTACTTCAGATGTCATCCTTTTGCATGTCTTCCAAGAGTTGGCCTTAGACTGTCATCTTCCGCCTGCTTCTTTCAAATTTTATTTTTTTTCTCATTACTCACTGCTTCTTTCCCTCTATTGAAAACATTCTACTGACTTCACTATTCTCAGCAAATAGCTCTTCCTTGTCTTGTGTTCCCCCTGGGCCGTTTTTAGAGAGGCCAACAGAATCGCCTGATATGTTATGTAAAAAAGCAGATTCCTAGTTTTTTTTTCTCAGATCTGTTTAATCGGGTTTTCCAGGGGGTGGGGCCAGGAGATGGTATTTGGGACACTCCTCCATGTCTCTTTGATGAGCACGTGGGCTGGAGATCTGCAGGTAGCTACTCAAATTTTTCTTCTGACCAGACATTAATTCATTTTCATATGGCATTCTCCTTCTTGATCTCTTTCCTCCACGAACACTAATCTATCCAAGCATTCAGTGGTACCTCAATATTGAAAGCCAATGGCTTTTCTCTCACTCTGTATCATGTTTGTATTTACTGCATCATCTGATCTTATCAATGACCATTGCCTTCTCGAAACTTTCTATGTAGGGTCTGTCATATTGAAATCACAAGGTTAAGACATTAGAAAACTTTTCTTTGAATGGTGATTAATATTATCATTTTATATCTATAAAACTTAGAGATAAAAAAACTAAAAATAAGTCGTTGCCAGAATTGAAGCTAATTATTCTCGAATCCCATTGTTCTAAATGTCCTGAGGAACATTTAAGACACTGCAATTATCTTCATCTTTACTTCATTATTTTTTGGCCTTAATTGCTTTCTAGAATCCATGCTTTAAAAAAAAAAAAAAAAACCTTAACAAAAGTAGCATTCCCTTTAACTTCTACAGTGGGAGAATATTGGGCCTAAGATCAAGGATACCTCCTTCTACATGGCAGGTCCTACAATAATTAATTGATTTTTTGGATGAGCCCATAGTAGAAAGTTTAGAGCTCTAAAGCATAGTCATTAATTACAAGTTTTTCTGTTTGAAGTCTTGTCATATTTTGCTTTCTTGAGATGACGTTTGTTAATTGGGGCAGAGATGACTCTTTGTCTAGCAAAAACACAGGCTCCCTTTCCATTGCATGGTATCACCTCAGGAGAGAGCTGCCCTGTCCTTGGCAACATCTCCCAGCCTCCAGGTGTGGCCTTGGGACATCCTCACCAATGGAATGGAGCATGGAGAGAGTCCTAAAGAGCTCTCAAGGACCCTGAAAGATGACCACCCCACATAATTGAAGAAGCTGGTTTTCTAACCATCACCCACAATAAGGAACATTCTCATGGAACTGGCACATGAGCAAGAAATAAACTTTTGTTGTGTTATAACATGGAAATATGAAAATTTGTTTATTTCAGCAGTAAGTAATCTCATTTGGTCATAATGAATTATTGTCTATACTAATCTCTTAACCCTTTGTTGGTGATCCTATTTTCTTCGATTTTTCAAATGTCTAAACAAAACTGTTGATGGTTTCCTCTTTCCTCCCCACCCCCTACCTCCATCTTAGGAGTCACAGACCAAAAAATTCTAAGACCGTGAGAGCCCAAGATCCGTGGCCTACTCTCCAACTGTCCAGAGCACCCCTGGCCAATTTCCTTAATTTTTCTCTCCCTCTCCTTCTGAAGTAAAGCCATGTGATGCATAAAAGTTATAACTGACTGGAGCCAGCAAAGTATATGGGATTTTAGAATTGATTCAGTTCTACTACAGGCTGTGCTGTGTGACCTAACACACAGGTATCTTAACCTCTCTGTGTCTGTTTCCACCATGTGAGGTGAGAAGTTGAGATTGAAAACCTCCAAATTCCTTGACAGATTTAAAAAATACTTTTAAAAGAAGACCAGACAAATGTAATGTATTTTAATTAATGCTTTAAGAGTAATTCAGCTAACCCTTTTTGATAGCATATTAAGAAAGGCAGTACATTTAAAATGGTGAGGAAGAAAATAATAAACATAACTTAGCTCTGGGAAAGTGTATATGACAAATGGAAAACTGAAACAATTGATACAACAACTATTTAACATCTTGGTTGGTTTAATTTAAAAAGGCAGAGGAGAGGTTCTGGCAAGACATAGAACTTACACCCTGAGAAACCAGGTTGGTTCTGACCCAGAACTTGCAACATTCAAGTCAAATGTTGGCTCCAGGTGGAACAAAGGATGATGGGCTGGGCTGGGACAACTAGCTGTTGGGACATTACTTGCCTAGAACATCCCTGGGAGTGTCACCTAGCCTGGGATTGTTTATAGGCCTTAGATTCTCTGCAAAGTAGTTCAGATTTGGACCAGATAAAATCCTTGGAGTGGCTTAAAAGCACACAGGCTTCTGTGAGTTCTCTGCATGAACCAAGAATTATGGCATTATCCTGTGCTGCAGGTGAAAGTATCAGTCAAGTACTGTGATTTGGCTCTAAGACATGCAGGTATGACCTCTCATGGTATAAGAGGAACGGGGTTAGCCACTCCAGGCTGGAGACCAGGTTCTAGCATGGAACTTTGGGGAATCTGAGAATTCAAAATTTAAACCTTATCTTCCAGATCATTTTGAAGATTCATTTGTCAGGTAGCAAAAAAAGAACATGTTTTATCTAACAGACTGTTAGCTTAGTGCCTAATTGTTCAAGAGTTGAACATGAGATCTGGATCTTCTTTTGGATTCTTGCTCTGGGATCTACAAATGTAAATGGAACCCAACGATCAAATTTGCATGAATGCACAAGAGAAAGTTAAGATAGTATCTTTGCCCCAAAGCATTTACCTTGACCTCCTTCCTAGCACTAAAGCCTCTTTCCTTCCCTTCAGCAAACCCAGACCAACACAAAATATGTATAATTCATTTACACTGAAAACACTTTTTTGGTGTTTTATGTTTCTTAGAGTCAAATACTCTGCTAATGGTGTTCAACCAACAATAGTTTTCACATGTGTGATGGCTGATGCCCACTGAGTCAATTTCACTGAGGTTACTTAGACACACTGTCTCTCAAAATAGTAATTGGTGTTCCAGAGATTCACCTGGATGGGAAATGTTCACATCCTAGCTTCAATCCTCAAATTCCTGCCTATGAATTCCATCTTAATGCTTGTCAACTCCAAGGCAGCTACTCAAGCAAATATTACTGTGGGGATCCATTTGATTCTTTTTACATAGCTGTTTGAACACCAAGACAGGTTTTACTGGCGATAAAAGTCATCTGGATTATCTCTTAAGTATAAACCTGTTGCTATAGTTTTCTTTGAGTGTGGGTCTGTTGTATAGGTGCTTTTGTTATAGCCTGCTTAAATATTGTTACCCTGTAAATCAGTGCTATACAACATGTCTAAGCACTTTGGAATGATTTGGGGTGTGCTAAAAGTGAATGAATGTTAAGATCTGAAAGGGTTTGCTATTTTTCCCCTTGATAGTCAATGCTAAGGTCTTTTCTCTTTATCTATAGAATTGAATGAATCAAAACAGCAGATGACGTTCAATTCTTTATGGCTCATCCAAACAACTGGAACTTTCCCCAAAGCTTTAGCAAAGCACTAATCTGTAGAAGTGGCAAATTAAGCTATGAAAGGGGCCAAACTGAAGTGATTTAAGTTCATGGGAGCACATTTGAGCCCCTATTTTACCTCTGGTCATTTATATTCACTTAAAAAAAAAAAACCAAAAAACAAAAAACCAAAAAAACACCACCAAGTGGCGAATAATACCAGTTAGACAAATTTGTACCCAGTGCTTTGGGGGTGATCTACATGGTATAATTTATGATTTCTAGAACACTGAGAAAGTTCTTTGGCCTTAACTAGCTCACTTGTGTGAATGGAACCGTGCTTGAAATTCCAGAGTCATTAGTTTTAGATTAACCAATCTCTCTCTTCACACACTTCAAAAAAGATTAAAAGAACGTGTCTGTAGAAACGGTATATTTATAGCAAGAATTTTTTCTCAAAGAGTGTTTTAGGGCCCTGTTGTGGAAGAATATAGTGTAGAGTTGCTACAAAGAAGTGTGAGAGGAGACTGAGAAATAGAAATAATGTTCTTCTAAAAAAAACTCCTGTATTTATTCAGCTATGACCTACCAGGCATTCTTTAAGAAAGTAACTCATTTGTTTCTCCAACAACACTGTGATTAGGGGATGAGTATTCTTGCCCACACAAGGAAACAACCTAGGAGTGAGCAAGCAGCTTCCCAAGATCATGTAGTGATAAGATGCAACCAGGACTCAAATCTAAATTCTTTTGTTCTGAGTTTTATGCTCCTTCTACTGAAGTTAGTATTTCCTAAGTCATGTCATCCATTAGTGAATTTGTGATATTCTCTGTTGTAGATGATTATAGCTTCATTTAAACAGGCACTTTAGAAGTATGATAGGCTCTTGGAATCGGGAGCCACGTGGTTTAGGGTTAAGTCTTAATTTCAGCAATTTACTGATTATATAATTTGGGGCAAATTACTTAAGCCCCTTAGTTTGTATCTACAGAGAGGGCTAAGCATCTTACCCGATAAGGTTACAGTGAACATGACTTGAGTGACTGCATGTAATATTCTTAGAACAATTCCTAACACACAAGAACTTCTCAATAATTCTTATTTACAGATCAGTAAACTGGAAAGAAAAGTGAGGTGACTTGCCTTAGATCAAGAAAAAGAAACTAGCAAGAGAGCTTGTTTATTTTACACCAACATTGTTCTGCTCTCTGCTGCATGGTTAAGATTGCACAATCTTTACAAACATTGACTACCCAGGATGGGTCCACCTATTGCGGGTAGAGCTAAAGTAAGTCTTCATGTCCACAAAATCCCAGGTTTTGAAAGCCACTGCCAGTCCAAAAGACAGTCTGTGGACGATGGTCATGACTCTAAGTGTCCACCTTGGAAGTCTGTTTCTAGAAGATAGCAGTTTTGGGGACAAAACTTTAATCAGAGCATTGACCCAGTGAAATACATAAAGGGAACAGATGAGTACGTCTGGGCAGACACTGGCATTAGGAGATGGTTGGCCAAAGGAAGCAGGCCTCAGTCAAAGGTGACCACCCTTCACCTACTTTGTAATGTTTGTCTTAGGCCCAGTGTTGAGTCTGTGGAAACAGCAACCCAGTATTACAGCTGTAAAAGATACCTTTACAACATGCTTCCATGTGTGGTGAGGATAACTCCGTTTTCCACTGCCTAATTTCCATTTTCCAGATGATGAAATTGAAATTTGGAAAGATTAAATTCATAGCACAGGACCACATGAGTAAGTTGCTAAGACAGTGCTTGAACCTGGAGTCTTTTGAGTGCTGTGCCCTGGGCTCTTTTCATGTCGGGAGGCTGCCTCTCAAAAGGCAATTGCTGAGTACAGTGTACTGGAATAGGAAAGGAAACAGAAATGTGGGATTGGGTATGTGCACGAGTAGTGGATTCTACACTATCCCTTGATTTTGCTACTTTATAAATCCATTACTGAAATGGCCTCTGGAACACCGCACTATGGGCTTGGTTTGTGAGTAAATACTACACCTCAAAAATACATTTCCTAGTAATTATTTCATACTGATTAATATGATATATTGGTTATAGAGGTTAACTATATCTCAGGAGACTGACATTTAACCAAAGCTTCCCAAGATATTTTACCGCGTGTTTGTAAAATTTTATAAGCCCTGTATTGTGGCTTTTGACCAAGTCTCTCTGCAAAGGACAATGAATTAATTAGAGACACTGAGAAGCCTGTTGCTCACAAATCTTTGTAATTTGTGCTATTCTAAGAAACTGCAATCCCAGAAAAATCCAAAGTTCCAATGAGCCAAGTACAAACCGCATATGCAACCACAATGTTAGCCCAAGTGAGAGCAAGTGCCGAGAGAGAGGATGAAGAATTTCGGTCTGTATGGAAACAATCAGATTCCTTTCTTCCCTTGAGAGTGGATGCATAATTAAAAATAGGACATAATTACTGTTCTTTTGTATTTGAAAGAAAATTCAGCAAGCAACAGGCAGCTGGAAGGATTAAACCACAGGTGAAGGCAACTTGCAACATGGGAGGTCACGGCCACATGCGTTCTAGTCCATTGTGAATAAGGCGCCAGATGAAGAGCATATTGGAACACATAATATGTAGCAGTGCATTTCTGTAATAAGCAGCAGAAGATATTTTCACTCTTTAGATTATTATTATACCAGTGAAAGGCAAAGATGATTTTAGCAAAAATGTGACCGGAATTGTAAACCCCAAACTAAAATAAAGCTTGCAAACTTGCTGACCCCTCCCCCAATGGAAAACAAATTTTATTTAAGTGTATGTGTATTTTGCTCATAACTTATAGTCTGCCTACTTCCAGAAAGGATTCGAAGCAACCTAATTCCACTCTAAAGAGAAAGAGCAAACTAGAATGTGAGGCAAACTAAAGTTTGGTGTGTGCGTGTAAAAATGTATCCAGAAGAACCCTAAATCTTTATTTTTTCATTTAGGTAGTTATTTTTCAGAGGGGGGAGCAGAGGGAGAGGGAGAGAATTTTTTTTAAAGAGTTATTTATTTGAGAGAGAGAGAGAGCAAGCATGAGCAGAGGGAGGGGCAGAAGGAGAGGGAGAGAGAATCTCACATGTCTCCTTGCTGAGTGTGGAGCCTGACACGGGGCTTGATCTCAAGACCCTGAGATCATGATGTGAGCTAAAGTCAAGAATCAAGAGTTGACACTTAACCAACTGAGCCACCTGGACACCCCCTAAATCTTTACTTTCTTAATGAAAGAATAAAAGAGCTGAATAACAATATCAAAATATTTTCTGAATCTGATTCTACAAAATTAATTTTTTCCCCTCTGTCATAGTCCAGGGGTCAAATCACCACTTTTTGCTCTTAGGAGGGCAGTTCATGTTCTATTTGTTTTAGTTCAGTTATGCTCTGCAACACTCTTAGTGCTCACAAAATTGTGTCTTCCTCCTTTCTCTGACAGAATTGCTAGACTACATTTCTCAGAGTTCCTGTATCCAGGTGGGTCTAAGATGCTAGTTCTTACCAAAAGAGTGTGAGCAGAAGTGATGTTTACCACCTCTGAATGGAGGTATTTGAGAGCAGTTGTGCCTTCCCTAAGTGCCTTCCCCATACACTAGCTGAATGTTCAAGGCAGTCTCTAGAGGCTCTCCAACAGTGCTTCTCAAAATGGGCTCCTTGGACCACTAGCATGCACATCACTCAGGAACTTGTTCAAAGTTCTTTGTGGGGACACACCCAAGACCTACTAAATCAGAAACTCTGGAGGTGGGGCCGAGCAATGTGTGAGGGTTTAAGAAGCCCTCCAGAATCCAGGGGATTCTGATGCCCACTAGACTTGGGGACGACTGTGCTAGATTATAACAGGATGACAGGTTGAAAGAATCCTGGGTCCCTGGGTGACTGCATGGAACAGAGACTCCTCTCCTGTCCCCCTTCCCACCTCACTGGACTGTATTATAAAACAAATTCTGTATTGCATTAAGCCCTGGAATTTCTGGTTGCTTTCTCCAGTAGTTAACCTATCTTGACTAATACTGCTTCTTGTTCCTTCTTCCATTATTACTCTTGATGAATGTAACAATGTTCTGTTTTTGTCTTAGCCACCACAAGTTCTGTCTGGAAGGGTGAAGAAGGATAAACCAACCAGCTGATAAGCTGATATCAAACCAACCAATGATAAACATTGTTTTCCCTCAGGTTTTGTTATTTTATACCTCCTTGAATTTTCTAGACTCTTCCTTCTGCCTAAGTTATTACTCTCAGTCAGAAGGTAGCAATTTGTATGAGGAAACCATAAGTCCTGTATGGAGACTCTTAACAGGATTTCTTGCCCTTCAAGGACATGAAGTTCCTTAATATGAGAAACGCTTATCAAACACCCAAATTTTGGCATGAAATTACATAGGACACTCTTTATTCCACATAGCTGAAAATCTTAAAATTTTACCCCACATTTTTCTGGTAAGTTTTCTTTCTTTTGGAGAAATGCTTTTCTCCCATGCTAAACATGTATTGGTACTGAATATATGATACAGTTCTAAAATTTTTCTAAGTGGACATATTAGACATGTTTAAATTGGTCTCAACCTTGTAAGGTTGTGACCCTAAAGCTGTAAGTTACCATGTTGACTGTCATATGGAAAAAGTCTGTCCACTGTAGGACAGAAAGAGGCAAACACTCCAAAAGAAAGTGTTAGTTCTAAAAACATCCTAGTCACTGCATCTAGTCATAATGAATTTGGATCCACATCTCTGTGGTTTGGATACTTAGGTTGATAAGTTTTCTTATTTTCTTCAGATAGTTTGAGTTGAGTTTTTAGTACTGGTTTTCAAAAGCTGTCAGCTGCTATGAATATAGAAATCAATTAGTTCATTCCTGAAAATAAAGGATTACAGTAAGCCTTGGGCTGAAGAAGGGAGAAAAGAGAACTAGAAATGTGGGATGAGGTGAAAGACAGGTTTTTTAAGCATGTCAGGCAAAGATAGTATAGAAAAATGTCAATGAATGAAGAAAGTCATCTCAGGAAAGATAGGACAATACTCTCCAGACCTAATCATTTAAAAGCTTCATCATTTTTACCTTTTTCTTATACATCTATGGTATTTAAAAAAATATATTTTATTTCTTCATTTGATGGACAGACAGAGAGAGCACAAGCAGGGGGAGCAGCAGCAGAGGGAAAAGGAGAAGCAGATGCCCTGCTGAGCAGGGAGCATGATGTGGGGCTCAATCCCAGGACCCTAGGATCATGACCTGAGCCGAAGGCTGATGCTTTACCTACTGGGCCTCCCAGGCACCCCACATCTATGGCATTTAAAAAACAAAACAAAACAAAACAAAACAAAACAACAACTTCAAAAAAATGTAGCCTCTTTCTAAGTAATAATGTCTACAAAATCATGATTGATTTGCAAGTTTTGTATATGCAACTGTTAGAATTCTCTGAAGCCATTTGTGGATCTCCTAAAGTCAGTGGGTATGCTACAAATGATGTGAATATCACACTTTGGAGAATACTTAGAGGATCGAGTCTGCTGCAGGCTGGAGGAGAAGCATTGGTGAGGTGGAGGAGAGAGGAAGATCAGCTTCTGCATTCCATGTCTTGAGTTTAGCCAGCTCAAGAGCAGCTCTGCTGCCTTCCAATGTCAGCCTCAGTGAGGGCTACAATGAGTGCAATAGACAGGAACCACCATGACATATATAGACTTAATATGGCTGCCATGCACCATGTCAATTATTTAAACATTGAAATGCTTCTGTGATAGCTGGAAAAAACAGCCACTGCTCTGAGCCCACAATGTTCCAACAGCCTGCTTACCTTGGCTTCGCCTTAGGACTCAGCAAGGAACGGGGGACAAGCCAGTACAGCAGGGAGCCTCTGGGACTTGCAGAGGCTGTGTGGCTAGCTTCCATTCTGATTGGTTGGTGGCTTTGCCATCTGGTTGTGAAATAATGAAAACGACCCGAACATATGCTTCTGTTGCTGTATGGATCATAATGAGTTGCATTTATTGGTTTATTTGTCTGTTTTTCTTTCCTGATCATCACTTACGTGAGGATTAAAACTATGTTGTATTAGTCATTTTTTTCTCAGTGTCCAATATGAACAGTGTCTTCAAACTGGAAAGAGGTGGGGAGATGGCCAGGAGCTATAACCTACATTACTGGTCATTTGACTGTCCATTAACTGTGCTATAGAAAGACATTCATACCTGGGCCAGAGTACTCTGCTGAGAGCCTGGATTTTGGAGTTAGTCTGCTTGAGTTTAGGTCCTGGTTCTCTTCCTTACAAACCAAGTGTTCTTGGGTAAGTTAATTAACCTCTCTTGGGTAAGTTATTTAATCTCTTAAACTAAATGAGTTTTCTCATTTGTTAAATAGCCATAATAACAGAACCTACCATGTGGTGATGATACAATGATAAAATGACTTAATACATATAAAGCATGTGAATGGTGCTCGACATATATCGTAACCAATTTATATATGTTAGCTCTAACTACTACTGTTACCTGATGCAGATGTGAGAACAGCTCCAGATAAAAGTCACTCTATTATACCAAAGCAGTGTTACGTAAACAATTCTACTATTTCCCAGTGTAGATGGGCATTCCACATGAAGAGGTTCTGTGCTCAATTTTGCCTTGGAACTAACCAAGATAAAGTTGGCTGCTAGATGCATTGATAAGCAAGCATATTTCATAAAACACTAAGTTTTTTTTAAGTCAGTTGAAAAAAATGACTTTTACCATCACACGTTTGTAATTGTTGAGAATACTTTTATGAAAATGCCACACTGAGGATTTTGACCTGAATCCTAATGTAAAAATCCCTTGCCCTCTTAACTGGACTGGATCAGAGGAACTGTAATATGCTTTTTTAAAAAGTACTCAGGGGGGATGGGTGAAATAGATAAAGGAAATTGAGAGTACACTTACCATGATGAGCACTGAGAAATGTATAGAATTACTGAATCATGATATTATACACCTGAACCTAATATAACACTGCATGTTAATTATACTTGAATAAAGAAAGATCCATCTGATACAGTTTTAAAAAATAAACACATAAATACTCAGTCCTAGGTAACCTACAAGGAAATAGGCAAGTGACCTCTTTGGCCTCTTTCCCCTAGACTCATCATCCCCTAGACTTACCATTCTGATGGGAGAAGAGGCAAGGAAACACTTCTAATTAAAGAATCCAAAATCCAAAATGCAATCTTTCTCCTTCATGTTCAGAATGGCTCACCAAAGCCTCCTCCTGCTCCCTGACTCCACGCTGGTCCTGCTGGTCCTTCCCATGCCAGAGGTTTCCTCCTCCATTATAGTCCATCCCAGTCCCATCTTCCCTACCAATGGATTTCATTTCAATAAACATTTCAAAGAAAGGCTCAATTTAAAAACAGCTACATCACACAGATACAAGAAGGCTAACCATCTTCACTCATTACACCAAATGCTTCACCTAACTCACTCTGGGAAGCGAGGATGTGCTTGACCTCGACCCAACAAATTAGTACCCCTCCTCATGTCTGGAGTCAGGAGGAGAGGTAAAAGCTCAAGTGTGCCCTGAAATCTACAACAGGGTCTGACACAGTCAACATTCAATATATGCTTGCTAAATTAATGAAAGGATTAAAAATGAATATTTAAGTAAGATATATGAGGCAAAAACCACTTTGGTTAGTTGTGTGCCTAATAGAGCTGACATTTCACAAATCCTATCAACAATTAAAATCATGAATTTAAAGTTACTTAATCAAAGACAGTAATTTTTTACTTTAACTTATAGAGGAATTATAACCATTTTGTTTTCTCCCTTTTGTCAATCTCCATATGAGGGTTTGACTCATTTGCATGTGTGCATGTTTGTCCTCATTCAGTTACGAGATTTGATTGTGTTGAATTATTAGTGTCACTCTTCTCCCTTCAGTGAATTCATGTCCCATTTCTCTCATTTGCTTACCCCTAAAGTTAATGTTATTGATGATCATTTTGTCTCTTAGTCAAGAATTCTTTTTTTCAGGGTCTCTGGGGTCTGGATAATACCCACAGTGATCCCCAAAGGCAGAGCTTTCAGGAGCACTGAACAAAGAACCTGTCTCTACTTACCTTCCCATTTGAATGACAGTTTGACTGATAACGGATTCCTGCATAAACCCTTCCCTGTCAGTGCTGTGAAGTAATCACCCCATCATCTTCTGGCATTGTGTGATACAGCGGAGAAGTCTGAAAATTTCCTGACTTGGGCTACTTCTAAAATAATCTTACTGTTATACTTGGAAGCTTGAAAATTTTTTTCATTTTTCTTAAAACTTAAAGATTTTACCAGATTATGGTTACTTTACTATTATTGACTTCGATCAGGAAATAGTAAACCTTTTCAATGTCTAATTTCAGTTTTGTTTTGTGTTTTTAATTCTGAAAAGATTTTTCAATGATATCTTTGAATATCTGTCCTGATGTTTCATCCTACCTTTTCCTTCAGAAATGGTATCAATTTTTAGTTAGATTGCTATATCACCTTCCACATCTGTCATCTTCTCTTACATTATTGTTTCTTGTTATGTGTCCTGTGTATGTTCATGGAATCTATTGTTTTCTATCTCCATGGGAATGCCTATACTTTTTACTGCCACTGCTTTCAACCTGAATAGTTCTAGAATTTAGTCTATACTTAGCATTGCTCTTTTCATCTTGTTGAGAATATCTAAATAGTTCTTACTCAAGCATTTCCTTTGAGAGTTCACTTTCTACACTCTTACCATGGGGTATTTTTGTAGTATGTTTGCATTACTTATAATTTCACATATCTAGGATGCTGGCCTTGGACAGAGGTTTTGGGAAGAACATGGAGGGGGGTTAAGATTGACCTATGGGTTAAAGACTGAGGAAAAAAAAGCAAAATCTGAAAGGCAGCATTATGTGACAGAGCCTGAGTCAAGATCCGAGGACAAAATCCAAACAGAGCAGAAGTGTGAAGAAGGAAGTCAGAGACCTGGTATAAAGCACTAGGGTGGAAAGCAAGGTAAGTGGATTTAGAATGGAGGAAAGAGGGTTGAGTCTTGAATCTCTGAGACCCTATAGGGAGCTACTAAGTGTACAGGGCACTTTAGACAAAAGCCAAGTCATGGCAGGTAAGAGATTTTGTCTCACACCTGTTGTTGAAGCTTATGCTGGAGAAGACTGGAATGGGATGGTGTGGCTTCTGGCACAAGTCATTCCTGAGATAATATTTGTAGCTCAGGTTGGCTGCCAGTGACGCGGAGATGCCATGGACCACAGAAAAGAATGTTCTCGTTTCCATTTGTTTTGGCAGTTACTAATGTTGCTTCTCTCTTGGCTGATTCTACAGGTATTTTAGTGAAAAGAAGGAGGAGTTCTCAGGAGTTTTGATTCATTTTGCCATTTTCGGTCAATTCCCAATTTTTTTCCAAGGATGTATATCTTTGTAAGACACAGAAGAAATATGAATATAAAAAATAACTTCCAATGGCTGTGTGTAATATCCTACAAATATACTTTCCCCACACCCACTTCCAGAACAGACTAGAATTAATTTTAGATATCTAGCATTCACGGATGTAAGCTGCTTGCATAAGATGGCAAACAGAAGTGTTAGTTGCCCCAGCTTATGTGATATGGCAATCTGCCCAGGAGAAAGTAGAATAAATTAGGTCACTTTAGACTTCCCAAGGCCTTAACATGATCATCCTTTTGAGAGATGGCTGGAAAGTTTTGATATTAGGTTTCCAGTACCAATGCCACTTGAAAACTGGCCATTTAAATGAAGCATAACTTGTCAGGGAAATTTAGAAAAGCTAATGTGTTAGGGTAGAGGTATTAAGATAAGAGTCAAAGAAGCTTTCAACAGAATGTGCTTTACTGGGCCAAAAAATTGCTCTGTAGCCTGCTCTGAATCAGCAGAGACAACCTCAGGAATTGTGAGACACACAAAAGGAACCCTGAACCACAGCATCTCCTGGACAACAGAAACAAACCTTTCAAAGCCAGTGCATGTTTTCCTTCCAGAGTGTTCTACTAAAGTTCTATTTTATAGTGAATTTTCAAAACACATGAGCAGAGGGGCACCTGGGTGGTGCAGTCAGTTAAGCATCTGACTCTTGATTTCGGTTCAGGTTGTGATCTGGGAGTCGTGAGATTGAGCCCCACATCCAGCTCCCCACTCAGCGTGGAGTCTGCTTGAGATTCTCTCTCCCTCTCCCTCTGCCTCTCCCATCTGTGCTCGCTCTCTCTCCCTCTCTCTCTAAAATAAGTAAATAAATCCTTGGGGAGGGGGGAACCACATGAGCATTGTGAGTGCACAACATGTGATGGGCAGTTGCTGAACACACCCCAAAACAAGTGAAGCCAGTAAGACATTAGATGAAGACTTTCATCATTAAGATACAGTTAACTGGTCTTTGCTTCCTTCATTTCATTTGTAAATTTTACCTTTAAAACTTGCTGTCCCTTGGAGGCTAGCACTCCTTTCCTAGCCCTCATTCAGTGATCCATCCAATATCTTTTGAGTATTTACGATGTGCCCATCCACAGTGGGCAGCTGGGAAATCAATGAAAAATAAGAATAAGGCAGACTCTATTCTTGATCCTGATTTGTGAAATCTAGCTCTCTTTGGCTCCCCAGACAGGGATAAGCCCCTCCACACATGGAGTTCACTGAGCTCCATCTGGGTTTCTCCTCCCTGCACTGCAAACCAGAAACTCTCCCAAGGCAGTAAGCTGGGTGGGCTCGCTTATTTGTCTCTTTTCTCTTAGGATCACTGCCCTTTCATGCCTGATGTCCAGTATCTCTAAAACTAATGTGTCATTTCTTTTGTTTTTTCCATCTGGGTTGTTTTAGCCAGGAACGTAAGTCCAGAACTCGTTAGTTCATCTTGGGTGGAAGCAGATGTCTATTGGTGATTTTGGGGAGTTCTTTATATACTCTGGACACAAGTCCTTTGCCAAATATGTGATTTGCAAATATTTTTTCCCACTCAATAGTTTGTTTCTTTATTCTCTTAGCTGTTTCTTTTGCAGAGAAAAAGTTTAAAATTTTGGTGTTTAATTTGGTGTCATTTCAAAGAACTCTTTTCCTAACCCCAGGTCACAAAACTTTTCTCCTAGGCATTTGCTACGTTTAAAGCTCTTGTTACTTTCATTCTGTTTCAATTGTGTGCATGGGAAAACTTATTTTTGTTGTTCAATTGTGCGATATCTTTCTCCAAGCAGACATCCATTCCAGGCTATAGTCCTTGGGGATTTTTGACACACCTGTAATTATTCTGAGTCTCCACTGGATGTCAATACTGCTCAAGGAAAAGCAGTTCAGACAGCATTTGGGGTGCATAAAAACAATCCACGCTTTGAAGAATTACAGTGGAATAGTTTTTTAAAAAGAGGCTAGAAAAAGTGAAATCCACAAAAAGGAATATCCCCTCTTCAGTCCTGTAATAAACATCAGGCAGACTGGTGGAACACAGGGCTAGAACCTCAAACTTGAAAAATTAATTTCTGTTTTCCACTCTGGCTTTTTGGTTGCTGACTTATGCAAAACCAAAACCACATATCTGCTGGAATTAATTATTTGCCTAATTCTCACAAGGCACTTTATTGAACTCGAATTAGAGGTTTAATCTTTACTTGATTTCTTTTGTTCACTTCCTAAACATGCACAGATTTCAGCAGTGATCAGATAGAAAGGGATGACTTTGGTAAGAAAATGTCCTGGGCCATTTGGGTTCAGAGGATATAGAACACTAAGGAATAGAAAACAGGACCCATTGAGTCAAGTGACCTTTCATCATACTTGGGAGCAGGTTTTGCTTTCTAGTCTGTTCAAGGTCTGAAGCAAGATAAGAAAGAATTGGATTTAGATTGCTTTTCCTTCCTATTAATCTGCCTCAAAAATACATTTGGAGGCTTAAATGCTTCAAGAATTGAATTCTAGATATTATTTTTAGTATCTCATTCTGAAGCAGGTATACAATATATACAATATACAATACAGTATATTGTATCATTGTATTATTTTTATATTTATATATTATATATAATATATTAATATTATATATTGTATCACTGTGTTATATTTTTTATAAATCTTTTCCTTATATAAGAAAATTTTGAATTATTTTGAAAATTAGGAAGAGTAGAACAAATGCTATTTTGACTATATGTCTTACAGGTGAGATACAAGATTACAGGACTGATTAGATTCTTTTAGAAAGAATTAAGCCAGTGAAAATTTTATGAAATATCTTAAATGCGTCATATGAATATATTCAACAAGAATATATTCTTGTTGACAGAACGTAGAAGTGAGCTTATACTCATTGCTTGGCTAGCATTGCGCTAATATGATTAGCAATACTAAAAATACTGAAAGAAATAGGCATATCTGAAACAGACGGAATTTTTGAGGGAACAATTTAAAAATTTTCTAACATTTTGGGAGAGATAGCCAAAATATGGTTTAAGATATGGGGATAGTCTGAATCAACCAGAATTCTCTCTTAGAGTCAGGTTCTATTTTAATATTTAATATTCTATATTCAGATGTGAATGATAGAGCAGACCAAAGTTTTTAGTTTTTTCCTAGGGACTATGGGTTTTTTTTATTATTATTATTATGATCTATTTCCTTTGGGAGCTTAACTTCTCTGTGCAGCTAACTATCCAACAAACGTAACATTTGATTTGTGGCTACAGGGCTGCGCTACAAATGTGTGCCACTAACATTGTGTGATTCTTGCAATCAGTTGTAAATCGCTGGTGAATTTAACTGCATTCGGTTTCAGTTTTCATATGGTGATAAGATTTTGTCCTAGCATGCATAATTTTTGGCCTATTTCTCCACAATGTACAACTTGTCAGATTGTTATAATCATATACATGCTTTAGCAACTGGTTTAAAGCTTTGCACTATTATTTATTCACTAGGTCAATGTTTTTAAGAAAGGTAAAAACCGAGGGGGCGGTGGTGGGCACCTGGGTGGCTCAGTTGCTAAGCGTCTGCTTTCGGCTCAGGTCATGATCCCAGGATCCTGGGATGGAGCCCCCCCACCCCTGCCATTGGGCTCCCTGCTCTGCGGGAAGCCTGCTTCTCCCTCTCCCACTCCCCCTGCTTCTATTCCCTCTCTTGCTATGTCTCTGTCAAATAAATAAAATCTTAAAAAAAAAAAAAAGGGTAAAAATCAGCAGCGCTTTTATATATTAAATTTGCTATGCTAAGTGGAAGAGGTAGATTGTCTGCTTGTAATTCACGGGGTAGTTTTTCCTGTAGGCTGTTGGCATAAGACAGGTGTAAATCATTTTGATTATGAAGGTGTAAATCATACTCTGGCATGGCTGAAAGCTTTGTTCCAGATACGGTTTTGGCACAAAACTAAAAATATTGGATGTATTTTCCATAAGTGCAAAGCTATGGTTTTCATATCCTTTATCTTAATGCCAAATTATATCACTAGTGTAATTTTTGTCTTGATACGATCTTGTGTTATGGTCCCATCTTTTAAATTTCCTATTCAAATTATTCTTTGGCTTGTCTTTATCAAACGAGAGGAATTCTAACTCTGGAAGACTGCTGAAAATCTTTTGGATGACCACTTTCATATTTGAAAGTGAAATACAGCCATTTTATAAGAGTAGAATATTGGAAGTAACACATTGGAATAAAAACCAAATAATTCAAACAGATTCTTAAATAGCATTCATTAGTCCCAGTGTGTCAATTTAAGTCCATGCCTCATGAAGTAGTGATTTTTCCATTTTCAATTAATTAAACTGAGTTTTAACTTGGGTGGCATAATAAATATTGTGCTATAGTTTTCATTTGTTTGGACAATGAATAACTTTAAGGTTATTTAGGTTAATGTGTTGGTGTTCTATAATACCAATTTTTCCTGGAGAGAAAGTGAGTGATAAGGAGAGATTCAATCTCTCAATAAAAATAATTAAACAAATTTAAAAACCCAGATAATTCAAGAACACACTTTTTGTCAAATATTAACTTGCTACTCAAGATTATTTTCATATAAACTCATTCAACAGTGGTGTTTTCTTAGATGACTCAAAGATACTAATTTAAGAAGATGCCATCATCAAAATCCTTTGAGTAGAAGAAATACAGACAAATATTTCCTTTTCCAGTTTCAGTAACCTTTGTAAACCATGAATTCTAGTATTTAGGAAATCGTGGTGTTAGGTCCTAAAGAATCAGTTAACAGAATAGTTGAGTCACTGTTCCTAGAGTGTTCTAGCATGATGCATTGCGAGCCCATAGTAGGTGTTCAATAAGTCAGTCATGCTAACCAAGTGAATGAATGAATTCTTGAATCCAGTGCATTAATACACAGCACACCCAGAGGCTCTCCTAGGGTGGCAGAGGTAGTGTGGAAGCAAATTGTGGAAATGAAGCAAGTAATAAAATTGCCAAGGGTAGAGAATCTGCTGCATCCTTATCCTTAAACATGCCCGCAATCTTTTACATCCATTTCCAAAATCCATGAAGCCCCAAACCAAAAGGCTTTTCCCTAATTCATTTGACGGTAAATCCAGACCTAATCTGACAGAGGCTATTTATGTTGTTTATTTATCCCACTTAGTATAAATAGTCACATATTTTGCTGCAGAAATGCTGGTGTTTTTGATTAGAGTCTTGCTCCTTACCTTGGTGGGAGGTCATCATGTAATATACAATCTATGAACTTTAATACCTTTCTAAAATATACACAATTCTGAGTTCTAAAACATTTTAAGGCCAAGGTTTGGGACAAGGGCTTGTGAGCCTGTAAACAGTCTATGAATTATTCGGATGCTTCCTGTTTCTTTTCCTGTTTGTCAATCATCCTCTCCTTTCTGATGCGCCACTTGAAACAACTTCTGCGCGCGGGAGCTTTGCTGGTGGATGGTGAATGCTACCCTTTCTGTTCCTTGTAAATTGCCGAATCTGTGATGTGAATCGCTGCCTCACCATCCGCCATCAGCCCTCACCGTGACTTGGTTCTATGGGAGGTGCTCTCTGTGCTTGGTTAGCGTGGGAAAGCATAGAGCCACACGTAGCCTATGGGAGCACTCAACGCGTAAGCAGGCTCACTGTGACATCGGAGACATCAGGTCATGTCTATGATCACACCCACTGAGTGATTGGTACGTGGACTGTGCTCAGGTTCCTCCATGGAGCTGTAGCAGAATAGAATCATTTGGGCTTTGCTAGTTTCAGGTATTACCCACCTGGAGACCTAGAAAGAGAATCCACCTACATATTTTTGCTTGACCAAAGAATGGTTCTCCTGTGCCACTGAAGAGTGATTACCTGGGTAAGTCGGAATTTTCCATGAAAGCCAGGTCTGATAGATCTACCCTCTGAGGAACAAATGCCTTCGCATCTGATTTCAAGTAACTGACCTAATTGGCCCAGGTTAAGACTAAATCAGGACAGAGTAGGAGTAAAACTAAAATTAGTTAATTTTGTTCCTCATTAATAGTTCTCGCTATGGAATGCATGAGGAGGATGAGAGGTGTTTAATGCTCTAAATTTATCCGTGTAATCACTCTGCCTAACTCTACTAATGGTAGAGTTGCATGAAGACTTGGCAACCCAGAGAACTAATATTTAAAACCTATTGTGATAACCCTAACATAGAAGGATGGGTGTTTCTTGGCTTGCACTTGTTTCTTTTTGGTCCTGGATTTTGGACTGTCCAGAGAACATTAGTTTTTCTGGTTCTTCTGATGACAGCTCTCTCCCTCCCTCCCCTACCTGTCCTCAATTACATTCTTCACCCCATCTCTCTATATCTAGCTAATCATCCATTGCTCATTGTCATTCTTTCTTTGACTGACTGCGTACCCGTTAGTTTATCTGTTTGCTTTTATCCCATACTCAGAAAAGATGGGCGGGGCGCCTGGGTGGCTTAGTCGGTTGAGCATCTGCCTTCAGCTCTGGTCATGGTCCCAGGGTCCTGGTATCGAATCCCCTGTCAGGCTCCCTGCTCGGTGGAGAGTCTTCTTCTCTTTATCCCTCTGCCTCTCCCCTCTGGTTCTCTAATTAATTAATTAATTAAAAAGGATGGGAAAAGAAAGAAATGGACATTTGCTATCCTTTAGTGAGATTTGGAAATATTACTGAAATTATTTTTTATACCATCTGTATCCTTATAAAAGCAGTCTTCATATAGCAGTGATGACAATTCTTTTTTTTTTTTTTTTAAAGATTTTGTCTATTTGACAGACAGAGATCACAAGTAGGCAGAGAGGCAGGCAGAGAGAGAGAGAGGAGGAAGCAGGACCCTGCTACGCAGAGAGCCGGATGCGGGGCTCGATCCCAGGACCCTGAGACCCTGACCTGAGCTGAAGGCAGAGGCTTTAACCCACTGAGCCACCCAGGCACCCCAGTGATGACAATTCTTAAATTTCACTTTGAGAGCCACTTCAACTAGAGATTAGTTTGTATGCTGTGAAAATGTGATGTAATCTGTAAAAGCACTTTGAGTTCCTTGGGAGATTTCAGTTGAATTGCAGGGTGCTAATCCTCGATATTAAAATGAAATCTGCTTGTCTATTGACCCTAGAATACATATTCCTAAATCACCTGTGCTCAATTTATTGAGCTATCATGTCAGAGAAGGTTCTGAAAGTTTCATTTTAGAAGGGTTCCCATGGGAAATTTCCTCATCAGAATTCTTGTTTCAGATACGCTCACTCATGTGACTATTTTACCTATTCAGAAAACAAACGAATAAATCAAATGCCAGTGTCTGTAGAAAGTGATTAAACATGTCTGTTCTCGTGTTTCTGAATGTTTGTCCTCTGAATCATACTGCGGATGATGGTGAGGCCATCTTTTTGCCTTTCTGAGCACACTGTCAGCAAGAAGTTGGCAGGTGATTTTGAAAAGAGTGACAGTACGACAGCTGGGCTGGCCTCGGCTCCTACAGTGGCCTCTCTGGAGAGGTAATTCCCAGCTTCTCACCTTAAAACAAGCAGGAATAATGAAAAGCCTAACCTTTGGAAACCGAGGACCTCGGTGTCCCATGTTCTGGCTCAGGCTATTTGCGGTGTCCTCTCTGTCTAGTATCTCTAGATACTATATCTAGTATCTCATGACCCCAGAGTGCCCAACGCTGCATACCACGGCTTCCAATCTCCAGGTGGCTCAGTGTCCCTAGGCCAAGAGGTCAGAGCACAAAAGCACAGAGGTCCCAAGTGAAAGATGTAAGTGAGGGAGGTGGACCAGCAGGCAACAGTGTACGGGGGGCATGGCTGGTAAACAAGGAAAAGGACAGGTTTCTCCTGAGCTCTCAACCGGGCCACAGGCAGCTCCCACAAGGTTAGAGGTTCCATTTTGTCTTTTCTCAAGAAACACAAAAATAGGATATCCTTTGGATGCAGTTTTGTACTTTTAAAATATCCTATTGTCATGAGTAAAGTTTTCTGGAAAATGGGAACAATACAGTGGCAGCCTGGATCTGGCTTAGGAGCTGTCTGGTGTGACTTCTGCACTAAATGAAGCAAAACTGGGAGGAGACATCATAACAGTTCACCTAGAGACTATTCTAATGCTACATGCCGAATGTATGTAATTTATCACCATGGTCTTGAGCTCTTGACCACTCTTGATCATTAGAGATCATCGCACCGTGGGCAAGAAGAAAGAGAGAGAGTTTGATCAATTAACATGGTTTTATGCTCTCTAGCCATGAGCTCACTGCAGATGCTATTAACATTGACCTTGCAACTTGTACCCTGCTTTAAGGAGGAGGCGCTACCAGCTGATGAACAACCAGGAGGAACTCCCAGAAGAGACCACCCACAAAGCAGCCAAATTAAAGTCCCCATAATACAAACCATGGCTTGTGGGAAAGGCAAAGTACTTATGAGATGACTAAAATTAACAATGATTTCTAAATAAATAGAAATGAAGTTCACGGTGATTTCAGACCCACATTGGTCTCTTCCCCCCCAAATAAAGTAGTCTCATTTCAAGTGAGTTTCTGTAGCATGTGATTGTACCAGAGCCATCCATTTAGAACCTGGACACCATTATTTCAGAGTACAACCACTATCAACCCACGGTGAACTGGACCATCTGAATGTTATGGTCGTATCTCCGGCTTACATGGATATTTTAGGCATAAATCCTGTCTATGGGAGGCAAAGTAAGGGATTTGTATATTTTTTATTTCAGAAAATGATTACTAAGTTTTGCACTCAGTGTTAGAATTTCAAAGATTACTCTGACAATATCTGTCATCAAAACCATGAAGTCTCAGAGGGGAGAGAGAAACACAAGTGACAAACTTAAATGTAAGGTTTTACGGGTTAGGGTAATGGTATGCCCTGTTCCATCAAGAGTGCCTGCTGCTTCTACTCCAGTGTATATCTAGAATCTATCCACATCTCTCCCATGCCACTGTCCGGGTCTAAGACACTGGATTACTGCCACAACCTCCAACCTACTCCCCACACTTCCATCCTGGCCCCACCATCCCCAATCAGTTCAGAGCCACCAGAGCAATTAGAAAACAGTCATAAAGCCCTGTAGGTCATTGTCTCCTCTCATAGCACTGGCCCTCCCAGTGTGGGCTCTGTCAGTCTCCACGAGGAGCTGAATGCTTTCCTCACTCAGAACGCTGCTGTGTACTCTTTGCTCTACAGAGAACCTCTCCTCTAGCTTAAATGTCACCTCCTTCAAAGGACAGTGGTTGCCTTAAATTCTCCACTTTAAACTTCATCTTGCTTTTAATTTTTATTGTCATGTGCACTTACTTTTGTCAGTTTCCTGGAATTTCTTGTCTGTCTCTTCCATTCAATTTCATGAAATCAGCATCTTTGTCTTGGTCTCTTGTACTCTCAGTATCTAGCAGGGTGCTTTGTATGTTCAAGAATCCCTCTAAGACTGTTCTTAGAATGACGGAGTCATGAGGCCTTATAGGACAAATACAGGGAGCAATGAAATCTGTCAAGATCAGAGAAAAGGGAAAGATGGCCTGTTATTGTATTAGTTTCCTAGGGCTGCCATAAATAAAGTACCACAAACTTGGTGGCTTAAAACAATAGAAATTTATTCCCTTGGGGCACCAGGCTGGCTCAGTCAGTAGAGCATGAGACTTTTGATCTCAGAGTCATAAGTTCAAGCCCCATGTTGGACATGTAGCCTGCTTGAAAGAAAGAAAGAAAGAAAGAAAGAAAGAAAGAAAGAGAGGAAGGAGGGAAGGAAGAAAGAAATTTATTCTCTCACTGTTCTGGAAGCTGGGAGTCTGAAATCAAGGTGTCTGTAAGATTGGTTCTTCTTAGGGACTGAGAAGAAAAATCTGTTCATGCCTCTCTCCCAGCTTCTGGTATTTGCTGGCAATACTCACTGTTCCTTGGCTTGTAGGTACATAATTCCAATTTGTACTTCCATCATTGCCTGGCATTCTTCCTGTGTGTCTCTGTCCAAATTTTCCTCTTCTTACAAGGGCATCAGTCATTTGATTATGGCTAACCCTAAACCAGTATAATCTTATATTAATTTGATTATCTCTACAAAGGCCCTATTTCCAAGATAAGGTGGTGTTTACAGGTCCCAGGGAGTTAGGACTTGAACATACCTCTGGTGAAACACAATTCAGCCATGATAGTCATCTATCTCTCAGAGAGTGGAGTCTTAAAAGATGAAGAAAAGTTGGAGTATGGGGAGGGGGCATGTAGAGGAACAAGCAGGACAGTACATTTTGCATAATAAAGACATCAAAGTTGGGGAGGAGTTGGCTGGGGGCAGACTTGAATATCACATGAAAGAGTTTTTATTTTATCCTATTGTCTTAGCTCAGACTGCCATGACAAGATGCCATAGACAGGGTGACTCAACAATAGAAATGTATTCTCTCACAGTTCTGGAGACTGGAAGTCCAAGATTAAGGTATCAACAGGGTTGGTGTCTGGTGAGTACATTTCCTTTGGTTGGAGATGGCTGCTTTCTCTGTTTCGTCACTTGGTAGGGAGAAAGAGCTCTAATATCTCTTCCTCTTCTCATAAGTGCACCAGCCTTATCAGATTAGAGTCCCACCCTAGAGCCTTACTTAAGCTTTTCACCTCAAGAAGAGCCCTATTTCCAAATATAGTCACAGTGGGGATTAAGACTTTAACATAAGAATGTTGGTGGGATATAAACTTCATAGCATCTATAGATCAAGTATCAGTAAACTATGCCTGATGGGATAGAATTGAGGCTGTGAAACAAAGCAAACCTGTCCTTGAGAGGTCATCTGTATGTTCTGAGTCAACCAGACTTTGGTCAAGTGATATTCTAGAAGCTTCTTACTATCTTAGATTGTTCAATGACACGAAGAGAGACCTTCAGTTATATTCCCTCTTATGCATGGAGTCCATGAGCCCATTAATCAAATGTTTGAGCCCACTTTTGAGTTCATATATATACACATTTGTCTCAAGGATTAGGGTGTAAGGATCTCTTAAAGAAGCTGGACTAGAGGAAGAGAGACTCTGAGCTCTTTAAGAGACAATAATCACAAGAGAAGAAGAAGTCTGTCACAGAAGACCTGACTGAGCCCCAGGGCTTCAGTGTATACTGTGAGGCACATGACTCATTCTCCTTCATGTTACTCCCCTCACACCTGGAGTTTCCCTGTGTTCTAGGAAGAAGAGGCTGTGGTAAGAGAATTAATGAGTCCCGGGGGCTCAGGCTCTGCTGGGGGCAAAACGTTGTGAAAAAATTAGTCATGTGAAGTGACAACCTTCCTACTTCCAGAAGGGGAGGAAGAAGGGCATGTGTTTTTGTCTAGAGGAAGTTGTCAGCAGCTGGCATGGTAACCCGTGGAAAGAAGACCCACTGCAGTCAATTGAACAGAAAGACGGCGGTGACCGTAATTAAAGAAAGAAAACCCAAGTCTCATCCCCTAGAATTATCAGGAAAAGTGACTCACAAGGAGGTTACATGTAGCATCTTTAGGAATTTGGTGGAATACTAAAAAAGAGAGATCCTGAGGATATTGAACTTCCTGTTAAAAAAGCAAGAGGGGATTCAAAACATGTGTTGTGGTAAATGTGGTTTATTTTTACTTCCCTAAATTACACTAATATTACATGAGGAGGCAAAGCTTGAGGGAAAAAATTATGAATAAGATTTAGTGATAAAGTCTAAATATTCAAAGTTAACAGCTGCATTTCTTTTTTTTTCCCTTATGAAAAGACAGATGTCACAGTACCTATCACCATACATTCACTACTACTGGCCTCAACTGGGCCTTCAATATTTCCCAGCATTCTCACTGCATTTCTACATTTTACTCCCTGACAATTTCAGACTATCTCCCATTTCCTCAAGCCACTGACCACCTTTGTACTCCTTCCTTCTCTTTTCCTTTCCTTTGGGTAACCTTGCCTCGTATTTATGTGACAAGTCAAGGCCATCATAGGGAACTCCTTCAAATTCCTGACTCAATATCTGCAAATCCAAGAGCCTCTGTACCAATCCTTCCTCCTCTCTTACTGTAGGTGTCAAAGAGAAATTGCACTTGTTAAAAAACAGCAGGGAAGACTTTATTCAAGGCTATTGAAATATGGGGGAGAGATTGAACTCAACTCCCCTGAAACAAAAGTAGGAGAGTTTTTAAGCACTGAGCTGAGCTGGTGGAAAGGTTCTGGGAGTCATTAGGAAAGAGGATGGTCAATATGATTAGACCATCTGTGTCTGCGGATTGTCTAACTTATTGAAGGTTCCACCGTCCTGCAGAGACTGGGAGATAGGGGTCCTATCTTCCTTGATAATTACTTTTCAGAAAGATGCCTCCTGGACATGCCTGGGTTGTAGAAAATGTACATCTCAAGGGGTTACAGGAATGATTTACAGCTGCAAGTTTTCTAAATTAAATATACCCAGAAAAGGGAGGCCACGTGCCTACATTTAGGAACACACTTCTCTAAAGTTTGCTCAAGCTGAGGAGAACTCTAAGGCCCTCTTGTCAGAGGGGAAGAATTCTCTCTCCTTGAGTGCTAACTCCTAACTCCTCCGGCATCACTGAGTAGTGTCAATTCTTAGGTAGAGCTTATTCCTATCTCTTCAGCTTCTATGTTACTTCTGGATCCTTCCTGACAGTATTCAAACATTTCAAGCAAGTGCAAAAGCAGCCATCTTCAACCGAAAAAATCTCAACTTCCTCTGCATTTCCACATCTCCCTCTATGGCTCTGTCTTTTGTCACCATGATAGCCAGACTTTTAGAAAGATTGCTTATGCACACTTTTTCTTCTCACTCTGTCTCCATTTTTTTCCCACATGTATATACATATGTGTATACACACACACACACACACACACACACATACACATGTGTGTGTGTGTGTACTCAGAAGGAGGATGTAGAACTGTTCAGCTGGTTAAGGGCAATGCCCCAACTTCCACATATTCTATTGATCAAAGCAGTGACAGGGCCTGCCTAGACTTAAGCACGTGAAGAAATGGGTTCTACCTCTTGATGTGGGATAATTCAATTGTTGCATTCATCTTTGGAAAATGCCACTGTCACTTTTTTTTTATTATGTTATGTTAGTAATCATACAGTACATCATTAATTTTTGATGTACTGTCACATGTTTTATATTTTTAATTTAAAAATGTGATTTTATCACATTGAAAATTTTTAAAAAATTTTTTTAAATGTTTTAAAATCACATATTTTATTTTTTTAATATTTTGTCAATTTTTTTGTTTTGTTTTGTCGATTTTTTATCATGTATTTTGAGTCTATGGCATGCAAATACAAAAAGAGCTTCTCTCCCTGTTGAATTGTATCACTTGTTATTATGAAGCAGTCGTTTGTATCTTGTGATTCTTTTTGCTTTTATCTTTTCTTTGATAAATAACAACTCTGAAAAAAAAGGTTGCCTGGTATATTTCCTATGACTTTACTTTCAACTTTTCTACATCCATATGTTGAGATGTCCTCTTTTTACCCGACAGTCTTTTTAAACTCTATCATTGAAACGATTGCACTGACTCTATGTCTGGTTGTTTAGTGCTGTATCTGGCTTTACATCTACTATCTTGTCATATATTCTATTTGCCCATAGTTTTTCCTTTCTTTTTTTTTTTCTCTCTCATTGTTTGCCTTCTTTACAATTAAGATTTTTCCCCAGTACATTCTCCCCTCAATTAGTTTAGAAGTTATATATCCTTTCTTTTATTTAGAGATTACCTTTGAAACTGAAGAAAACTAAAGTCTAAGTCTGATCAATAACTTTACCTTTCTCTGGGATAATAATATTTTTAAAAGTCTTTGAACAGTTCAACTTACCCTGCATTGTTATATGTAACTGTTTTTGTGTCATTTAATTTTTGCATTTAGCCTTGCAAGAGTGTTTTCTTATAAATGATTGATGTTCATTTAGGTTTACTCATAAATTTACAGTCTTATGTGTTTTTCATTTCTTCTTGCACCCCAGCTTTCTGTCTGGGTCACCTTCTTCCTGAAATTCTTGCTTTAGAATTTCCTCTAGTAAAATGGTCCTGTAGTGGCAAGCTGTCTCTTCTTGTCTGTCTAGAAGTGTCTTGATTTTATTTTAGTCTCTGAGCACAAACATTTATTTTAGCAATTGTGTTCTCTCAGTGTATTGATGATGTTATTACATGATCCTCAGGCTTCTACTGTTGCAGTAGAAAATTTCAGGCCATGTTTATCTTTTAAAAGTAATCTGGTGGCTTCTAAGATCCTCTGTCTGGCTTTAATATTCTAAATGTCCATTACGTCATCTCTAGATGTGGCTTTTCTTTTACTTATTCTGCTTGAGAATCTTAAATGTGGGAACTGTTGTCTTTTATCCATTTTGGGAAATAATCAGGCATGATCTCTTCAAATATTGCAAGTTTTTAATTATCACTGTCCTCTCCTTCCAGAATTATCATTGTATTTATGCTACATGGCTCAGTATTTTTAATTTTTAAATTTTTTCTGTCATTACTTTGTCTTTCTCTGTGGCATGCTGAACTTCCTTCCAGCTTGCCAAACCTTTCTTCAGCTGTATCTCATCTACTGTTAATCTCTTTCATCATTTAAAAAAAAGACTCCAAGTATTATGTTTCCCATTCCTAAAAACTCTTTTGTTCTTTTTAGATTTACAGTGTCATCTTATTTACTTTATCTGTCCCTTCAAGCTACTTTTAGTCCTAGCTGATCCAAAAAAAAAAAAAAAACCACAAAAATCTGAAACCAAAAACCTCAAGTCATACTTTTGCTTTAAAATTGTAATGCTCGAGGCTCTAGTCTAAAGCAAATGCAAACTTTTTCTAGAGGAATTCACCTTTATATTAGGTCTCATAGAATCACATAAATAACTTTTATAACCAGCTATATGAAGAAATTTCAGGGGGAGGGTGGGGGTGGATAGTGCATAGCTTAGTAATCTCCCATGAATTACCATCTTATCCCTCCTTCTCAGACCCAAAGTGTTTCCTTGTCCCCTGAGAGTCAGAGATCAGTTGAATTTCCCTCTGGTTCACCTTTACCTTGACAGCACTGTTCTGAGTAATAGTGTTATAGAAGGAAGAGATCATCAATTCAGTGGACATATGATAGTCGTCACCCCATTGGCCACTCATCACTTCCAACCCAATAAACTGCTCTCAACACCTTGAGTCATTCATTTCCTTTGGCTTCTGTGACATCATAGTTTCTGGCTCTTTAGATTTTTAGTCCTCTCTCTCCTCAAGTTTTAATGTTAGAATTCCTAATGGCTCCATTATTGACCCTCTTCTTCTTTTGTATGCATTTCCTACGTAAATCAACCTAAGATGACTTTAACACCATCTTGATTCGAATGAAACCTAAATATCTATCTCTAAACTGAATTTTATCTCTTCTGAGTTTCATCTCTACTTGACATTTCTTAGTTGAATATCTCAGTGTTCCCTGAAACAGAACATCTCCTAAACTGAGCTTCAGTACTGAGTGTGATGTGTCCCCATCCCCCTCCCCCCACCAAACCTGATTCTTCTCTAGTTACTTATGTCAATCGTTAAGACACTATAATTTACCCATTGCTCACTCCAGAAACCTTCCTGCTTCTGCAGCTCACATCTTAACACATTTTCTCTCCCGCTCACAAGGCTGCAACCAGGCTTGTCTAAATGCCAGACTTCCTGGAAACTCTTACCCAGTTTCTTTCATCTTCTGGGACTGACTCCTACACATGCTTCAAATCACAGTTAAACTCTCACTTCATCAGGTGACTTTCTCCCAACCTCCCTCCTGAGATAGAGAGGGGGAGGTTTCCTTTTTAGGTCGTGTCCTAACATACCATGCTTCCCCTTAGCAGCAACTTTAACAACTATAATGTAAATTATATTAAATATAAGTAATTATTTGTTCAGGGTATCAGCATGTGCTTCCTCCACTCGACTGTGAGCTCCCTAAGTGTGAGGTTTGTCTGCTTGGGTCACCATGGTACCGCCAGAGTAGTATGTGGCACTGTAGGCATTTAAAAACATTTGTTGGATGAATACGTGGATGGATGACTGATGGCCACATTTATTACTCAAATGCTTGCAAAATGTTCCTGTGAATGCTTAAGAGTCCCGAAACCTATCCAAACACAAATATGCTATAAAACTGATTTCACTTCTCTAAAAAATATTTTTGGATTTTTTCAAAGTCATGTTATATCCATGGAATCATGTCACACATTTCAACTCTATCTATCATGTCAGTTGGCTGGAAAATAATGTTGAAAATTACCAATGGGGAATTGTTGAAGGTTTTTGATCAAGGGGGCGGGCCATGTAGATACATGGTTTAGAAAAGGAACTTTAGGATCAGGGTAGAAATTGGATTGAATGGGGAAAAATGTAAGGCAAATAAAAAATGGTGAGAGACAACTAGAAGAGAGCAATATCGAGGCATGGAAAGGAGGAGATTTACTGAGAGCACTGCAGAGGAAGAATCTATAGAAAATGGCAAGATCATGGAAGGTGTGATGGAGAGGAAGGGATTCGGGATAGCTGGGAGAATCAGGTGAGACTCTGGATTAGTGTTGTCTTCCATCACCTGTGTTGCCTGTGGCATGGCTAGTTAAGGCATGCATTTTTATGCATATCAGATTTTTCCTATTTTCCATTTTACAGAACTGAGACTATACCCCAATGTTCCTAGCTCTTATTTTTTATTTTCTGTCCTAATATTATTTACTATGAAAGTTCTTTCCAAAACCCTGGTCTGCTTGCCTGGTTCTTGATACCCCAGCTGGAGTCCTTCTCAGTCACCTCTGCTGGAAGGTTTGGTCTCTGCTCCTCAACAGCCAACCCCAGTTCAGAACCTACTGTGATCTGATTATCCCCTGCTTAATTTTCTTCTGGAATTGTTGCTGTATTGATCCCCACTGCTTACATTACATTTGTATTTCTTGATCCTAGCATTTGCTTGCCTCCCCTCTGGCCTTGCTAAACCATTTGGACACTCAACTATCTGGCTGCTCCCATCAGAACAAGCCTACTGCTGAGTCCGTTTCCTCCGATATGCTTCCAGCACGTTTCCGGCTTTCTCCCAATGGCCCTTTACTTCTGACACCTAGGCCTGTCTTTTTTCCCAAATTTTTCTTAGTGGTGGAACTTTGTAACTCAGCTAGATAAATGAAGGATTAGTTTAGACAACTAACCCTCCTGGTGGTCTTTGGGCCTGTTGAATGGCTCAGCATTTCTTTCAGTGTTTTTGCATCATAGTAAATATCGCTTCTCTCAAAAGCAATGCAATTTTTATTACCTTCAAATTCATGTTGCCTTATCGGTACAGTTTCTTTTGTTAAATAGCTTCTTCTAAACATGAAAAGCCAAAATTTAGTGTTTGGCCTTGTAAGGTTCTCTACCCTGACTAATCCTGATGGCTCAGTGATTGCTGTTAAAACTCATTTAGCGGGGCACCTGGGTGGCTCAGTGGGGTAAAGCCTCTGCCTTCAGCTCAGGTCATGATCCCAGGGTCCTGGGATCGAGCTCAGCAGGGAGCCTGCTTCCCCCCCTCTCTCTCTGCCTGCTTCTCTGCCTGCTTGTGATCTCTCTGTCAAATAAATAAATAAAATCTTAAAAAAAAAAAAACAAACAACAACTCATTTAGCATACAGCAGCAACCTTCCCACTGCCCTGGAGAGCATTTCTAGCCTCCAGGAATACAGGGGAGGCGCTCCTCTCCCTCCATACCGCTCATGATCAGCCCCTTTTGCCCCTTACTGGGTGCTCAGGCTTTTCCTGAAGGTGCTGTTGTTTCTAAGCATCATTTCAAGGCTTTAGAGAAGTAAGAATTTTGTTCACAGAAAATTTATGGAGTCTTTCTTTAGACTTTTGATTGGTTATACTTGACCTAAAGATGCTGTAAAAAATTATAATTTATAAAATAATTACCTCAGCTATGAACATAGGTAAACACAGTTAACTTACTAGACCACATCCATATATGGGTAAGTTGGGGAGTTTCACCAAAATTTATATAAATTTTTATATGCATCCTATAGATGCTATCCTATAAACAGTTCCACGTATACTTAGTGTAGAAAATAATTAGGATTTTAATACATATATTAAACTACTTGAATATGAATTTTGTGTATTTATCTTAACAAGTAGAAAGTGAACATCTATTTTAGAAGGGTTAAGATTCGGGAAGGAAGAAAAACAATATTTCACGGAAGGATAGATTGTATTGCATGCCAAAAGTACTCAGAGAGAGCCAATTAAGTTGTTACAAATGTATCAAATATCAAAATGTAATTTTCAAATTAAAAAAACACTATTAACATTAGCTTCTCAATTTTTATGTGGCTTGTTACTATTAGTAAGCAGTGCCAAATAGCTCCTAAAACCAAGTTTTTCTTTTCCATTTAAATTGTGCTTTCCAAAATCTGTAAGGTTATTCCACTCCAAGATTCTTAACGATATGTTTAAATGGAAAGTATAAAGTCAACGTATTTAAATGTGATGTCGAATAGCAGATCAAATGTAATATTTTATTATGGGGGATACTAGATTTAGATATTTTAGATGTTTTATAGATATTTGACAGCCTACAATATTCAATTTACAGGTATGATGAGGAAAAACTCTTTAAATTTTTATTTCATCAAAATAACGGAAAATCATAACCTCAGATTGGATATCTTGACTGGATATTGCCGACAGTAAGTATGCTTCTAGTAAACTGGCAATTTCCAAGATGATTGCTTCACATTTGCTATTCATAAAATATACTGAGGCCTATGAAGACATTGATAGTGGAGTTGACAAGCAGTCTTTTCCTCTTAGACTCTTCTACTTCAGGTTCTATACTCCCTGCATTAGGTTTTAGAAGCTTAATCTGATATATGGTCCTTGAAATACAAAAATAGTCTTTATTTTACAAAATCATGCTCCACAGAGTTCCTTTTAAATGGCAAGCTTTTGATGTTTCTTCCCCTGCAACTGGGCCAGGATCTTGTCTGCCTTTGAGAGGATTATATTTGTGATTGCTTCTCTGTCACTCATCTCTCAGAGGTTAGTTATTGTCACAGGTCAGAACAGACAAGCCCTCACTTTCCATTGATGTTCCCTCACTCTCAGAGCAGCTTTGTTCAAAGAACCAAGAGTCCTCAGAGACCTTGTCTTTACGCAAGAGGCTGGCCGGCACAGGTCCCTGGAAGATGGCGCTAAGATGAGTCTGACCCTACTGACAGAAAAAGTTCTAGAACCTCAGTCCCTTACCCAGCTCCAAATCCTAGGAGCTCCCTGAGTCTTGCATCTAATCCTTGAACACATCCTCCTATTTCTTCCTCTGTATTTCAGAACCCATCCACTTTTCCCATACCCACTTCCACCATCCTAGTTCTGGTCACTGTCACTCTTGCCTATGTCCCTGATGGAGCTCCCTGCTCTTCTTACCTCGGCCTTCAGTCTCACCTCCCAGAAGTCTACTGTCTGCATTTCGGTATTGCCTGAAACCAAATATTTGGGATGCTTACTTTTGCCATGGGGATAAAGTGGAAACTCCTCTATGTGGTGTCATTTTTACCCTCTCGACCTTCAGCTCTCACTTGCAAGCTTCCAGCTTCTTGGTAGGTCTTTGTATTGTTTCTTGATCCTAAACCTCTGTATATGGCCTAGAACTCTAGTTTCCCACTGCTTCCTCCATTCCTTTCCTCCCTCCTCCCTGAGGAGCCATCTTGTCTGCCTAACTGAACTCATTTAGATATAAACCTTGATGTCATACACTCTGGAAATCTTCTCTGACTCCCAAAACTGAGTGATGCGCCATACTTGTACACACCCCGGAGACACACCACTCTTCCTGACTAGACCCCAAGTTTCTTGAAGGCAAGCACCATGAGTTGCTCCTTATTTATATTTGCATTTTTAAATGAATTTTTAATAAAAAATACAATATAAAATTTTAAAATAATTTTTTAGAAATTTCTATATTTTTGTTTATATATTTATTATATATTATATATATAATATATACTGTTTATATATTTATATTTATATATTAAATATATTTTATGTATTTGTATTTTATATTTTGCTTTATATTTGTCAGATGGAAATTACCTTGTGCCCACTAACCCTTACTTCTGATTTTGTCCTTATATCTCATTGGCTCATGGGCATTTTGGCTTCTCTCCTATGTGCCACCTGTGATTATCCCACAGAATCGGACAACCAGTTTGGTTCATCTTATTTTGATCTTGACAGCTGTTTTCTTTTGGATGTGTTTTATTACCAGCCCTCTGGCCCTCTCTCTTCTTACTGCTCTCAGCCCAACACTGCCAATCCGGACCAGGTCCCTTCTGTGCCTGTGTCTGTATGGAGGATGGGGGGATGGGATTGGACCTTTGGTTCTTGATTACCTGTTACTATAGTAACACTATGCAAACTTAAGAGATTGTCTTCCTGACAGTTAGGGCCTATAACTGTCATCTGAATTCGTCACAATCAGTCACATTTTCCCTACTGGCTGGCTGTGACTTGCTATGCCAAGAACCTTGCCTTTGCTTCCTGTAGCCCATTCTCTGTGAGCTGGAAGCCTGTACTTGGCCTGTACTTCAAGCCTTCACAAGACTTGGAGAGAAACGTTTCATAATTGCTTCCTCAACAGCTTCCATCTTGCTTCTCCAATTTCCAAGTTCTGACTTAGAGCATAGAAACAGAGATGTTCCCGAAATCTTTTCGAAACCTCCAAGGTTTTCCTCCATAAAAAGACAGCAACTTAATTATTCCCTTGGGTCTAGTTTCTCATCTCTGTTTCCTGTTCCCTGGGAATGTTTTGCCCTCCCCAAGAGTGATTTTGTTCATCTTTCAATGGACTTGCTGGCCATTTGTATGTCTTCTTTGGAAAAAATGTCTATTTTGGGTCCTTTGCCCATTTTTTAATCTGGAATTGTAGGGAGTTTTTTGTTATGTTTTGTTTGGGTTTTTGTTTATTTTGTTTTTTTTTTTCTTTTTTCACTATGGAATTGAAGGACTTACATATTCCTTACTCATTTTCAATATTAACCTTTTATCAGATACATGGTTTGTGATTATTTTCTCCCATTTTATGAAGGCTGTCTTTTCATTTTGTAAACTATTTTCTTTTGCTGTACAGAAACTTTTTAGTCTGATGTGGTCTCACTTGTCTATTTTTGCTTATGTTATCTGTGCTCCTGGTGTCACATTGAGAAAACCTTGCTGAGACTGATGTCATGAAGCCTTTCCCCTCTGTTTTCTAACAGGAGCTTTCAAATTTTTTTTAAGATTTTATTTATTTATTTGTCAGAGAGAAAGCACAAGCAGGTGAATGGCAGGCAGAGGGAGAGGGAGAAGAAGGCTCCCCACTTAGCAAGGGGATTCCTGTGGGGCTCAGTCCCAGGACACTGGAATTTTTTTTTTATTTTATTTTTTATAAACATATAATATATTTTTATCCCCCGGGGTACAGGCCTGTGAATTGCCAGGTCTACACACTTCACAGCACTCACCATAGCACATACCCTCCCCAATGTCCATAACCCAGCCCCCCCCAACCCCCTCCCCCCAGGACACTGGAATTTTGACTTGAGCCGAAGGAGCTTTCAATTTTAGGCCCTAAATTTCAGTCTTAGGTCCATTTTGAGTTGATTTTTGTGAGCCTTAGAAAAATTAAAAACAGAAATACCGCATGGGGTGCCTGGGTAGCTCAGTGGGTTAAAGCTTCTTCCTTCAGCTCAGGTCATGATCTCAGGGTCTTGGAATCGAGCCCCACATCGGGCGCTCTGCTCAGCAGGGAGCCTGCTTCCTCCTGTCTCTCTGCCTGCCTCTTTGCCTACTTGTGATCTCTGTCTGTCAAATAAATAAATAAAATCTTTTAAAAAAACCAAACAAACAGAAATACCACATGATCCAGCAATCCCACTTCTGGGTATTTGTTTAAAATAATTAAAATCAGATTCTTAAAGAGATAGTAAGTAAAAACAAATAGGTGAAATTAATATTAATAATGTATTTTCTTTGGCTGGGTATATTCAAAATGTCATCAACATGTTGTCAATTAAACATTATAAGTGATAGACTTGTTTTGGTACTATATTTTTGAAATTCTGTGTTTCACACTTCCAAACCATTTTAAATCTGTCTAGATACACTTCAAGTGGTAGTAGCCACTTTTGGCTACTGGCTACCATATTGGATAACACAGATCAAACACCTGAAGAAAGTGGCTGCCTCAGGTATTATCAGAGTGGCTATAAGATGAAAACCGAGAATCAGATGCCCCCCACTATGTCCCTTACCTTGACACTCATAAAGTCTTCCAGACTTTGATACCAGGGAATAATTAAGGTTAGCATCCTTAATATGGGTGAGATTAAGTTTCTTTCATTTCACAGAATGGGAGCCTGAATTACAAATTAAGATTAGTTATGAATGAATTAGAAATTTTGTTTCTTGGGGTACCTGAGTGGCTCAGTTGGTTAAGCTTGATTTTGGCTCAGGTCGTGATCTTGGGGTCTTAAGATCAAGCCCCGTGTTGGGCTGTGCACTCAGCACAGAGTCTGCTTAAGGATTTTCTCTCCCTCTCCTTCTGTCCCTCCTGCTGCTCATGCTGTCTCTCCAAATTAAATCTTTTTTAAAAATTGTTTTAAATATTTTATTTATTTATTTGAGAGAGAGATAGCGACAGAGAGCATAATCGGGGAAGAAAAGGAGAAGCAGGTTCCCTGCTGAGCAGGGAGCCCTATGCAGGGCTCAATTCCAGGATTCTGGGATCATGACCTGAGCTGAAGGAAAATACTTAACGCACTATGTCACCTTAACACTGAGCCACCCAGGCACCCCAATAAATAAATCTTCAAAAAGAAAAAAGAGAAAAAAATTATGTTTCTTGCACTCTCAAGTTTGTGGTCTGAATTCCCTACCTGTTATACTTACTTCACAAAGTAGTTTAGATTTTTAAATGGGAAAATTTATACAAAGAATATGATAAAATGCAAGACTCGCAGAAGCAGCTCAATACCTTCCCCTTTCCTCAGTTAGCTCCAATCCAGAGAAGCCAAGGACATAGGTTTTCTCTCTTTTGGGATCAATAAACTTTTTAAGACAGATGTCTGAAGATTTCAAGATGTGGTCATCGGGGTCATTAGGTGAGAAAGTATAAATGAGTAAATACCATTTATTCTCATTCTTTAGAATGACTAAATTAAATCATAGGGCATTCTGAGAGACTAAAATATCCACACTGTCTATGAATACCAGCATTTGGAATTGGAAACACATGTATACTAAGGAGTATGTTCAGTATAGGTATATACATTCATCTATTCATTCATAAATAGACTAAACAAAATACTGAAAAAAAATATTTAGAGAAAAGTGTTTAAATTGTTTTAAAAGTGAGAAAAGCCTGCTAACCACAGGAAACATCCAGGATTATAGGGTGGTTTTTTGGGTCCAATTATTTGAGACACATGTTGATTTTGTCGTTGTTGTTTAGATCAAGCTTGAATGGAATCCTGCCATTTTGTCGGCAAGGTTCAGGCCTACCTGGTAGAAAATGACAGTAGAGGCAGAGTCTAAAAGGAAAGTTCATGTGGTTGACGTTAACCATACATGTAAGAGGCTAGCTGGAAGAATGCAATTATTCATGATTTTGGCGGAAACACACCAGGAAGATATCTTATGAAGAAGAGAATGGATTTTGGAGAAAAGAGTCAGATCCTTCTTTGTGCAATGTTGTATGGCAACGAAGACATAGTTAGACTACAGTTAGGATAGGGGTATAATTACTGTAACAAAGACCTGAAATACCAGTGGTAGAAACGATATAAAAATGTATTTCTCTTTCATGGGATTGTTAAGGATAAGCAGTACAGAGCAGACATAATGGATCATCAGCGTCAGAGATCTGTATCCTAGCTTAGGGTCAGTATGGTCCTTCAGCCTGGACAAGAATAGACCCAGCTTATGGCCCTGTCTTTGAGGGTCTTGCACCCAAACTGAGTAAAAATGGCAGAGGAGGGACAGTATATCCATAGTAAAAATGCTCAATCAAAAGCAGGGAAGAATAGGAAACTCTAGAGGCATCGTTGGATTTCAGCAATCACCTAATCTTACTGAGGAGGACATTGCGACACCTTGCTGTCTGGCAGTTCAGTTAGTCCTGGGTTAGTTCATTTGGAAATCTTAGGTTCTGTTCCTGAAGAAAGTCCCCATTACACTCTGGGATTCCTGAATGTGTCTTCTGGAACATTCTTCCTTGCTGATCATCTTCCATGGTAACTTAAGGTGAGCATTGGAGCCTACCTTGCTCACGGGAGATGCAAACTCAGGGGTTGCTTTATAGTTGATCAGACATGGACTTTTTTCATGCTCTATGTGGTTTCTTTAGCAATGCATAACATCTTAGTAGGCCTGTCGTCTATGGGCTGCAATCTGTTTTCATAAACAGGTAGTCAAAGATATTCACTAGTCGTACTTCTTACATCTGGAGACCTTTTATTTTATTTCCTGGAACTGTGTCTTTGCCCATTCTCCCCACATTATTAGTAGTCTATTTGAGGCCATCCAAAATACTAGGGTTGATTGGGAAGGCCACAAAATTAATCTGGTCATTGCTTGTAGGCTGGACTCACTGACTTACAGGGAGATGCTTGAGACAGGCCTGGGGCCACAGTCTCAAGTTCACGAAGAAGTGAACTTCTTAGAGCCACTTCTTAGCCTTGTTTCAGTTCTGGGTACAGGTGTAATTAACCTCTAGATGCGTCTTCTAAATTACTGGGCTGTTTGTTCATTCAGATTGAGGGCTACATGCAATGTATTCCCTTCCATCTATGCTCACAAGTGTTCTAGGTCCAGGTTGAGACCATCTTTTTTCTAGGTCTCTGCTTTAGACAAACCCACGAAAGGCAGCCAATACACACTAGCACTCTGAATTTTTTCCCCAAGTTCCTGGACTCATAGGCCATGTTCATATGTGTTCAGTCTTCCAACACCGCTTAAGTCACAGTTTTCATGAATGTATTTCCCAAAATGACAAGAATCACCAATGTTCCAACTACTCATATCTATGCCCCTTCCACCTGCTGCCCAGCCCTCAAGCCAATGCCACATAAATTAGATTCTACTGTGGCAGCTCCAATTCCTGTCTCCACTTCTAAGTCAATTAGCCTGTAGATACATTTGTTGTTCCAAAGTCCCAAAATAACAGTAGTTTAAGCAAGGCTGTTAATTTCTGTCTTCCATAGCAGCCCAGGTGAAAGGCCCCCCGCTCCCAGGGCAGGGAGGCAGCTCTGTGACAATTTCCACTCCCTGGTTCAAGAAGCCCTCTTCAGCTCCAGTCATCAGACCCACATTACAGCTGCTGGGGAGGGGGAACTGAGATGGGAGAAGACACACTCCTTCCTTTTATAAGTGTGACTTGGGAGTTTTGCAGTACTAAGGCTCACATCATATATTTTCGTTAGCTGGAACCTTATCATAGGACCACACCTCACTGCAAGGAGGGTTGGAAAGTGAGGCCTTTAGTTGGGCAGCTGTGACCCCAGATGAAAATGTTAGTACAACGGAGAAAAAGGGTGAACAGATATTGGGAAGCCATGAGCAATACTTTGCCAGAGTGAGCACTTGTAGGTATAGATGGGGAGGAGTAAGAAAACAAGCATGGATCTTCATTAGCTTTACAGACACTGGGTAACTTGCATATTAACTCAGTAACTATCCCCTACTTTCCTTCCCAAGAATGGAATAGCCAAGCCTGAAGTTAAATGGTACTTAAAAACTCCAAAGTGGCAGAAACAATTTTGAAGAACTTCTGTTTTGTTTGGCAAAGCAATTGGCTGACTGGAAAGATTAGCATGTATTTTTTGGTCTTGAAGATTTTATAATATTTCCCTAGACCACAGAACTAGGAGGACAACTGTGAACAGAATATTGGAAACTACAGAAAACCAAAGAGTGTCTCCCAAATAGGCATTTATTTTTAAATCTTCCTTCTAGACTTGCTTTCTAGAAATAGCCCTCTTTTCTACAATGGTCTCTCATCGAATCCACACAGGTAGAAAGAACAGAGCATCTAAATCTAGATTCAAATATCCTTGCCACAGTCAAAACTACAGTGGCTATTTCTCCCTAGGCAGGTGCTACTGGACCTAACCGGGACATGCATGAGGAGGTCCAAGTCTTCCACTTTTCACAGTGTGGGTTAAAGGGTAGGATTGAAACACCAGAACTTGTTAACTTCACTGCCAATAGACCCAAGCCTAGCTGTGGACTCAGTCTGAGTGTAAGATAGTGGTAAGTGCACAGTCTTTGAGCTAGACAGACTGTGGTTCCAGTGGGGCTCTGGGGTAAATGTCTTAGCTTTATACATGGGAGAAGAGATGTCAGTTTTCTTATCTTGAAGTTTTATTTTTTTAAAAGATTTTATTTATTATTTATTTATTTATTTGTCAGAGAGAGAGAGAGAGAGAGAGAGAGGACACACACAATCAGGGGGGAGTGGTAGGCAGAGGGAGAAGCAGCCTCCCTGCTGAGCAGGGAGCCCCATGTGGGGCTTGATCCCAGGACCCTGGGATCATGACCTTAGCCGAAGGCAGAATGCCTAGCCAACTGAGCCACCCAGGCGTCCCTTATCTTGAAGTCTTATTTTCATGGTTTCTTCAATTATCTGTTCTTAATATATATCTCTGGCTCTGTAACTTTTCCAAAGTCTCTTTTCCCTGTATTTTCAATCCCTTGGACAGTTAGGGATAACAAGTCAACTTACTAGGTCTATTATGGTTAAATGAGATAATGTAAAATTACATAGGACAGTGCCTAATAATCAGATGTAGCTGTTATTATAATGCTTATGTGGGATGATCAAATCAATAAGATACCACCTATAATCTACTTCATAAGAAATGGTACAGGTGTGTTTGTGTATGTGTGTGAGTGTGTGATACTACAATAAAAATTGTTCAAATTAACACAGAGGCACACCAGAATTTTTTTTTTTAAAAAAGGACTTATGATTCAGAAATACTACTCTGTCCAGCCTAGAATTCTGTCATTCGCTTACATAATTCCCTTACATAATACTTTGCAAATAATAAGTAAGTTGTTAATAAATGTTTGATATTTCTTAAAGAAAATTTACTAATGTGCAGATTTTTAATAAATTTACCTTGAGATTCTGTTACTATTTAACCATATTAATCCACTAATATTAATAACATTAATGGCCATGTTCCAGTCATTATTAAATGCATGTCATACACTATCTCATTTAATCTTCACAATCACACTTGATGGTAGTTTTTATTTCTGTTTTATAGATAAAAAACTGGTGCTCAGGGAGGTTAGCAGACTTGTGTAGAAGCAGACGACAAGTAACTGGGAGTTCAGGGGTGGATCATTTGGCTCTAAAGTCTATTCTTTAAGCCAAAATAATGGACAAAAAGAGGTAAAAGGTGTACATGAAACTAGCAGAACAGTTACATAATAGTGTGCTTATATCAAGACCATGATCTTAGAACGTTATCCTCTAGGCCAGCCTGAGAGCAGGTATCCACAGCTGTGTTCTCACTCAGACAAAGCAGCCATGTAGAATTCTAGAATTCACCTGCAACGGGACATGTCAATCAAATCCGTCAAGTACCTCTTACTGGTGTTTTTGGCTTTTTGGACTTTCATTGTACTTTCATTGCACTTTCAGTTTCGTTTGGATCTAAGGGAGAGGAAACAAAGGAGGAAAAGGAGATTCAAAGAAAAAGAGAGTTCTGATCCCCATCATTCTTTTATTCCCAGGGCCAGTGTTCCGAAGAAAATGTTTTCCCGTTCAGCTTTCTTTGGCAAACGCATGCAGAGATGTGATCAGTCGTTGGAATGATCAAATGCCCGAGAAAGGTACCGTGAACAATGAAAGGGCAGCTGCGGTATCTCGGCAGAACAACGCCATCAGAGAAGAAATTTGCAGCTCAAGCTCCTGGCTGCAGTTTATTAGGAAGGCTCTTATGAAAGTGCTTTCAGACCTGTTAGTGAAAAACTACTCATTTGGGTGTAATGGGACAGCTTAAAACATTCAGAACTGATAGCCTGGACGGAATCACTGTGGGGACAGCGTGTTCGTTTCCATCTCCGTATAACAAATTACGGGAAATCAAGCAGCCTCAAGTGATACACATTTCTTACCTCATAGCTCCCGAATTCAGGTCAGACATCGGAGCACGGGCCAGCCTGGTCCTCTTGTCAGCGTCTCACCGACTGCTTTCGAAAGTGCTGCCAGAAGCAGTCTCGGCTGAGGCCTGCGGCCCTCTTCCAAGCTCCTGTAGGTGTTGGTAGAATTTGGTTTGTTGCAGCTGTAGGACTGAGGTTCTCAAGTTCTAGAGGCCACTCAGGTACAGGTCTGAGAGACGTGAACCTACTTTTAGTGACAGGAGCAAGTCAGGGATTACCCCGGAAAGTAGGCGGCCTAAGAAATGTTGGATTTTGAAGCCACCAGGTGATGGGCTGGGGATAACGGATTTGTTCATTATCTTGTCTGTCAGGATGTTTCACGGGCTAAATGAATACATGTGTTAAGATTCATCAGACTGTACGCTTTCCATGTGTCAGTTTGTTGTACCTCAGTTGTACTTCCATAGCTTTTAAACAACACATGTGATGGAAGAGGGACCAGCATGTGGTGTTTACTGGACTCTCCCCAGGGTGGTCTTACCATGAGACAGGCCTCTGCCTGACCAAGACAGCCCAAGCATCTGTTGACTGAGCACCTGTTCTGTGTCTTGTACTGTGTTAGCCACACTGTATGTATGAAAAGCTTGTCACAATAGCTCTGTGGTACAATAACTCTGGGTGGTTCAAGTAATTCCTTCTGTAAAATAAGCGCTTTGAGACACTACACAGGAAAACGTTAACACTCTTTGGCCCCAGAGAGAGCACAGTGTTGTTCTGAGAGGTACCACACATGGTAAGGGACACTCATTTCCACAGTCAGGTGACAAACAGCAAGTAAGATTAGCTGGTTTGGTGATGCAGACCTTCCTTCATAAGATGTACATCTAGGAGTTTCTCTGGTGTGGAAAGCACAAAATTTGTGGAAGAAAAAGGGAAACATGGCTCTTTCCCCTGATATTTAAGTTCACGAACAACCAAATCTGTAGCCAGTAGAGAGCACTTTATGAAACATGTAAATGAGCCTAACATTGGCTCACCACCCCTTAGCCCAAAGAGCTGACTGGTAAAGCCCTCACAGGAAAGCGAAACTGTCCTGGGGTTGAGGTATGGAAAGCTGTCGAAACCTAAGATAATATTGACCTCCTCAGTGAATTTCCACATGAGTAAATGAGATATTTGAATAGGGGACAACACTAGATCCAAAGCTGTGCTTTCAAAATGCTGCCTTCATATGAGAATAGAATGGTTGGGAGGAGAAGGTGGTGTCATAATTATGTCTTAATCAGGTCTGCAAACTTGATGGAATTAAATCAGACTGGGAAGAGAAGCCTTCACTCTGGAAATCATGATTATGTGGTTATTGGGCAGCTCTGAGTTCTGTGCTAGGATTGCTAATCTTAGGTCATGCAAATATATATATAAAATAGTGTGGTATATGGAATTTCTCTGATAGATTACGCAGTTGATCTCCTATAATAGAAGATTCAAGAAGCTGCCTTGTTGATCATACATACCATGGAGCTATTTCGAGGGCTTTAGGAAGGCTGATTTCTTAAAAATTGTTTCATGCCTCAAATTACGTATTTCTTCACTTCGTTTTGATGCTCTGATCATTATTAAATGAAAACAATCTCTGAAAAGGTAACATGCATAGGTTCAAAATATTTTGAGCATTGAAGGGAAGTTAGTAATTGAGAGAGCAATTAGTTTCACAACTATGTGAGGGTGGGATTTTAAAATAATTTTTAGAAATGATAACTATAACTTGCAATTTTAATTATGTAACTATATTATTTAATTATAATCATAGTTTTATAGTTATATAATTATATTTTATTTTATTTATAATTATAGAATATAGAATATAGAATAATTTATATAATATAATTCTATCTTATACAATCTATTTATTGAGCACCAGTTATGTGCTTTGCACTATGTTAGGCACTTTGTACATATTATCTCATAAGTTTGTCAGGATAACTTTGTAAAATTTTAAATCCTGTACTATGTATTATATGTTTATATATAAATTACATAATTTATTACATATAATTATGATTTTAAAAATCTATAAATACAGATGGAAATTTCTATATATAATATATTCTTATTATATATAATTATATAATTATGGTGTTTTAAGAATGATAAATCAAATATTTAAGATAAGGTGCTCATATTGCTTTTGGTCCTTGGTTCCAATGAAGTCTAGTATTTTTATACCATTAAAAATTGCTAATATAGAAATATGTGCAATATTACATTATATCCTTGGCTGAAAAAATATCCGCTACAAGTAAAGAACAGGGCTTAGAAGTAAAGCAGAACTTTAGAATTTTTTCAATTGTTATATCATTAAACAAAACCATGCTGTCGCAAATTACTTGACTCTAGAAAGTAATAACTGAATCTGATGCAAAACGATCAGAGATGATAGCATTGCTGTAATATCAGGATTACAAAACAAGCAGCACTCACTGGCATGAATGATAGAAACATACTTTCAAATGGCCCCACACTGCAGTTTGGGGTTCTGCATAGAACATTTGAACAGACTGAATTCAACCCTCTTGACCTCTCCTGTTTCAGATTCCTTTATTTTCTGCAGGATACATTTGTATCAACTCAACAAATGAAAATATGAAAACCTGAAGAACTGTCACTCAAGTTGGGCACAAGCCCGGTTTTCAAAATTCAATGAAATTAAAATTAAAATAATCCGAATAATGCATCAAAGGGAGCTTTTACTGGTCTAAGCATGGTTCCATTGGGCACAATTTGTACCAAGAGAGTTGCTCTTTTTTCCTCTTGCTTTTCTCAAATCGAGTAGTCTTTCTTCCTGTGTGATATTGCTCATCCTAAATTTAGGAAACCTTGCTTAATCTATCTTTCATTTGGTTGTCATCTCAGGGTGTTATTGTTTTTACGTGTTTATGATCTTCTCCTAAAGCAGTCCTGATGAGGAGATGTCAGAATGCCCTACACATACCCAATGAGAGAACCATGTCAACTTATTTACTGACCATGCAATATATCATGTTACCTCTCTGTCTCTGCATATGTTAGGACACTCTTCCCTTGTGAACCTGGTTATGGATTTGTTAGAAAATATGATAAAGTAACAGATTCTTTTCTCGTAAATAAATCCACGTGCGTGGAATTTTGCATACATTGCCTGGCTTACACATAGTTCCCTACAAAGTAGTCCTTAAATGACTAGAGTTGATAGCGTGCCTACACTTGTCATTGCATTTTGAATATTTATTCATGTATGGAGCCATCTCCAGTATGCTGTGAACCCCTAGAACAGGAGGACTATCCTTATTCAGGTTTTATCTCCAGGTTGTTCAATAAATATTTATTGAATGAATTGGTTCCTTGAGGTTCAGTTACCTGAGGCTCGATTTGTCAACAGTGATAGATATTTAAGGGCAAATTCCAAGACTTGGCACAGAGGCACTTCTCAACAAATGTTGACTCAGTGTCACAACATTTTAATTGCCCGAATGCATGGTACTCTGCAATGCAAAGGATGTTTTTCCATGTATTAATTTTGTGAATAAGCCAAGTTTCACAAACATGAGTGCATGCACACATACCTTAAGTGATTTGAACGGTATAAGAAAGCTACCAAAATTGCCAATATGCCTATATAATAAGACATTAGTATACATTTAAGATGTTGATGTGCTGTATTTGTAAGAATCCTATCTGAGGAAAAAAAGGATTTAACATACTGCATCTCTGCAATTCTGAAGCGAGTCTTCAAGAAATTAAGCCAGACATTTCTAGGCTTGCTATAAGATTGCTGAAATGGCCTTACCATCTCTTAGATTTAATGCCCCCCCCACTCCCTCCGCGTCATTCAAGATGCTATAAGAAAAATAGAAAGGGAAAAGAGAGGGCATAAGAGTTTCTATTTGGCATAATAAGTGGCTTAATATCACAAACTTAATGACTTAAAACAACATAAATTTATTATCTCTCACTATCTCTACCCGGGTATAAGTTAGTTGAATTAGTTGAGTCCTCTGCTCAGTCTCACGAGATTGAAATTAAGGTGCCAGCCAGACTGTGTTGTCATCTGGTGTCTCAACTATGGAAAGGTTTGCTTTCAAGCTTCCTCAGAAAGTTTGCAGAATTCATTTCTATATGCTTGTAGAATTGAGATCCCTGTTGTCTCGCTGTCTCGTTTGCTGTCTTCCTAGGACTACTTGAATCGGGCCCATCCAGATATCTCCCTTTTGATGACCTGAAAATCAACAAATTAATAACCTATCCATGGAGTAATATCCCATTACACTTACTAATTCTGTCCACTCAGTGAGGGGGCATTACACAGGAATGTAAGAAGCAGGAATCCTGAGAATTCTGCCTACCACAAGTCTGAGATGGGAAGACAAGAATCTCATTTCTTACTACAGTGCTACCTTGGTGGTGCCATTGGACAACAGCAGAGCATGGGGCGTGGGGAGAGGGGTGTTCCTGGGAGGATTTGATGCACATTCCCTGAAGTTTGTAGGTATATGTAAAAATCATTATCCGTACCAGCATATTTTCTGCAAAGGCAGAAGACAAGAGAATTTTTGGCAGCTGAGAAGCAATCACAGATGGTTTTGTGGTATGCCTTAAAAGAGGAGAGAGTCAATCCAGCCCAGTTTGCCAAGGCTTGTGGGGGTGGGGGGCACCACTCTGAGGGGCACTGGGACATGAACTACTTAGGAGAGACTAAAAGAAAACAAGGCTGTCCCTCTTTGAGGGTCCCAGTGGCTGATGAGGCTGAAAAAAATTAAATCCTTCCCAAGAAAGCCATGAATGGAATCTCCACAGAGACCATTATATCAAAAGAGCTCACAGGGGCACCTGGGTGGTTCAGTGGGTTAAAGCCTCTGCCTTCCGCTCAGGTCAGGATCCCAGGGACCTGGGATCAAGCCCCGCATTGGGCTCTCTGCTCAGCATGGAGCCTGCTTTTCCCTCTCTCTCTGCCTACTTGTGATCTCTGTCAAATAAATAAATAAAATCTTTAAATTAAAAAAAAAAAAAAAGAAGAGCACACAGAAGTGACCTGAGCCTGACTAAGACTTCGGCTGCCTCTCCATCACCAGCAAGTGACCAATTACTCCAAAGATCTTTGCTTGCCTTGTTTTTCCTCCCAGTCTCCAAATTCAGGAAAACTGAGCTTTGAAACTGGGAAGGGAAGGAATTAACCAGAATCAGATCATTCTTTCACCCCACTCCAAATCTTTCAGCCACAAGTCTGGTCTATGTGGGAGACAGAGGAAGTGTGGGTAGAAGGAGTAGCAAATGCAATTTAATCCCATATGAGATGAGAGTCTTAAACAGACCTAGACTTTTAGTGAAAGATCTGGCACATTTCCAAGATGTCCTTAAAGACTAGGGAAGTGACATTTGACAGAGCATGATTGAAAACAGTGACTGGAGAAAAAGAAAAACATTTCATGTTATAAATCCTTGTTGAAGCTACTCAGTAGAAAAAATTACACATATATTTAAAATTTGCTGCAAGCTTCCAATTTTTATATGTTGGAAACAGAATTATTTCCCCATGACTCCCAATTTTCCAAAAAACCAATTATATCACTAAGTTATATAGCAGAGTGAATTAGTTCCAGATACATTTCCCAAAAGCGGTTTTGATAAGGAAGGCTGGGATGAAATCTGTGCACAGAATATATTAGCGGGATGGTGAAGGAGGGATGCCACTGAATTTGCTAACTAGGGAAGCATAGCCCAAAAGCACTTCTGCATGGAAAAGAATATATGGTTTGAGATGTTTGCCATAAGAGGCAAGACACTAAAATGAGGTCCTAATATTTGTTTCTGAATGCAGCCATTATGTTATTCTTGGCATTTGAAAATAATGTGAAGATACAACTAAAAATACAAAACTACTTTGCAAGAACCCAAAGAAACTGAGAACTAATGATCACATAGCTGATTTTGTACATCCCTCTCTAAAATAAGTTGTTGACTCATTGTAAGGTGAAAAAATGGTTTATGGGATACTCAATTATCTGAATATAATTGTACCAAATATAAATGGTATATAAAACTGAAGGATAAAAGATAAATCCACTAGTTGCTATTTTTGCATTCCTGGTTCAACTAATACACATTCCATTTTGAATTCCCATGGAATTGTGTGTGTGTGTGTGTGTGTGTGTGTGTGTGTATAAGTCATCACAGCATAGTAATCATAGTATGATCCTCTAGAAAGATTTATCTTCAACTCTATGCAAGCACTAATAGGTCAAATTGGTCAGAAAAGACCAATCTCTTCTAATTTAACAGTAAGGAGTATTAAGTGTAATAGTTAATATCTCAGCCATATGTTAGAGAAAACCACATGTCCCAACAGAAGGAATAGTAAGTTCCTAAGAACTAACTTAGTGTTGCTGGTTTGGCACATGGGTAGCCAGCACAACAAATAGAACATCTGAATGCTAAAATCATTTTTTAAGACATAGCACCATTAAAGTCAAAATTTATTAAGACTTTATGTTAATTTTTCACAACAGATATTTCAAAATTTTGAAATTATTACCTCAGGGATAAGAACTACTTTTCTGGGAGCTCCTGAATTTCGTGTACATGTGATAAAATACAAAGGCACCAATATGAGTCTGATGGGATGACAATCTACTAATAAGCACTCCTTGGCAACAATTCGGACTAAACGGCATACAATATGCATGATTTTTAAATGTGATTAATGATGTTATAAGATCTATTCTCTTTTAAGTACAAATGTACCTTTTTATAACAGAGACTGGAAAAAAATAAAATAAAAATAAAAGCGACTTGGATGTCTTAAACTGTTGTCTAGGATATGGAATATACATCTGTACATATACATGTAAATGCTTGCCGAAGCAAAGGATGCTTTGGGGAGGAAAGAAACTGGTAGGAGTGGTTGTGTCTGGGATCAGCAGAGTCTGGCTGGGGACAAGGGTAGGAAGGAGTCTTACTTTGGCTTTCCCCCAAAGCAGATGCTGAGTTAAGAATTCGAGAGCAGGGAATTCCTGACAGGTGGTGGCAGGAAGCACACGTATAGAAGTGGGTAAAGTGAGATAGGAAAAGAAGATAGAGGAAGAGCATGATAAGGAGCATATTACCACTGTGGGCAAATAGGGCTAGGTCCCAACGGGAACCCATTCAGAAACTACACAAAACCCACTTCACAATTTTCTCTCCAGAGAAGACAAAGGAAGATTGAGGCATTTATCCATCCACTTCCACGCTCCTTCCCCAACGGTTCAGAATTGCCCCCAGAGCATTAACTTCTTACACTTGCTGTGCAGGGAAGACAGATGGGGATACTTGAGGTGGAGGCTGTCATTGCCCCAGAGATTCTTAGGGGTGCTGGCAGTCTAGGGAGAAGGTCCTCCTGGCTCTGAGGTCCTGCTGTCACAGTTTGGCGCTGCTCCACTCGCTGCTGGACCCCACTTCCCAGCACGGAGACTGGTATCTTCCCCCCAACACACACAACTCCTGCACAAGGTATGTGGCCGACTTTACTAAAGGTTCTGGATAACAGAGCCTGGAGAGCCTCAAACAGCTTAACATGGATTCTTAGCATCTCTCTTCTCAGTGGGTCTTTGGAAATGGGTCTCCTGCATCCCTGCAACGGGCTCTCACTGGACCCTTTCCATCCGAGTCTACTACTACCATGGAGTTTGGTCTTCTCCGGCTCTTCTTGAAAAGCCTTTTCTTTACCGTCTTCCTATTCCCAGGATCACAAACTCCTAAAGCTTCTTGTGCAGAGTGGCTGACTGTGCTCTGTTGCCCTCTTCCAGATGCTGGCAGTCTTACCCTTCCAGGTCCAAAGAGATCTACCATGCTGTTTTCTTAACAGTTCTCTCCCTAAGAGGAACCTGATTTGTTGTTTTTGTTTTGTTTTGTTTTGTTTTGGTTCTCACTATTAAGATAATCAAAAAAACTTTTTTTTTTTTTCTTTTTACCCTGCGACATAGGTAATGTTGGTGCCCAATGAGCTATCTAAAGAACGTAGTGGGGTCTGATAGCATTGCTTATTCATGGTCTTGATTCAGTCTTCTCAGGTTCCCACCATGCTCTTTTCTCCCTACTTACTCTGTGTGGGAATGTCCATGCTTTCTTCAAAGCCCTGTTGCTGGCTATGGAACGCTTTGTGCTACCACTCAACTTGGTTGTTTGCTCTTCTCCTTCCTTCCCTGTGCCTTGCTGAAGGACTGAAGTTCTTACAGCAGGAAGAGACACCTCTGGATGAAAACAAGCCCTCCCCTGCCCCCAACTCAGGGATTTAATCTCCCTTCCCCCATTTGGGCCGGACTATGGCACTGGCTGTGTAATGCCATTAAAACCTCTCCAGGGGGCGCCTGGGTGGCTCAGTGGGTTAAAGCCTCTGCCTTCGGCTCAGGTCATGACCTCAGGGTCCTGGGATCGGGCCCCATGTCGGGCTTTCTGCTCCACGGGGAGCCTGCTTCTTTCTCTCTCTTTCTCTCTCTCTCTCTCTCTCTGCCTGCCTCTCTGCCTACTTGTGATCTCTGTCTGTCAAATAAATAAATAAAATCTTTAAAAAAAAAAAAAAAACCTCTCCTGGCCACGGGAGCTCCGCTCATTAGTGTTTAATCATGTGCATTCCAGCATACCAATTGATTTCCTTTTGTAATTATTAGTGGGTACAGGAGAAATTCTCAAACTGAGTTTGAAAAAAACTGAACATTTCAAGCTGCAAACTCTCTATTCTGAATTGAGACGAATGGTTAATTTTAGGAAAACTTTAGGGAAATAAATAACGTTATTTATTTGCTCTGGAGCTTTTAATGTTGACATTATCCCTCTTGTGCCATGAGGGAGTTTGACTAATGGCTTAGGGGCTATAATGGCTAGGAATCAGAGAAGAAAAAAAGTAAAGGCACAGTTTTCTGCAGTCCCCGCTCGATCCCCCCATCTGCAGGCCAAGATGACTGTTTATTCAATTATCCTCTTAGGAGAAAGATGAGAGCTGATGAAAATACAACTCAGGCGAGTGCTAGCCCCGCTTTGCTTCATAATAATCTTCATAATTGGTCGCAATGATTTCCCAAAAGGTCCTTGCAAATGAACATTCAATTTAAACAGGCAACTTCTAATATGCCACTGAGCCAGGTCGGATGATTTTAAGACAACACAAACTCATCTACTAAGATTTTTTTAGGTGCCTATAGTGCTAGGTTTGTCGATGTTCAGGCATCTTCCAGATTACCATTCTGTTACTCTTTCCCGGAGATCTGGCATTCTGCAGACAGCCTGGGAGGTCCAGTTCTCGCCCTACCTCTGTCTCAACCCCTCGGTTTCTCTCACGATCAAATGCAAGTAGTACTGCTTGGCTGTCTAACATCATTGCAGTGACTCATAACTAGCAATTCTTATTTTAAAGCACTTTCCAATTATACAAATTACAGCTCATTTTAGAAAAGAAAAGAAATAAACTGGTATATGGAAAATATTGGATACAATGGCAAAATACATGCCATACCACCTGCTTTGTTTAAAAATGCCTCAAATCAAGAAATGAGAACTTAAAGTGACTATTGCCTAAACACACCAAAGACCTGACCATCCATCCATACATCCATCCATCTATCTATCTGGAAGCAACAATCTCTTAAAGCTTGGGTCGGGGGGAAATGCTTGTATCCTATCACAGATGTACATGCTCAGGGAACAAGGGGATGTTAGAAAGCAGGAAACCAAATCCTTTTCCCCTGTCCTCTTCCCCTCTCCCCACCATGCCCACCCGGGGTGATTGGTCACGGCTGAAATATACAGGATACTTCTGCCAAGTCTCTGGGCTCAAGTCAAGAAGAAGATGATGATGTTAATAATAGTTTACATTTGCATAGCATCTTCTGGTTTCCAAAATGCTTTCACGTAGATTGTTCCATTTTGAGAGAAGCATTGCACACATGTTTTGTGGATTTGTAATCATTAAAATCACTAATTCTGATTAAACTAGTTTAATATTTCAGGTTCTGTTTCACTCACTTATTTTATCCTGCCTTCTGGTTCACAAAGAGACTTTATTATGTTGATGTAAAGTGTAGGGTATTATCCAATTACTAAGTCTTTTCCTCAAATGAAATCATAGAAAGTTTGAGTTGGAAAGAATGTTGGAGAAATTTTATTCTAGCCCTTTTATTTCGTAGATGAAACACTCCGGTTCAGAGAGACTTTGTGGATTTCCTAGTGCCAGGCTTGCTCTTCAGCTCTGAAGTCTGGAAGTTTTGCCAATGTCAAGGGTTTGATCTTTTTTATTAGCCTTATTATTCCCGTCTTTTAGAAAAGACTTTTCAGAAGAAGATTCGCTGGATATTCAAACTGAGTTCCCCCTTTTTTTCCTTTTGTCCAATATTACCAAATATCATTTTTTAAAAGATTTTATTTATTTATTTGACAGAGAGAGAGAGAGAGACAGATCACAAGCAGGCAGAGAGGCAGGCAGAGAGAGAGAGAGAGAGGGAAGCAGACTCCCCGCTGAACAGAGAGCCCAATGTGGGGTTTGATTCCAGGACCCTGAGATCATGACCCGAGCCAAAGAGAGAGGATTAACCCACTGAGCCACCCAGACACCCCATCATTTATTCTTTTAATTGAATCAAAGGACTTAGATTCTTAATCAGGTGTTGTTTTTCCTCTCTCCTCTTTAGGTCCTTATAAGAACCTTGTGAAAGAGACAACACAGGTATTAGTACCATTTTAGAGTTAAGGAATCTAATACTCGAAGAGGGCACATGACCTGTACAAGGTCACAGAATTAGTTAGTCGAATCATTAGATTAGAAACCATCTTGGTTTTTGTGGGGGTTTGGGGTTTTTTGTTGTTGTTGTTGTTTATTCTACCTATAACGGTTGGTCCTAGAATTAAGGTTCACCGGATTTTTCTTAAGATAGATTTTTGCCTTTTTCCTAAATATCTTCAGCAAAGAACATGGTAATCAAAATATGTCACCATATTTGTAAAAATTACTGACTGTAACACTATCAGTTTTCTTCAATATGTTATTCCTTATTTCTAATATGTTCAAAATGAGGTTGGGTGAAAGATTTTTACATGATATGAGTATACTAAATTAAATAAATTTTACATTTAAACTAGGGATAGAGTCATAAGTTTGGAAAAGATCTTAACTAGAAAGTGGGTCCCTGAAGTTCACTGTGTGTCTACCACAAGCCGTAATTTTTTTTTTTTTTTTCGGTGTAAATACCCACAGCAAGCCTGGAAGATTCCTAATATTGTAAGATATTTCTCATCTTTCCTGAAAAGAATACTTAACCACAAAGAAACATATCTCAATATATATAGATCACTAATCATTTCTGTGAATTCTGAGGGAAAAGACAACTTGCTTTTGACTGACCAGAACTATAAAGATGTCTTTCTTTATTTATATTCCTAATCATCTAGTTCCAACAAAATACAAAATATTCTAGAATACATGACTAATATTACATAGTGGCCTCTCTCAGACTAATAAGATTAATCTGTCCCAATTTGTATTGAGTTATAGGAAACATCCTTTCCCTAATGGTTAATTTGTCCTATTAACTTATATTTATGGAATAATAATGAGTATTTCTCTCATAGTAGAGGAGCTAAATCAATTGTAATTGAGACGGCAATGATATCACAAACTAATATTCATACATTTGGAGTTTTACCCAGTGCACTGGCTTTCACTTTTTTTTAATATATTTTTTTTATATTTATTTGACAGAGATCACAAGTAGGCAGAGAGGCAGGCGAGGGTGGGCGGCTGGGAAGCAGGCTCCCTGCTGAGCAAATAGCCCGACGTGGCTGGCGATGTGGCGTGCTTGATCTCAGGACCCTGAGATCATGACCTGAGCTGAAGGCACTCCACTGAGCCATCCAGGCGCCCCTGGCTTTAACTTTTAAATGTACAAGTCTTTTAAAGAACTTTAGCTTGTATTTTGTTTGAAGTTCACTGTCTCTTCAACTGTGAGCTAACAGTGTACTGTTCAAAAAGATCACTGAAGATAATTACAAATAGTTGAGAATGTAAATTCTCAGACAATTATATTTGTTATGAAATCTTGGAATTTAAGAATGTTATTGTCAGTATGTGCTTTCATAAAGACATGTCGAGTAGAAATTGAGTTCACTTCAAAATGCTTATAAACATTTAAAAAACATGTGAAATATAGCATACATGCAGACAAATCCATTCAAAGGTACAAGGTAATGAATAATTATTAAGTGAGCGTTCATAGAATGATCAAACAAGTTTGGAAATAAACCGTAACAGCATTCTTGGAGGCTCCTCTCCACATGGCTCACTCTTTTTGAGAGTCTTTTCTTTCATTTAACATTATATTGGTTAATTTCATCTCCATTATTGTGTATTGCCCTAGCTTGCTGATTTATATTGCTTCATAATATTCATTTGTTTGGCATCTTTCCACAAGTTTATTTATTCATTCTACTGTTGGTGGATATTTGTGTTGTTTTCAGTTTTTTGCTATTAAAATCAATGCTGTTATAATTATTCTGATGCATACCTTCTGGCACACATATGATGCCATTTCTCTATGCTACCCACTCAGGATTAGAATGTCTGTCATAAAGCGTGTGGTTGTTTACATTTAATAGACAATGTTGCTAATTCTTTAAAATTTTTCCCTACCTGGAGGATATATGCAGTATATCTTATATATTTAAGATAGATATATATACACACACACACACACACACACACACACACACATATATATATATATATATATATATATCTTATATCTTATTTTAGTTTCAACTTCATGTTTTCCAGAAAGTTTAAGAGGTTTATTATTTTATCATGTGTTTATTGGTCATTGGATTTTCCATTTTGTGGGGTGCTTACCATTTTCCCTCCATTATGCTGTTTAATTTTATTTTACTTCATTGATCTGCAGAAGTTCTCTGTTCAGGATTTAAATCCTTTATTAGTTGTATATGTTGAAAGTGTTCTCTCCCATTCCGTAGCTTTTCTTTTTCATTCTCTTTCTGATATCTTTTGAAAAAATACAAGTTCTTGAGATGCCTAGGTGGGTCAGGTGGTTAAGCATCTGCCTTTGGTTCAGGTCATGATTCCAGGGTCCTGGGATCGAGCCCCACATCAGGCTCTTTGCTCAGCAGGGAGACTGCTTCTCCCTCTGTCTGCTGCTCTCCCTGCTTGTGCTCTCTATCTCTTGACAAATAAATAAATAAAATCTTTAAAAAAAAGAAAAGCATAAGTTCTTAATTTTAGTGTAGTTGAACTATTTTAAGGAGCCCAGCATAGCCTAAATACAAAATTTAACAAGAATATTACAAGAGACAAAAGTATGAACCAATCTCTTTCAAGAACATAGATGCAAAAACTTCTAAATAAAATACTGATATGTAAAATCCTGCATTAGGGCTGGGAGTGGACTTACTGCAAAGGGCCACAAGTGAACTTTTCGGAACCATGGAAATGTTCCATATTTTGATTGTGATGGTTGTTAAATGACTATTACATGCATTAGCCAAAACACAGATTGGTACAGTTAAGTTTGGTGAATCTTTATTTACCTCATTAAAGTGAAATAAAGATAATTTCAAAATATTTGTGAAAGCACTATTCCCTCTATGAATTAGAAAATAGCATAATTAAACAATGTATTAAGGCTACAGAGGGAGTCCTTGGTAGACTAGTGCCAGAAATGTCAAGTATCTGAATCTCCAACTTGGTGCTATTTTCACTCGAACACATTTCTCTTGCTTGTCAAAAAATAGCTTAAAATTATTGTTGATGATTTCAGACAAGCAATACACCATAAAACTAATTGGGGGATAAGATAATCCTGCAAATTTGTTACTTAATTATAGTTGGCTAAGATGAAGATGATTGTTTTACATGGCCCATATACAATTTCACTGGTAACAGAGATGAGGAAATCATCTTAGATTTCATACTGTGTTTGAATTCAGGGCCAAAGAGAGAGGTGCCAGATTTAGTACTGATACTTGCTTTGGCAGCTTGGAAGCTCGTCTCAGTCTAGCTAAGTGTTTGTACAAATTCCATGGAAAGACTTTTACTGACTCAGCCTTTGTTGCGACACCTCAATATTTTTTTCATTTTTTGACTGGAGTTCACGCTCATTGTCTGTAGTGATTTGTGTAAGAGAAAGGAAAGAAAGAAAGAAAGAAAGAAAGAAAGAAAGAAAGAAAGAAAGAAAGAGAAAGAAAGAACAAGAAAGGGAAAGAAATAAAGGAAGATTCCAACATATCTAACATTGCATTATTAAGATTTCAGTGTGCCAAGAATTGTGTCTTTATAGTTGGAGCAAATTATCACCAGATGGCACATTTGCACATCTGGTAGCACAGAATGTACCATAAATCTCCAGCCAGTGCTATGAATTGAGATACAAGTCTTTTTAAGTAAGCTTGTTATTGGCAGGATGCAATTATATAACTCAGTAATTTTCTCTTCTGTACCAGAAACAATATATTACTTGAACATGCAAGTTTATGCTCAAAACCAAGAATTTTATTCAATTTTTAATTTCTTTCAAGCCAGCCCCAACTATTTTCAAGATGTAGTAGGCAACGTGAAAATGAATACAGCTTTTTTTTTTTTTTTTTGGCCCTTAAAGAGATCAAGCTATATAATAAATGTTTAAAAAAAACACCGTAATTATAGTGGTACAAATAAAGTGTTATAAACCCTTTAAAAGATGTTAATTCTTCCATATTTTGGTTATTTTAAATAATGCTGCAATAAACATGCGGTACATACATCTTTTCCAATTAATGCTTTCATTTTCCCAGTAGTAGAATTACTGAGTGATAGGGTAGTTCTATTTTTATTTTTTGAGGAAACTCTATAGTGTTTTCTACAGTAGTTGCACCAATTTACATTCCCACCAACAGTGCATGGGGGTTCCTTTTTCTCCAATTTCACTTCAACACTTAAACTATTTCTTGTCTTCTACTAGCCATTCTGACTAGTGTGAGGTGACATCTCATTATGGTTTTGATTTGCATTTCCTTGGTGAGTAGTCACATTGAGCATCTTTTCATGTGTCTGTTGGCCATCTATAAGTGTTCTTAGGAAAAATATCTACTCAGGTTCTCTGCCCATTTTTAATCAGATTGTTTTTTGGGTGTTGAGTTGTATAAGTTTTTATATATTTGGGTATTAACCTCTTATTGGATATGTCCATCAATAGATGAATGGAAACTATCATATGATCTCCCTGATATGAGGGAGAGGAGATGCAACATGGGGGGTTAAGGGGGTAGGAGAAGAATAAATGAAGCAAGATGGGATTGGGAGGGAGATAAACCATAAGTGACTCTTAATCTCACAAAACAAACTGAGGGTTGCTGGGGGGAGGGGGGATGGGAGGGGGGTGGGGTTATGGACATTGGGGAGGGTATGTGCTATGGTGAGTGCTGTGAAGTGTGTAAACCTGGAGATTCACAGACCTGTACCCCTGGGGAAAAAAAAATATATGTTTATAAAAAATAAAAATTTTTTTAAAAATAATAAATAAATAAATAAATAAGAAAAAGAAAAAAAATAGATGAATGGATAAAGAAAATGTGATATAGATATAGATATGTGGTGGTTGTATATATACACATACACATACATACACACAAACAATGGAATATCACTCAGCCATGAAAAAGAATGAGATCTTGCCATTTGTAACAACACGGATGGACCTAGAGGGTATTACATTAAGTGAAATAAGTCAAAAGCAGACAGAGAAAAACAAATACTATGTGATTTCATTTATATGCAAAATCTAAAACATAAAACAAAACCAGAACAGACTTATATAAATACAGAGAGCAAGATGGTGACTGCCAAAAGAGAAAAAGAGTGGAGAAGGGGAAAATCGGTGAAGATGATGAGGAGGAACAAAGTTAAAAAACAAGTCATGGGGATGAAAAGTACAGTACAGGGAATATAGTCAATAATATTGTAATAATGTTATACTGTAACAGATATTGATTATATTTATTGTAGTGAGCATTGAGTGAGGTACAGGGTTGCCAAATCCCATGTTGTACCCCTGAAACAAATAGTACATTGTATGTCAACTATACTTCAATAAAAATAATAAAAATAATTTTTTAAAGATGTTAATTCTTGCTGGTGGGAGCAAGAAAAGTTTTACTGGTGAAATCTAAAAATCCCCTGATTTTCTTTTTCTTTTTTTCTTTTTTTTTGAAGATTTTTAAAAAAATTTATTTATTTGACAGAGAGAGATCACAAGTAGGCAGAGAGGCAGGCAGAGAGAGAGGAGGAAGCAGGCTCCCTGCTGAGCAGAGAGCCTGATGCGGGGCTCGATCCCAGGTCCTGGGATCATGACCTGAGCCGAAGGCAGAGGCCTTATGCCACTGAGCCACCCAGGTGCTCTTGATTTTTCTTTTTCTTGAAGTTAACTTGTGAATACATTATCAGAATGTCTTCCAGTTAGAAGCCTTGCACTTCTCCTTTTGATTGAGATAATGAATGTTTCACAGCTACCTCAGTGCCTGACACAACACAGGTGTTTCAGAAATGTCCATCTCCTCTTCTCTGGCCAGTATGCCCAAGGCTGGTTCTGGCTGTACTAAGCGGAGTTTCAATCTACTGAAAAGTTGCAAGAAGTAATCAAAGCTCATCTATTCTTGCATTCAATTTAATATCCTTCCTCTTTACTTGGAACGTCCCTTCTGTCACTTCATGGCCTTCCCACCTCTCATATATTCCCCAGATTTAGCCAGAATCTCCATTTTCCAGCCAAGAAATCACTAGTATTCATTGAAAACGATATGTACCAAGGCCAGTTATAAAGCTTTTATATACATTATCTCAGGATATTAAACAAGATAAAACTAAGTTGCCTCAAAAGCACAGACAAGAATGTACTTCGTTAGAAAGAAGCAGCATGGCATAGACTAAAAGGTCAAGAATTTATGGAATCAGACTGGCTGGATTCAGATCTTAGCTCTAACGCATGCTATGTGCGGGTGTCGGTGAACAAGTTAATACATTTTTTGTGCCTCATTTTTCTTATTTGTAAAATGAAGATGCTACAGCATTTTTGCGGACTCTGGCAAATTGTATTTTCCAAAGATCTCCCATCTAAGTACTAACCAGGCCCGACCCTGCTTAGCTTCCGAGATCGCTGGAAGAACATCTCCCACCTCACAAGTTCTTACAGTGTGATTTTGTCACTCCCTCTCTAAGAGTTGGGATCTTTATCTCTTCTCCTTGACCTTTAGAAGGACTCTGTGACTGCCTCAAGTCCGATCCAATGGGAGCGATGAAACTTCCAAGAATGGGTCATAAACAGCAATACAGCTTCTGCCTGGCTTTCCCTTGGGATGCTCACTCCTATAACCCTGTCACCATGAGGAAGCCTGGACATGTAGGTGTTCTATAAGATGGCTTTAAATGAGCCACTATTAAGTATCGGAAATGAAAGTAAGGAAATCTTTGAGATGTCTTCAGCTCGGGCACTGCCTGGGCAGAACCTGCGCGGGAGATCCTGAGTAAGAACCACAGAGTAATCCAAGTCAATGCCCCAAACCATGAGATATTATAATAAAATTCTTGTTGCTGTTCTAAGTCACTAAATTTTGGTGTGATTTATTATGAAACAATACATGATACAGGTCAGCTGGAGTTTTAACCAGAAAAGATGGACGTAGCCCCTTCGTGTCCCCTGGGCTTCCTCCCAGCTTGGAAGCTGGTTTTCAAAGGCACATATCCCAAGAGTGCCAGGTGAAATCCTGATCACCTTTGACCTGGTATTGGAAGCTGCATTGTGTCTCTGCCACTGTAGTCATAGACTCACTCAGAGTCAAGGCAAAAGACTATAGATCCCACTTCTCAATGGGATGGATATAAATGTTACATTATAAGAACAGATGGAATAAGATATCTTGTTGTAACCATCTTGGAAAACAATCTCCATAAGAAACATACATAAATTAATCTGGAGTACTTTTTAGAATAATGCCTGGCACATAAATGATTATTAGTATTATTATTATTATTCCAAAATATAACTAGGATTAATGGAATGGAAGGAAAAGCAATTTGAGTATAGGCAAATCAACTAGTGATTAAAACCAGAAAACTGTTCCAGACATCCCAGGATATAGCTTCTCCATATTTTGCCTTCTCTCATGTACTGGTCCCCTTTGCCCCCTCCATAGAAGTAACATTGTTATGAAATTCATGGGCATCCATCTAGAACTTTTCTTCTATATTTACATTTGTAAAATTATACAGTTTTGTTTTTCCTTGGATTTTTCCCAAAATAACACATCACAATGTACTAATTTGCAATCTTTCTGTTTTGTTTTGATCTTTTGTCTTTTTGTTTACCTAGTCACGACTTAAGACATTTGTCATGCCAGTATATAAAACACTACTTAATTCCATAGTTCTTCTGCCCACTCTAATGGCCATTCACCTTGTTTCCAATTGTTCATTCTGTAAGCAAAGCTAGGGTTTGCACATTTTCAATTTTAACAGAGCCCCCCAAGTTGTCTGCCAAAAGGGTTCTGCCAATTGACATCCCCATTTGCAATGCAAAGAATACATATCGATTTACCCTCTTGTTGATAGTTGGTATTATTAAACTTTAACATTTTGTCTATGAGATCAAAAACTGATATATCATTTTATTTTAATCCATTTTTCTGACTGTTAGCAAAGTAGAACCTATTTTATGTTTATTGGTCAGTTAAGTCTTCTCACCAATTTTCTTGCTGGGTTGTTTTGTCTTTAGTGTATTAAGTTTGAAGGGCATAGACATTATGCAATTATACAACACACTCACATTTTCCTACATATTAATTGATCCTGTTATATGGGTTGTAAATATTAGCTCCCAAGGTAAAGATCATTTTTTCACTTTACTTTTAGTTTCAATTTAAACAAGATTATCAGTCTTTTCCTTTGGCATTTGCTTTTTGTGTTTTGCTAGTCAAGGCCTTCCTCTCCCTAAAACCATAAATACAGTCCACCACATTCATTACTAATACTTTAATACCCTTATTTAGGTTTGTAGACCAGCTGGAATGTAATGATTTGAGGTAGGGCTCTACTTCTATACCTTTTCATGTTCCCAAATCATTGATTGAGCTCATCCTTTCCCACTGGTTTGAAATGCTGGCCTACATCACACCTTTTCCACATTTTTACAAGGGAAAGTTCAGAACTTCACTCAGCTGTATATGAGTAATAAATTTTGTCTTGTACAATCCTGCCTGAGCATTCACTATTATTTAATTATGTAATATAATATTAATTATTAATTATTTGATTAATAATTAAGTTTAGCTCTAAAAGTTATTTATTTATACATTCAATATACAATATTTAGTAATTCATTTTAACTCTATACTTTGTTTTTACGTTAAGGGGAATGCATCATTCAATTGCTTTCTTCGTTTTCCAGATTTTCCTGGTTGTTTCTCTTTTTTGTTGTTGTTGTTTTATTTTTTTGTTTGAGAGAGGAAGAGTGAGAGAGTGTGCAGGATGTGGGGTAGAAAGAGAGGGAGAGAGAAACTTCAGCTGAACCCTGCACTGAGCAGAGTCCATCATGGGGCTCGATCTCATCACCCTGGGGTCGTGACCTGAGCTGAAACCAAGAGTCTGAGGCTTAATCAGTTAAGCCACCCAGGTGCCACCTGATTATTCTGAAGCCTTTGTTCCTCTATATGAATTTCAAATCACTTTATCAAGTTCCATGAAATACCTTGTGGAGATTCTGATTGGGATTTCATTTACTGACAACATTGGATTATTAAAATATTTACAATATTGAGCATTTCTATCTATAAATATGGTTTATTTTCCATCTAGTAAGTTTTTGTTTTAGAAACTTCAGTAAAGTTTTATAGGTTATGTCATAACTTATTACTCAATTATTTACTTTCAACTTGATAAAGTCGTTACTGCTTTTTAAATGGAATTTTTAAAAAATACTTAACTTTTTTTGTTCGTGCGATTGAAAGTTATAAATTTTGTATGCTTATTTTCTATCTGGCTACGTTGCTGAGCTTTTGCATTAGTTTACATAATTCTAAGTAAATGACTTTATTTGTTCCTTTGAAATCTACACACTTCTATACTTATTTTTATTTCAATTTGTATACAATTTGTTTATTGCTTTGGATGTTTCCACCTCCAGAGGATTGAATTGAGATTTCATTTCTTTCTATTCATCTAAATTTTCTGCAATAAACAATTCAATGAGTACTGTTTTTAAGGAAGTACTCTGATAATTTTTTATTTTTCTTGAATATCCCTAACTTTTAAAAATGTATGTTGGACAGAATAATTATTTAATTAAAAAAATTTTTTTAAAAGATTTTATTTATTTATTTGACAGACAGAGATCACAAGCAGGCAGAGAGGCAAGCAGAGAGAGAGGAAGGGGAGCAGGCTCCCTGCTGAGCAGAAAGCCCAATGTGGAACTTAATCCCAGGAACCTGGGATAATGACCCAAGCCGAAAGCAGAGGATTTAACCCAATGAACCACCCAGGCACCCCTTAATTAAAAATTTTTAATTCACTGTCCTCAAATACTTTATTCAAATAATCATTGTCATATTTTAGTTCCTCTGCTCATTAATTCTTTTACAAAAATGTTAAAACCTAGTATTTGTTCTAATGGTCTATTCAAAGCTACTTAAAAAAAAAAAGGTACTCTGTAAATTTCCACCTTCACCCCATTTACTTTTGTTTTTTGAACATAAAATCGGAGCTTGTTCTGAGGATCGTATTAATACTTCTCCTTCCTGAGATTTAACTAGTCAAGTTAACTTTTCTTGAAACTTTTCAGCAGCACTGAAGAAGCATTACATATGCATGAAGTTTGGTCTTATTTATTTGCCTTTACTCTACCTAATTGTTCCCTTGTGTTTCATTTCAACCATTAAGTTCAGTGATTTACTTTAGCAAATTGTTTATGGAGAGTTATCAATTTCTTTCCCCAAATTTCCACATTTACTCTGGTTTATTTTCTTGTCATCATGTATAAGTGTGCGTATGTGTGTGTGTGTCTGCAAAGATATACGTGAAAGTGTGTATACACATAGATTTAATTTATACCCACACATACATTACTGTATATCAGTATTTTTCAAATGGGCTTTCGTGACTTCTCAGAGAACATCTGGGATCACTTTCCTGTAACATTGTTTCCAAATACTTTGTGATACATTTTTTTTTTTTAAGTGGAGAGCCAATATTTCAATTTTAATTAAAAGGAATTTTCTCAAAATATTACAATAATCCAATAATGCTTTTGGGCATTTCAGAAGGTCTAAACTATTGCTGGCAATCCTTGCTTCCTTCATTACTGGTGATATATTGCTCTATAACAGGAGGTCATTTGAAACTTGTTTCTCGAAGAATGGGATCCATGGCTACATTTTATTTGCTGTGAGGATGTATCTGTTGTATGACTTTTGGCTTCATAAAAGGAAAGGAAATAGAATATGACCGGACCATTAACCTGTCCCAGAATTCTTTGTCCTTCTCTTTTTGTGTCCTGCCTGTGTCATCCTTAGTTTACATATTCATTCAGTGATGAGAAGCTTACTGTACTTAGGGTAGTAAGATCTACAAAGTCCAGTCCCAATAGAATAATGATTTCCTACTGGTAATTATGACTGTGGTGTTGAGAGCTGCTTTTAGATAGAAGTGGTACTTTGGCTGATGGGGTCTGGGCCAGGTCAAATGACATCTCTGCAGATATTAACCTTGAAAATCAAAACCTGTGTGAAACCTCTACTAAACAGATTATTTAATAAAGATCAGTAGCAATTAAGAGCCATTGCAGTTTGCTTTCCCTGAATAAGTTCTTTAAGGTTATATATTTTCCAAGTAACCTTCAAATATTTGAGATCATTTCAAATTACTTTCTGTCATCTCTTACATTATTCAGCTACTTCCATATTCCTAATGATTATCCTCGAGAACACATTTCTATAGTTTTTTCAAAGGTTAATTCTCTAGTAATGACAAAATATCCAGATTTCTGTTGGTTTTTCCTCAATCTCTTCCAGCATGGAAAGAGGAATCAACTTGCCTCAGCGGAGTGGATTGGATGTCAGGATTATGGATGCAACTCTCAACCTGGGTCGTTCTAGGTTGAATCGATTACACAGACAATTTTCAGCAAAATTCATGTGTTTCATTTTCATATTGTATTGCAGGCATCAATTTTTATTCACACAATTAAAATAGAGATTAAAAACTGAAATCGATGTTTGTATGACTTCCTTTCCAAACAACAAAAGAGCAATGATTTTTTTCTGAAATCTTCTTGTCTAGACTCACATTGGCTGTTCTGTCTGCAGACTTCTCTACCGGTGAACCACCCTTAGGACCTGGCACCTTCCTGAAGAGGTAAAAGGGGTTGAACAGAGGGGCAGCTTCTCCCTTTTAACCCTTGTCTGGCTTTCTCCCTTTCTTTGTCCACATCTTTATGTTTTGCAGTCTCTTCTCAAACTTCCCTCAGCATCTGTATTTTATTCTAGCCAATTGCTTGTCCTAGAGTACTGCTGGCGTGGCTAATGGGAAAGAGTCGACACGAGGGAGCTGCTTCTGGCACTATGCCTGTTTCCAAAGTTCACCAAAATATGGTCATTGTAGGATAAAATCTGAGTTATTACATGGCTCAGATATGAGCCACTTTTATCAGGGTTTTGTTTTTCCTTTATCTTTTGTATTTTTTATCTTTTGGAGAGAAATCCTGCGTATCTCAGAATCAAAAATATTCTCCTCTATTAAATTCTATACTTTTGTTTTCCCATGTAGGTCATTAATCAAAATGGAATTGTGTTTTGTCTACTCTACAAGGTAGGAATCCAGTCTCTTTTTTTCTTTCCTCCTATGTGGATAACCAATTGCCCCTGTATCACCCATGATAGATCATCTTCACAGATCTGTAGTACCACCTGTCATACATCATGTTTACCTGGAAAAATAGGTTATATTCTGTTATAATGGTTTATTTACCTAACCCTGCTCCATGCCACACTGCTTTAATTATCATAGCTTTATAAAATATCTCAATACCTGAAGAGTAAGTGGTCACACCTTCTTCTCTTTCAAGGTCATCTTACTTACTATACACTGCTTTCATACAAATGTTGGGATCATATTATCCCTTTTACAAAAATATATATACATAATGAGGTTTCGATTTAAATTTCATAAAACTTACAGATCTATTTGGAAATAATTGAAATCTTTATTTTATTGAGTCTCCCAACCAATTAACATGGAGAATCCATTTTTTAGGCCTACTTTAATGTCTTTTAATAAAGTTATAAATTTTTCTTCCAGAAGATCTCTGCGTATGTATATTAAATTTACTTGTAGTTACTTAATGTTTTCATGGCAGATGTACTTCAAAAATTTCATTATCTACTTCTTTCATTGTTGCTGATACATAGAAACACAATAATTTTCTACTTTTATGTTTTATTCCAGAAACTTGGTTAACTATCTTATTAATTCTAATAATTTATTGTTTAGATTTTCCATATTAAAAAAAAAAAATCTCACCTAATGCTGTTATTGATCCCCTTGGTATTCAGTTGTTTGGATTTGGACTGATTTATACCACCAGACTTTCTGGATTTCCAGCTGGCAGACAGCAGGTTGTGGACTTCTCAGCCTCCATAACCATGTGAGCTAATTCCTATAAAAATCTACCTATCATCTATCTATCTATCTATCTACCCATCCAATTGGTTCTGTTTCTCTGGAGAATGCTTACTATATTTTCTCTTCTATATTTTTGAATTTTGATTATTTTGTTTTTGCCTGCTTAATATATCAGCTCCTTAAAAATGTTTATTAAAATCTCCCATTATACTGGTAAAATTTTACATTATTAAAGTGATTGTTACTAACTGTGGTCCATGAATCAGCTCCAGTGTCTATGAACCCACTGAAATTATATGTTTTGCATTTGTACATGTGCATATATCTTTTGTAGATGTTTATAGTCCTCACCAGACCCAGTGCTAAAGAAAAGCAGCTCTTCCAATATTAAAATAAACAAAGGAAAAAAGTCAATCAATAAATGTCAGTAGTATCTTATTCAGTTTAGAAACTGAATAAAGTAACTATAAACTATGCTTAATATTAAGCACAGTTAAAGGATAAATAGAAAAATGCCTAGTATTATTACAAAAAAAGGAAAGCATTGAAAATGGGAAATTATTTCACTTGGAAGTGAGATGTGTCCTGGAATCAGTCATTCTCAAATTTTTTCGTGCATTTAAGTATACCTTCTTAATATTCTGATTATATAAGACTAGATGAAGCCAAATAGCACAAATTCTTAAAAAGCATTTCAAATGTTTTTGAGACAGCTGGTTCAAGGACAGTTTGAAACATATTGTCTTAAAACCTTTCAATGTGCACAAAGAATACGGTAGCCATCTTAAGTTCTACTATCGCCGAGAAGTGCATTTACTTCTCCCTTTAAACTGTTCAATTTGAATATGTTTCTCTCAGAAAGGAACCTATTGGACCATAAAGCATTTCAAATTTCATGGGTTTTGCAAGAATACTCATCCCACAGAAAGGGTCATGTTCATGTGCTAGCAACACAAGCTCTCTCCACAGAGAATGTACCTGTAAGAAAAGGGCTCAAATTAAAAGACTTAACAGTGAAGGATGGTAGAGCTCTGTTCGTATAGGAAGAGGTCTTGGCACACAAATGGTTCTAAAACTTCACTTCGAAGGCAAATTAAACTTCAGTGGCCCCACTTTTTGATGATTTCCAAGTCTGAGTAAATAGAAGCGTTGAGAGTACATTGCTGCTTGCACTAATTCTATGTCAACCATGAACTATCATCCTAAATCAAAATGTCAGTATTAGAAGCCCCAAATCTTCAAATAAGATACTAATTAACTACATTTCAAAATTAGTTTATATTGTAAATGACCTTACTTTGTGTTCATCAAATCCTTAAAATAAAGGATTGCTGTAGGATTAATCATTTATATATTGACAAACACCTATATAATGGATAACTAAGGATGTACAGTGCCCTAGATAATCACAAGCATCTCAAAGAAGGTCATTAATACTAAGTAGGATGGTGCACTGTGGACAGGCCTTCGACTTTGAAGTTAGATGACTTGGATTTAAGTCCTTTCCTTGCTTTACTTTCTTACTGGTATACCTTCCTGGATTGACTACTAACCCTTTGAACCTAAGCATCTTCACACATACAACATGTATAGTGATACCTACCTTGCAAGATAATGTAAAGATTAATGACTCCATACCATTATCAATAATAATTTGTGGTGCTTTATAATTTTGTAACAAATTTTTACATATGATGATTATTTAATTTTCATCCAGCCTTGGGAGGCAGATTTTTTTTTGTCACATTCTATATCAAGAAACTCATGTTAAGGCAGATCAATGACTTTCCCAATATCAAGAAGCCAGGAAAAAATGAGCCTGGTAGGGACCCCAAGTATTTTGACCTCATGTCCAAATTTCTTTTCATTAGACTATACTAATTTTCTGTTTTTTTAAAAGATTATTTATTTATTTGAGAGAGGGAAAACAGGCAGTGGGAGTAGGAGAGGCAGAAGCAGGCTTCCCACCAATGCAGGGCTCAATCTCAGGACCCTGGGATCATGACCTGAGCTGAAGGCAGATGCTTAAAGACCGAGCCACCCAGGTGCCCCAATTTTCTTTTAAATAAATACTTAGTAATACATTATTTTAAACCAAATACAGCTAATATTTAGAGTTTATCATATGTATAAACTGTACAACATCAGGGTAGGTAAAATTTGATTCCTAGCTAATAATTTATTTGGTAAATAAGTAGACATTGTTTCTGTTTATTATATTTGCCAATTGAAAATATTATGGTGTGGGACCCCTGGCTGGCTCAGTCAGAAGAACATGTGACTCTTGATCTTGGAATTGAAAGTTCAAGACCCACATTGGGTGTAGAGATTACCTAAAAATAAAATCTTAAAATAAATAAAATAAATAAACAAACAAATAAATAAAACATTATGGTTTATTATGCAAAGTGCAACTTGACAATTACAGCATTATGTGATAGAAATACTCACCGTTTTTCAAGTGTATTTATCTTTGAATGACAGTGGAGTTAGCTTTGCTCTCTCCTCCCTTATGTTGTTTAAATTAATCCGGGTCTAATATTTTTGGATACAGTATTTATCACCAGCTTTATATGCTTTCCTCTGTGCTATTTCTCAGCAACAGCTCAAAGCAAAAATATTTTTCAGAAATTAATATGCACTGATAGAGATTAAGAGCCATTGTATTACATATTCCTGAGATCTCCCGAGTTAATTTGGACAGAAAGTTGTTGGCAGTGGCCAAATGCCACATGAATTTTGCTGAATGACTATGTGTATGTTAAGACTGTGACCAATTAAAGACACTGAAATTGCAAACTGAAAGTAAAAAAACTGAGTCAATCAAAGAATTTGGGTTCAGTCCCCACTTAACTGACTGGTTGTTGTCATGTCATATAAACACAGTCTTCGTTTACTCTTTTGCGCTGATGGGGTTGACATGAGTAAAACTTAATTTAAGAACTTAAGAAAGACTAGAAGTTCCTTTGACAGTTATTGGAAGTTTCTCAACTCCCTTTTTTTTTCCGGGCTGTTGCACCCGTGACTGTGGTTTTGACTCACTGACAACTGGAAGAAACTTGAGAAGAAATTCTGCAGGCTATCATTTCTTCTCTATTAGAGCTATTCTTTGTCGAACTGTTGGCAATTTCATTTGGCTTAAGACTATGGTGAAGCTTAAAATGAATATCATTTATTCCCAGGCTGCCTAACACTATTGCTTTGATATAGTTGTTGGGACAAATATGCAGAAAATATGCAGGTTTTATTGGAGTTTGAGTTATGCCTCTTGAACAGAAATATTTTGTGATTTTTTAAGTGATAAATATTAGAAGCTTCATGGGAATTGAATTTTAATCAAAGAATCTAACTCAAAAACCTCCCCTATTGTAAGAAATCAGAGATTTTTCTCTGTCATTCAAAAGTATATATATTTTTTTCATGTGCACTGTAGACTGATTTATTGCCAAGGATCTTTCAAAGTTTGATTTTTAAAAATGCAGACAATAGATACATCCCACACTCTGGCCCAAACAAAGTCTTGGAGGCAGTAACTTTTCTTTCTTTCTTTTTAAGACTTTATTTATTTATTTATTTGACAGAGCAAGAGAGCACAGCAAACAGAGAAGCAGGCAGAGAGAGAGGGAGAAGCAAACTTCCCAGCTGAACAGGGAGCCCGATGTGGGGCTCGATCCCAGGCCTCCAGGATCATGACCCCAGGCAAAGGCGGGCACTTAACCAACCAAGTCACCCAGGCACCCTGTAACTTTTCTTTCTTGACTGAAGAAATAAAAGTTAATACTTACTTGGCCATGACTATTAGGAGACCCTAGGTTGATTGATGGGTTCATAAGAACAACAACTTACAGTGATAAATTTGTGGACAGTGAAGTGGCACTGGTTGGTGAGTTCTTAGGAAGTTGCCTGACTGTCCCTGTCCTGGCTAGCTCAGTTCTGGTGAGCCTCATTCAGGCGGGGTCTTCCACTTAATGCCAATCTAACTCATGTTGTGTGACTGCTTCACAAATGCACAATGAAAAATAAAAAGGATTCATTGTCTCTGAATTGATGCGTCCTTTTACTTTTGTGTTAGTTCTAGACTTTTTAAAGCTGATTTATGAAAATCTAATTTACTTATATAGTGTTGAAGAAATAGAGAATAGAGGTTGTGACCTGCTCAAGCTCATGCAACTAGAGAAAGAGCCAGGACTAAAATCCAAATCTGCACAAGGGCTCTTTTTTCCAAGCAACAGAATCAATATCAAGTGCTTTCCCTAGTCAGAGAATGGGGCAGAAAAGTCAAGTCTCTTTCCAGAGTAAACCATTTCTTTCCTTACTAAGGTCTGAGATACCGGAAATGGGGCATGTTTGACTATTAATCCTGAACCACCCACATGCATTTGTTTTAAATGGTAACCCTTGTGCTAGAGTGTGCAAGCTTACATGGCCACACTGTAAGTCATTGGGAATTTAGGACACATACGGTGTTTACTGGAAAGTCATCTTTTGCTCAGCTCTCAAATGAATCCATTTATTTGCAGCCCTAAATTTCATGTCTGTCAAAATCCTCTCTTTATGTTAGCTAAAACTGAAGCTAAACAAGATTTGAAAGCTTCAAAGTAACATTAGCTAAACTGATAAGACTAATGGCTGACAGAAGTAGCTGAATGGCATGGTTGAGTGCTCACGATGTAAATCATACATAAAAAAAAAAAAATGCTAAGGACCACTTTTTTTTTTTTCTTTTTCAGAGCTCCAGTTCCAAAGAAGGGAGTTTTTTGGAAGGCTGTAGAACTGAAAAGAATGGTCATGAGAGTATTTAAATGAAAATGAATTTGTTCTGTCTACCCTGGAAAACAGAAGAAAATGAACAAAGGTAGGACACGTGAAGAAAAGAATCAAGCATTGGACAGGGAATCTGCGTATTGTGCTTTGATGGAATTTGAGGGGTGGGTGCCCAGGAGATCCTGCCTAGTAAAGAGGCTTCAGGGAGCTTTCATCATCCTGTCTAGGGAGGTCTCCAGCCCTACATGAATTCCCGGAGGCAGTGCTAAGTCCAGCATGGAAGTCGTTTCATTCCAAATGCAGCAAGAACAACAAAAAGAAAACATTTTTGTGCTGAAAGCAATCTTAAGAATAGGGAGAAAGGAAGAAGGAAGAGGAGGAGGAAGAAGAGAAGGAGTAGTAAAAAAAAAAAAAAAAGGGGAGGGAAGGTGGAAGGGGAAGAAAGAGAGAAAGCCTTAAAACCTTAAAAATTAAAGCCCTAACCCAGATGACCTTGACTCTTGAAACATTGTGACCTTGGTTTGAAACTAATTTATAAAAAATAGAAGTAACGTGCTCTTTAAAAAAACAGAAGAACACATAGAGAATTTCTCTCTGTCTAGGAATTTTACATGGTTAGTTATTCCAGTCTGAAGCAAGGTACAAAGTTCTTGCTTGAGAGGTAATAATGTCATGTCTTTATCAAAATAAAGTCAGGAACTATCACCCAACCTCTCAGCTTTTTGATATTATGACAGGTTGGAAGAAATTTCGTTTTAAAAACTGCTGCATTAGATTTGCTAAATTGTTCAGGCATGTGGTCAGTAACAAGCAAGTAGAAAGAAGCGACGTTGCTTACAAGAGACTATTAGTTCTTCCCTGATTTAAAGAAATAAGGTCCAGTAACCAACTCCAGCTTGCCATTCTCTGTATTTAAAAGGACACCATGTAACAGAAAACGGCCTTGGCAAATGCAACAGGACAGCTTTCTGGGTTCAATCATTTTGTAGGTCAGTTAGCTTTGTTGTGCTCTAAATTCTGGCTAACCATTTCCCCCATGTATACTGTACTGGTTGGAGACACAAAGTAGAATAATTTGTAAAAAATTAAATCCATCCTTACTACTAGAAAAGCAAATAAATGCCCTTAAAATATACATTTTACATTGGTTCATGGCTGGCTGGTAGCATTGTCTTTTGGTAAGGACATTAGCAACAATAAAATGACCTATGGGAAAAAACTTAGAAATTGAAATCAAATGTATCTAGATCATTGTTTTCTTAAATAGAATACACATCCAGATTATGCATATCATAGGCCGTGGAAGAACTCCCAGGAAGATACATTTGATTCAGTTCAACACATTTTTTAATGTTTCCACATGAGCAACAGGAGACAATATTTATAGCTTCTCTCCTGGTAGTGGAGCCTTATAAATTAGCTTCAATCAAGCATCCTCTCCACCCCTAAAATTCTTCTTCTTTTTTTTTTAAACTCTAAGACTTCATAAATGAATACACAGACAGTTTTAATTTGAATTCAAAATAGGTTCTTGGATGAGAAATGTCATACATTTTTGTGTAAATGTATATGTAACTTTTAGTTAAAGATAGAATGTGAAACTTCATGTAAGTGGAACAAACAGCTCTCCAGGTAGGGTTTAAGATTTAGAGTTAGAGTTAAACTACCACATTTGCTTCCCTAAGGGGTTGCCAGTCTATGAAACGTTTGCCCCAAATCGTCAAAGTGTATGGAACCTCTTAGATCTGTGCTGAAATATGTATGAAATCACAGCACTTTGAAAATGGGATTGATCTTATTGCGCTCAATGGCCCGAGAGGAAGAGTCACATTCAGCATGATTAATGAAGGACAGGTTCAACCCCAGGAAGCTCTAGAAAGGAGAGAAAGTGCTTGGTCCTCCAGGCCAGGCATCTTCTCTGGTTCTCCTAGAAAACTGAGTAAAGCAAATCCACTTCCCTCAGTTTCCCAAGGACCAGATCTAATGATGGATACTGCCTTCTAACCAGCTGGGCACAGCTGTGCGCATCCTTTAGGATTCCTGACTTAAGTTGACACAAACATCCAGAGGAAGAGCTGGATCCTTTCCCCAGGGACTGTGGGGGTGGGGGGCACACATTTCAGACTCAAAACACTAAGCCCTGAAAACTTTCAGCTGGAATACTAAGCCCTGAAAATTGTCAGACAGACACTGGCATAAGGCTTATAGAGGAGAGAGAGGCGGCCTTCAATCTCAGCAGAATGTACTGTTTGCTGGTCAATTGCTGAACCATTGATTGAATAACAGAATGTTAAATTAAGTTTTGTTGCTGTAACAACCAAACAACGGGCCCATTAAGGGTTGACCCTGGTGCATAATCCAATCTGCTGTTCAGAGTCTGACTGTTCTGGCTGTCCCCAAAACTAATTCCACCAGGAGACTATTGGATTGGTGCCGTCAGGCTTTGGAATGTTGAGAAAGAACACGGCAAGGCCCTCAGTTTCTTCGCTGAGTGTGGAATGGCACAAAAGAAAAACGATTTTTGTGTTAATCTCCTATGTCTGATCTCCAGCTATGGCAGTTGGCATTTTGGAGACACTTCAAAAGTAGAATGAATACTTTCTGTTAGATTTAAATCAAGTAGAGAAAGGCCAACAGTAGAGGGACTTGGTTTGCTTCAATCACACTTCAAAGGGTTGCCTTTATTTACAAGTATCAGGGCTACAAGAGGAAACATAAAAAGCAAACATATCAATACAAATGCTTAAACTTGCTCATAATCAAAAAAATGCAAAGTACAATGACAATAAATGATAAGTGTGAGAGTGGGCCAGGAGATCTCGCCACTGGGCACGTTGCCAGGAACGAGGCATTGTCAATCTGTGGGGTCGTTTTGAAAAGCTACCTGATGGTAAATTTTAAGAGCCAGAAAATATTACCCTAGCTCTGAAAACTTCTATCCTAAAGAAAGAGATCACACGAAGAAAAAGGTTACATTTACCAAAAAAAAGAATAAAAAAAAAAAAAAAGTTTAGGACAATGGAGCTGGTTGTGCTTGTGAAAATGTGGGAGGATCTGAAATGCTAAACCTTAGAGAACGTGACAAAGAAGATCTAGTGCTCGATAGACTATTATTTAGCAGCCGTGACAGTCATAAACATGGAGACAACTGAGAAATGTGAAAAGTGTTAGGTGAAGAAAGAGGCATACAAAATCTTGATATTCTCTATGATTACAATGCCTGGTAGAGGCTTACATATGGACAAGAAATGAAGTGGAACAGGAAATAAAAAGTATTTAAATAGGGAAAATTGGGGGTAATATGTATTGAGTCATAAATGTATCTCTTTGGAATTCACCAGGTAAGATACTGTAAGGTAGTTATAACACTAAATGAACTAAAAAATGTTCTATTGTTAGCCTTGGGGCATTTAAGCTTAGAAAACAGTGAGAAATATAAACCTAAAAACATTCCTAATAACTATACTTACGCTTTCTCCATACAACTGCTCCAATCAGACTTTTTAACTTATCTTTTTTTTAATTACAAAAGCAACATGTGTAGGAAAGATATACACAAAAAGGACAATCAATAATTCCTTCCCACACTGTCTCTCATTCAATTCCAGGCCTCCTTTTCTTTTTCATTCACAAAAATGAGATCCCACCATGAATACAATTTAGTGATTTTATACAAAACGGCCCGAATTTTTTTTTTCAAGATGGTCTGAATTTTTTAAGCAAACTCCTATAGTTAGTTTCTTTCCCCCTTTTTTTTTTTTCATGACCTACTATCAGCTAGTAGCAATTATCATCTATTAATTCAGGCAATGTGGCCGTAGTTAACCGAGCTATTAGTGGGAGGGCAAATATTTGGCGCTAATACGATAGATATCATAGTCCCACTCTTACAGAAATGAGACAGCCGGAAGTGCGGGGAGTCAATTTGCTCAAAACTCCGGAGCGAGTAACTAACAGGGGTGGGAACCGGAAGCAGTTCTCTCTGACTGCAGAACACATGCTCTTCCACACCGAGCTGTCTATTAGGAGCAATACTGCACTTCCAGCAGGGCAACTGTGAGGGCACACAGGGGATCTTGCTTCAGTTTCCTTCTTCCAAGCCCCCAGCCCCTTCCTCTGTAAACCCCATCCAATGGCCAGAATTGGCCAACCAGGCCGAGTCACCAGGCAGATGGCCCTCTCTAGCCCTGGTCCTCATGGCCCCAGTGTCCCTGTTTCCTGGCTCTAGCCCTCTCCCTTCACCTCTCCCTCCCCTCACCTCAACCACATGCCCTGGGATGCTACGGTGCTCACCGCCTGAGGTTATCTCTTGGGCCCTGGCTCTAGCAGAGTGACCCACTGCGGATCACTCCTTCTGGCCAGAGTAGTATTTCTTTCATAGGATCATAAGAGATGCTGTTCTCTCATGTTCTTCCTGAAAGCCGCTCTGATCCTCAGACTTATTGTTATTTTCTTTCTTTTTTTTATTGTTCATTTGTTATTGTTCTTTTTACCGTGGCTGAGCCTGTCTTACCATATTATATTAATTCCAGAGGATCCCATGATCATAGCATCTAAGATCGGAAATGAATATCAAGACAGTAGTTGAGTACCCCGTGGCCTGCATGGCATCATTCTCCTTTTGCACCCCAGCAGCCACCTGACATGCCTTGACCCAGGCCTCTCCAGATACCTCTCCTTTCATTATCTTCTCTCTGCCGTCCATCCATAAGGCAACTCCCAAACACTTTCTTCTGTCTTGGTTAGGCAGATCTGGGTTGGATCCCAATTCTGTCTCATACCAGTCATACCAGTCCCTTACTAACTCTCCATTTCCTTATCTGTAAAATGAATATGCCAACATAACATTTAATTCAGGGAGTTTATCAATATTGTTTAGAGCCTTACTTGGCACACATTGGTGCTTGGAAATTACAGATGTACTTACATGCTTTATTGGCCTTTGCCCCTGAGCAGAAGATAGTATTTAGCCCTTCTAGAAACTGTCCTTTCTGTACCAGAGAATTCCCAGCCTTCTCTACTCTGTGTCCTGCTCCTAATGCACATTTCCAGGCTTTCGTGGCTGTCACCATCTGCTTTTCATGTTTCCACTCCAACACTGTTAATTACAACGTGATGCTGACAGTTACTAACTCATGATACATAATCTGTTCCTCTGACCTCAGCCTGTTGGTCCTCACCGCAATGTTTTATTTTTCTCCTACAATCGAATTCCTATATAACTTCCCCAAATGCCCACGCTGCTAAAGACTTCAATTGCAGGCACACCTTCCTTACGTTCAAAAGATGATCTGGCTTCCTGTTATAAAGAATACCACCGTATAGAAAAGACCATGGCAGCATAATAAATATCTCAGTAATCTTTCTAAAGCATTCCTTATAGGACTATCATTCCCCTCCCAAAAACCATTTGGTCTCTATATCCTCACATGCAAAGCAAGATGATGATCATGATTTTGATTCAACTTTATTTGTCCTTTATGAACCTTACATTTCAACCCATCTTCATGGAAACCCCAAATCCCTTCCTTTCCCACCTATGCATCTGTACGACGATCGTTCTTCTATTAGAATGTCATTCCCCTGCATTTTCTGTGTATCAAAATTCTGCCCATCCTTCAACTTCTTAATTAAAACTTCATATGCTCCAGGAAACCTTCTGTGATTACCCCAGTTTGCTTTCCTATTTTAAAACATATGGCTCTTTGTTCTAATTTTAGGGTGATTTCCACCTTTTATTATGTCATTTGTCTATATTTCATACTTTCTCTGTGAATATAAGCTCCTTAGAAGAATGCAACGAGGAATTACATATGTTTATAGATTCTTAGGAAGCCATTGTTGAAAGTAGTTCACAGCCAATGAAGAGGGCAGGTTTAGAGGACCCCATCTGCTCTCTTCCCTCTCTCGGTCTTTAAAGTCTCTTTGAAGTGAAAGAAACCTCTTCCCAGAGAAAAGCTCCCCGGAGAGACAGGTCAGATGAGGATCAGGTGTTGTGTGCTCTAGTCGGGATCATTGGAACTGACAAGACAAAGCAGAGGGAAGAGTATACACTTGAAATGTGGTCCAAAGGGCTTTGCTATCTCCTATTACTAAATAGTGTCAAGGACCCTGAACTTCCTCTGTGGCTGAAAAGTCCCTTCATTCCCAACGTTTGGGTTTTGCAGATCAAGAAAAGCTCCCTCTGCCTGGAGCTTGATTTGCAGTGATCTCAGCTTAAATATCTCCCAAACCGAGAAACACAAATGTTAGTCAATATGTACTATGTCATGCCCTTTTTCTTAAAGAGCTTGCATTAAGCACGGAAATAATAGAGGGCCAGAAAGCAGGACAAAATAAGCATTTGGTCAAAATGCGCACGCAGGTGTGTGTGTGTGCATGTGTGCGTGTGTATGTGTGTGTATGCATGCACACGTGTGTATGCTGGGGGGCTTACATATGTATATATATGTATATTGAGGTTGTGTATATCATCTTCTATACCAGCAGCAGCAGCATCTAGGGAAAAGGACTTTTTCTTTTTTTAGATCTCATCATATACGTGGAAACCCTTTGGAACCAGTATAGTCTTCCACCATAATGTTGAACTAAATCTTCCAATAAAAATAAAGCCTGAGTTCTTGAGCAAAAAGCTATAAAATATCAGATTTCTTATTGCGTGTTTCTTAAATATAAATAGGTTTTAGAAACTTTTCTGTATATAAAATGAAAGGAGATCAGTCTTTTGTTTTGGATATAAAGAAAGCTATTTAATTTTGATAAAAAGTTTAATTCACTGGAAAGTTAAAACGATTCTAAATTATTTGAGACAACCTATTATAATAGTCTTTAAGCATATTAAGCAAAAATTATCTGAACAAAAATAGGTAATCCACAATAATAGTGAAGGATTTTTTAAATACATTTCTCTAAGTAACTGATAAAATAATCAGAGAACAAAGTCAGTCTTTTCTGAGCATCTCATTTACAGTCAGAAAGGTGCCTCTTTATGGCTCTTTCTATGAAACAGTGACATCTACTGCTCAGTGGGGTTAATCCTGAGGGATGTTCTAAAACTGGAACAACCGTCTTTCAGCCATTTAGCTTTTCTGAGTCAGAGGCAGGACCACACTCATGATCTCTTCTCCTTCCCCATCCTGCAGAGGCCCCTCCACACCACTACCATGTTTGAGCTTCTATACAAACTGGATTCTCTTCCTTCTGAGTAAGTTTATTCTTCTATATCAATTCTACCAGAAAATATTTCTTGATATTGAGCCCCAGGTTGTTTCTTTTTAACCTGTAACTTTCTCTTAGCTGTATCCCTGGAGTGTGCTTAAGAAGTAACATTTCCTTTCCACACCACAGCCCTGGAGACAGAAAGAGATTATACCTCCTCAGAATTTTCTTTTTTTTTTTTTTTTTTAAATCTAAATGGTCTCACTTCCTTCAGCCTTCCTGGCTATTCATTCAAGTGATTCTCTACAACTTTCCTATTCTTTACATGTGTTCTGTTGGTGCAGAAAAATAAGTGTACACGCCACGAAATGTCTTTCATTATATAAATGATTGACTTAACTGTAGTGAAACAGCACAATGATGTAGTGGGTAAGTGAGTGGACTTTGAGGAAGGAAGGTCTGGGTCAATCCTGGCTCCCCTCCATGAACCACAGGTCCTATGCAATCACGCCAAGCCTTTGTTTTCTCAGCTATAACATGAATGGGACAATAATCACCACCTAGTAGGTTTGCTCTAAGGCTTAAACACTGTCCACAAATCATCGTTGTGTGAAGAGCACTTAGCACAGTTCCTCAGAGTTATTCAGTGAGTACTCAATACATGGAAACCCTCTTGTTCCTAACCAGCTGCTGCTGGGCTAGATAAACAAATACGTGAAAAGTTAAGGAGACATGGGGAGTAAGAAGCAATAGAGGAAATAGAAAAAAGAAAGTAGAGGAATGTACAACATGTTTTATATTAACTATGCAATGTAAAGTTTCTTAAAGTCTGGGCCAATTTTATGCATATCCTATGTGCCAAGTTCATATCCAGTGTCTGGCATGTAAAAGGAGATTAGTAAGTGTTTTCTGGATGAATGAACTTCATATAGATCAAAATATACTCTACACCAATAGAGGAAAACATCATAAAGTTAGTATTATAGTAACATTTCCTATATGAAATGTGATGCAATATAAAAAGCCCAAATATAGCAGATGTTGAGCCATGCCTATGTTGCATGGTACATTTAAGAACCTGAAAGAAGTTACTCGTTCAGCAATTTTTATTCATTTGGAAACTGTTGGGTCCATATTGCGTGCATATTTTAAACCCTTTTCTACATAAACATCATCAGCAAAAATTCATTTTTAATGACTACCTATCTTTAAGCATGGGGCTAAGAATATAAAGTATAAATGATCATTTCTTCCCTAGAGGAGTTTACAATACAGCTAAGAAAATAATTAAGGCACATACAATGATCACTAAAAACATAAAGGATGAAAGAATCATACAGCCAGTAATAGTCAAACCAGCCTAGCAGATGTTTCCCATTATACCTGATAACCAATGAAATAATTTTTCCATTATATGTGATTCAAGTCTGCCAATTTTAGAAGGTTATGATTTCTACCATAAGTCAGGTAAAGTGCCCAAAGAAAGAAAGGAAAATAGGGGAATTTGAATGTGTTTGAATGAACTTGGAGACTGTTCATAATACAATTGCTCAAGACATGGCACTGAAAGAATGAAAGTTCTTCAGTGGTTTTAGGGAGGTATGCTGGCATCCTAGGTAGAGGAATTAATTGTGTTTTCCTCTTCACTGTGTTCTCAGTGTACCTCTCTTTGTTTGGTCTCATCATTTGCATAACGAAGAGAGGAATAATTGTGCCATCTAAGTAATAGGATTGTCATGAGAATAATATGAAATAGTAAAAGAAAAAGGCCTGAAAATCTCGCTTTGCCAATGCAGGTTGATAGTGTGCCCCGTTATAGTCTCTTGCGAGGAGAAGCATGTACTCCTGCCTATCCAAAGAGGTCACACGTACTCAGGTCTAATCTCATAGCTCTTCCATGAGTCATTTTAACAAAAATAACCATAGTCTACTTTTAAGAAACAAACCTTAAGTAAAGACATACTGGATGGATCTGTACACTGAAAATAATTGTTCAACTTTCATAGCTGATGTGGATTCCAATATAATCAATTTGCTGCAGTAGTCAATATTGATCATGAAAGTTGCTAAAATGATTATTTTGGACAGATATGTGGCAGTTTAATTGTGTGGTATTATACATAGCAGATCTGAAATGATTAAGCACTGACACACACAGGAAAGCTTGTTACTGACCATAAAAATTCCCCAAATTCCACATCCACCATTTCCTTATCCGTAATAAAAATGGACTTTTGTGAAAGGGGAATAACTCTGATTGTCTAGGACCATCAGCCTGTGAAAACAAATAATCAATATTAAAATTCTGCTGGCTTCTCACTCCCATCTACGGACAAACAGATCCAGCCCCTTCCTTTTCTTTCATCTTTCTAGGTTTTTTTTTTTTTTTTTCCCAGCTAGTTCCAGGAATGCCTGACATGAAGCCAAATCACATTCCTCCACTCTATCATATTTGTGGTTTGTTACCAGTTACCTGAGGGAGGTCCCTTGTCACTGCCATAGCTGCACTACACAAGTATAGGTCAGCTGAGGCTGCCTCCTTGATATCTCCTGGGTACCAAGAATGCCCTGTGGAAGTAGAATGGCTAGGTCTTTGCTGAAGAAGCTGTAGGAGTGCTGCTTGCGCCCAAGTCTTTCATGAAAGAGATTTGCTTCTCCCTCCAGCCATACGTAGACATACTATATCCTAGAACACTCTAGAATAGAAGCCATTCTCTTTCCACCTGTGCTATACTCTTTCATCTGTATCCAGTGAAAAATATTAAACTCCACTTTCTTTCAGCCTGAAAGAGAAGTTTCCATACACACAAGCTCATGCAGCTAGATGTCCACCAAAGCAACTATTTTAAGAAAGAACCAGACCTTAAATCTCAGTTTAGGATCATCAAGAAAATCCCATTAAATGTATTACTCATGAAATAGGTAGAATCTTACGAGGATCATTGAAAGTAGATATTTATAAAGCGAATTTTATTTTCCAACTATTTTAAATATAAAATCTGAATTGCCCTACTATTTAAAAAATAGTATAAAACTTTTTGCAGAGAGGACATACATGTCAAAATGTCAGATTTTCTACATAGACTCTTATGTCATCTGTGCATAAAGACAGTTTTATTTATTCCTGCTTAATCTGTATACTTCTGTTTCCTTTTCTTGTCATACTGCATTAGCTAGGACTTCTGGTGCAATGTTGAAAAGCAGTGGTGATGGGAAACATTCTTTATATTTCCCTAGTTTTTTTTTTTTAAGATTTTATTTATTTATTTCACATACAGAGATCACAAGTAGGCAGAGAGGCAGGCAGAGAGAGAGGGAGGAAGCAGGCTCCCTGCTGAGCAGAGAGCCCGATGTGGGGCTCGATCCCAGGACCCTGAGACTGTGACCTGAGCCAAAGGCAGAGGCTTTGACCCACTAAGCCACCCAGGTGCTCCTGTTCCTAGTTTTAATGGGAAAGAAAGACTTCAAGACTTAATATAAAGTGGCAATAATTAAGACAGTGTAGCATTGGTAAAAGAAAAGATAAATAAATTAAAGGATAGAATACGGAGTTCAGAAATTGACCCATGTAAAGTTCAACTGATCTTTGGTAAAGGAGTAAAAGCAGCGTCATGGAGAAATGATAGTATTTTCAATAAATAGTATAGAGACAACTAGACATCCACAAGGAAGAGGAGGAGGAGAAGGAAGAGAAGAATCCAGAACAAGACTTGACAAAAGTTAACCCTTTACAAAAATTAACTCAAGACAGATCCTAATCTAAATGAAAGATGCAAAACTATAAAACCCTAGAAGATAATACAGGATAAAACCTAGATGACCTTGGGCATGGCAATGGCTTTTTAGATACAACACCAAAGGCAGAATTCATAAAGGGAAACACTGATAAGTTGGACTCCATTAAAACTAAAAATTTCTGCTCTGTGAAAGACTTGGTCAGGAAAATGAAAAGACCAGCCACAGACTGGGAGAAAATATTGGCAAATGACATCTCTGATAAAGGACTGTTATCCAAAATATATGAAGAATTCTTAAAACTCAACTGTAAGAACACAAACAACCTGTTGGGAAAGACATTCTCATGCATGCAGTCTTTCTCCTCCCAGCTGGCTGCATATGGATGAGCCTCAGGCCTGGAATATTTCTTTACCAAGAGATAAAAAGGCCTTAAATCCTGTGCTGGACTTACCACCTTGTGTGGTTCTATCTTTCCTTGTTTTAGGCTCAATGAGTTCTCTGTCTCTTCGTAAAGAATGTGAGTCATAAGGCACATGGCCAACTCCACTACATTATCCATCTTCCAAGGGGAGAGGACAGGCTCCTCCCACTGTGGCAACAGAGGGAGAAAGACACTCTGGCCATGGGGGACTGACACCCACAGTTGAAGCTGATCTTGCTCTGTCTCTTCTTGATGTAAGTGATGTGTTGTTCCAACCAGTGCTAGACCATGTTATGATCTCCTTGGTGACTCTGAAACCAAGAAGCAATGGGAAGGAGTGTTTGGACTTTCCTTCCTGGTGGTTGGCATGATGATGCTCTTTTCCACCCTCCATAGACATGGAGTCCTCCCCTGGGACTGGTAACTGGTAACTGTACTCAACTTGATACAGTGGGATTAAAAAGTGAGCCAAAGACCTTAACAGATGCCTCACCATGAAGGACATATAAAGGACAAATAAGCATGTGAACAGATATTTCACATCATGAGACATCAGGGAAAAGCAAACAGAAACAACAATGATATACCACTATACACCCGTTAGAATAGCCAGAGTCTCGAGCACTGACACCACCAGATCTGGAGAGGATGTGGAGCAGCAGGAACCCACTCACTGTTGCTAAAATGCAAAATGGTACAGTCACTTTGGAAAACAGGCGGTTTCTTACAAAACTATACATACACTTACCATACAATCCAGCATTCATACTGCTTGGTATTTACCCAAATGAAATGAAAACTTACACCCACACAAAAGAACTGCACACGGATGTTCACAGCAGCTTCATGTATAATTGCCAAGACTTAGAAGTAACCAAAACATCCTTCAGCAGGTCAATGGGGAAATAAACGGTGGTATTTACTCAGGCAATGGGATATTATTCAGCACTAAGAAGAAATGAACTACCATTCCATGAAAAGACATGGAGGAAACTTAAATGCATATTACTAAGTGAAATTGATTAGCATATTACTAATCTGAAAATGTTGCATAGGTTATGATTCCAATCATATGGCATTCTGGAAAAAGCAAAACTATGGAGACAATAAGCAGGTCAGTGGTTCCCAGGCGTTAGGGGTGAAGGGGAGATGAGTAGGTGGAACACCGAGAAAAATCAGGCATTAAAACCACTCCAAGATACTGAAATGGTAGATACATGTTTAGATAAACATATAAACTCCTAGAATTCTCAGAACCAAGAGTGAAACCTAATGTAAGCTATAGTTTTTAAGTGGTAATGATGTGTATAGGTTCAGCATTTGTAAAAAATATCTCACTCGGGTGGGAGACAATAATGGGGACTCTATGACTGTAACAGAGAAGGGGGTATGCAGAAAATCTCTCTACCATCCTCTTAGTTTTGCTGTGAACCTAAAAGTGCTCTAAAAAATAGTCTATTTTTAAAAAGTCAATGAATGACCTGTTTCCTTCTTTCCCCATCTGCTTTTTCAATATCTTCCGCCGGGCAAACCATATATACACCAAACACATTTAAAACTGTGGAGTTAAAAAATGTCTGTTATATTCCGCACAGCAAAGGAAACAATCAACAAAACTAAAAGGCAATCTACTACACAGAAAAAGATATTTGCAAATGATATATTTGATAGAGGGTTAGAGTCCAAAATATAAAAAGAACTTATACAACTCAATACCTAAAAAACAAATAATCTGTAAATAATGATAATAATAAAACAATAATCGGTAAAAACTGAGCAGATATGAACAGTATTTCCGCAAAGAAGACATCAAGATGGCCAACAGACACATGAAAAATGCTCAACATCACTGAGCGTCAGGAAAATGCAAATCAGAACCACAAGGAGGTATCACCTCACACCTGTCAGAATGGCTAAAATCAAAACCACAAGAGACAACAAGTGTTGGTGAGGAAATGGAGAAAAAGGAACCCTCACGCGCCATTGGTGGGAATGCAAACTGGTGCAACCACTGTGGAAAACAGTGTGGAGGTTCCCCAAAAAATTAAAACTAGAACTACTCTATGATCCAATAACTGCACTACTGTGTGTTTACCCCCAAACTACAAAAACACTAATTCAAATGGATATGTACACGTCTATGTTTATTGCGACATTATTTACCATACCCAAACTAGAGAAGCAGCCCGAGTGTCCAATGATAAGTTAATGGATAAAGAAGTGGTATATATATACATTATTATACAGTAATATAATATCACTCTGTCATAAAAAAAGAATAAAATCGTGCCATTTGCACCGACATGGATGGAGCAAGAGAGTATAATGCTAAGTGAAATAAGTCAGAGAAAGGATTTCACTAAAGGATTTCACTCATATGTGGAAATTAAGAAAAAAACAAACAAGCAAAGATAAAAAGAAAGAAGGAGAGAGAAACCAAGAAACAGACTCTTAAACAAAGAGAACAAACTAATGGTTACTAGAGGGGAGTGGGGTTGAGGGGATGGGGGAAATGGCAGATGGGGATTAAAGAGTACACTTATCATTGTGGAAAATAAAAATAAAACGAAGTGATTTTTAAAATATCTGTTACAAATTATTTCACTGTATCTTTGTTTGAAGGACAATTATTCAGAAGGGGGTTAGAAAATGAAGTAGAGAATAATGGTCAAACCCCTGAAGACTTTATTTGAATCAAATGATCTGGATAATTGGTTGAGCAAGTAAGCAACAGTGCTAGAATTCTAGGTAAATTTTAGATGAATTCAGTCTTGAATTTGAGGTCTTGTTTTCCTAGTTAGAGCAACAATTAGGTTTGCTTCCCCTAAAAAATTGGGTTGCCAGAGTAAGTTGAACTTTGCATGACCATCTGGGCATCCGTTGAAAGGATCTCATTACATATCTGTGAGCTATTTTGGTTGAGGTGAACATAAACATTTTCATGTTTGCTAAGATTCTTTAAATGCTTTGGGCGAATTCCAAGTCATAATATCTAGTGTTTTTCAAAGAAAAATGATTTACTGCTAAGGAGACTTAGAAAGCTTACATAAGTACCTTAAAGTAGAAAAACACTAAAACAGGGGTTCATGGGTGGCTCAATCAGTTAAGCATCTGCCTTCACTCAGGTCATGATTCCAGGGTCCTAAGACCAGCCCCTCATGGGGCTCCTTGCTCAGTGGGGAGTCTGTTCCTCCCTTTCCCTCTGCCACTCCCCCTGCTTATGCTCTCTCTCTCTCAAATACATAAATACAATCTTAAAAAAAAAAAGAAGAAGAAAGAAAGAAAGAAAAACACTAAAACAAATAAATATTATCAAAAGATGAAGAATAAACATGAGAATTTGGGCAAATTACATAGAGCATCTTCTAGGTCAGTCTAAAAAGGAACACATCAGAAAATTGTAATTGTTACTACAAAACAGCTGAGGGAGTACTTGGGAAAATAGAAAATATACGTATCAGCAATTCCTGGTAACATGGGTTTGAAGATCAAATACTGACCAAGAGGAAAAAAAACATGTTTAGGCAGACAGAAAACTAAGTGAATGTCTAACACTTGCTCTGCTTTAGAAGTCAAGCAGAAATCAGAGGCAGTGGAGAATATAGGCACAAGAGAAGAATCAATGTGGCAAAATGGGGAATGTATACTCTCAGAACAATTATTACACAAAAACTGCCACCCCTCTTTGAATGAATGAGAAAAGAAGCAATAAAGGCCCAAGGGTCTTCATTACATTCAGTGGTGTAACTTGTAAGTAAGGGAACTTGATTTTATGGTTCGTGCTGTCCATATGCTAAAGCACTTAATAGTGATATTGACAACATTGCTGATCCCTTGATGTATATAACGATTGGAAATATATATAAACTCCCACCTCCCCTCTAGTAACCATCAGTTTGTTCTCTTTGGTTAAGAGTCTGTTTCTTGGTTTCTCTCTCTCTCTTTTTTCCTTTGCTCGTTTGTTTTTTTCTTAATTTCCATATGTATATGGAAATTTATATATGTATATAATAATATATATATATGGGGGGGTGTTAGAAATCAGTCACATCAAGGGTCCATGAAGAAAACTGCAAAAAGAAATTTTTTTCTTAAGGGAAAAAACAGATTTATAAATTTTTAACCTGTGGGTCCTTCAGGAGAAATAGCAAGATGTATGTTTAAAGAATGTCGTTGCCACTGATTACAAATACCTTTCTTTAAATAGTGGCCTACCTGTCATACAAATGGCAATAATGACACTTTCTTTAATAGTGTCTGGTGTAGTCTACTGCGAATTGCTCAAAATGTAGAATTAAGAAACTAAGATTATTTGCTGTTTGTTCTTATGCAAATTGTACAAGTAATTTACCCTCTATGAGTCTCAAGTTCTTCATCTGTAAAATGTGGATGATAAAAGTATTTATTTTATAGTGTTCTATCAGGGAATAATACACACACAGTGTCTAGCTCATATCTACTTAGCACTGAACACTGAAGGGAGATGAACTTTATAAAGAGTTTGGAGATATATATATATACATATGCTCCTCAGCGGGGACCCTGCTTCTCCCTCGCCTGCTGCCCTCCTGCTTGTGCTCTCTCTCTCTCTATCTGTGATAAATACATAAATAAATAAATAAAATCCTAAAAAAAAACCAAAAAAAGCCAAACACCATTTTGGAGCCTCAAATGCTAAAATGGGACTATTCTAGTGACAATAAGTATCAGGAAAGTTATAGAATTTGGCCATGATGTCAGGGGGAGACCTTTACCTACTCAGTAAGAAGGTTACATTCAACATAGGATAAAAGTTATTAGAACAAATAAAGTTCATCATAACATTCTAATGAATTCAAGTTCTTTAATCAATTGGTTACAAATATGTTTATTTAATACATACTCTAAATGGGAGCAACTTCTCAATTTGTTCAGTATCCCAAAGAATAAGACTTTTGAAACATGAATACAATTTCATAGGAGAACAAAACAGGTGCCTAAAAGGAAACATAAGTCATTTTTTATAGGATGTCTTCCTAATACATTTCCAATGTTTCACTATTAAAAGAGAGATGCTTGGTTTTTTTCATCTGGAGCATTGCTTTAATGACAGGTGGGCATTTTTTTTCTGTAATTATTCTGATACAATTTGAATAACCAACAGGCACAGAAATTAGTTTCACTGAAAGGAAAAAAATCCAAGTTGTGAGATGTTGCATGGTACCACTACAACCTTTATTTTCGATTGAATATAAGAACAAAAATGAAACATCAAAAAACTGTCATTGTGTCTTCTGCCACAGAGAGAATTCTTTGAAAATTCTGTCTCTATGTCATTTGCTCAACAACATTGTCAGAGCATTGCAGAGTGGAATGCTATGGGTTCAATTCTGAGGAACCCAGAAGGAAGGGAATGGCAATAAATTACTGTCCCATCATTTAAGACTCCCACTGTTACCAACTGCCACTAGTCCCTTTCTTACTAGCAGGAGGGTATAACTCGAGCAGAAATCCCATTAAAGATCGCAATCCCAGTAACACTTAGCCCACATAACCCTATTTATATATAAGCTCTGAGCAGTAAGTAAGTAAGTCCTCTATTGACTTCTCACATAAAAGATCTTCTGGAAGAAAATCTAATAAAAAGAAAGTATTGATTATTCTTTTAGTATGAAGCCAGCCTCTCTAGTCATCTGTTTATAGGGAACACTGGCTAGTAGATGATGTCTTTTAGACAATGAGTTATTCTGAATGAAAGTGTTAGTATCATTTCACATGCCTTAATGGCTCAACTTGGCCTCTTCTTGTTGGACTGAAATCAAAGAACATGTTAATTTAGTTTACCATCTTGATCAGTTTCACATCCACTGGAAAGAGATATTGTTTAATTTAGTGTTAATAACATGGCTCACCTTAGAGCAATTTCATGCATTCTAACCAAATTCTTAATCTTTGCCATAAAAATACAAAGGGATCATATATAAAACAATTTAGAATCCCTTGAGATCCTAGAGATTATGATATTAACCCATAATCAACCTGTACTCAGAGTTGATCTGGAAAATGTAAGATCCCCATGGGTAGATAATTGTGTTAAGCTTCTAGGAATAACGGATGGGAAACCTTTGATACTACAGGAACTCATAAGTCTTAAAAACCCTACATTCACTAACATGGAACAAAATCAGGAACTTGGTATCCATTATAAGTAAACAGTTCCAGGGTGAAGTCTGGTATAGATAATGAACAGAACGGATGAATATTAGCAATTCTATGTGTGAAACTTTTTTTCCCCTACGTAGGCAGACTACATAGGTGGCATAATATTCATTCATTTATTCATTCATCCAACAAATATTCATTGACTTCCTATCAAATGCCTTGCTCTTTATTGCAAAATAGAGATGCAAATATATTCACCTGCGTACAGTGCCTATGCTTAAGAATTCAGAGTTAGGGAAAATAAAGACTCTAAAGTATTTGTTTTTCATGTATCATCCAAGTCCTGAGAAGATCTGTACAGAAACAACTCTGGATTAAATCATTTCATGAGTCTCAGCCCATCCAGAATAGGAAGGGATTGAATCAAATCATCCATGTCTTTCTTTTCAGCTCTTGAAATGTCATGATGTTGTTATACATCTACAAATGATCTGTAAAACTATAAACTGATATTCAATTATAAAATTTATTTGTTCCATTTGTTGATTATTTTAAAAATTACTTATGTTGAGGCACCTGGGTGGCTCAGTTGGTTAGCCTCTGACTCTAGGTTTCAGCTCAGGTCATGATCTCATGGTCATGGGATCCAGCCCACCTCTGGTTTCTCGTTCAGGGCTGAGTCTGCTTGTCCTCTTCCCTCCCACTCTGCTCCTCTCCACCACAATGCATGCTCTCTCTCTCCCGTCTCTCTCTCTCTCTCTCTCTCTCTCTCAAATAAATAAAATCTTTAAAAATTTTTTTTAAAAATTAAATTTAAAAAAATCTCTTTTTCAATGTCATAGAAATAATGCTTTGTGACACATTCCCCAATATATTGTTATAAAGTCTGGTATTTGTATCATTATTATTTTAACTTTTAGTTTACTGTTTTGTATTATAATCATTTTAATTTGGGGTTTTTCTTAAGATTTTTATTTTATTTATTTGACAGAGAGAGAAAGAGCACAACCAGAGGTGTAGGAGAGGGAGAAGCAGGCTCCCCATTGAGCAGGGAGCCTGATGTGCGGTCGACCCTGGGACTCCAGGATCATGACCTGATCTGAAGGCAGACGCTTAACCTCCTGAACCACCCAGGCACCCTGTTTGTTTTAATTTTGATATAAAGTTGAGGTTTATATTATCACTTTTAAAACTTATCAGTTTTAAAATTAAAACAGGAAGGAAAAGACACCACTGATGGGCCACAATTTGAATCTGGCTTCTAATGGTGGGGGTGGGGGGCTGCATCAGGGGCTCTTTCATTTCCTTTCAATTCAGATAACATCTACTCTGGCCTACTAACAGGCCTTGGTGTGTGGTGATGAACAAGCAGAGAATTATTCTGAAGGAATAAGATACCATGGCTAATAAATATTCCTAAAAGATCTTCTGCATGGGAGAGATTCTTGACTCTAAAATGAATCATTGCACAGAGGCATATATATAAGTAAGCAAATGGCGTCATGCCCACACCCTGCTGAGATCCTACTGGGTGACATAACTGATCTACCGTGGATCCTCAGACCAGCCACCCACATAAACAAACTGCCAGGAGTGCCAACACATTCCACCGCGGCTTTTTCAGCCGCCTCCAGATTTAGTCCAGATTGATATCAATTTCCCTGTTTTGTGGTCCTGCTCCCTGCACTCATCTATCTAGTTCTCAGATTCCCATTTGGCATCAGATTTTGGCTTCTCAATCTTGGCTCAAGATCCTTAGCGGCTTTTAGACAAAATTTTCTGGTCATTCCCACATGATTCTCAAATCTGCCCTGTGACCCAAGAATAGCAAGCCATTTGTAGGTAACACTACTGACATCGCTGTCACCTCAGAAACACACGGAGCCCTGGAGCCAAATCTCCAGAAGGAGCTAAACACCAGGCAAAATCCCTTTTTTACACAAGGCTTCGTGACTGGGTCCCCGTCTCTTCCTACAGACATTCTCCTACCCAGCACAAGGCGCTCCTTGATGAAACACGGCTCATCGTGCCCCTAAATACCTGGTGCTTCTGAGCTTTTTGTATGTTGGCAAGTTTCTTGGGTTTTTTTGTTTGTTTGTTTTTTGTTTTTTTTTTAAGAATTTATTTATTTGATAGACAGAGATCACAAGTAGGCAGAGAGGCAGGCAGAGAGAGAGAAGAAGGGAAGCAGGCTCCCCGCTGAGCAGAGAGCCCGATGCAGGGCTGGATCCCAGGACCCTGAGATCATGACCTGAGCCGAAGGCAGAGGCTTTAACCCACTGAGCCACCCAAGCATCCCTGTTGGAAAGTTTCTGATACTTTCTTCTCATTTTAAGGTTCCTACATGTTCTTCAAAGTCACCTCAAGAATAATTTCCTTTTGGAAGCTTTCTGGCATCTTCACGCCCACTGAGGTGATCCTCATCTGTGACCCCGTGTTAGTTAATTAGCTGGTCAGTGTTAGTTCCACATTCTCATCTGTTTTTCACATATTCTCAGAGTTCTAGAGAGTCTTAGGCAGCTTCTTACTCTTCTCTGAATCCCTGGTGCCCAGGATAGAGCCTGGAATGAAACACATGCTTCATTAAGTGTGGACTGAGTGGGTGGATACGTTTGGTAACAAACGCTTCTTGGCGGCTAAACGTCCCATTCTTGGAGCTGTTCATGGGTTAGTGTCAGGTTCAGAAATAGTTCCATCTTTCTCATTTGTAATTACTGTATTCCCCTGCCACTGTTTGCTTTTCTCAGTTTTTCATTAAGAACAGATATTGAATATTTGAAAATTTTCCCCATGGTGCTTTGGGGATGTTTCTTTGTTATAAACACCAGTCATGACATTTCTCTCTTCTGGTGGGATACCAGTATTCATTTGGTCAACACATTTTTACACGTAGGAAGTAATTTACAAAGTACCACAAGTTCTGCCTCATGATTATTTAACTTCCCATTTATTATGACAATACCTTCTTTGCACCACTTCATTTCATCATATCTTCCATTGGAAACCTTCAAACTCAGTGCAGTCCTTCACTGCTGGAGATTTATAGCCTATTCCTGAAATTAGCCATTCTCATCCATTAGCTTGGGACATCTCAAATTTGTTCAGGTGGCAAAACGCCTGGAAGGATGATGCATGCTGATGTATTGAACTCTCATTTAAAGGAGAAGTAATTTCAGTTACAGAAAACATGGCTATATGATATGTGGACAATATAAAAAAAATCACAGCACTGAATGCTCGTATCTTTGGAAAAGAAGCAAGTTGATGAACTAGACATAATGATTGCAGACATGTATTTTTGATTTCTATTTGTTGTGGATAAAAATGAGTAGAAATATTTTATAATAAAGAAAAGTCCTCTGTGAGGACTCAATTCTGACGGTGAGCCAGAATTCCTCCCTGGATAAAAGGGAGTTTTTGTATTTCAGAGTGTGCAATTATATTACATGTTGTGAAGTGGTTTGTCAAACTGTTTCTGTAGAACACATATATTTCTATAGAACACATATGCACACATAGCTACTCAAGAGAAGAATAGAGATTTTCCCCTCAGGTTACAGGTAAAGTTAATGAATATTATTTGGTTCATTTTTTCGTGTTTTTTTTTTCTCATGCTTTTTCTTCAGTTTTTTATTTTTTCTGTGTCACCGGCTAGTAGGGGACAAGTGAATTTGCAAGTAGTAAATGAGTGTTACACAAGCTCCATAATGATAGTAATAATTACCACCCTTAATCATCTGTTTTATATGTACTAAGTACTGTTAAAAGTTTTATTTATATACATTATATAATGTACTCTAACACCAGAGGATTCTAGTCTCACTTTACAAATGAGGAAACAGGTTACAGAGGATAAATAACTTGTCTAATGCCTCTTAAAGTTTATACTTCTTCATCATTCCCTGGCCCTCAGGTATTTTCTGAGAACTGTATTGAAGTGGACAGAGGGAAATACTCCAATTAAATCTCTTTGTGCTATTGTGTAATAAAAAAGACTGACCCAGAAATTTTCAGGTGGTGTTCCATAAAACTTTTGTTTTATTTCTAGTTTTAGTGGGGAGGGTTATTCTTTTCATTTTTGCAATTTAGCAAGATATGCATTGAACTCGAATACCTTTGTCAAGGGTCTGTGGCTACCATCTGTAGTATTTGCAAGGTTCTCTTAAGTTAATTCTCAGTTTAGCTGCCCTCTTTCAAGCTCTATATTCATCTCTGGTGGGATGCTGACTTGAGTGGTTTTGTTCTAACTTGTAAGGCCTAAATTAAAAGTGGGTGCAGTCAGGACTATATGAATTGGGACCCAATTCAAGGGATAATGTACTTTCCCCCTTACAAAAAGAAATAGAGTTCTCTGGATTTATAGTCACCAGGGAGGTTTATTGACACATGAAATTCTGAACATCATTTAGATAAATCATTGAGTTTGCCCAGTCCTACCACATGATTTGTGATGCTTTCCAGTGCCTCTGGGTTCAGAAATCAATGAATGCCTTCTGCTTATCAGCATATGCCATTCTTCCTCCATGACACACAGAGGAGGGGAAATAGATTCTTGTTAATTTTTAATAAGATTCACAAACAACAGCCCTTTGGGTCACAGGAAAGAATATAGCTGTGCAGGAAGTTCATTCTAAGATACATTAAAAACCCACATCAAAAATACATCAAAACACACTTTATAGTACTCACAGGTAGAGTCCAAATGGCTAAGTAGCGGTCTACAAGGGCATCAGTTTGCTTAAAATGTGTCTTGGGGAGGGTGCGCCCATCGTGTACAGCTAACCATCTGTGGCTTTCCATTAATACTGAGCTGGCATGAACCCTTTGGTAAGTGTACCTACCTCCCTAGACCTCCTCTCTGTTTTCCCAGCATGACTGTGAAGGTCACAATTGTGAACAAATGTTCCTACCCCTTCTTCATTTTGTGATGCATTATGATTTAGTGCACCCTCAGGGGCTTATGGATGGTCTCATGTCATTTTTAAAAAGCTATTCATGAGATACAAGTGCTGTGTGATGGCAAGGTATAAAACAGAAGAACATTGCTAAAATGCTTATATAGAGGGACAAAGTATATCTCCCGGATTTTGTTGGATATTGTTGATCCCTGGTGCCTTTTGATGTTATCTAATACTTAACACCCTTGTTACCTTTAATGGCGAGTAAAGTCTGCTTCATTTGCTCCCTCTATTTAATACTGAAGTTAATCAGACTTCAACATCTTATCCCCTTATTCCCCTTCACACACTGCTGATGAGTTATCTGATTTGGTCTAATGTCTTTATCTTCCACATATATGCTTTTGCTTTCAGTTCTAGCCTCTATCCTGTGATTCAGTCATAGAAATCCAAATACAGGCTGTGTACCTGCACTTGACACTACTTCAGAGTCAGAATCTCAAAAACAGTACTCATTATTCCCGTACTCTCTACTCTGGTTCTCCTAGTTGGTGGTCCAGTCTTCTCCAGGAACATGGAAGTCATTCTTGACTCAACTCTATCCTACATATCCCTCATTTACTCTATCACCAAGGCACGCCAGTTATTTTTTCAGAATGTCTGGCGTGTTGTCCCTTCTGTTTCTCTGTCTACCTACTTCTACTAGCCAAGTTAAGGCCCTCCCCAACTCTTGCCTACACAATTTCAGTAGCTTCCTGTTTTCTTGTACTCTTGTCTTGCTCTAACTCTTTAATCAGTCAACTGCACACAGCCAAAGTGGTCTCTACAATGTATACTTGATCATATCATTTTTGTTCTTAAAACACTTGAACTCTGCATTGACTATGGGATGAAGTTTAAGTTCCTTAGAGTGGCACATAAATACTTCTACCCCTTGATACAGTCTTCCTCCACATTTAATTTCTCCTCACTCTCAACCTCATATTTTACACTCTAATAAATACACATCATGTTCCTCTAGCACTTTGTGCCATCGTTCACCTTGATCCCTCTAAAAAAGACACATTTTCTTTTCTTGGCTAACATTTACTCATCCTTACTCATTATTTTCTCCTGGGAGTCATTCATGAACTCAGGGTTGGATTAAGTATTCCTCTGTGCTTTCAAAATACCCAGTGTATAGCCATATTTTCCTGATTACTTATGACAACATATTTTGTGTCTGTCTTATCTACTACATAAGCTTCTTGGGAGCTGCTTCCCTATTTTATTCGTTACTCCATTTTTATATGCCTAGTGCCTTGTGTGATGCTTGACATGTTGCAAATGCTCAGTAAGTGTTTCCTAATGTGAACTGAGGGGTGTTTTGAACATTACATTGGGCATGACTTAAAATCTGAGATTCCTCGTAATTATATGTTTCTATTCAATTTTAAGAGTATTTAATGAATTCATTTCTGATTTGGGGATGGCAAGGATAAAAGAGGAAGATAAGGCATGGTTTCTTCTCAAGAAAATTACCAGTGTAATCAGGGGTATAAGATACCTCATGATCATTATTCAATTATAGTATTGTGTGTTTCAGAGAATATACATAATTTATAAGAGAATATAAACTCATAATTTATGAGTTTATATGCATTACTATTACATAGACATTCAGAAGATACTTATGGTTGCCAATAGTATAGCAGGCATTATGACAGTTCCTGAGGATTTGACAGCTTATAAAACATGATCCTTACTTTCAAGGACTTTGCAGTCCTTACTGGGAGTAAACTGAGAAACAATCTGGAATTTATACTATGGTGTGATGAGTGCTTTTGTGCTGGCACTGTCCTGGGCACTAGGAATATACATGAATAAGAGAATGCACCTTTCCTTAAGGAGCTCACACAAGAACTACTGCAATGGATGATACATGCAGTCCAGGCCAAAATAATCAGGGAAGGGAGAGATGACTATACATTGAGAAGTGGATAAAGATTTCATATAGGATATGGCAGCTGAATTTGACATTAAGGGATAGGTAAAATGGGCTTAGACAAAATCAATAATCATGCAGGATAGGATATAATTATAATTGAATTGCAGTATATACTTTCCTTTTTTCTCCTTTATCTTGAAGGGCTGGGGGAACCCTAAATAATTCCTTGTTATGCTTTAGCTATAATACCAGTTCTTTCATTCATGGTCGTTTCATAAATAAAATTTATCTATGAAAATTACACGTGATATTAAAAGAGTAGTTGAAGGAATATTTAAAAATCATTATTGGGAAGCACTATAACCCGTCCCTAGCAAATTTTATGTTACAATTTGTGCTATTTACCTGAGTTCTGGGAAGACAATACCTTTACATTCTTCCGACAATAACTTGGATAAAACGAGGTGAGAAGGAGAACAATCAACACATCAATGGTAGAATAACAACATTCATTTGTATTTCTACTTTTTAGTTCAACTTTTACTGGATTGTGGCTTTCCAGGACTTGGTAAAACTTTATAGCAGAAAACGTCAAAGTATTACAGGGCATTCACTCTTCTTCCCTCTAATCAGTCAGCATAGCAATTTAATCTCTAGGAAACTAGGGAGGATCTCCAGTTTCAAGGATTTTAAAAATCGGGCCAAAAAGCATTAACCCCAAATATCAAAGAGGAAAATGATCCATTTACTTATTTAGCAAGTTATTTAACCAAAATTCAAGAGAAAATGTTCAGCAGAAATCTTCCTCGAGCAATGTATGCTCTAACGGTGAAAAAATGCTTGTTTGTGCAGCCTTCCCAAATGACCTTCCAATTACTGTGTGACAGGCATCAGATCACTGGTGGCTCCCAATGGCCAGGTCCAATAACCTGCAACGCTAATGCTACTTTTGATGTAGAAAGATTACGCTGCTTTAAAAAGTCCTTTTCTTCTGAGAGCAGAGTGACATTTTCTGTTGTTCTGTGTCCTCTGGCTTATTTGGTCTTTGAGTGACAAGCAGCACACATATTTATGAAGTAGCTGATCAAGGTAAATGGTAGGTTTCTGGTGATTGTAAAACAGAGAGAAAGGAACTAGAGCAGACACTGAGTAGAGAACATCAGTGAATCACGTTCTGATCTACCAAGACAGAGAGCAACACTTCTAGCACATTTTCTAGGCATGGAATGCTACTCTCCTTTTAAAAAATAAGGCAGAAATGACAAAATGATCAAGGAAATACTTTTTATTGTTGACCTTCTCTATGCTCTCAAATAAACTCTCACAGGTATATGCTCTAGATTTTGAAAAGGTCTTTGTCCTTTTTCAGCCAAGCAGATATAACTATGATTGCAGTCATAACAAATTTTTAGAAGCTATTCCAGGCCTATTAAGTAAGCAGAAGACAATGATTATGCGGATTAACTTTCACATATCTGTTCAATGTATTTAAAGAGCTCTTGAGAACAATTCAAGAAGGGAAACATGTTCCGGATTCAGCTTCCCAACACTGAATAAACTGTACTTGATTCCATGCTAGTGCTTATGTAACAACGTCCTGCTGATAATGTGGGCCAGTGGCAAGTCATGGTGATCTCACTGAGTTGCACATTATACATTCTTGCATGTTTGTAGAACAAAATATGAAAGAGGGAAAGAAATACCCTCGTTTTTGTGATTATAGGGATTATTTTTAGTAAAAATTATCATCACTAAAATCATTATTATCTTTTCTATTAAGTGACAATGACCAATTAAGTGACAATGACCAATAATAGTACTACTTCAGAAGGTTCCAAAATGAAGAACCAAGGAATAAAGAAGGCAAAATAGTGCTCTCATTCTGACAAAATTGTGGACCAAACTAATTTCTTCTTAAACCTTCTATTAGAAAATACCTGGAAGTGATGAATAAATTATGACCATTAAATTTAAAGTATAGGCAAATTCAAAAAAATGGAAGGAATATCCCCAAGTGACAAAAATCACTTGGAAGTCAAGATACTAAACACAAAAGTTGACATTGAAACAGGAAGGAGACTTTAAAATAGTGGTAGATGTAGTGGTACAGAGAAGGGAAAAATTAGGAAGGTGATCATATTTTCTATTATCTTGGATAGTAGGTTTTAATTTCTAATACAGACAAATCATAAATCTTAAATAACACGGACAGTTGGAAAATGAGAGACCTCTCCATAGATGTGGAGCCATTAAGGACTATTATAAATAGGGAATTAAAAAATTCTGAATATGATTCTGGTTTAGGCCAATGCTCTCACAGATAATAAATACTGAACAAAAGATACAAAAAAGATAAACTTAAGGCACTGAAGAGAAGATAAAATTAGGGAGATTATAGAGGACAGGCAAAACTTTGAAGGGAATGGCATAGGACATGTTGCTCAGTCTTGTGGCACTTAGCTAGAAGGCATTCATCATGTGGGGCAGCTGGAAGTCTATTGGGAAACTTGCAGTTCTTCTGGACAAAAAACTAGGTGATGGAGTTTGGGGCAACTTCTGCTGCTGAAAAAGCAGAAAATAACCCCATTTAAAAAGAGAACAAGAAAGGAGGAGCCCCAAATCATGTATATAAGTTCTGCCCCCAAATCTGGTTAACCTTCAAACCATGTATGGGTAAGAACAGATGTCAGCTAAGGAGAATGCACCTCTCTAATTCTGTGATATGAACCTGTGAAAGGCCCACGGTGCCCTTAAAATACACATGCATTAGGCTCAACACAACATAGCAAAGACTTTGAGAACTGCACAACAGTTTAAACCACCAGCCATCACAAATGAGATTTCTTGAGCCAAGAATGCATGGGACAGATCAAAGAAGCTTAACAAAGAATTCAACAACTGAAATGACATTGGAACTACTACCAGCACCAGAAGGCAAGGCAGAACTTGTAGTCTTAACTGAACCTCCCTTAACCTTACATTGTCCAGAGGATTTTTAACATGACCCAGAGCCTGAAGAACACAACATTCAAAATATCCAGGATGAAATCTGAAATTACTTGATATACCAAAAACCAGGAAAATGTGGTTCTCTTCTCAAACCCCAAGATGACTCAGGTGTTGGAATTACTAGCAGACTTTAAGGGAGCTACTATTTCTTTCTTTCTTTCTTCTTTCTTTCTTTCTTTCTTTCTTTCTTTCTTTCTTTCTTTCTTTCATGTGTGTGGTTTTCCTTTTTATCTAAACTCAAATAACATATAGTGTATTATTAGTTTCATAGGTAGAGTTCAGTGATTCATCAGTTGCATAGAACATTCAGTGCTCATTCCATCAAGTACCCCACCCTTAATGCCCATCCCCCAGGTACCCCATCCTCCCACCCATCTCTCCTCCAGCAACCCACAGTTTGTTTCCTATGATTAAGAGTCTCTTATGGTTTGTCTCCCTCTCTGATTGCATCCTGTTCTATTTTTCCTGGGTTTGTTTCTTTTAGTAATTAGCCTCATGCTGTATGTATTGTTCTTTGATGGGCTTGTTGGAGATGTTCTCAGCCAACCACACTCCCTTTATCCATGATATATTCCACAGAATTAGTGTCACTGTTTGGGATGTTTCATTCTGCTATTATAATTATGCCCACTTTTACGCACAAACTTGGGCACAGTGGCTGAAATTTGAGGGGAAGAGTGTCAGTTTGAGTCCTCGTCAATCTGTGGTGAAGGCTGCTGTTGACTTGGCACGGAGCAGGTGGCAGGCCGTGGCTTGCTCACCCGGGCAGAAGGGTGACTAGACTGTGAATTTGGGACCCATAGGCTGATGGCATCCTGGGTGCCAGGGATGTGGCTGGTTTTTCTTTTAACTTCTGTTTTTCTGGGAAACTCTACCTCTCCTTCTATTCTAAATGAAAGCCTTGCTGGATAGAGTATTCTTGGCTCTAGATTTTTTCCTTTTAGCCGTTGGAATTTATCATGGTGCTTTCTTCTGGCCTGCAGAGTTTCTGCTGAAAAAACCACTGATAGCCAAATGGGGTTTCTCTTGTATGTCACTGCTTTCCTCTCTCTTGTTGCTTTTTAAAATGCTCTTTATCACTACTTTTGGCCATCTTATTTTGTGTCTTGGTGCAGACCTCTTTGGGTTGGTTTTGTTGTGGCCTCTCTGTGCTTCCTGGATCTGGATTTCTCCTTCCTTCCCCAGATTTAGGAAGTTCTTAGCTATTCTTTCTTCAGACAAATCTGCCCCCTTTTCTCGCTCTTCTCCTTCTGGGATCCCTATCATGTGACTGTTACGCATGACAGTGTTGCTGAGTTCCCTAGGTCCGTTCTCATTTTGTGTATTTTTTCCTCGCTCTCATCTGCTCAGCTTGATTACTTTCCAAGACACTGTCCTCCAGGTGGCCAATCCATTCTTCTACTTCCTCTTGTTTGCTGTTTATTCCAGGTGGTCTATTTTTATTTCCATTTGGTAAGTCCAGTAGCTCTAATTCATTCTTTAAGGCTGCCATCTCTTGGTGGAGGCTCTCATGGAGGTTCTGCATTCCTTTCTCAATTCCAGGGAGGATCTTTATGAACGTTACTTTAAACTCAGTATCAGACATGTTTCTTATCTCCATTTTGCTTAAGTCTCTTGCTGCGATTTGTTTTTGGTCTTTCATTGGGGACATATTCTTCTGTATCCTCATTGTGTCTACTGCCGTGTCTATTTCTCTGTGTTAGGAAAGTCAGCGACGTCTCCTGCACATGGAAGTTGTAGCTTTATGACAATGAAGTCCCGCAGTGCAATATCCCCTGTTCCCCAGAACCTGGCACCTCAGGGGTGTCTCCTACGTGTGTTGCCCAGGGGTGTCCTGCTGTTGTAGTGGAGCTGTGCTTGCCTTCAGTTCTGCCTGCGTTAGCTCTCTGCCTGTTGTGGGCAGGGTCTGGTCCTCCTGGTGTTAGTGGGCCTGTTGGAGGCTGCCTTGGGCTTGAGTTGAATCATACCAGGCATCTACCAGAGATGAAGTAGCCCCAAACTGCAGGCATTTCCCGTGTTGTACCCTGAGAAGATTTTGGTGGTGGGTGGGTCCTGCAGGCAGACTGGCATGTGGTTGTCCTCCAACTCTACTGGGGCAGGACTCTTTCTGGAGTGGTGCTGGCCCTCCTCTGGGCTGCTCACTGTAAGGGCCTACTTAGCTAAAGTGACTCCATCTCAGTTAAACAGCCATTTCGTTGTTTATGCAGTAAACTTAAATTGACCACCCCCCCACCAGAGGAACTTGCTTAAAAACAAGTCCAAGAAACCAGTAAAATATGGTTGGCCAGTTCCTAATAACAGAGCCCAGAATACAAGGACGAGTCAGGCCAAGTGGAGACATCCAATCAGTAAAAAGCACACACACTATCTCCCTAACCACCAAAGAATGTAAACCCCGCCTTTTGTGAGCCAAACTTGGGAGCCAATTCTGACCAGAGTGATAGGCTAGTTCAAACAGTTACTATGGGGTAAATTGTAATTCAGTTGGCCACCTACGTGTGGCTTAACATGACTATGCAACTTTCTGTGTATGTTACAATCTCATTGGCCACCTGTGTGTGGCCAGGCTTAACCACATAGCCTTTGCTCTATAAAATTAGTCTGTGAGGCTGGGAGGAGTCACTCTCTTTAGAGGTGGCCCTGACTGGTCAGTTGATTCTTGAGCCTGTAAGATTGGGAGTCGTTGCTGTCTTCGGAGGCGGCCCTGGCCGGTCAGTCTGACTTCTAATGCTTGGCATAGAATAAAGCTTTGCATAACTTTCACTTTGTCTCAGTCTCATTCCTTTGATAACGGACCCCAACATTCATTCACAAACTGTCAGGCTTGTGGCAGTGCTTTGATGGATCTTACCGAGACTGATTGGACAGGGTGGATCTGCTTTGCTGTGGCCTCTTGTCTATGTCAGGCTGTAGAAAGTCCATTCTCCCAGCTATCTGGTTGCTTTCTGAGTTATTTATGCCTATGGGGGTGTTCTCTACGTGACAACACGGCAAGAGCTGAGCCCAGGGTCCTCCTACTCCGCCATCTTCCTAGCAGCCTTTTCAAAGCAGCTACTACTTCTAATACAGTTAAACATACTAGCAATGAGTGGAAAGATAGGGGTTCTTAGCCAAGAAACAGGAACTATAAAAAATAATCAAATGGAAATTTTAGAATTGGAAGACAGTTTTCTAAGAATTCACTGGATGGGCTTAATTGTAGATTCAAGATGGCAAAAGAGTCAGTGAAATTAACAATAGAATGAAAGAGGTACAATCTGAAGAACAGAGGGGGAAAGAAACAGATAGAAAAATATCAGCAGAGCCTCAGAGAAATGTGGGTCAATATCAAAGGGATAGCAGCTATGTCACTGGAGTCATACAAGGAGAGGAGAAAGACATTGGTGCAGAAAGTGTACCTTAAGAAATAGTGGCTAAACTTTACCCAAATTTGGGCAAAACTGTAAATAAATATATTCAAGAAGCTCACTAACCCAAGCAGGGTAAATGAAAGCAAAACCAAAATTTTGTGCCGAGACCCATTACTGCTTAAAATCAAAAGGAAGGGGAAAAAAAGCTGGAGAAAGCAGAGACATTATCTAGAAGATGGACTATGTACAGTTTTATGGTCTACCAGTTATCCTTCAACTGGGGAAAAAAAGAAGAAAGAGCAAGATACATGGTAGATAACTGTAAAAGACTACATTTTTTAAGAGCTTCAAAATATGTATGACTGTTAAAAGCAAAAATTACCACATTGTCCGATGGGTTTTCAATATATCTAAAGTGGATATGATAGAACAGAAGAGGCAGGCTCAAGGAAACTATATGGTTGTACATCATCTACATTTACTTGAAATGACAGATTTACCTGCAAAGTAGATTATGAAAGGGAGGTACTCTGCAGAGCAACCACTATGGAAATGATACAAAGAGGGGCACCTGAGCGGCTCAGTCAATTAAGTGTCCCACACTTCATTTCAGCTCAGGTCATGATCTCAGGGTCATGAGATCGAGCCCCACATGGGGCTATGCACTGGGCGTGGACCTGTTTAAGATTTTCTTTACCTCCCTTTCCCTTTGCCCTCCTGCCTCCTCCTGGTGCATATGCACATTCTCTCTCTCAAGAAAGAAAGGAAGGAAGGAAGGAAGGAAGGGAAAGAAATGATACATAGAAAACTCATCAAAAATGCAATGGATGAATTTAAAAGGAATATTAAAAATATTCCAATAATCCAAAAGAAAGAAAGGAAAGAGGCATAAAAAGAGGAGAAAAACAGGAAACAAGCAGTAGCGCTAAGTCTAATATACCAATAATTATATTAAATATAAGTGCTCTGAACAAACCAATCAAAACAGAAATTGTTAGCTTATATTTAAACAAAACAAGAAGACCTGATTATATACTGTCTATAAGAAACCCACATTAAAAATAAAGACGTAAAAAGGTCAAAAGATAAAACTCTATAAATGTTAATCAAAAAAGAGCTGGAGCAGCTTCAGTGTCAGCAATGTAGACTTTAGGACAAGAAATATTTCAAGGATAAAAAGGCTTCTGGAAAATACTGTCTAATGATTAAAATATTAATTCACCAAGATGTAACAATCCTACATGCACCTAACAAGAAATCTTCCCAATACATGAGGCAAAAATTTATTGAAATCAGAGGAGAAATAAAGAAATCCACACATGTGCTTGGAGAATTCTATACTCATCTCTCAGTAATCGATACAACAAGTAGACAAAAAAAGAAAATCAATAAGGATATAGAAGACCTGAGCAACACTATGAACCACCTTAACCTGATTAACATTTCTGGAACATGCTATACAACACAGAATACACATTTTTTTTCTAAGTACTCATGGAACATTCATCATGATAGACTATATTCTTGGTATAAAACAGTCTCTAACAAAGTTCAAGTAATTTGACATTGGGGCGCCTGGGTGGCTCAGTCTGTGATCAAGCCCCACATCGGGCTCCCTGTTCAGCGGGAAGCCTGCTTCTCCCTTTCCCACTCCCCCTGCCTGTGTTCACTCTCTCACTGTGTCTCTCTCTGTCAAATAAATAAATTAAAAATCCTTAAAAAACATATATATATATATATACATATATATACATATATATACATACATACATATATATGTGTGTGTATATATATATCTATATATCTGTAGATATCTTGAGTTGAATCATACCAGGCATCTACCAGAGATACTACAGATATATATATATATATATATAGATATATAGATATATATTTGACATCATGCAGCACATACCTCTCAGGCCATAATGGAATGCACTCAGATAATAATAACAAAAATAACTGGAAAATCCCCCAAATATTTGGAAATAAAACAACACACTTCTAAATCACCTATGAGTTGAAAAGAAAATTATGTAAGAAATTTGAGATTAATTTTAATTGAGTGAAGATGAAAATACAAGGTAGAGTGGCACCTGGGTGACTCAGTTGGTTAAGCATCTGCCTTCAGCTCAAGTGATGATCCCAGGGTCCTGGGATCGAACCCTGCTCCAGGGTCTCTGTTCAGTGAGGAGCCTGCTTCTCCCTCTCCTTCTGCCTGTTGCTCTGCTTTCTCTCTCTCTCTCTCTGCATCAAATAAATAAATAAAATCTCAAAAAAAAAAAAAAAAAAAGAAAATTGGTGGAAAGCACTAAAGTAGTGATTATTGACATACTAAAAACATTTTCACAAATCAATGAAAATAGAAAAAGGAATAAATTAAATCCAAAGGAAGCAAAAGAGAGGATAAAGATAAAAGCAGAAATCTTTGAAATTAAAAACAAAAAAGAGAAAAATCATGAAACAAAAACCCTGTTTTGTGAAAAATAGCAATAAAATTGATAAACCTCTATCCAGGTTGACTGATAATGGAGTATTGACCAAAGCATACTATAAAAATGAAAAGTCACACAATGACAGAAGATTTTTCCAACATAATAAAAATCAAAAGGTTATTATGTAATTTCTAGAATATATGGAGAACTTCTAAAAATCAATTAGTAGGAGAAAAATAGGCAAAGGATACAAAAAGGCAATTTACAGAATAAGAAACACTATTGTTCATTAAACATTTTTAAACATGCTCTTATTTGTAGTCAGGAAAAGACAAATTTTAAAAGTGAGATACCATTTCATATGTGTTGATATGGCAAAATAATTAGTAAGTCTGATACTTATGTGTGGGTCTTTGGGAAAATTGGTATTCTTATACATTGCTATCAAGAATGCAAATTGGTACCATAAGGAGCAATCCAGTGATTTGAGGTAAAGGCAAAGATGGTTATGGCCTATGAGTGAGCAATATAACTTTCACATGGATGCCTTAGAGAAACGAAGGTAAATATGCTTGGAAAACGTGCAAGGATATATTAAATTAAAAAAAAAAACTGTAATGGAGGAAAAAGTGGAAACAATTTAGTTCTATGGGACATAATGCCAATTCGTAAATTTTAAAACAAAAAAAATACTGCACGTTTATGGATACCTACAATAAAATTCAAAAACATGATTAGGAATGATAGACTGTAAAAATCATAGTAGTCATTACATTTGAGGAGGAGCAGGAGAGGACAGCTATATTGTTAAGGGTTTTTGTTTGTTTTGAATAAAAAGAGATCAGAAGCAAAGAAAAGGAATTTTTAAAAGGAAAGGAGATAACACAATTATTTATAATTTCCATTTATACAGTTCACTTTACAGTCTTTTTTTACCCAATGGTGTTTCTTGTGATGGTAATTCCAGTGTTAGTCAACTGAGTTATCCAGGGATAATGAAAAAGGGAACAAAGTCTTTTCATTTACCTTCTGCTTTTAGACACCATTCTTAGAAAAGGCAGGAGCCCTAATTGGAATGTACACATTTAGGTTCTTTCTAATTTGTTACAGGTTGAGGTGTGACTCAGAGATTCTGATGTCCCATTCCTGACACCTGGTTTTGACACTTTGGAATTTCTTCTTTTTACAAGTCAATGGCTTCATCAGCCCTAGAACAGCCATGTTAGAAATATACCTTTCATTCTCCTGTACATGTTTTCAAATGTTTTAGAGGGTAAGTGAACATCATTGGAATGCCTTTTTTTGTTTTTCAACAGCAGTTGAGGAAGGTCTCTAAAAACTAGGTCAAAAATAGAATGCTAGTGTGCAGTGCTAACAATGAAAAATATTGACGTGGAAGTATGTTCCCACCATACTATGAGGTAAAGAAAAGCCTCCAAATCTACAGTATGATCCCAGAGATGTAAAAATTATGCTAAAATGAACAATAATTATAAGTACATGAGTGCATAAACACATATAAACCCAAAGCGGGAGTCGAGTACACACAACAAAATGCTAGCCATGTTTACCACCACTTAGTAGCATCTGTGGGCACACTTTATTGTCTTTTTTTCTGTTTTGTCTGTTGTGCAATGGATGTTTTCCCTTTTGTAATTTAGAATAATCAACTTCAGACTGAGGAGAATTAATTTGGGTAAAGGAAAACTTTAGAAATATCATGCCTGTTTTTGCCCACTTCCTAGAAAAAGTGAGGTAAATTTGGACTGCTGCCTAATTGTGTTTATGGCTGATTCAAAAGTAGTTAAATTTGATTTTATTTCTGAATTTGTAAATGAATTTGGTTTGAAAGGAGTATGTTTTTCAATCTTTGTGATCATCACGTTTGGCATAGACCTAATACAAAATATGATTTTAATTTAAGTTCTGCACTCAAAATCTAGACCAGTTGCTTACCTTTTCTCCTAGAGTATTTCTAAGGCTAGGGGATCCAGATGAGTCTTGCAAGAGGAATGATTTATATTTTCTCTCCATTTGTTAATAACAAAGTAGTACTTTGGTGTGCATTTATCACATGGAATTGAATAAAAAATATATTTTGTTAAAATATAAAATGAGGCCACCTATTCTATCCCCAAATAATAAAAATATCAAAATTATTTGTTTAAGCTATTTTAAGATACAGAGTAATTGTGAAATCTTTATTCTCCAGCATTTGGACAACACCTAACCCAAATATTGTGATGCCAATTGCCAAGCAGGAAGCTGAGAACACAAAAGTGCTTGCTAGGGTATTTTTCTCATTCTTGCTTAAATTTCTCATCCAAAATACATTGGATTGATTTTTTTAAGTTGTTGATTATAAAGGCCGTTCACAAAATTTTTCTCTAAGTTCCTAAGATGTCTAAAGTGTCACACTATGCACCCATATTTCCAAATTAATCAGGTGTTTCTTTTACTTAGTTAACACAATGTTTACCAAAAACATAAAAAAAAAAAAGTAGAATTCTGAGTTGCTCTCTCGGTTAGCCTTGAGCAGTTATAATTTCTGAGCCAAATAGCTTTGTTATTTGCACAGTTATATTATTGTAATTTAAGATCAGTACAACTTGAATTAATAAAATGCTCTGGTAGAGAATTATTTATTTAGTCTAATTTGGCATTTTTTCCACTGCATTTCTTCTTATGTACTTAATATATTTAAAGGTATGCTGGAAATTATTTCTAACACAGTATGCTTTTTCAGATTGGTTAATATCCCTATGGTACCAAGAAAGCTTTGCTCTAGCTCTTCTCTCCTCCTGGGAAATTGTTTTAACAAGGTATCTGCTTTGATAATTCCTTTACCAACTCCTAGTTTCCGTTCAATGCCCACATTCTTCACATGACTTTCCTCCAAGACCCTATTTTATTTGGCAAACTGTTTGTCCTCATATCTTCTCCCTGAGCATGACTCCCCCAAATTCCCCTTCCTTTGATTTACTTTTACATTTTCCTATAGCATTTATCACCTCCTATCATACTATATAATTTGCTTATTTCTTAAATTTACTGTTAAGTGTGTATTCCTTCCTCCTACAATGTAAGCTCCAAGAGGGCAGGAATTTTTATCTAGTTTATTCACCAATGTATCCCAAGTACTAAAAACACTTCCTGGCTCATCATGAGTACTCAATATATATTTATTTAATTCTGTGAAATTAAATGATGCATCAGCAGATTATGCCAGTGGTTTTGGAATGTATGGGACATAGCATATCATATTGTAACTTGACTTCAGATTATTTTTCCTGGTATATTCATGAATAAAGACACTAGCATTGTCCCAGCACACATGGATTCTGATGAACGAGTCAAAATTACGGCCATAGACAATGACTGCTTAGTTCTTTAGGAAAATTAGTGGCTGTGTTATAGTCTGATCATTTTTAATAAGAATTCCTCTAACACTCCCTTCCCTGTTGTAAAGGTCTTTCACAAAGGAATGTTTTAATCTAAAAATGTTTCTCAAAACCAAGCCGTAAACTGATAAATTAGCCCCTTTCCCACTGTAGACATGCAGCTGCAAGGATGAGGGGAAGAAGGAAGTATGAGACAGAAAGAAGCATGGAAGCATGACTTCGGGTTTCAAAGAGTGAGGTGTCAGTGACAGAGACATGAAGTCCCATATCCGGGAGATGTTCTTTTTACATCATCTTATAGTTATGTGAGAAAACATTGAAAGAGAGTGGATTGGGATTAAATGATCTAATCAAGCCATAGACACATTCCCAGGATACTCTAAGTATTTTGGGTGGTTGGGTGAATGAGTTGTTCCAAAGTGGCCTCATTCAAGGAAACCCACAACAATGACCCAGCACTGTAGAAAATGTGTTTGACTGGCCCCAAGTAGCTAGAGTAAGCCATAATAGAAGACTCACATCTGTGTGCTGCTCAGGATGATGGATGGTTTAAGTGCAGCCTAATTAGTGTCTTGGGATGGACAAAGAGCTAATGCAGGAGAATCAGCAGTTTGTAAATCTATTACCGACATCTTGGATGAATCTCCCCTTTGCAGTGCCAGAGGGAAAGAAGAAAAAGATGACAATATAATACATTGGTACCAAGGGCTAGCTCCAAGGAAAGTTCATACTTCATTTTTAATAAAATTTTAATGATGAACCAATAGCAGAATCCGTAGATATCTGTATGCTTTCTGTCTTTGCTATTTTATGTTTTACTAGGATAGCATATTTCACATATGCATAGAAAAATATATATCTTATTTTGGGTACCTCATTTTTTTCTTAGAATAGACATTGTTGTGTGTGTGTCTATGTGTGTATCAAACACTTTAAATAAATAACTCTTAAAGCTGTGTTAGGCTACAAATTTTAATTGTCATCAATTCATCTTGAAGTCTGTTTCTTGGGTTAAAAAAAAAAACGATGTTTTCTATTTAAGCCATGAAGTAAATTAATTTTCATTAATCAGGGACGTAGTACAATATAGTCGTTAACCCCATCTTGTTAGGGCTCTAGAGTTCTAATCCCAGGTTCATCATTTACCAACTAAATGGCCATAGGCAAATCACTAGCCCCACTGAGTTTCCATTTCTTTCTTCATCACAAAAGGGGAGTAAGACTCCATAGAACTCTCTGTGAGAGTCCAATGGGAAAACATACAGTTTGTAAATATTAGTGCTTTTCCTTCTCATTCTTAGTGCCCTTTTTTTCTTTCACTGCTTTCCTCACTGTATGTTCATAATAGAAGGCTATATTGTTTTGCCCTGTTACGGTTGAAAGAATATTTTTTAAAATTAATGATGATTCCAGACCCCTGAACACAGTATCTTCACCCATGAATTTCCAACTCGTTCCTTTTCATGCAGAATATAGTTTAGTTCCCACCACTTCAGTTATAGTTTAATTGACATCAATTTCTTCCTATGTAAAATTAACTTGTTATTCTTCTTTTTCTCTCTTATACATAGATGTCTCTCAGACAAAAGGAAAAAGACTTTGGGATTGATAAAGTGACTGTGTTAAGAATGGGGCAGGGGAAACACGTTACAAATCTCTACTGTGTTGGTCGCTGTTCTCTATTGTTTCTCTACACGTTCAGACGTTCCTTGAGTCCATTTCACTATTTCGCGTCTCACAGCCTCTCTCTACATGTAGAACCATTGGAACCCACCTATCTAAACAGACTCAGCTCATTTACTACTTGTCAGTCTTCAGTTTCCTGCCTGCTACATGTCCGCACCTCTGCTACCCCCTCCCCAGAAGACATCATTTCCTCTATTCTGCTCTATTTTGCCTTAAGCATCCTTCCATTTCTAGATCCCAGAGACTACTGCCACAAGCAATGTTTCATCCTCTTGGAGACCTTCTCCTATGGGTGTTTCTCATCATGAGCTTTACTGCCAGATCTAGGGTCAGGAATTCCTGCTTTGGCCCCGATCTAATTCTACAGAGTCATCCACAGCTGACACCAAATATACTTATTGTATATGCAGTAGTATAGTGTCGTGGTTTGCAGTCAAATGATGTGATCAGGCATCCTAACTTTATCAACTTACCTTGTGGTTGATTACTTATTACTTGATTTTGAGCAAGTTACTTCTCTGTGCCTGAACTGTCTCATCTCTAACATGAGGTGATGGCAATGCCTCCTGGTGGGGATATTCTCAAGTTTAAATGGGACATCCATATGCTAGAATAGAGCTTGTCACATTGGAAACATTCCATCAATGTTAGATACCATTACATTTAATAATAATAGTAATCTAAATAACTTAGGAAACCAACAGTCAATAGATCTAATTTCTCTATTTATAAAGTGTTCTAAGGAGAGATGGCCAGCATGAAGGATCATCATCCATTTATAGAAAGTTCATGTGGGAGCTCAAAACAGTTAAATTTGTTTTGAGTAAAAGCTTTGGAAGGCTTCTCCTCTGTATAAATTCTCCCTGAATCTCATGTCTTAAGAAACAGAGATTATACATCTATTGAGGAAGAAAAGTCCATGTGTTCCTAGTTCTCCATTTATTTTTCAAAATGTAAATTATTTCCTTTAGGATACAGCTCTGTGGGCCTGTGCTAATTTCTGTGGTACTCTCGTATTAATTTCCATGCCTCTCTGAATTAGAGCTAATTTTTAAAACCTTGGTGCAGTGTTTTAACTGAGCTTCACTAGAACACCAAATTGCCTTCACTAGTGTTAGATCAGAGAGTCAATGGTGAGCAGCATCTATGGACTCACAGGGAATATTTCTCAGAGAGTTAAGGGGTTGCCTTTTTCACTAATTGGCTAATTCACTTACTGTCCTTTGACTTCACATGTCGGGGGATCAAATCCATTAGAAGTATATTAGATCGACTTACCAAGGGATATGAATTTTTCTCCCTTCTTTATCCTCTTCAAGTAAATTAATAATAAATGTCCAGTCACCAAAATTATAACTCGCTCGAGGTTATTTTTACTGTGCTGAGCTATTTTCATAGTATATCTAGTCAAACTGGAAATTGGAAAAATTGGCTGTTAAGGGGATTTTTAAGCACAGTTTAATAATTCAGTTACCTGTACCCCTGGGCAAAATAAATAGCTAGCTGATTGCTTGTTGGCAAAGTCACAGCCCATTACATTATTTGAAACTTTAAATGTTCCTCCCCTTCTCCCGAAAATATTGGAATTATCTGTGGGAGAGTAAGGGGTTCAGGACATAGCTGTAGCATTGTTTCATTACCATACCTGCGTTTTCATCTTGGAGACCTGTGTAAGTTTGGTAATTCGTTTTGTTTTGCTTTTGTTTGTTTTTTTTGGTTTTGTTTTGCTTTCTTTTTTTGGAAGGAAGGAAAGAAGAGAAGCAGACCCGTTGTAAGTGGGCTACCGTTGTCTCCCCCAACTCTATACAGCAACTCTAGTGCCAGATGTTAGATGAGAAAGGTTACTGCTGTGAGCTTTAAACACAGCTAAATAAATGATCTCCAATATCTATTTAGTATGAATTACAAAGAGCGGGGCCAATGGTCACCTTTATCAACCAATTGCTTTTAATGTGTTTTGTTTTGTTTTGTTTTGAGCACCTATTTTGTGAGAGGCACTGTTCTCATCAGTCGTGACACATTAGTGAATGAAATTGCCAAAGATCTCTACCACTTTAGGTCAGATTCCACTGCAGGGAGTGGGAAAGGATAGGGAAACAGACAATATATGACAGATTTAGTAAGTAATTCTTGGGGAATGTTAAAAGTGATGCACACTATGGGAAGAGGAGACCAGGGCAAGATGAATCCGAAATAGGGGAAGAGGTTGCAGCACAGAGTGGTTTTGGGATGTGGTAGTGCCACAGATATGGCATGAGGCACACCAGAGTAGGGCTGTCAAGGGGTGGGGAAATGAAGCTGCATAGATTTCTATTTTCAGCAACGAAGACCTATCTAATATTAAAAATAAATATCTTTCTTCCCTTCTCCCACCTGCTTCAGTGCAATTCCTGGCTTTGTCTGCCAGTGCTGGAGATGAAATAAATCCTAAAGGAAATGACACAGCTGGACTGATCAGATCTTGAGATCTGCCTAATTTAAGCTCTATGGGTAGCATATTTCCCATTAATTGTTCTAATTCGGAGTGGACGGAGGAAGAAAGCTTAAGTGAAATATGCAGTTCAATTCAACAAGCTTTTATTGGTACCTCTTACTTGCCTACAAAGGTTTTATTCAATTTAAGTGATACAAAGATGCAGAAGTTCTTCTGGAGCTTTCACCTGTGTTGTAGAACAAACCACGCTATATGAGTATCTGAAAAAAAAAAAAAAAAAAGAGGCAATGCTAAGCAAATGTTGTGTATACATTCCTGTGTGGAAAGGAATTATCACTGTAATCCAGAATTGGGCCAAGGCTTTCCGGAAAAATGAGACCAAGGTAGACCTTTGTCAGCTTGAGTGTGTTGGTGATGCAAGTGAAAGGGGGCGGGGGCATCCCATGAAGACACAGAAGCAGAAAGGTCAGTGCTCCTGGGATGGTTAAGGGAGAGGTCTGACCCGGGCTCTTTATGATTAGGAGTAATTAGCCACTAGCCTAATATAAGGATCTCCACACTACAAAGTCTTGGAGGTGGAGGCCACCTCTATTACACAGACTGCTGTAGTCTACCTAGAGACACAGACTGGACCAGAGGAGCCCAGTTACACGGGTAATTCTATTACCTTTCACCTTAGAAAGGAAAATGGAGACTCAAGATGATTACATCAATTACACGGATATATCCTACTAGTCTAAAAGTATGGCCTCACTTCTTTCTGTCACTATGGTCATAGACTTTGGATTGGAGTCAGGAGAAAGTTTAAATACAGGTACCGATTTAGAGAGAGAGGAAGGAGAAAAGAAAAGGGGACAGTTGTTAGTAAGAAGACACCCATCGCTATCCCCCACCCCGCACCCCCCTCAGGGCAGGGTGCTGAGCAGGTGCTTTGGGAACGCTTTCCCAGGCAACCTCGGTGCTCAGCAAGCTCAGCAGGCGGAGGATACCACGGACGACTCCTCCTGCAGGCAGCCCCAGGAAGGGGTCATTCTTCGCCAGCCATGAGCTCTGTCCACGTGGAGAGGAAAGGGTAGGGTGGGTCTTGAGGTCCTCTGCTTCCTCGGGTCAGGCCTTCCTCGATCCCTCCCCACCCACCCCCAGGTCGTGGACAGAGTCTTCCGGACAACCGCCGCTAGACCTCCCCCGCCGAGGAGGCAGCCCCCCGCGGAGGAGCCTGCCCCCCTCGCAGCCGCCGCGAAGACCCGGAGAGGTGGAATTTCACTTCGAAACTCCGTGCGGCGCGAGGGCCAGCGCCGGGCATGCTCAGTAGGCGCGGCGCGTCTGGCGGCTGGTGGCGCGGCGCTGGCCCCGCGCGGAGGGCTCCAGGGCTGGCGCGGGAGTCCACCCCGCCTTCGCCGCCGCGGCTGCGGGCTTGCAGAAGGCCGAGCAGTAGCCGCCTCCGAGCGCCTCGCCCCCGCCCTGCTCCGCCCCCCGCCCAGCCGCCGCCTCCTCCTCCTCCTCCTCTTCGTCTCTCCCTCTCTTCGGGAGGCGAAGCTGGTGCTGGCTTCTGCCGGCGCCCAGCGCCACAGACCTCTCTGCCAAGCCAGCCAGGACCCGAGAATGAAACCCGGAGACCAGAAGACCCTCGGTGGTGGCTCTTTCTAGTCACACTTTGCCTGAAGTGGGGTCGCGGCGGAGTTCCTCCTCCACCGCTCCGTGCAAACACTATGCGGACAGCAGTCGGCTTCCCTGCGCTGTGCCTGCTTCTTAATCTTCACGCTGCAGGTAAGGGCTTGCGGGGCGCAGAGCCGGAGCTGTGGATGAGCCGGGAAACTGCACATGCTTGAGGACTCTAGGAAAAGCTTGCCTCGCCAAGAAAGCCGTAGAAAGCAGGACAGTACTGACGGGCAAGGGGTGAGGGAGCTGTGCACCTGTTGGAAGACTGAGGCTGAGAACTTAAGCTAAAACCGGCTCTTGATTTGTCCTTACCTGGTACGAATAATAGTGAACATTGTCAATAGGTGCACAGGTTTGCTTCCCCCTCCTTTCCCCTGCATCTAGACTCCCTGATCCTGTTTCTAGGCTATGCACTTGACTGCCAGTTTTTCAGGAGACAGACAAGACATCCTGCTGGATGTAACCTTTTCTACTGCAGCGGCTACATCCGTAAGGTCCCTGGGTTTAGCGAGAGCTCACAGAGATGCATTGGCTGCAACCTGAAGGACCACATCTCCGCCCAAAAGATCGAAATACATGGTTCACGTTAATGATGCCGCTCCAGGCTCCTTTGGCCCCTGCTCTTGTCACTCGAATTTTCTAAGCCAATAAGAGGGAGGAAAGGTTTAAAATAGGACCCTCTCTTCGCTTTCAGCATCGTGGTCAGCGTCCGAGGGCACCAAACAAAAACCCAGTCACAGTTTTAAGGCTGGCAACCCCTGGGGTAGGCACTGTCCCTGGGACAGATTTGGTGAGGACTAGCCAAGAGTGACAGTGAGATTGCGCCCAAACATAAATATATTTGGTATCAGAACCGATATTAGATTTCGAATGGGAGCAAACCTGGGGAATTTTATATGCAATGTCACTACAGATCCTGCTTTTTTGGATACACGCAGCCTCTGTGTAATGCAAGGACTTGCTGGACGGAATCCTTTATCATTTTTACACACACGTACCAAAATAGAATATGGCAGAGATTTTAGGCACCCTACTGCGACAGCAGTTGTCCATGCAGTAGCCCTGTAGCAAGCAAAGATTAGATATTTTATCCGAGTTTGCTTGTCAACCAGTCACACATATTCATTCATTCCTGCAGCTAACATTTATTGAGCATGTATTATGCCCCAGGGATAATGAATAAAAATAATGGTTGCAAAATTACAATTCTTGTGGTCTCTTTTCAAAAGGAGTGGGTGAGTTCCTTTCCTATGTGTGCAGTAATGAGAGTGAAATATGGTACTTTCTTATTTCTAGCCCATGCTATTTTAGTGGATTGTGAACCTCTTGAACAAGTCATGCACAGAAATATTAAGTCTATAATTAAGTACGCGTGTTAATTCTTATAACTATCATGTTTTATGGTGAAATTTTCCATAGTTCTTTGGTACCTTTTGAAAAGTAGCAAATAGCTATGACTTGGTCATTAAATTATTTGCAAACAGCTGTAATGCATCATTTTATTACCATATGCAGTTCTTTAAATTTTGCAATTTAGAATGAAAAAGTACACATTAGGTTGAATTTTATTTACATTATTATGCTTAATGGTAGCACTAAACATCCATTGCCAAAAAAAAAAAAAAATAAAGCCTCGATTCTTACAAGTTTAGGAATGATTTAGCTGATCTGTCAGAAATGTCAGTGTAGTTTTTTTTTTTAACTAATGTATAATACATTCTAAAGATTCTATTTAATATATCTTGAGTAATTATAGCTTGAAAGTTATAATTAAACTGAAAACTGAGCAGGTGGAAATCATTTCTAAATTTACTGTAGGTGAACATTTGGGATGAGGAAAATAGAAAACTTTTGTTCATCAAAGGAGAAACCTAGAAGTCTCTAGCCCTACATTATACCTGGAGCTCTGCCAAAGTGTGTATTACCAAAGACAAACCAATCCATCTCGACTTTGACTTCTTAATTTGAAAAAAAAAAAAAAAATGTTCATCCAATTTGAACTTAATAAGGCAGTGCAGTGATGGGCTATCATTTTCAGATTTCAATCGCAAGATGCTATATGGAAATTAATCATATTCATATTTAATATCGTGCTTTTGATAGGTGTTTTTTCACAGCAGATTGCAAGTTTAATATTGTGGTTTTCTTGCCAGTTTCATTTTGAATGCATTTTAATTTTAAACAGCAATTTGTGGGTCACAAGCTGTCATCAGATTAAAATTCATCACAGCTATTTAATAACATTGTTAGGACTTTTCACTGGAACTGAAACAAACACATACTTTTTGATCTAAGCTCCTGTAGATTTGGGTAATGAGAAAGTGAGTGTGTGGGAGGACGAAGATCAAGAAGTCATTGATTTTGCTACTTGTTGAATATCTGAGTTTTCTTCTTTTACAGAAGACTCCTCTCAGGATAGAAGTGGGCTTCATAAAGAAGCGGAATGAATTCTATCTTTCTGGTCCTCTTTACTGAAAAACTAATAGATCCATTTTGGTTATGCTCAGGGTGCCAGCAGCTACTTTGTGCTGGTGGAACTGATGACATGCTGGAACCCTTTAGGGATGGGAGAAATTGGCTGACAGGATGTGAGTGCTCTTCTCAATTATACTAGGAACGGTTGTCTTCCAGATGATCATTCCGCTAATGATGAGATAGCAGATTGTTTTCAACTTGACTGCCATCTCCAATTATTTGGTTGTGATTGCCCAAGATACTGGGCAAAATAATAAATAAGCAAGCAATCAAGCAAATAAATAAATAGTGACCAGCCTTGATCAACGGTCTCGATAGGGAAAAGTACTGTGGTCTGTTTGTAATGTCTATGAGAACAAAAAGAGGAAGGGAGGTACAATACTGTGTAATTAACATCTCAGGGTAAAGTAATCCTAATAAATTACTGAGCATAGAGCTTGTTCAATAACCTGGACTCATCTCTTCCCAGGGCTGCTCATTTTCACAGATCTCCCTAACAAGGAAAGTTGTAGTTACTGTCCATCCACATGCTTACTATTCTGGTAAGAAAAAAGAAAACTAAGTGCCAGTAAATGTACACAATATTTACTTCAAATAGTAAAGAGCCAGTTAACAGCCTAGTCAGGATGAAAGCCCATGTTTTCAGACCTGTGATTGTATACTATATGAAACCATATCCTGGTTCCAATAGGAAAGGCCACCATTGAGTTAGTGGTGTCAAAGCCTTTTTACCTAGCTGTCCCCATTTTTAATTTTTTTAAAGATTTATTTATTTGAGAGGAAAGGGGGAAAGGGGGAGGGGCAGAGGGAGAAAGAGTAAGAGAGAGAAAATCTCCAGCAGACTCCCCCACTGAGTACAGAGCTCCACGCAGGATTCAATCCCATACCCCGAGATCATGACTTGAGACAGAATCATGAATCAGGTACCTAACCTACTGAGCTATCCATGCTCCCCTAGCTATCCTCATTCTTTAGTTCTTCTGGGAACGAATGTAATATATAAACTTCAATTGCAAAGACTGCTTCAGGAAAATCTAAGAAGGTGTGCCCCAATAATATTGATGGTACCCCAAGGTCCACCGAAAGTTTCTTTCCTTCAGTGTTTTTTCTCTTTCTTTAACCAAAGAATGATATTCTGTTTCAGGAGATAATATTTATTGGGTAGTATTTTAGTTGCAAAGGAGTGAAGGTCTTGGAATATTTTGAAAATTCTCATGTAAAAGCCTTATTTTTTTCTAGTGGATGTTTTGCTAAAACACACAGAATGTGATTTCAATGCATTACTCTCTGCCTAATCTCTGGAGAAGGTTCTTTACAATTTTCACATTTTTCTTCCTATTGAGCATTCTGGATGGCACAAAGACTGCCTTTGCTGTATCTTCTGAAGACGCACCTTCTCTCTCAGAGAAATGCAGAGCCAAGTTTTCTACTCTTTGAGAAAGAAGGATTCCTGTGGTGAGGCCAAGAGGATCAGGGAAGTCATTTGCAGAAACATCACCCTCAAAAGGAAGGGTAGACTGATGGATAGGAAAATAATATGTTGTTCTTGAAAATTCAAGATGTCTTCTCTCACTGAATGCCACAGAATCCGTTTTCCTGTTCAAAATCACTCAACACAATCCTTACACTAACCCAGGTTCTATCATATTCTCTTCCCCCATTATCTTTCTGATATCATCTCTCATCACTTTATTCTTTTTTGTCTCTCTCCAGCCATATTGGTCTCCTTGCATTCTCAGAAAATTCCAGGGACTTGCTGCCCTCATCTGTTTTGCTTTCTCCTTTGCCTGAAACACTCTTTCCCCAGTATCTCCATGGCTTAATCCATTAATTTTAGGCTCTTACTCAAATGTAACTTTCTCAGGGAGGCCCTCACCAACTATCCTATTTAATATTTCATCTTCTTCCCCCCCAAAAAAAAACTACAATATCACTTCCCAGCTTTACTTTTTTCCCAGAGTTTTTTCACCAACTTCCATTTCATGTATTTAACTTTCTTGCTCTGTTTATTGTGGTTTCCCCTTTTCCCGTTGAAATGTAAGCTCCTGGAAGGGCACAGATGTTTGTCTGTTGTTCTGTTTATTGCTGTGTCTGTTGCAGATCTTGCCCAGCCTAGCACCTGGGGCAGTGCCTGGCATAAAAGCTACTAAAGATTTAAAAAGATACACTGAATAAATAGAAACAACACAGTGACGTTTCTGGTCTCCCTCTTTTACATTTAATTTCTTCTTGGCACCCATGCAAGACACACTTAGTCAACTTAGCTACTGCTAGAATGGACTTCAACAGAGCTCATTTATCTAAAACTCAGGTTTCTCCCTAGGAGCTCACATGCCCAGGGAACATAGTGTCCCAAACAGACTTTTCTACCTTTGTGAACTTAAGGACAACATGGGACGGGCTTGCAAGAGACCAGAACTACAGATCAACTCAGTACAGAGTCCTTCGAATTGATTGTCAGATGCTGTACAGCTCAGATGCCTGGCTGGTTCATGATATTTTCAGTTCTTAGTGAAATGCCTTATGCATACATATAAGAATGGCTGTAGTGACTTAAAAGGATTCATAGACCTAATTCACAAGAAGGATTTAAAGCCCTTGGACAAACCTATCTTCTTCTTTGGCACATAGGAGGCACACATATATGTATGCTGAATATCACACACTCCTCTCACCTTGGAGATTACATGTTCTATTGGAGACCATACCCTGCGTAGTGCCTTATAAAAATTCTGGAAGGCATTGTCCACATTTGGACTTCTCTTTTTTGTTTCTCATCTATTTTTCTACCAACTCGGTCCTCATCCTATCACCCTATTTGTGAGATTTTGAACGTAATTAAGATATCTTTTTCTTACCAGTGAATATTTTCTTATAGCATTTATTCAATTTGATCTCTTTCTGATTTTGAAAGTTCTCCTCACTGATTTCCACTGGATAACCACTGCTTCTTGGCTTCCCTCTTATTTCTCCAGCCATCCCTCAGTTTGTACTGTTAGGTCTTCCACTGAGTAGTGTTTAATGGTTCGTGCTTTCTAGAATTTATGCGCTGCCTTTTTAAAAAGTTTTTATTATTTTTTAAAATTTCTTTTCAGTGTTCCAGAATTCATTGTTTATGCACCACACCCAGTGCTCCATGCAATACCTGCCCTCCATGATACCCACCACCAGGCTCACCCAACCCCCCCCCCCCCCCCCCCCCCGCCCCTCCAAAACCCTCGGATTGTTATGCGCCACCTTTTATTTCCCTCTCTGTACAATCTCCCTAGGGGTTACCGGATATCCCATGATCATCTTATATTTATCTGTTCTACTCAGCATAACCATCACAATTGCTCTTATTTCTGTATTTCCTATTATTGTGAATAACACCAAGCTCCCCCACAATCACCCAAGCCTGAAACTGTTAACTCATCTTGGACCCCTTCTTTGCTGCTTTCATCCCTAAGGGCCCCAAGTCTTCTCCACTTTCCGTGTTCACATCCCTGCCTTATTTCTCATATAGTAACTTACGTTATGATCCTCTTATCAAATCCATCCCTCATGAAAATGCCAGAAGTAAAACTCTAAAAACAAAAAAGACCTGCTCATGTTCTTCCCTTATAAAATTCTTTAATAAAGTTATTTCCTTCTTTCTTAAAATAAAACCCAAACTCATTAACAGGGCAGAGTCTTCTACTCTCAGGTCTTTCCTAATTCCATTTCCTGGAACTGTACTTGTTGCCTCTTATGCCATCAATAAATGTTCAATGAATGAATAAATATATTCCGGATGTATTAGGCAAAATAAATTCTAACAAATTAAATTACATTGATGAAGAGATTACAGCTCATCTTCATAACCGTAAAGAGAAGAATTGATTTTGCTACTGCTTCCTCAATCCAATTTACTTGTATTGGTTACAGAGAAATGAAAATGGGGCAGTAAAGCTTTCATTTAAACATAGTCTCTAGGATAAGTTTGTGCGGCATGGGCATGACGATAGTTGTAGTGGAGTTGTGTATCAACCTTCGCCTAGTTAGACATTGCTATATGAGTTTCTAGTACTAGAGGGATGGGAATAAGGTGAATGTCTTTATTTTAGATCAAGGAATTACATAGGATACATAGCATGATAGCTGTGGACTAAGGAATAGACCCAGAACTCTGACCTCTGATTACTGACTGGTCATCATCTCTCTTGGAACAGCAAATATGAGCCACTTACCCATTTAGAATCAGGTGGGAGTATGAATCAGTGGGTACATATATCAAGACCTCCAGTAATCCAATATTCCTTCCCTCCCCCAAACAAAAAAACAAACCATCACAGAAAATTGGGGAGTATTCAGATGGTTGTATACATTTTCTTTCTCTCTTTTTAGGTGTAGACAAAGTGTTTATAGAACCATAAAGTTTTGGGATACGACACATTTTTTTTCTGATAGAAAAACACTACACCTAAAGGGAGACATACTTCCATCTGAAGGATGGAGACTAGTTTATGAATTATAAAAAGTCACGTTTTATAAGATGATGGGATCACACATCAAAACCCATTTGTTGCCATTAGTACTAATGATTACGTGGATGTCGTGTTTTATGGTAAGTTTATTGTTAAATCTTTTAAATCTGTTTACAGAGTCAAATTAAAAAGGTAGAGAAAGCCATTTTTCCCTTTAAAAGGGGATTTTGAAAGATCCTACTTGGCCTATAAGTGCATTCTTTATTTTCAAGGCACTTACAAATGCTGACACACTCAGAGTTACATTGATATTTCCCAGCATAAAAGATTTTAATAGCTTTGAAAAAAATACTTAATTGTAAATTATTATTTTAAGATCAAATATCTTAATTCCTTTTTCTCAAATAACATCACCATAAAGTGTCTGTTATAGCGATGATATTTGCCACAGAATGTCAATTAGCAAATTTATATTGTAAACATTATTAGCACTTCCCATTTAAATAATTTTTTACTTGTAAGGCTACTGAGACTTTCCTCATAATCAAATTTCGTTTGATTTCAAGTTATGAAGATGTTGGTGTCCGTTAAAATTGCAGGCACGCGGACCAAAACCAAAGCAAAAGTAACTGTTTACATGATGCAGCAATCTAGATCAGTATGTTTAATTGCACTGAAGTAAATGCCAAGTTCAGTGAGGACATGGATTATTTTTTCCCTAGTTCAGACCTGAAGCAGTGTCCACATCCTGATTTAAATGTGCGGAGTGGATTAAGGCAGCTCTAAACTACTCTCCTTGGAAAGGAACAAAATGAACGTGGAGTCAGAGTGTCTCATGGGGCTATAGAGAGGTGGGTGCAGAGCAAGACTGCCACTCTTTCACTGTAGTAACGCCCCAACTGCTGATGGACCCTGGCGGGAAATCAAACACTATTGTAACTCCCATCACTGGGTTACTGGGAAAGATGCCCGAAACAAAGAGGGCTGAACATAAGATGGAGTGTTAGTTTGAAAGGCCGTCAATCCATCAATATGAAGGTGTGGTTTTAAGTTATAAGCAATTTGCTTTCTTGGCCTTGTTGAGTCAAGACTTTATTTTTATTCTCCCTGGAAGAAAATGAAATAGCTTAAGGAGAGGAGTTAAGAGAAAATTGAAATAAGGGGGGGGGGATGCCATATTTTTAGATAACCTTTGCAGAACACCGTAGTAGTTAAGAGCACAGATGTTGTGACAAGTCTCCAATCCACACACAATCACTTTCCAGCTCTGTAAACTTAGGGCAAGTTACTTAATCCTTCTAAGCCTCAACTTTCTCTTTATTTTTATTATTTATTTTTTTTAATTTCTTCTCTTTAAAAGGGAGGTTACATCCTATACAACCGTAGAGTTATTGTTGTGTGTTAAACAGGACGATGTATGTAAACCGCACTGTCTTAGTAAGTGCCACGTAAGAGCTAGGTATTATTTGATTAGGGGTAGGAGAGGTCAGGTGACAAATGGCTAACAGGTATCTGGGAACACTTTCTACTCCAGATAAGAATAGCTGTTAATTGCATGGTCCTTCCCTAGAAGGTGTTCATTTTTCAACGAAGTATGACAGAGCAGCGCGTTAGACCGGTGATGTTAATTTCAAATGCTGAAGGAAAGGACTAAGACAGAATGGAATGGAACTGTGGACTTATGGGCCTCTCAAGTGCTCTCCAAATCCTTAAATGAGGGCAGAGGAGACCAGGGCAGGGATCTCTTCAAGTGGCCACTGGCGACCTCCTGTCCCGATATCCAGGCATTTACATCTCTGTAATATCATTACTATGACAGTATTTTAATTTTTGTATTTTCTAATGTTCATTTTGCTATGTTTTAACTTAATTCTTAATCTGTGAAAATTATTCTTGAAATACTTTTTCTTTGTTTTGCTATTGGATCCCAGTTTTCAAGTCATCTGGAGAATTCTACTATAAAAATGATGGAAACAGGGCACAGGGGCAGCTCAGTCGGTTAAGTATGACTCCTGGTTTCTGCTCAGGTCATGATCTCAGGGTTGCAAGGTGGAACACTTTGGGCTCCTTGCTCAGCGGGAAGTCTGCTTGCGATTCCCTCTTCCTTTCCCTCTGCCCCTCTCCCGCACTCACGAGCACACACACACACTCTCTCTCTAAACAAATAAAATCTTTTAAAAAAAATGATGAAATCGTTTATAATCTCTATAACTATACATAAATAACATTTTAGTTGTTTGTATAACAATAAGTGAAGTAGGAAAGGTTTTACAAATGTCCTGCTTCATTACTCAGCAAGTGCATGTGGAACTCAATTCCTATGATTTCTGCAAAGGCTAGTATTTCTCAGCTTTCCAGCCACAAGGCATTTGTCTCTGCTTCAGCGTTTCCCCAGAGAGTATATCTTGATGAAGTTCTTCTCTTAATGGTGGTGTAGAATTTAAGAGATAGTGGTACTCACTCCTGTGGACCTCTCCTGCAAACACCCTTGAGCTCAATTCTTCAGGAACTGGGGGGCATTTGACTGCATCTATCTGAGCCGACATAAATCTCACTTCCTCTGGCAGAGTCTGAGTCCAGTGCTCTCGACGCCGTCCCTTCCTTATGACTTCTGTCTAGTCACATTGTCCCAAAGGGTACTGTCCTAATTGTATTATGTTCCACTCTGTAACATATACTTATCAGATGAAAAATAACTTTATTAAAGCTGAGCAGAAATCAAGAAACATGAAACTCGCTCATTGTAATTTTGCCACTGGCACGTGGCGCCCAGTGGATTTTTCCTGAAAAGACAGTCACTTCTAGGGGCGCCTGGGTGGCTCAGTTGATTAAGCGGCTGCCTTGGGCTCTGGTCATGATCCTGGGGTCTTGGGATGGAGCCCTTCATCGGGTCCCTGCTCAGTGGGGAGCCTGTTTCTTCCTCTCCTTCTGCCTGCCACTCTGCCTACTTGTGCTCTATCTCTCTGTCAAATAAATAAAAATCTTAAAAAATAAAAAAAAAATGACAGTCACTTCTGTGACCCCCGAATAGAGCTTGCCATTGCATAGCTCAATGTTGGGTGGATAAGATAAATAAGAAGAAGTAAGTAGTTACAGTGGGTTCGAAGTGGGAATAGGAACTACATTTTCTAATGGAATATTTGAAGAAATGTGAAGGAGTGTTTATATCAATAAATATGCAGAAAAAGTTTATAAGATGCTTTAATTAAAATCATTCCTTATTCTTGTACAGTTCCATTCCTCTCCTATATAGAAACAAATAGAGCCAACCCTATGAAAATAGACTAATGACTTTGGTATTTAAAAAAATTTTCTTATTATAGATATGCTAGATACATCACTGGCCAAACATATGAAACATTTAAATAGTCTTAGAGAATGACACAGCACCTCCTTGTGGGGTTATGTTTTCACATCCTAGAAACCAGTGCACAGACTAGATTTTAGAAAAACCATTCGTAGAAGGAGCTGTTCCTTCCATGACAAGCTCCTCCAAGTCATCTGGGGGCAGACGGCCATAATGGTTTACAGTTTTTATAAATTCAATCACTATCTTGCAGAAACTCTCATTTCTTGTTATTTGTTTTTTTTTTTTTTTTTTTGCTCTTTATAATTGCTCATTTGAAGATGGACCTCTTTTTTAGTCCAGTTGGTTGTTTGTTGTCAGGATATAAAACAAAACAAATGTTTGTATCTATAAATATATACATACATACATATATGTATGTCGTTAGAATGTAACTAAGACACACAAATGGAATTTTATAAAACTGGTGGCACAGATACAGCCAAAATGGACTCTTTCCATGTAACTTTCTATTAAAAGACTGTAGGGTTGGTCATATGTTATAACTGGGAGGTTATCCTAACCGACCTCAGTTGCCACATGTCAGGAAGCCTGCAGTATTCTTCAGGGAGATTCAGGGCTGTTACTGTGGGTCTTTATAGCTGGAGATGAGTACTATGGTGACATCTTGTGTTAACCATTACCACTGGAATTACAGAAAAACTGCAAGAATATTTTTAATATTAACCTCCTTACATCCAAGGATGTTGTTTCTGGAAATCCCTGCCCCTGTAAGGATTGTTCCCAAAGGGTCTCTTATTGTACTTGGTCTATTCATCTAATTGATTAGACCCAGAGAAAAGTAGTTGTTAGTCATAGTATACATTGGACATTTGGAAAGAACGGTGGTGAGAGCTGAATGACACACCTACTGCCTGGAAACAGGACGTGAAGAAAGTGAAAAACAACCTTTTGAGTCCTTCTGATACATGAATGTTTATGCTAAATGTATGCAATTTTTTCTTTTTGGAAAAATTCTAAATCATAATAAAACATTATAAACTGGAACTTACATAAAGTCTGGACATTTGTTGTCTTAAATTTAAAAGAAAGGTAAAAAAATCACGAATTTCAGAGGACAAAGTAATAGATTACAAAGGGTCACTGTCTCTATATTGTGTAATATGTAAGTTGTGCTCTGTAAGGAAGGGTTTTGAAGATGCAACAAGAGCTTTGCTGAAAAGATATATGGAGGAAAGCAGAGTCAATCAAGGGGAACTGGATGCTACTAGCAATCTTAGCTGTCCTACATGAAGCAAAATCATCATAATAATATTTCATTAAATCAGAAGAAATTAGAAAAGTGAGTATAACTGTGAAGCTTTACCTGTAACTTTTTAATTTTCCGTGTGGAAAAATAAGTGTACTTGTTTATTGTGGTTATGGAAAAATGTATCTCTTTAGAAAAAAATAAGCATCAGGCAAAATCCAATTGAATTGGGACTTCTCTTTTCTTGAAGCCCAGCACATGGTAATCTAGCTGTAGATCTACAAGAACCATTTTGATTCTCTGATGAGAAACTGAGGCTCAGCTGTGAGGAGACTTACTCAAGTTCATATAGGTGGTGGTGGTGAGGGATGTCTTGCACTAGACTCTAGGTCCCTTACCTCCTAGACCATTGCTTTTTTAAAAAAGTGTTTCTTTTCTTTCTGACTACTATTAATAGGCATCTGCTAGATAAGCTTTTGCTAGTACTTCTGTGTATTTTTAACTTTTTCTGAGAGGCATTTACAAATCAAAGGAGAACCTCATCGTTTCTCTTGTAGAAATTCCCAGGGGATATCCCTGATGTTATCCATTTATATCTACTTTCTAGAGACAAAAGTGTTGGCAATGCTTTAGAAACAATGATTATCCTTTCACAGAATGGTCAGAGGACGAAGTTGCCTTTTTTCGATTGTTCACCTTTTCAGGTCTCTAGAGAACATGGCTTCATCCTTTTGTTCCTTTCACAAGTTACTGACTCTGATTTAAGCATTTGCTATACAAGGGTTTATCCTGAGACAGTGCAGGCAAGGCCATTCTACCCTGTGCATTTACGAATTACCAACACTGAATCTGAACTATTGAATCATAACATACTCTAACTTAACGTTGTAATTTCATCCATTTCTCTCGCTTAAAGATTTCTTCAGAGATTACCAAGGTCTGTCCAAAATGAAATTTAAATCATGGAATTTTATGACCATCAAAACTGGCTATTCGCATGTTAAGTGTTGCTTCTGTGGTCAAAGTACTTACATTTTAAATGCAGATGACTATCTCTGACAAGCTGTTTACTAAACATTCTGTGAGACACTCTCTCCCTTCTGGACTGAGACAGACTGAGTTCCCTGTGGAGATGAGGAATCCTCCTACACATATCAACTTTATCTGCCAGGTCTTTGTATTAACCGTTTCAGTCTTTCTCCATTTGCCTGAAGCTTACTATCTTTCCTCCCTTGTCCTCCCTCTTATGAGATGACTTCCCTTCTACAGGAAGAAAAGAGAAACCGTCAGAAGAAAATTTGTTCAACCTCTACCACCAGATCCCTTCACATTCCAGATTTTCCCACCTTACCTGCTCTCTCCTGTTGTAGCTGAAGAAAGACCTTCCTCCAACCCCAGGTTCATCCCCCTGCCTGTACTGTGGATCCCAACTCCTCCAATCATGAAGGAGAGCAGATCTTACCTGCTTTCCCCTATATATTCAGCTACTCCTCAACTGACTCTTCCTTTTAAGGAATAAAAATGATCAAATCTCTCCTATGTTGAAAAAACCAAATCCCTCAACCCTACTCTCCTTTCCTGATCGCACACTGACCTTGTCATTCTCTTACCACACCTAAAGCTGTTTGAAGAGTTGTCCACGTTGTTGTTCCATTTTTTTCTCCCATTTTTCAATCCATTTAAATCTAGCTTTCTCCCAAATACACACTGAAATTGCCTTCTATAAATTTATCCATCATTTTTTAACTATATAGATTTGCAGTCAGAGAGAAGATGCTCTGATACAGTTTTCAGTTAAGAAGTAGCTTACAAAACATAGTAATAATCTGTTGACTTCTTTGAGTGTATGGTTGTATGAATTTTAACACATATATAGATTCATGTAATTACTACCACAATACATAAAAGGTCAGTCATCCCTGGAAATCCTTCATGCTATGTCCCCCACCCCTGGCCCCTAAATACTGATAGCCATTGATTTGCTTTCCATCGCTATAGTTTGTATCTTTTCAAGAATGTCATATAATGGAATCATACACCATGTGATGTTTTGTAACTGTCTTCTTTCACTCAGCCTAATGTCCTTGAGATTCAGCCAAGTTGAATGGATACATAGTTCATTACTTTTTATTGATGAGTAATATTCCAATGTATAGATGTATCAAAGTTGACCCACTTACGCATTGAAGAACATTTGAGTTGTTTCCATTTGGGGCCAATTATGACTAGAGCTGGCACAAAATTTGCTTGCAGATTTTTGTGTGAATATAAGTTTTTATTTTTCTAGGGTAAGTATGTAGAAGTGGGATTGCTGGTAAATGTATGTTTAACTTTAGAAGAAAGTGCCAGACTGTTTCCGTAGTGGCTTTGCCATTTTGCATTCCAACCAACAAAGAATGAAAATTCTAGTTCCTACAGAAACTCTCCAGCACTGAGAATTGTTGGTCTTTTTCATTTTAACAATTCTAAGAGGTGGGTAGTGGTATCACATTATAATTTTAATATATATATATTTTATTGGCTAATAGGATTGAGCAGATTTTCATGTACCTGTTTGTCATTTATGTATTCTCTTTGACAAAGTGTTCAACTTTAGCCCATTTTTAAATTGGCGTATTTTCTTACTATTGAGTTTTGAGAGTTCTTTATATTTTTTGATTACACGTCTTTGCTGGATATGTGGTTTACAATTATTTTCTCCCACTCTGTAGCTTGCCTTTTCATTCTCTTTACCACTGTCTTTTATGGAGTAAAAATTTCAAAATTTTGATCCAGTACAGTTTATCGTTTTTATTTTCATTTATGAATTATGATTTTGGTGTCCTATCTAAGAACTCTGTGCCTAACCCTAGGTAATGAAGATTTTCTCCTATCTTCAAAAAGTTTTAAAGTTGTGTTACAGGATTTTTTTTTCCATTGGTGCCCATGGTTCTTGGCCATGCCACTTGGAAGAATGAAGAGGCAGACCAGACAGAGTGGTGGGCAGAGTAAAGTGTGTTGAGAGATGGTAAAGTCATAGTACAAAACTACTGAGAAGGGAGGGGGTAGGAGAGGGTTGCCACTGGAGTTCCTAAGTCTATGGGTTTTGGGGGCTCCTTGGAGGGCTGTTTTAATCTGATTAATTCTCCCTGTGCCTGTCATCCAATTTTTTTTTTTTTTTTTTTTTTTTTTTTTTTTTTTTGCCACGGATCTATCACATGGGAAAGGTAGGAGAGCTCCTTCCAGGGTGCTGTAAAATCCTTTTAAGGGTGGTTTCCTCTTAGAGCAGGGACACGTTGTCCCTGCCTGCTTGCCTTCCAACTATCCTTCTTCAGTTGTAATAATACACTTAATCTGTGATCTCTTTTGAGTTAATTTTTATGTAAGGTGTGAGTTCAGATAAAGGTTCATTTTGTTGCATATGGATGTACAACAGTTCCAATGTCATTTTCAGAAGACAGTTCTTTCTCTGTTGTTTTTGCATTTGTCAAAAATCAAATGGTGGTATTTTGTCTCATCTGTTTTTGAATCTCTGTTTTGTTCCATTGATCTGTATCTATTCCTTGCCAATACACACTATCTGGATTGCTGTAGCTTTATAGTGAGTCTTAGAATTGGGCAGTATTAGTCTTCCTTTCATTTTCGGTATTGTTTTAGCTATTCTCTTTATATTGACTTTCTTTTTAAATTTTAGAATGAGCATAACTATGTCTATTTAAATATTCTGTTGGGATTTTTATTTTAATTGGGGATAGTTGACACCATTATGTAGTCTTACAATTCATGAACAGGGTATGTCGTATGTCATTCTATTTATTTAGGTCCCCTTTGATTTGTTTCCCAGGATTTCATAGTTTTTAGTATGGATATCCTATACATAATCTGTTATATTCACACCTAAGTATTCTATTTTTTGGAATGGTTATAAATTTTTATAAAATTTCAATTTTCTGTTGAATGCTACTAGTTTATAGAAATGCCATTGGCTTTTGCCGAATGACTTTGTATTCTACAACCTTACTAAATTCATGTATGAATTCTAGGAAGATTTTGGTGGATTCTCTGGGATTTTCTACATAGATAATTATGCCCTCTGCAACTAGAACAGTTTTATTTCTTCTCTTCCATTATGTATGCCTTTCACTTCTTCTCTTTGTCTTATTGCACTGACTAGGACTTTTAATACAATGTCATATAGAAGTGGTAAGGGATCATAGTTGCCTTCTCCTCTATTGTGATATGGCAAGCAAGAATTCAGTTTTTCACTATTAAGCACAATGTTAGCTGTGGGTTTTAGTGTAGGTGCCTTTTTCTTTATTTTTATTTTTTAAGAATTTTATAAAACATTTTATTTTACTAAACTTTTTTATTTTTTTAATTTTTAATTTTTAATTTATTTATTTGACAGAGAGAGAGAGAGAGAGAGGGAGAGAGAGATCACAAGTAAGCAGAGAGGCAGGCAGAGAGAGGGGGAAGCAGGCTCACTGCTGAGCAGAGAGCCCGATGCGGGGCTCGATCCCAGGACCCTGAGATCATGCATGACCTGAGCCAAAGGCAGAGGCTTAACCCACTGAGCCACCCAGGCACCCCTATTTTACTAAACGTTTTAAGTAATCGCCCTACCCAACGTGGAGCTCAAATTCATGACCCTGAGATCAAGAGCCACATGCTATCCTGGCTGAGCCAGCCAGGCATCTCATTATAGATGCCTTTTTGAAGGAAATTCTCTTCTATTTCTAGTTTGCCTAGGTTGTTGTTTTTTGTTTTGTTTTGTTTTGTTTTTTATCTTTTGAACTATGAATAGATATGAATGTTGTCAAAGGCTTTGTCTGCATCAATTGATATGACAATGTTGTTTTTCTTCTTTAGACTTCAACATGGTAGATTATGTTGATTGCTTTTCAAATATTGAAGAGGCCTTCCATTCCTAGGATAAACCCCATTTGGTTATGGTATTTTATTCATTGTATTATTTCTGCATTCAATTTCCTAATATTTTGTAGAGAATTTTTACATTTGTGTTCATGAGCAATATTGGTCTATGGTTTTCTTTTTAGTACTTTCTCTGTTTTTGTTATCAGTATAATTTTGGCCTCAAAAATGATTTGTGGAGTGTTCCTTTTCTATTTTCTGACAGAGGTTATGTGAAATTGATGTTATATTTTTCTTTAGATGTCTGGTAGAACTTGCCAGTAAAACCATTTGATCCTGAAGATTTTTTTTTTTTTCCAAAAAAAATTTTATGTAGAAATTTAATTTCTTTCATAATGTTAGGATAGTTTGAGATCTTATTTCATCTTGGGTGTGAGTTTCATTAGTTTGTGGCTTTTGAGGAATTGGTCATTTCATCTAAGTTGTTGGATTTACATGCAAAGAATGATTCATAGTATTTCCTTATCCTTTTCATGTCCGCAGGGTCTGTAGTGATAGCCTTCCTTTTATCTGATATTAATAATTTGTGTTTTCTATATTTCTTTGTGAGTCTTGCTAGAGTTTTATCAATTTTTCTCTTCTCAGAGAATCAGCTTTTGTTTCACTGATTTTTCTTTATTTTCCTATTTTCAATGTAACAATTTCTGCTTTAACATTTTTAATTTTGTTCTGCATGTTTAGCATTTATTCTGAGGTTTTTGTTTTTGTTTTTGTTTTGTTTAGTTCTTAAAGTGGAAGCTCAGATTATTGATTTGAGAGCTTTCTTCTTTTCTGTTAAAGTCATTTAATGCTGTAGGTTCTCCTCTAAACAGTGCTGCTTCAATTGCATCCCACAAATTATGATGTTATATTTTCATTTCAGTTCAGTTCAAAACATGTTCTAACTTAGTAATTGTTTTTTGACCCAAGGATATTTAGAAGTATGCTGTTTAATTTCCAAGTGCTTGGAAAGATTCTTGTTTTCTATTATTGATTCTTAATTTAATTTTATTATGGTCAGAGAATATGTTTTATATAATTTCAGTTTTTTTAAATGTCTAAGTTTGTTTTATGACCCAGGATATGGTCTATTTTGGTGAATGTCCCGTGTGCATTGGAAAGGAATGTGTGTATTCTGTGTTCTTGGTTGGAGCATTCTATAAATACTGTTAAATCCAGTTAGTTGGTGATGTTGTTCTGTTCCTTTATAACCTTGCCCTTGCTGATTTTCTGTCTACTAGTTCTATTATTGAGAGAGGAATGTTAAAACCTCCAACTACAATTGCGGGTTTGCCCACTTCTCTTTTCATTTTGGTCAGTTTTTGCTTCATGTATTTTTATGCTTTTTGGGGGGAGTGTATACACATTTAGGATTATTATATATTCTTACATATATTACATCATTATGTGCATTATATTACTTTGTGATATGTCTCTTTGTCCTTGGTAATTTTCTTTGCTCTGCAGTCTGTGTTGTCTGATAGTGGCTTTCTTTTGATGAGAGTTTGCATGATATTTTGTCCATCCTTTCACATTAAACCTATCTGTATCATTATAGTTGAAGTGAACTTCTTGTATTTCTACAACCGCATCTGAATCCTGGGTCAAGTGGGGGGAGGATGGAGAGAGGAAAAAGCTGTGACAGTTGGTTACACTCTCTTAGAATGGCAGCTTCCTTGAGAGAAAGAAAGTCTCCCCTCAAAAAAAAAAAAAAAAGAAAAAGAAAAAGAAAGAAAAGAAAAAGGAAAAAGAAAAGAAAGCCTCCCCTCTTGCGGAGTTTTGAGTCCTGTAAGCTCTCATTCATGGCCAAGGCCTCTGCTGCCATGGCATTGCTTGGGGTGTAGCATAGAAGATGGAGAAAAGAGAGGAAACATGGAGAAAGATTCCTGCAGCCTCTTTTAGCTTCATGAGTTCCCTTTTTCAGAACTAGTGTTTAGAGTGTTTTTCCCGACGCCGTCTTTGTCTGCATCCACTACAGGTTGACTAGAGAGTACTGAGGGGGACAGAAGGTAAACTCCCTGCTGATGCTGTGGAACTTTGAAGTCCCCCTGCTACTACTTATTTTCCAGAGTCCTCAAATAGCTGTTTCATGCATTTTGTCCCAGGTTTTATTCAGTGTAAACAACAAGGCAGGCTGTGTTTACCCCATCATACCCAGACCCCGAATATTCCTTACCCTTTCAAATCCTTTAAAATTATTTTATTTTTGTTCAAAGGCTCAACAGGGGAAGATGGTTAGCTTAGTGCTTCTAGAATGCCACCCCCAAGCCTTTTCCATGTTGAATCTGGTCTTTTGAATATCCAGGCTCAGATGCCCATCAATAAATTTTAAATAAATAAACCCTATGCAAATGTTCAGGGTTCTCTTGTTTGAACTCTCAGTCTCTCTGACACTGGGTTCTGCCCTGCGGACTCCTTCCCTGTTGCACTCTTTCCATGCCTTCTGTACAATCTCCAGCTGCTCCTTCACTATGGACTTCTCTGGGTCTAGGTTGCAGTCTTCTGGTTCTTCTCCACCCACAACTCCTCCTAGGCAGTCTCATCCCTCAGCTTCCCATCAGGTTGCTTACGGTTTTTAAACACTTACCTCTAGTCCAGAGCTTCCTCTTGAGTTCCTGTACATATAACTGCTCTCTAGACATTTCTGCTTCCATATATTGTAGGCATCACAAACTCACGTTTCTCTATCTCAATAAAGGCACCCCCATAGAGTCAGCCACCCACTAGAAACAAAATTACCATTAAAACCCCACTGTTGGTTCCATCCCAGAACATTAACTCAATCACTGAATTAATACTTCTCCTCCTCCTACTCCCCCTACCCCCTTCTTTTTGTCAAATTCTGGTGTCTTTTTTTACCCCCAGTGCACAAAGGTGCTTTTATTAAAGCATAGGGACAGGACCCTGGAGCAGAAAGAGCTGACTGTGAATTTGAGGAGCAATTGATTATATACTTTTAAGTTGGAGGGGTGGTAGGTAGAGATAAAGTCTCTAAAGCCTTTTTCATATGTTAAAGAAGACTTGCTGGATCCTGAAGGCCTGGCTATTGTCAAACTAAGATTGCTTTAGATTGCTTTTTGCCTCTAGCAAAGCATTGACATTAAGGTAGCCTTGAGTTCCTTGAGGAATGTTACACTCTGAATGTTTCGGATATTTATCAGTGATCTGAAAGTTTTTATCTACTTTTTTTTTTCTTTTTTTGCTTTTGTTCTTATCATTTCCTGCCCTGAATAATTTTGACCTTTAAATCTTTAAGGTTGCTGAGAGTGGAAAGTCTTATCTTCTGTAAATTTTTTCTGCTAAATAGGGATGTAGAGACGTCCCTGCCCATGAGTCAACATTGGTCAGTTGGGGAATTTATATATATATATTTATTTATTTATATATAGGAGTTAACGAAAGGTGGAAGCCCTGGAATCCAAGGCATACAACATATATGAATCAACTTGAGCAGAAAGGATCATCTGTTGACTAGATTCACCTCTGCTCCATCCCTCTACTGCCACCTAGTCTGGGGCCATTTTGTTATCTAAAATATTTTACCTGGTACCTTTGCCCTTACTCTTTCTTCCTTCCAATCTTCCCATTTCTTATACAGCCAGGGACTCCTTCAGAAATATACATTTTATCTTGTCATTTCCCTCCTTAAATTTTGTAAAATGTTCTATTTCTCTAATGTTTCCTTTCTTAAGTAAAGGTATTTAACAACTTAGTCTCCGTCAACCTCTCTGCATTAGTTTCCTGTTGCTGCATAACAAATGACCCTAGAATTAAATGGATTAAAACAATACACATTTACTGTTTCTCAGTTTCCGGGTGAGTCAGAAATCTGGGCATGGCTGAAGTGGGACTTCTGCTTCAAGGTCTCTCATAAGCATTCAGTCAGAGTGTTGGCCTGGACTGGGCTCTTAGAGGAAGACTCATCAGAGGAGGGATTTGCTTCCAAGCTCATTTACGTGATCATTGGCAGGATTCAGTGACACTGAGGGCCTCAGTTCTCTCCTGGCTTTTGGCTAGAAGCCTCCTCCTTCATATGGAGTTCTCCAGGAAGGCAGCTTGCTTCGTCAAAGTCAGCAGGAGAGGATGTCCTAACAACACAGAAGTCACATCTTTTTTACCTAATAAGGAAGTAACAACCCATCACCTTTGCCATTATCTGCTGGTTTAAAGTAAGTCTCAAGTGGGATCCAGCTTACTCTCAGTGGAAGGGGATTATGTAAGGATGTGAATGCTGATAGGTATGGATCACAGAGTGCCATCTGGAAAGTCCGTCTACCATAATCTCTCACCTTCTTTTTCACATCTCCTCTCTTAATCTCTCTATGCTGCTTTCTGTATTGTTAACTAAACTTTTCCAATTTACTAAAACTCTGTTCTGTGGTGTCTAGTCTACTATATAACCTACACATTGAGTTTCATCAATTACTGTATTTTTTGTTTCTGTGATTTCCACCTGGATTGAAAGAGGCCCATTCCCTTTTTCTTAAATTCTTATTATTTTCTTCTTTTATCTCTTTGGGTGTTTTAAATCAACTTATTTTAAAGCCTCCTTTGTTTTTCTTCTTTCTTAGGTGAGAATCTAACCACTTGCTCCATCTTCTGTCTCTCATGGCAGCAGTATCGGTGTACTTTGTAATTTGAAAAATCTATGAGTGTGTCTTCAGTGGGACTTATCTTCCATAGCAACACATGGAAGTTGCATTTATATACTTGTTTCTAGAGACATCACTATGAGAGTGATTTTTCAGTTGCCTCTGTCTAAAACCCTATAATACATACAGGTTCTAAAACATTTTCTTTCTTAAGTTTCTCACTCTTTTTTGGTTTTTCTCCTATTCTGTTACCATTCTCTCATATTCCTCTTTTTGGTGGAAGGGCCAGTCCCTCGGGTGAAAAACCAAAATTCACTCAAGCATATAGTATGCCTTTCCCAAAACAACAGACCATATTTAAACAAGGAGTATTTGAAAAGCCAACTAAGATAAAAAATATTGCATCCATTTTATTTCTTAACTCCCAAATCGATCACTTCTTTGTTGATGTTTGCAATATCAGATTCAGTTCTCTAAGACAGGAGGGGACAAAGCTCTCTCTTTTCAGAAATACAGAAACTCTTCCAAGACACTATAATATTAGTGAGTAAATTCCTTTTAGTAAAGTTCTAAATGAACATCTCATGGTCAGAAAGTTAATATACATCTAAAACATCTTAGCACCATTCTCCATTAATAGAACACTGTAAGAATAATGACATTGAAGTATCCTGTTCTGAATTTCATAACATTATATATGTTTCTGATGACAGTTTCACTTCCATATCTGAGGAACTATCAGAGAAACAAAATTTATAGGTATTTCAAGGTCATCACTGTCAAGTCATCATCTTTGACAAATTATGGTAGCTTGATTGCTTTTTAGAAAGTTATAGTCTATTTGGCAAACTCAGGACTGAAGATATGATGAGTAGTTTCTATTACTATTTCAGAATTCACATGAAATATCATTTTGATTTGAATGATCTGAAAGGCTAAAGTCACTGGTACCCAAAGATGATTCCCCAACTGCCTGTTCCATCTTGGAAGAAAGCACTGAAGCTGACCCAAAAATCACCTGTCTTTATATTCCTAAGCAAAAGTTTAAAGCATAGTTCAGGCAGAATTGCTGAAGATGCTAGAAATATATGCTGGTCACAAAAGGCTTGATGGAGGGCAAAAGCTGTAAAAACTAGCAATTCCTCTACTATAAATATTCAGTAAGCATTCTAGACATCCCAGAATTCTTGTAAAAAGAGGTAAGTAATTTTCCAAGGACAGTATTTGTACAGCTTATTGTTGCCATCGACATACCAAGGGAAAACCTGGGCTGCCCAGGGTAGCTAAACACCATGTGGGTGACATTACTGTGTTGTGATCTATTTCCTCTGCTGATCATTTTATATAGATGATCTTAAGTTTGCTTTTCTTTCTTTCTTTCTTTCTTTCTTTCTTTCTTT